>NC_081204.1:28106962-28797433 GCF_902713425.1 Acipenser ruthenus
AACAGATAAAATGATAACATCTTCCTGAGCACAGCTTTCTTAACTATTTAGTTGTGGACTGTTTACTACTTTTATTTGAATTGCAGCCTATTTTTACATTATACATGTTAATTTAGTTTGGTGGTAAAATAAATGATGGCTAAACATGGCAGCAAAACTAAACGTGAAACAATTGTGAGCATGTAAACTAATAATAGGGACAGGGCAAATTAATCTTGCAGTGTTCCGCACTGAGTACAAAGCCTTAAACCAGTTGGATGTGATTATCAGGGGAAAAGGTTATAAACTCACATGATGGGATTAATGCCAAGCCTGCTCATGTTTGATCTCTGTACCATAGGGCTCCAGACAGTGGCTGTTTCTCATTTACATTGTATTTCAAGACAGTTCTAGTGTTTCATAACTCTGTGTATTGCATATATATATATATATATATATATATATATATATATATATATATATATATATATATATATATATATATATATATCTGCCTTAAAAGATTTGTGTTGTTCTCCATAAGTAGTTCGAATTGCAATACAGCATGGTATTTTGAAACATTCAACCCTACAAT
Source organism: Acipenser ruthenus (assembly GCF_902713425.1). Lineage (NCBI taxonomy): Eukaryota > Metazoa > Chordata > Actinopteri > Acipenseriformes > Acipenseridae > Acipenser > Acipenser ruthenus. The sequence goes on from NC_081204.1 coordinate 28,107,537, forward strand.
TTATGTTTCCTACTACTACACTGAACATAAATGTATACAAAAATGGTATTAGCATCTGTTTTCTGCATTATAATTGTAAGTGAAAAGCCTTAGCTGATGGGATGTAAAGTAATAGCAGGAAGTGTAGTACAGTGAAGCCACATATGAAAGGTCATGTGATAATGGCATTGACGTGAGCTTCACCTTGCTGCCTTCTACAGTAAAAACAACAGATGCTCTTAGAGAAGTGGCTGTTTTTATTATTCCTTTCAGAAAAAACAAGGGGCTCAGTGGCAATGTCATCCAGCACAAGACTGTGCAGTGTCAATTTGAGAATCTAAGTAATGTTAGATGTCTGGCCAAATAGTGCCCCATATGAAAAATAGATGCTGGTATGTCTGAAATGTATTTAATTACATTTCAGCACAGTAATATGCAATTTATATGCAGTTCTACTTTTAATGATTTTGAGGGATAGAGTATATTGTGAAAAATATTCATATTCAATTTTTTTTAGGACATAATTTGTGTTTAAAATATAGAGTGTAAAAAATATGCACAAAAATATTCTAGATATATTTTGCAGTTGCAATTGCCATTAACCGTATTTATATACCAGTAATCAAAACAGTGGGCAGTAGGTGTCAAAGGAGCTATGGGCTCCTCTCTATTATTGCTGGTGCTTACTATTATTAACACACAGAACTCATAGTCAAAGCACCCTGACACAGAAAAGAAAGTATTTGAGTAATTCCAAGTACAATAAGAACTACTCAGAATGGTTCAGATTGGATCTGAAATATAATGAAGTGTGTTTCTGAAACAGGAATGGGATCTTCAATAGAATAAAGTCTCATAAGACTTGTTCTAATGAATGAATGCCGTAAGCACCAAACTTCAGTGGCTACACTATGTGTTAATGCAAAACATACTCTGTGGCTTCTGTAACCAGACAGAAATATACAATGCAAATGTATTTATTCCTGTATTCATTTAACCAGCCTAAGCAGGTCACACTGTCTGTGTGAGAGTGTGAGTGACTTCAGCAGCTGAAGGAAAATAAACAGCTGGATATTGCTTTGTGATATTTATTTACTTACTTGACTTAATGATCTGCTACCCCACTGAGCAGCATAGAGAGCAGCGATGCCTGTCCCAATAGACCTGGCATTCAGAAATCACATTTTATGAGTTTACTGTGGTAAAAGCATAGTAATGTAATAATGAATAGTGAAAAGATAGTGGAAAGATGGTAAAGAGCAGGTAGAAGTGGTGGGGGAACTACAAAAGCATGATTTGAAAAAACATGTTAAAATGCAGTAAATTCAAAGCATAAACTTGTCAAATTGATAATAAACTGCACAATGAATGTGTGTATATACCTGGTCAAGTACACCAGGTATACACACACACACATTCCCCAAGATTTACAGGGGTGGGGTTCTATTTAGAGGGTTGGTTTGGCTCTGAATTTAAGCAGCTTCTTAATGCCAGCAGAGGCATATGTTGTTCTTTGGCAGGTTTTTTGATGATGTCACTTTTGGAGCTTGCTGTATGCATTGACTCATGGAAGACCACCAGCTTGTATCTCTGTGAAAGGACTATAAAAAATGTGCTTCCTGTAGCTGTAGATCTTGTCATCAGAAACACTGATTCTGATCAAGGTGAACCTGATGAAGATCCATTTAAGATTGAAATATTGACCCTTTCAGTATTCTCATTGGGTTAATAAAGACATTTGTAATGGAGCATATGAGTAAGTGTGTGCACTCCGTAAAGTGCAATTTAAGTAAGCTGTCTCTGGCTACAATCTTCGAGCAGAAAACACTGATCTTTTGTTAGTCCACAAATTTCAATTAAATAGCTGGAGAGCCTGCAGCTCTGCCACTCTGGAATTCTCTTCCCAGCATAATGTTGGGTTCGGAAGACATAAGTTAACTGACTGAAAACATATTGAACAACACATACTTTGAATTTGATGGCTAGTGCACTCCTTTTTGAATCAGGTATCACTTGAATTCACTTTTCAGACTGAGCTGTAATTTATTTAATGACCTGCAGGTGGCTCCCCACCACTCCCCTCCCTGTGATTCAGCTTGGGTTTTATTCCAGGATCTCCTGGCTCATCATAGTCCTTTATCACCAAAGCACCTCCTCACTTGGAATTAACCAGGAGTATATACACCAGCACCATCTGCTGGAATCATAATGTATAACAGGACATTGAAGCGAGTAGAAAAGCAGGTAAGCAGTTACTAGCTCATCACTAGTAAAGTTTAGTAAAATTGTTCTGTAAGTTGCAAATTTGTAGCACTGCACGTTACAAAAATTGTTCATTATTATTATTTTTTTAATAAACAAAACTATATCGGTCACAAACAGACCAGTTTAAAAGATTAGCAGATTTTTTGGGGGGTATTAATAAAAGTTAAATGAGTTTTGTTGTCTCGACAGACAGAGTCATGCATCATTGCTTACCTTTATCACAATGTGTGTTTGTTTTGATATTTGGTACTTTTTAAAAGCTGCTGGAAGGATAACAGTGCCATAACAAAACATGATCGTTGGCTTGTGTTGGATTACAGTTTTAATTATGGCTTTTCTATCTTATAGCCGCCTTAAAAATATTGATAAAAAAATGATATTGGAGGTTTTATTTGTATTATTCGTTATTGCAAGTATAGCAGCATCACAACTAAAATTAATGAAATAAATGTTACAATTGCTTTATTTCCACAAAACATTTGCCTTTTAACATGCTTCTAAACAGGAGCCAAATATGTTCTAAAAGTTATGGTATGGATAGGATTCTGATATAAAACGTAATGCCCCCATGCCATTTAAATTGTTTCCAGGAACCATATTTTAGCTGAACGTGATTGTGGGACACTGCAGTTTTAAATAATCAAAAAAGAAATATGATTGAGGCGTGATATTAACCTCAAAATCAACCTTTCAATGAAGAAGGGTATGAACCTCAGTACATATTTAACATGAACCTCTAATTGTATAAATTGAGATAAACTGAAATCTGGTTTAAATACATTTGATTTTCGTTGTGGGTGTTTTCATTTCTCTGGCATGTTTCTTAATGTACTTTGGATGACAAAAAATAAAAATAAAAAATGGTTTCACGATAGACTCAAGCCATCTCTGGGATTTCCTGTGCTGGATTAATTATGTTTATATTAAAGACACACGAGACAGGAAGTGCATGGTTTGATCATGTCATAAACAGACTCAAAACGCTAGTTTCAGATTACGTCTTTTGCACTGTCTGCATTGCAAGGAACCCCTTCCTTTCAGAGTGAATTCTAAATGCTGATCTGCAAACTACCAACGTTTAGAGGGAACCAGTTGATATAATTGATATAATTCCTCTGCATAAACTCTCAGTCATTACACTGATTGAAGGCAATAGCTGAAAGGTTAACGAACCATGAAAATGAAAATGACAAAATAATATAAAAGTTTCCCAGTTGGTGCTGATAAAGCGGTATTTCCCTTATAAAACTTTACCATGATACATATGTGCTGTCATTTTGCACAACACAGAGAACGCTGCATTTTAAAGCTAATACTACAAACTTGTAACTTTCTTCACATTACTTTGCTTTGCTTTCCCATGGCATCCCACGCTTAACTTTTAGAAGGGTTACAGGATAACCTCAGGTTTAAAGCAGGATGCTGTTGAATAAAACATACTGGAACTCCATACCAAAGGTGTTCTTGCAAATAACTGAACTGCCTCTCTGATATACAAACCTTTCCTACTTTATTTGAGTTTGGGATATAAGGTTAAAAGTATTGACTAGGATGCATTTGCAGCATTCATTAGCAGTCATTCATTGTAATTTATACAGGAGTGAATTTTATACTGTTGAGACATCTGCTGATTCTGTTCCACAGTTGATATGTTGTGTTTATGGTGTCTCTTACTGTATGAGAAATGTCATCTTGTGCACTTCAGAGAAATGAAGTTGCTAGTTCTGGCTGCTCAAACTGTGTGAAATTACATATTTTATAATAAGAGGCACCCGACATAGTATTATAAATCATAAAAAACAAACATTGTACTAAAGAACTGCTATTAAGCATAGTGCTAACTTTGAAATTTTGTTCTTTGTACAGGTTGATATCTGTAAACATAATATTATGTAATGGAATTTTCACAAATCTGTACGTGATTCGTTGATTTCTTATACGTGATTTATACTTTTTCTCAACAGTAGGACATCACAGTTCCCTGTCATTTCTGGATGTGGCTATCAAGCCTTCTTTGCAAAAGAATGATGAGCTGTTTACCTTTCTTTCACCAAGAAAGGCTAGACTGCAGAAACAATTGCATGTGTTTTTAACTTTACTTGTTCATAGAACTGTAAAGTTGTTTTCAAGCCCTCAAACGCTGTTCAAAACTGACAGTACAATGGGTGCTTACCCGGGGGCTTTATTCAAGAATGTTCATAAAAACAACCCCCAGACCTGCTCCCTGCAGCCTGCATCTCACTTCTCCGTACTGTAAATTATTGGTCCCATCTTTTCACATACACTTTTCCTGACTTTGACGTTTCCCATGTTTTGCAGGCTGAATGTTACCGGTAATCAGAAATGGCTTGTAAATAAACAGTACAGATGATTATTGAAAAACCTACGGCTTTGCTTACCAGGCCTCCACCTCAGTTGCAAGGCTGGTTAAGTGGTCTTGAAAGGTTGTATATAGGTTCGTTTTACCATTTGTTTGAACTCTTTAATCCTGGTGACATACATAAAGAGAGGAAGAATTAACAGGCTGTTACTGTTAAACCAAGAACAATCTGAGCTCAATTTAATCAAGGGACACCAGAACCACTTAACAGACGAGAAGAAAAGAATCTCTAACTGTCAACAGAAATAATGCGCGGTGGATGCTGGGATCTTTCTGTTCATGCTCAAGGAAGTCTACAATAATCTGTGGTTTTTGATGCTTGATTTAGTTTTCCATGGGTCTAATTAACACCAGATTAAACCGTCTGCCACTACCATTTATTGCTGAAACTGACAAATGCACTGTGCTTGTTTGCCTTCTTTATGGGAATGACTGCATGCAATAATGCTGAAACATGACCCGCTACACCACAGTCTTTTCGATGCAGCAGCGGGGATAGTTAGTGAGTTGTGTGGCGTATCGGCCTTGCGGTCAAGGCTGGCCAGCGGAAGGAATAGCAGAAGACTGCAATTCAGTGCTTTTCCACACCTTTATTATTTACAAACAAAAAGTTTAAGACAATCAAACAGACAAATCAAAACAGAGCTCAAGCAACGCTAACATGGCACATAGACAGGGAGCACAATCCTCCAGAGTCCCTGTGTTCCCTATCAGTCACCAGTCAGATTTGCCATTCCTTTAGATGCCTGACGCAAGTCATTTTTCCTTGATTGTAGTACAATTGTCATATAAATGTTCTCTCTGTCAGTCATCCACTATTAAACCCTTTTTCAAACTCAGACTTCTACTTATTTTACTGTCACTATTACTATATATGAATGTGTTTTTGTAAAATAAGGGCTTGTATACAGAAGGTCAAACACAAGATTTAAAAAAACAGCAAACCATTTCTGCCGCATGCCATATGTGGTTCAAGTTTCCTTGGTAAATATTAAAGTGTGACAACCATTTTCCATTTTAAAATGAAAACATATAGTAGATTATAAAATCAAAATGGCGAATGGCAGAAATTTCCAAAATTCCGAGCTTGATATGTTAAGTTGTTTTGCTTAAAACTTTGGAACCATTTGTACTTGCTAACGCTATTTCTGGAAAGGGAAGTATCTCAGAGGTCAAAGTGCATAAGGTCATGTGTCCCTGCCCGAACTCCCCGAGGCTATTCAGCTGTGATGGTGCCTGTAAAAACTGCTGTGCATCCACTGTCAATCATGTTCTGGAACTCTCCCTTGATGAACGACAGCATCCTGACGACTGTCTTCCCTTCCTTCTCCAAGTTGGTTTGTTTCAGTGTTCTAAATGTAGACCAAACCAACACATAGGTTTGCGAATGGGAAACAATATCAGCAGGGTCTCTCCACCTATAGTCTCATACACACCTAACACAGTTTCCATTGCTGAGCAAGGATTTCTACTTCAAAGCGAGTATGCGCACACTACCCAAGAGATGGTAGCAATTATTTTTAATTGTGGGCTCAATTAGAATGTTCCTCAGCAAGAACAGTTTTGACTGTGCATCTGTGTACGGTAACATTGGACAAAAGGAGAAACAGCTTATAATCATACATGAAACCGGCCACTTTATTGACAACAGCTCTAAATTATCCCTTCTGTTCAAACAGTGCAAAACTGCAAAAAGGCAACGCATACAATTCCTGGTACAAACCTTGGCTTATACTTTCATTTATTATTGTAAAAGCATAGTGGTAGAACACTGGCAAATATGGTAAATTAAGTGTAAGCGGGATGTGTGGTAAAGCACAGAAAATGCAAACAAAGAGGTAAAGAACAAAGACATCTTCAGTACAATGTCCAGTGATAATGTTGCTAGTGCTAATCAGTGGCAAGACAAATGATTTCAAAGCTATTTGTGGGCTTACTGTAAATACTTTTGTACCAGTAGCAGAGCATCTGAATTACAAATGTTTGAAAGCAACAAGAAAGGGAATCAGTCACTAAAAATAGTTGCCAAACTGCAGTTATACATTTCAAGAGGTAGATTATTTTATCCTGATTCTGTTTGTTCCTTTCTTTCAATCCATAATTACATTTCACTTTTCTCCTCCTTGTCATGACAAGGAATAAGATGATTCATAAGCCTTTAGTCCCCTTTTCTCGAAGTGAGGGAGTGAGTGTACGTGTGTGAGTGTCTATAATTGCCTTGGAAATTTGATAATTTCATCCTTAAGGAGAACCAAGGAAAAGTCAGGAAAAGCTCAGGTTTCGCAAAACTGGAAAAAATTAATCTTGATTAAAGTGCTCCCCTCCCCCCCAACCCTCCGACGTGGAAAATGGTTATAGACTTCACAGAGTGCTGTCGATCATGGAATTATAGCCCCCGCTTATAAGTAAATCTTGAAAAAGAAGTGAAAGTTACTGATATCAAACGATAAAAAAAGATTTACTGCAATTTAGTGCAATTTCAACAGTGATTAGAGCCAGTAGGTTTGCCAGTAGTTTTACACCACTTTAACAATCTATCATGCTTTCAAAAAGCTGTCATCCTTGTGTAGCACGCTGAAAATTAACTCAAACTAACAGTCTAGATCTTGGATATCCAAAAATAAAATCTGAAAAAAAAACACCAAAAATTGTGCTAGGAAAATAAAGAACTGTTTTGGTCAATTTTCATGGTCCATGCATTTGCTAAACTGAGCTGAAGACTTGTTAGGGGACATTTTCTGATGTGCCTCGAGAATTAAGTTGATTTTAATCATCACGGCAATCTCTTGAAGGAACTTCTTGGATAACCTGAAGATCTGAAGAGGTTGTAGTTTCCATGTAGAGGGCCAACCATACTAAACTATTATCTGAAGTTGTTTTCCAACAAAATTGTGTAATTGTTTTGAATGTTGGTTTACTGTTTCCCTTTGCGACATGTCTCCTGCAGGTAAGATGCTTACATCTCAGTGCAATTGCCTATGGAAATAACTTAACATCTTAAAATGAATTCATGCCCTGAACTCCTTAGGGCTGTAAGGTCCTGCAGCTTTGATTTGTGTACAAGTAAAACACAGTCATGACCGCCCCACGGCGCTGCAACAACTATCTTATTCAGTAAGACTGGAGTCAAACTTGGTTCTACTTCCCATCCTGGCTTAGTCTTTTGCTTTAAGATCACACTATGTTTAATATCCCCCTTACCTGTTTTCCTCATCAGTGCTGTTTGCCAAAGCCATTGACCTAGCTGTGTTGAAGACTTACTGGGATACTCCATGATTTCCTCTCCAGTTCAGCAAGCTTAAACCTCACTGTGACTCAAGTCTATCTGAAGTGGGGTTAAACCCTTCCCATCCCAGTTTAAAAATGCCTTCCTTTATATTAATACCCACAAAACATGTGTCTCTGAAAACGAAGGGGTGGATTCAATCAAAACATTCAGCACGGTTTTACCATCCCCATTATGCCCCTGTTCTATGGCCCTGAATAAACATATTAGTTTGTCTTGTCCTGGCTGAGGAAATGGGCAACCACGTCCAGCTGTATGGCTTTAGGGCCTGGATCTAGTCAGAGGTAATGTCCCTTGGGAGGCTGCGGTAGCTTGCCCTCCTTCACCAAACTTTGTAAAACCATCCTGACTATGAAACGGCCACAAACCAGAGACAATGCAAAGCAGCAGGCAAGGAATTTTTAAATTTCTTTAACAGATGACAAGCCTTAATGGCACAACCTGTCTTTAAGTGGTCACTCACTATTACCAGCCAGTAAACCCTGTAAAGTGTTTCATTAACTCAGGTGAATGACTGAGGCACTTGTTTTAAGCAGCCACATACAGTATGTTAAGTCCCTTTTGTGACCAGTCAATTCTGGTTTCACTATATCATAGACAGTGGAAATGCAGCAGCCGGGGGCGCTATGGAAATTACCTAGTAAACTCCAAGGTAGCTCTGAACAACAAATCTTATACAAGATATCTCATTGTCTTCCCAACAGGATTTTTTTTTTCTTTTTTTTTTTTTTTACATTTGATATGAAACAGTTATACATTTTAAATGACCAGTCTGGACATAAGGTAACAAAACCATTTTTAGACCTGTACAGGACTCTACACCTTTAAATATGACTATGTCATTACCATATTCTTGTACTCAGGGCACTTCAGGGGATTACCTAGGCTGTTTCTCTGAGAAACAGAGCTGGGATTTCCATCTGATGACTCGATTCAGGATTTCCCCTCCTATATTCTTAGTAAAACAAATGAAAGTATGAGAAGTGAAAGTGATGCATACAGTACATATACAGTGGGACTTTACAGACGCCTCTGGACAAATGGGATGAACACATTTATTATTGGATAAACACAATATACTGAATCCTGTATCGGCTCTCCCTCTCCCATCAGGTACTGATGTCAGAAGTGGAGTTGATTTCTTCTCTAAGCTTATTTCATATTCATAAAGCGTGACATGTCACATTTTACCACCCAGAGTTGTTTTTAAAAAGTAATAGTCTCATTACAATGTCTGGCCACCAGGAGGACACAAATCCAATTAAGATAAGTGAAAAAAATTCAAACATATATTGAAAGTGTTTTTATTAAACTTGATTACTCATTCATTTTCTTTCAGTTTTCTGGGAGGAAAAAAAATAAGCATACATTTTTTAATTATAAGCAATACAGAGAGTACCAAAAATAAAAGCTATAATATATTGTCAATAAACTGTCAGCTCTTATTTGACTTGAGGTTAAACCAGCAGTATTGTATATACAGCCTGGGGTAGCATGAATTATGGTTGCCTTTATGGTCTATATAAAGTTCTCAAACATAAGATTACATGTATATATACATTTATGCACACACCACTTTGATATTGACTTGTATTTCCCCAATCTAGTAAGAGACAAGTGAAGCCCTTGGGTGGAATAGCAGTGTTTCAAAGTGAAAACCAGAGTCACTAGGCCTATTTTCAAACAATGTGCGGTGTCCCATGTCCACAGCAAGTGAAAACAGATTGGCAGGGCTGGTCGGTGCAGGAATGTTTAGACTAGCACCAGGTCACGGCGATGTGCTTTGAGTTATCCTAGTGACAGAATTCCGCAGCGAGAGCCCACAGTCCTAAGGGACTCTAGCTCATCTGATGCCCGCTCTCATTTGGAGATGCTCGCGCTGAGTGCTATATCATTTGTTATTAATTCCATGAGACGCGCCAAAAAAAATTAATCTCATTTCATGCATCCGATTGTTTGGGCACACTGTGCCACAAAACATACGAGTCTCATTTGAAAGTCTTTCAAGCCGGTGGAATGATCCATGTGCAATTGATAAAGGACAATTTTGACAGGAGGGGGAAAAAAAATAAAAAATACAGGCCGAATTCACACAAAGTCCAAAAAGGACGCCCTATATGTTTTCTAAGTGCTAAACTCCTGGGAAATTACTTCATCAAAAGCCGATCCAGACCACTGTAATGAAGACTGCGGTGTAGTCAATTTACAACTATGTTGACTTTACAGTACTGGAATGAATCCATCTACATTGCATTTCAGTGAAATCACTTCCAGACCCGAGTGTCTCTGAGGCTGACTTCATCCCTTCGGGTCCATGTGCTGAATCCACTGCATGGGGGGAGTTAGCAGGTTATTAGTGGAGTGCTCTTAGCGCCCCAGCACTGACAGCTGTCTGTCTAACCTGGGGGTTACACAGCATGAGCTGAGGGGTTCACTGCAATTATATACTTATAGACCGGGGCAAACAACTACAAACACCTGCTGCACTGTTAATAGGGTGCAGGACAATGGGGAGCCATGACTGCACGGATTCCAAGAAAAGAGTCAAGGTGTTTGAATTTTTAGTGGTACATGTTACTATTTCTCAATGAATGTAGCACTTCATTTGAAAAGTTGGGGATTAAGATCTACAGCAATATCTATTCTCTAAAACGATGCCAAGATTCATCATTTTCCCAGTTCATTGTTTAACATCAGTCTTCAATACAGGCTTAACTTTAAATACTACAGTAATAGTGCTGAACATCTGCATGTTTAATATGACTAGAAATCTCTCTCTAGTAACAGAATATAATACAGCATCTTTCATTTTTTGATAGTTAGTATTTGTTCTGGACCGATCATGCATGCAAGTCTACAGTGAACAGCTTGTGTGTACATAAACTTGATCCTTAGGTTATATCCCCTTCCGTCCATAGGGCCACAAATGTGGTCATGATGTCCAAGGTTTTCACTCATGGGTTCTCTCTTCATATGAAAAAAAAGCTCTATTGATAGCTTTATTGAAGCCACAGTGGAGCTTTAAACTTCTGAGAATGATGCAAAGTAAATTCAAGAAACAACAAGCATACATTAGTTAAGATAACTCTGATATTTCTTCTTACCCACACCAGCTTGCTCTTTTTAGAAAGTAATTACAGGGGATATCAAAAAGAACCAATAAAGAAGTTAACTAAAAATCTAAAAGACAGACTCCAATAGTGCAGGACAATATCAGGCAGGACCTTTGACCAAAAAAAAAAAATATTTTAAACGGCAACCCTGCCCTTCCACACAGAACCTTTCATTTTTGTAGTATGATGTCTTTTTTGCCTTTAAAGTTACCCAAGAGCTAGTAAATCTTAATGTATTTTGCAGCAACTTTATTGGCCAGGGCTGACCAGTTATAATAACCCCGACTGCCAAAGCAATGCAGCTCTGAGGACTAATGTTGGGAAGCAGTGCTTTTCATTTTATAACACCAGAAAAATACTAGCCACCGTATATGAATTATCTTTGAGGAACAAATTGAAGGACAGAGTATATTCAATAGACGCAAATGTGAAGATCCTTATGTAAGCAAGAAATGCTGAGGTTGTTCTGACAAAGGCATATATTCTTTGTCATTCACTTAAATTGGAATTACAAATACTGTTATCCTACAATAACAGGCCCTGTAATCCACAGTAATCCACTCATCATTTTGTTTATATTAAAAACATAGGCCAATCAGTTAAGTTAAATCCTCGTCTTTTGTAATATAATAGCTACAACCAGGGGATGAATAAGCTATACTTGGTTTGCGATTTTATCTATTCAGAAGACTCTCCTTCTAAAGAAATATTAGTTCAGAAATTAGCCATACATTTTGATTTACAAAGAAGGAACAGGTTTTCTGGTAACTGAAGCAAAAGGTGATATAATTTGTTATATATAAACAAAAGGAAGAAAGGAATACAATATTTTATGTTTATGTAGTTTTACATTCTCTCACAGGACTGAGTATAGCTGAGGGGAACACACACAAGCACTGTATAGCGCCTCAGAACACACTGACCATTATAACAGTGTGTTCGAACCAGAGGAAATACCCACTGCATGAGGAAAGAATGCTTTCTACAGTCATCCGTACATGTCGCTTCAGGTGAACCATAAAGTTCTGAAACTGACATTTAAAGAGCTGTGGGGACTGGGGATATTAAAGTAGCTGGAGCAGGCCTCTTCTGGAGCCAGGCATGAACATGTCATCACAGAGATGGATCACAATCCCACTGAAAAGAGAATGAAAAGTTACAGAACATAAAAACATATTAATGTTGAAATAATATGATTTATTTGTATTTCTACCGGCTGTTAAAGATAATGACACTGACATGGCATGCATTATAAAATCTGGATTATAATAAGCACCGGGGGTATTCTGTGGAAACTATACCATAGGATCTGGCACCCATTCTTTTCTATTGTGCTCAACCAAGATATCGTAGTGAAATGAACCTTGTGGATTTATCAAAGAATCCCCACAGGAAACAGTTATGACTCTGGGGTGAAATCTGCTAGCTAGACATACAGATGCAGTTATACCCTGGTTTGAGTTATGGAACCTTTACTGTCAAACAGTCAGGCACCGATCCAGTTTGAGTTGAATGGGGCCCCAAGTGAATCCACCCAAAATGAAATAAAACTTTGCTTGCTTTTGTTATAAAAACCTGGTAGACTGGTCATAAAATGCTAAATTGCTCTAACAATACTTTGAAAGGATACTTAACAGACATTTTCATATAATTGAGTATTTTCCTAATTGTTTACTTACATATGTTCTCTATTTGTCTCTATGGTTATTATTATTATTATTTATTTCTTAGCAGACGTCCTTATCCAGGGCGACTTACAAATGTTACAAGATATCACATTATTTTTACATACAATTACCCATTTATACAGTTGTTTTTTTACTGGAGCAATCTAGGTAAAGTACCTTGCTCAAGGGTACAGCAGCAGTGTCCCCACTGGGGATTGAACCCACAACCCTCTGGTCAAGAGTCCAGAGCCCTAACCACTACTCCACACTGATAAGATAATTATTTGCCATGCTTACCAACTATTCCATTAAAAATTGCTTTGGCACCAGGTTCATTTGACACCCTGTCATAATGCACTAGCGCATTGGTAAATGCATAGAACTACAAAAAAACATATACAACTTAAAAACACTTATGATGATCAATATAATAATGCTTTATTAATATAGGTATAGCCCATTGTATCACAAAGCTCTGATTCTTATGTAATGCTGCAATGTTGAGAGTAATTCTATTGTGCCAGGACTCATTTGATTCTACATTAAAGTCCATTCTAAGTATACTGATGAAGCATATTCCTAAACATTTTAAACTATGATGCCATATTTATTTCTGTATTTCTGTATTTATAATAAAATATAATAAAACGACCTTGCTATCAGTATAGGTGTCTTTGGGTGAGCAGTCTGTGTGTGGCCTGCCTAGGCAGATGTATACAACAAATAAACTGGGGCAGCTGCTTGTCTGTCTGCACAGTGGGACAAAAAAAAAAAGTTAAAACAGCTGGGCTGAGAGATACTGGGTTCCTTCAACAGTGGAGATGGATGTGTGCTCCTTTTGTATAAACCACCACTAAAACACAGCATGCAGCCTGACTGCTAGCTAACATACTGTGAATAAGCTGACAACCCACACACATTCAGGGTGCTTATCCCACATTCCCTAGTTGTTACCTGTATCCTACATTAGGCTTCTTTATTGACATTCTAATGTACTGGTGAAGGTGACCAGTCAAACATTAATTTCCATAAAACTGCCCGATGTTCAGTTATAAAAGAAGATCAGGGATAATATACCATGTGCATCTTTTACTGTGATGTCATGAGGTCTGTCTAATTTCTCAGTGGTGTATTTTGAATATCGCACCAGCAACTAGTTTGAATCCCACTTGTGGAAAGTTGCTGATCTTGGTCGGGGACCTGCAGTGAGTGCTTCTTTGGTCATTACTATTAGCGGTGTAAGGGAGGGCTAGTTCACCTTATTTCACTTCAGCAACCACTGCTGGTTAAGCACCGAACAATCCCAGTTGAAAACTTTCCAGGCTGTTTGATTGCTTCCAGGGTTCAGTAGTTCGGGTTCGGCGGGTGAAAAGTGCCCTTTGGCTTGACAGCATGTTAATCTCCAGTCCTTGAGTGGATGGGCTTGCAACATTTGAATGGAAAAGTTGATAAAATAAAAAAAAAACACCTAAAAGCTTCCAGGGACCCAAGCAGCCAGGCCACTACAATATTGAACCTGCGCCTGCAGTAATAATTGCTCACTTTCAGTTTTCAAAAGGTGAAGGTGTTACAAGCTTACTGCATCGCCTAGGCTAGGGAAAAAATGCTTAGTCAGCTCCCAGTCCACTCTGCAGCCTTCCATGGATTCCTAATTCTGAAGCTGAACCTGTTGAAGGCTTGAGCATGCTTGACCTGCAAAGACGTGAGATGATTCTGGTGTTCTGAGTTTCACTTTACAAATCTGAGAGGGGCTGTTTGTATTGGCAAACTACAGAGCAAAATTCAATTACAAAAAGCTCCAACCACCCACCAATGTATTGCTCAGTTATTAAATAAGTTTGGAAAATGGTAACAAAATAACTTTCTCTGAGAATCTGCAGTCAAAATAGACAAGCAACCTCCCTTTTATTAATACTTTATAGCATATTAATAATAGAGTGCATTGTCGTTTCTTACTGTCTGAGTGACAATATCAAATGCAAAATGCAAATTCCATTTTGGTTCAGCATTTTTTTTTTTTTTTTTTGCTTGCACAGCTTTTGTCAAACATTATTTGTGTTGCTTTTAATATGTATCTGGTTTGAAGTGTTGTGAGAACATTTTGTAGAAAACCAATGTAGATTTATCCCAATGTTCCAAAACAATTCTAATTATTATTTCTTAGCAGACGCCCTTATCCAGGGCGACTTACAATTGTTCCAAGATATCACTTTTTTTTTTTTTTTTTTTTTACATACAATTACCCATTTATACAGTTGATTTTTTTACTGCAGCAATCTAGGTAAAGTACCTTGCTCAAGGGTACAGCAGCAGTGTCCCCGCACCAGAGATTGAACCCACGACCCTCTGGTCAAGAGTACAGAGCCCTAACCACTACTCCACACTGCTGCCCACTACTCCACACTGCTGCCCACTACTCCACACTGCTACCCTCTCCTCCACACTGCTGCCCACTACTCCACACTGCTGCAACAATCTTAAACAAAGCAATCTACAGTTTATACTCTTAATGGTAGCTGGAATTGATGCTCCACTTTTTATTTACAGCATGCAAAATCCTACCAAAACTGAACAGTAATTATTCTGTAATTATGGGGTCACACAATACAAACTATTATGTAACTAGACACCAGAAGAAAAAAAAACATTTCCAGGACTTAATTCTTTCTCAGAAGTACTATATACTTACACACACACAGATACAAAAAAAAAGCATCAAGAAGCTAGCTATTTCTGGATGTCCCTAACGCTATTTTACAAGAGTAGCCTGATGAGAGCAGCAGCCTGTTATAATTGACTGTGTTTCTGAGCCTCTTGCTACATGAGGTAACAGACTGCTTGCCACATGTGGTGTACCACACACTGCTCTGCATATCCACTGCAGGGAGGCATGTCAAGCCACTTTCAGCCTGCTCTAGAGTCCACTTTGCAGTGCTGAGAGTAAGAATTTCAGCAGGCCTGTCCTGTGTTTTTGAGCACACTTTATTTTAAGAGACACTTGTTTCTAGTTGATTATCTGTTAACAACTAGCTACCTAATATGTCAACACGGTGTGCATTAATGACAATAAATAATACCTGCTAAAACTGTTCAGAAAACATAATATCCCTACTTTGGGATTATCAACAAGTCTTTACTGTTAAGCAAATGAGAGGTCATTGTTTTATTTTGTTATCATTTTTTTTTTATTAGTTTATAATTAGTCTAAAATATATATTTACTGTCAACACAACATCTGTTAACGTGTTAAACTGTTAATACACAAAAACAAAATACATTTCTGTGACGGGGGACTGCCCGTCTTTATGAACATGGTTGGGACTGGCAGGGAGGGGGTTAAAAGTCCTCCCTGCCAGGAAAACATGTGAGAATGTGGCTGGAGCCCTAATTGAATAATCAGCAATTATTGATTAATTGGGCTCCAGCCACAGGGGATAAAAGCCAGGGGAGAGGTCCTGGCTAAGGAGAGAGAGTTCCAGAAGAGAAGGAGTGTTTTGTTTGTGCTGTGTTTTCTGTTTTTGAATCCAGTGAAGGCAACGCCCAGCCTGGAAAGCTTATTTTGTAAGTTTTGCTTTATGTTTATTTTATGTTTAAAACCTTTTTGTTTGGCCCTTGTGCCGGTTTATTTTGTATTTGTGTTTATTAAAAACTTTTTTTTTTGAACTTCAAACTGTCTCTGAGTCTCAAACCTCGGTCAATCCTGTCACAATTTCACTACTGGGACTGACGCATACCATAACCATTTTTTTTATTTTTTGATCACTGATAACAATGAAAACCCTATTGAGCCCCTATTTATTATTTGTATTTGTTTGCGGCGCGGATAAAAGCACTGCGTCTTTTGTTATTGTTTTTTATATTTAAAAACCCCGTGAGGATGCATGACTGATCAGCTACTGATTATTTAACTAGCTGACAGTCATGCATCCTTACCAAATGGGTGCAGACTGTGGCCGAGGGGTAATAAGATAATCAGCTAGTTAATCCCTTGGCCAGAGTATAAGAACCTGCAGCTGTCCGTGCTGCAGGGGGGAGTGTACAGAGAGGAGGTACGGGGAGACAGAATATAACAATTGCTAAAACGTGCTGGATTAGCCAGCACAACACTTACTTGTTTGTCTGTTTATTCGTTTGGCCCTCGTGCCCTTTGGTTTCTGTTTTGTTATTTGTTTAAATCTTTTATTTTTGTTTTGTTTATTAATAAAATTTCACCTGCCCATCTATTGTTTTGATTCAGTTACTTCCTGGTCCGTGACGTCACCACACCTCACCACTGCGAGCCATCCTGCCACAAGCCCAAATGATAGTTGAATCAAATCCCACTCTGAAGTCTTTTTAAAGTATCTAAATTAAAAAGTGACAGCTTTTACAAATTGTGTACAGACACGATAATAATAATCGTATATCAAATATTATGTGTTGATATTATATGTATTTCATACCAGTAACCATGGAAACCTGGACACTGGCGAGCACTAGCGATAGTGAAGCACTGTTTCAGGAGTTTGTATCAGAGTGCACAAAAAACACCACTGGGAAATGTATACATATAACTCATGGATTCATTGCAATAGAGGCACTATATTGAACGATATTGCCAAACAGCTGAATACAACATGGTATATTGTTCCTGCTCTTTTGGTGCAGCTGATTTCAATTTATTAAAATGTTTATTAATATTCTTCCTGCAGTTAACTTTTTTTTTTTAACAGATCCTTTTAAAAAAACAAAATACATTTGTAGAACATTTAGAAGAGATTGCTCAAACCTCATCAGTATTAATGGCCTATAGTTTATTCATGGCACAAATGTAGGAACATATTATAATTGTTTATACTTGTTCTGAATAATTTAATTGTCATAAATTATTTTATGGAGCCCTTTATAATGAAGTAAAAAATGCAAACAATATCATATTACAAGTTTTTCCTTTTTTTAACTGTACCATTAAATCTAAGCCACCTTTTGTGCCTTTTGAAACTTCAGACTACTAAAAAAAAAAAGGAGACTAAGGAGAGCAGCATAGGGCACTAAGCAAAACCTGATGACATGGGAATTAGAAGAAAATAGGTACAAACTGTTTAAATTGATTGAATCCTCTTTTCTAGTTTACATGCCAAAGTTCACAAAAAACTTAAACACAGGAAAACAGAACAGCCTCAGTCTGGTATATTTTCCTGTACTTAAAGCCATGTCTGATTCAAGCTCAGGATGTTATTATTGAGAGTTAATTTGAGTGATATTTGATTATGGCTTTTTGAAATGAGCTCTGAACTGGCCCGCGTTTTATCAAATAATGAATCTATTAGTGGGCATTAACTCAGAAAAGATGCTGAATGGTTAAAAGCAGAATATAAACCGCAGTGATGTCATCAAAATAATCCTCCAGCCAACTCATATCCTATAGCCTTTTTTTATCCACACAGTATGCTATCAAATCGTGCTTTTGTTTTTTTTGTTTAGTGCCGTTTGTCAATTGCTTTATAAGATTAGGTTTTGGCAGCGGGTATTATTTAACATAAAACCAAACAGTAACATATAATTGTTGTGTAAGTTTTGTTTTACAGTATGTTTTACTCTTACTTCAATAAAGTAAAACCTGATTTAACCAAGCAGCAAAGCGTTAAACTTAATTGGTTTCCTAAAACAGATGGCTGCTTATCAATGGTGAATACGTCTTTCAAAAGGTTAGTTCTTGATGACAAGTTGGTAAACAAAGGTGACTCATCTATAACTTCAGACATAACTTTTAAAGCAAAAGTGTTTCTGACTTGAGGGATTCATTTGCTGGTATAAGTCACAGACGGATGGTTACAGTACTGAATTAATTTAATCAAAAATAAGAATGTTCTAAAAAAAAAAAAAAAATCCAGCTGTGTCTATTCCTGGCGGTGATTTGTGTGTCTAAGCCAGTTAGTGTCTTAGACTTTCTTTACTGTATGGAAAAACAAATACTTTTTTTTTTTTTTTAAGAAGTGCTAATTTCTAGTCTCACATATGCAGGTCAGTGAAACATTCCCCAGCATACATTAATATCTTACAGCAGGGTTCATGCTCCAGCATGCGATGATCCTGCCACCAAGTTAGAGCCAGCACTCCCATAACAGTGCTAAAGATCTCAATGTGGCAGGAACTGGTTTAAATCTTGGGTAGGCAGTGTGGAAAAGAGGTAATTGATATTTCCAGAGGAAAGACCAAATTGACCCAAATTCATACTTTTCCTTTCCAGAGTCTATTTTTATTACCTTTGCTCCGGTTCTCTCCAAAATGTTTATTTACATAAGGATGGAAAACCATTGCAGTTTAATACTGAAACTTAAACAGGACAATCTGCCCCTCTTCAGTAACTCGTAAATATCCTAATAAGATTACAGGGACACTGCTGCCTTTGTGGATGCTTTCATTGGGGCTGTTATAAACACACATTTGAGGTTTGGCTGATGCAAACAGTCACAACATTCAGATACTAATGTTATTGTTTCCATAGCAAACTTGGGCTTGAGGGTTATTAATTCAGCTGGCAAGGAGCTGGAAGCTATCTTTAGTTTGAGCTGCATCCTGAAATTCTTCTCATTGTGTCGTTTAGAGATTAATCCTATAATGAGATCTGGGCAAGATTATCCAATCTGTTTTTCTTGTGTGTTGAAAGCGGATGGCTTTATTCACAGCGACAGAAATACAGTTGATGCTGTTTTAATAAATAATTTTGCTTGGCATTGATAAAGCAAGGAATCACCAGAAATTAAAGTATCATGGATCAGAACTGCTGTCTGGCAGTGCTGTGAGGCAACTGGTATATCTCTCTTGAAATAGCATGCTGTCTTTCGAGTCAGAATTTTAGGTTAAATTGCAGTGTCTTCTTTTAATGAAAGGCTTCTATTCAAAATGAAGAAAAAAACATTGTAATCCTTATTCACAAAGTACTGCCATCACTGGCAATGATGGCATTAACAAAAGCCAATGTTCTGATTTATCCTTTACTGGATCGCCTAGCTGTGAGCAACATCTTATTGAATCTCTTCAAGCTGCTTTTGAAGGTATTCTTGATAAAGTTTAAATGTTGATGAAGTCTGTTGTTTTTTATGATGACCCACACACCCACACCCACACCCACACCCACACCCCACACACACCCACACCCACACCTACACCCACACCCACACCCACACCCACACACCCACACACACCCACACACCCACACCCACACCCACACCCACACCCCCCCACACACACCCACACCCACACCTACACCCACACCCACACCCACACACACACACCCACACACACCCACACACCCACACCCACACACACACACACCCACACCCACACCCACACCCACACCCCACACACACCCACACCCACACCTACACCCACACCCACACCCACACCCACACACCCACACCCCACACACACCCACACCCACACCTACACCCACACCCACACCCACACACAAACACCCACACACACCCACACACCCACACCCACACCCACACACAGACACACACACACCCACACACACACCCACATCCACACCCACACCCACCCCCCCCCACACATACACACACACCCACACCCACACCCACACACACCCACACCTACAGCCACACCCACACCCACACACCCACACACACCCACACCCCCCCCACACACACCCACACCCACACCTACACCCACACCCACACACACACACCCACACACACCCACACACCCACACCCACACACACACCCCCACACCCCGCCCCCCACACACACACACCCACACCTACACCTACACACACACCCACACACACACACCCACACACCCACACCCACACCCACACACACACACACACACACACACACACACACACACAGTTCTCAGACTGTTTGTTTTAATTTGCTTGATTTACAGACAATTTCAAGTGTTAGTATATATTCTTAAACTAGGTGTGTATGTTACATTGGGCAATATATAGCAGGGAATGACCCATAACTGAATGCAGCCAGCCCCCAAGGAGTGGAGGAAAGAGAGTGTGATTCCAGCTCATTAGATTACTGGTTTGAAACCAGAATTTCCAGATTCTACACCCCCCAGCTCTAACCCCTAGACAGGCTCCAATTCAAAGTTATATACTGTTGATAGAAATTAACTATATCTTGGCGTGGGTAGTGTTGATTATCTTCGTTTATTACGGAACAGATTGAATTTTAAAAAAGAAAAGAAAAAGAAAATGCTTTAGCAGAGGTCTCCCAGGCATTCTTTATTTCAAATTTATTTATTTATTTTTTATTTTTTACTAGCGCTCAGGTGCAGACGCAGCAGAAGTTCAAGACGATGCTTTTGAAACTTGAAATTCCACCTAGGAAAATGAATGACAGCTTTAAAAGTGGGGTTTCTGTCCAAGTGAACAAAACATTTGTTGGGGCAACATCTATTGCTGTTTTAACCCTGGTTTCGCTTTCCCTAATGGCGCTTTAATAAAGCAATAGAGTTTATTAAACAACCCCTGATCCCCCAGACCCACGGCTCCCTTCAGCCGAAATAGAGAGAAGCCCTAAATCCTAAGGCATCAAATTAATTTTGATGATCACACTCCAGGTTTCAGAGCCATATTCAACTTTATGGACCTTTAAGAAACATTCTTTAGTAGACTAATGCCAAAACAGCCTTTCTAGTTAAATTCCTGTGACTGACACTTGAATTACACTCTGTGGTAATGATAATAAGTGTGCAAATCCAGGCCAGATTTGAAGTTTTTCAACCATCACCACTTCAGGTCTGGCAAGAATTTAAAAGCCCTACACTGAAGTTATTTGAAGAGGCACATAAACTATGACAAGCAAACTGTTGAAGAACTGCTGATATTTCACATGTTGTTTAAAAGCTTTTGCTTGGTTGCCAATTTTTCTAAGGCTTTTAAAAAAAGAGAGAGAGAGAGAGAGAGAAAAAGAGAGACATATTTGGTAACATGTCTTTGATGAGTGTTGTCTCATATTTTACTGATCAATTTCATGACATGGACCAGTTAGATGGAAAAATTATGTTCCACTAACACAGATCTTGATTTAAAGGGGCATTAGACAGAGAAATGATGTGAAGTTGTATAAGCACAATAGCATTATACACTTGGACTATACAAACTTCAGGACAGTGGTACTTCACTGTATAGTTGAATTGTGCTTCTGCCGCAACAGGACAGCCTTATGCTAAAATGACTTTGTAACCTCAGTGGTTTGTGTAGGGAGTATTCACGGTTACACCTCTCTAGAAACCATTATCACTGCAATCTACCGGAGCAACTGGTGACTGATAGGGGACGACAATGACTTCAGAAGACCAGAAAGCACAATATAACTGAATTCAGGTATTTCCACCATGTCACCACCAAAACACTGTCTACCTGCAACTTTCAAACAAGCTCTAATATATTTAAATCTCAATTCTCCAGCATTGGCATGAAAACTTTTCATTTTCAGGTACCTACAGCTCTGGCCAAAGGTGTTGCATCACCCTATAGAATGAACTGATTTTGCTTCATAAAGTCGAATTAAACCTGCTGAATAATGGTACGTTAACATATTGAATTACATACCACTTTGGCATTTTCCATATACTTAACAAAATAAACTGACCAAAAATTGAGAAATGTGACATTTCTAAATCTAACATGATGATACTGTACGACTATTATGGCTTCCGGTAGACTTTTGCGATATAATTTTTTGATCACATGGTGTTAAATAAAAGATCTAAATTATGTTCATGTAGGTTTTTTTTTATTTTAATTATGTCTCATTCCTAAAATTCTAGGTGATGCAAAACTTTTCACCATAGCTGTAGTACTCTCCCGCTGCACCTTAATAATGAACACTGAAGTGCTATTCAGTGTTCCCAGGAGCTGTCATCCTAAATATTAATGACTACTAAAAACTCAGCACCAAGTGAGTAAAGTCTTGGAGCCAAACAAGCCAGCAGTGCTTTTTCTTCTCTTTGTGGTATCTGATGGCTTGCAGTGAGAGTATGACATTCATTATCAATTTGAACTCTTTTTTGTTTCTCAAACCACAGTCATGAGCCATGCATTGAGTGCCAGCTGCGGAAATCATATATTGCTGGGAGGCTATACATTTTCATTATAGAAAGAAAAAAAGAAAATATAAAAATCTATTTTTTGGAACAGAAACATATTTCTTACTAGGAGAATAGAATTCCAGCAAACCCCTGCAGAGAGTCACCCAGAGCTAACTTGGAACACACTTGTGGCAAGACTCACTATCCTGGCAATGGCAGGCTTGGTCTGACATATAAATCATTGTGGATGTTCCAACCCTCCTATCGTGACAAATGTACGTTTGCCTGAATTAAGCAATAAATGCTGGTTGCCCAACCATATGAGGCATTAAATCCCAGCAACCATGCGTCTAAAGTGCGGAAATTCATATTTAACATTCCTTTTAACCCTGTTTTACAAAGTTTTGGCACTGGGTGTTAAATTTGCAATCAAAGATTTTGCAATGTCAACAATTGGCCACTGTTGGCACTGTACGCTATCCACAAGTGCCATTAGAATTTAATGTAAATTAGAACACACTTTTTTTTTTTTTTTTTTTAATTCCCAATCAAAGAGTTTATAAGCACCTAGAAACTGAAATTTGCTGCTCAGTTCACTCGGGAAGGCCACCATTTACTGCATGCTATAATCCAATGTTTTTTTGTTTTTAGGAATTTAAGAAAAATTCTGGCATCAGATGTAGTTTTGGAAACTGCTCATCAGCGAATCAGAATGTTTATAGCCAATATAATTAATTACCCATAAACTCCAATTGGATGTTATGGACGATTAACTCCTGTTCTTTGAACGTTGTGATTGGCTTTCAAGACTCTGCTGCGTTATACCAGTCTATTAAAATAGTCATAATCATTTTTAATTATTATTTTACAGTGCTTTTTCCAGATGGTAACCCAAGACAGGGTTGTCAGTCCCTGCAAGTCTCATAACGCCTTCAAAAGGAGAAGCTTGGCACTTCCAACAGAACCCTGTTTAATGTGTAATAAGTATCGCTACTAAAGAAACCCAAGCTGCTTAGGGAACATATCATCAGTAATGAAAAGTGGAGTCTTCAGATGTTGCAGCAAGTTTCCACTTTATTGTGAAATCTCCAGGATCCCTTGGTAATGCATAACTGTGCAGGTTAGTTTTTCATTCACCTTTCAGGTACCCTTAGCCCTCACTGCTCAGTGCTGGGTTACCCTTCCCTTTTTCATTTATTGCTAATGTTTCATCACCAAACCTGCAGTTACACTGAGTAGAATGGCACAATGTGTGTTAAATTAAAGTTTAAGTTAAAGTTTAAGTTTAAATTGAGTTTAAATTAAATCTGAATAGCAAAGGAATCATGTGGGACAATAACAGGTGAAGACTAACATGTGGGAGAGGGCTGCCCACTTGTTGCCCTACATGCTCTCTGTCTGAATGTAGAGTGGGTGGAGGTAGCAGAGTTGAATGGCTATATTGACCTTCTATTTTATCTACTGTGTTGTATTTGAAATATGCAAATCCTGGTATTTTTGCTGAAGGTCACATGGTCTTACTGTAGCTAGAGTGAGTTTGAACTTAAACACATGAAATGATTTGGGACCAACTAGAACTATAGCGTTGTCTTTGAAAAAACTGCATAGTCCAGACTGAAGGATAAAATACAAAGCTAAAAAAGGATCTTCAACAGAAGGAAATGGGGGGGGGGGGGGGGGGGGGCGGGGGGAAGCATGATCAGCAGCATGATCCACTTCACAATGGAAACTCTTCTTCAATTTCCTTGAAATGGATGGTCTGCTAGTTTGACCTGTTCTTCTAAGATTTCCATGTGTGAAACACTCTGGGACTTGAGCACAGCATTCCTACACTGCAGCCTCTCAGGACCATAACCCAGAGAACTCAGCTCAATGAAACAGAATGCAGATATAAGTACGGTATTCAATAAATATGGTTGTCTATAGAGTCTGTATTATTAGAATCAGCTGTAGAGTAGACAGCTAGTGCCAAATGAAATGTCAGTTTCAGATCAGTGTTCAGCAGGGAACTAATGTACTTACCGGTACTAAGTAAAAAATATTTAGAGATATTATTCTTCATTCAGCAATATGTACTGTTACAGGATTTTTGTATAATAAAATTATTACAAAAATGCAGTATGTAATGCATGTCTGTAATTTCCAAGCTTCGGTGAGAAAAGAGCATTTGACAGATAAATGAAAACTATTGTATAAGACAAACATTACGACAAAAGGTAGTTTATTTACTGGTTTATTCTAGACAAGACATGCTGATATATTTTCTTGCTAGAATGCTACTGGTGCCCTTCCTCTGTTGCAGGTAAGTGGGTCCCATCTCAGTCTTACACTTGCACTCTATGCTTCACATTGGAAACTCTGTGGCCAGGTTGGTGCTGATATTTATAACATGGGACGTGAACTTGTAGCATATAGCAGAAAAAACAGGCTTTGTTCGTGTCAATGAGAAAAACAAAGTTAAATGGCACAACAATCAGGGTCTGCATGTTGTTAATGAGAGGTTAAACAATGATTTAAAGGCTTGGGTAGTATTACTGTATGATTGTTTACATAAAAAAAAAACAATTTGTACAATGTGGTTTCAAATGTGAGCTTTCTTGCCTCAGGGTAGAAATAACTTCTCATTGCAAGTTTTCTTTTTTTCTTTTTTTTTTAGACAGGGCTGTTACACACTGGAATAAATTGCTTTGAAGAATAACACAACGTCTTTATTGTGGCTTGTGTCAAATCTCCATCCAGACTCTAAAGTCGTTAATTATTTAATTACACCTATTAGACCTGCTATGGCCCTTGAGGACTGGCTTAATAAAGTGTTTTTTTTGTTTTGTTTTGTTTTAAATTTGCACTTAGCGACACCAGGTGGGCAATTATCACAATTGCACAATTGCACTATCCTTTTAACATTGTGTTGAGTACAGTAACAAGGTACCTGGGAATTCCATGCGCTTTGCAGAATGTCAGGTGGGTGAAGTGTTAAAATAAACCACAAGGGATGTCCTTTCCAATCAGTGCTAGTGCAGTGGCAGGCTTTACCCTGGGAACCCTTTTTTTGCACGTAATTACTGTAGCTTTATTACTTGGATTCCCAAATGATCCAGTGATCCTGTGTTTACAAAATGAAAGGCAAGTCACTTCAAGGAGCTCTGATTTCAAACCAGATTGTGAAGGAGGCTCTTCCATGAATACAAGATGTCATGTGCCGAACCCTGCTGGCAGTATCTCTTGTGTATGAGAGGTCTGATAAAAAATACAGAGCACAGCTTAATGCATAATAGATCTTCAGCATTGGACAGCATCCTTGTCCAGTTATGATGTCTCTTCTTCTTCATCATATGTACTACAGCTTAAAGACACGGCAGTCTCTATCTTTTTCTGCCAAAAATAAGAATATATATATATTTGAATGATTTAAATAATGGTGATATTTAGATCAGCTACTGCTTAGATCAACCAAATAGACCCCAGTGTGTCTTACTGTGCATATTAGCTTCTTATTTTGTTCAACTCCTGTAGGCTCGGACATATCGCAGTTATTAATCATTTGTATGTATCCAGTGCCAAGAGTTTGACGTAGAAATTCTCAAGACAAGATCTCTGTATGATCTGCTAAATCAAAATCAGCTACCCCATTGAGACTCAGCATGTAGCTGAGCCCGGCTTGATCAAGCTGCTGAATGGTACAGCTGTACAGGGAAAGGGGAACGTTGTTTACATCTGTATAGTTTCTTCCACATCACATTAAAATGGTTGATCCCGTTCCAGTGTAAAGGGATGAAAGGGAATAAGCACTTATGTAAAATATTTCAGTATCAGATGTAATCCCCAATGAGCAAGGATGTGTTTACATAACCTCATCAAGACAGTCAAGGAGTCTGATGTAATCTTGCCATCCTCAAACGCTCAGTGGTAAGTGACATTTCAATAAAATCTTTTGTGGTGTCAATAACCTCCAGACTTAGGCTTTAGGTCAGCCCTGAGCAAAAAACGCAGCAGACGACAAAAAGGAAATCATCACAGTCCTCAAGTACGCCTTTAGTTTGTGTGATACCAGGCTTCAGCACTAGATGGTGCTGTTCAGTATCATTTTTGGACACTGATGGAAACAGTCTCTGAGGAACAGCCATCACGTGAAGGATAACATTCCAGACTTAATTGGCTTCCCCACGTCACAGTGAAGACACAAACTGGAAAATGTGTTGTATGTTGTTAAGGTAAGAAAATGGTGTCAAAAACCTGGTTTCTCAGACCTTTAAGGAATACAGTGACTTCCTCAAGGTAAGATTGAGCAGGTTTTCCAACCAAGTTAAGGTATTCTGGTTGTTATCTTTTCTTTGTTCTAAAACCAAACTAGCTCCCAAAATCTATTTAAAATTACATTTTACTTTTGGCATTTCTATCCTTATAGGGGCTTCTGAAAAGTACTAACAACAAACAACTGTGATAAAGCTATATAGTTTTATTTTCTTCTGCAGCATCGTCATAAAACAATTGTACACAGCTTATATAGTTTTTGTTAATTTATTTTTTTAAAGCTCCCATAAGGATAAAGCCATAATGATTAAAATGTAATCCTAGAGTCAGTGGTCTCCAGGAAAATTAAAACATGTCCTAGATGATCAATATATACAGTACCATTATGTCAAACTCTACATGAAGCTTGCTTTATTTCTATAATCCTGCTGGCATGTGCAAGATGTTTAGTTTGTAATATGGAGGGCTCTGTCCAGAGTACCGGTCAGGTGTTATTATATGGTATACATATGTAATATATGTTTTGTTATAAATAATATTTGTTTAGTACACAGCTGTACTGAAGAAAAATATGATGAAATTGATAAGAACAGTAGGCTGAACATTCTCCTTGGAGGACTGTGGGGAGGACAGAATTTTGGGGCTTCATTTTTCAATTACTACTTCCATCTTCACCGTATCATAAACTACTATTCCCAGGAGGCTTCTCGGAGACTAAAACGTAGGTATACAAAGCAATACAGAGCTGGGTGGTCCCGCTACACATTAGAGGGTTGAAATTATTTTATTGATATACATAGTGGATGCATTTTCTAAGTATTTTTTTTAAACACTTATCAATCAGATGTTTAAGAAATTGCAGCCCACATGTTGAATTTAGTACAACATATACAAAGTTACACATGAAATATATTTTTCAAATGATACAGACTACACAGATACATACTTTCTCCATTCAAAACAAATAGGTCATTTGTTGCATTTTGTGTAATACGTATATCACATTTTGTATCAATGTTTTTTCCATCAAATTTGCTAGATAATGGTTTAGGCGATCCAAAATGAAATGTATAAAATCGTTTAAATACATTTAGATCAATTTGATCTGCTCACCAGTTTTGTTATCACTTATTACTTTACTTTGAACTGGCAAAACTAAACAAACTAAAACAAAGTGTTTAAAAAAATGTATACCAACTGCAATACTTAAATATTCTATGTAGGTTCAAGACTATAAATGTTATATCTCTGTAAATCTATACATTTAAATGTTATTACCATGACAACAGCCTGCAACCAATTTATTATTATTTATTTATTAGCAGACGCCCTTATCCAGGGTGACTTACAATTGTCACAAGATAGCACTTTATTTTTACATACAATTACATTTTTTGTTTATTTATTTTTTTACACATTATTTTTACATACAATTATCCATTTATACAGTTGGGTTTTTACTGGAGTAATCTAGGTAAAGTACCTTGCTCAAGGATACAGCAGCAGTGTCCCCCACCTGGGACTGAACCCACAATCCTCCAGTCAAGAGTCCAGAGCCCTAACCACTACTCCACACTGCTGCCTACAAATGCTGCTTGTGATTAAATGTTTTAAAAAGCAACATCAGTTCTTTGTTGTACAGATATACAGTCTCTATTTAAGTGGTTTCTTTATATTATTTACAGAAAGGGTCGATTATGTGAAATTACTGGGTATTAATACCTATGGGCACCACTTTAACTCAAAATACCCTTCACTACATTCTTCTGAAAAAGACCTGCATAATTCGTGTTAATGTTTATAGCACAATATTATAACATGTATATTATATTGTCCGCACCATCGTTTTATATCACAGCCTGTCAGTTAGAAAAACAACATGTTTGTTCAAGTCTCAACAGGTGTACATTGTTGTTGAAAGAAAACAATTACAAATGTGAAATAAATCTGGATATTTTTATATATGAACAGCAATGATTTATTTGACCAGAATCAAACTTTTACATTAAACTAGGGTTACTTATGGAACAGGTAGGCGGACACAGCTTAACATCTGCAAACACTATACAGATGGTTAACATTCATACGTTTTTTTGTATAAAACTGCCCGACAATTTGAGAAAATTTAATTAGCGAATTCAGTTTTCAACCAATGCCGGTGTTGTGTGCTAAGATAGTTGAAGAACATTTTTGGAAGCATTTGGCCTCATTTCGGAAGTGATCGTTAGCAATTAGAACTGATTCAAGGAATATGTCCTTAATGGTAACCAAAACAGCCAGTCTGTTTGGGCAGGTTTTAATAAGGAAAAGCGGAGCTCGACCTGGACTATAACAGGAAACACATTTTCTATACATACTGGATTGAAACAATCCCACTTGTTTGTTTTATTTTGCAGAATAAAACGAGATAGAGACATTTCCTGTATTTTAAAAACATAATTAAAGCCAGATAAACAATGTTAAACTGACAAGACCAAAAACAAAATCAAAATAATTAAAATGCAAATGCTTTTAATATGAACAATACTACTACACAACTACTATTAATAAAAAAAACCCAAAAGAACAATTATTTTGAACAATTCATTATTATCACAATTTAAAAGAGTCCAGTCGTTTTACCTACGTTTTATGAGTGACCCGCAAGCCATCCATTATTTCATAGTGCTCCCGTTTTGTGGTTGGTGTACAATATGCACCAGAGAAGAATAGTTAGGTGAACAGGTAAATAACTAAATGTGTTTTCTTTCAAGCACGTCTAAATAATTAAATAAACGAAAAAGAAAACAAAACTATAAATGTATTGTGAATTATACGCACATCGGTATGTGTGTTAGTTTAGGAGTTTTTTTAAAAGTATTTATGTATTTATTTATTTATGTATTATGTCGTTTGGTTTTAGTGATAATACAACGCTTCTTCGTCTCTCCACGTATTTATGTTAAACCAAAGTCAAGATTGTATCACTACTGTCCAAATACCACATATGAAACCAACTTCTTCAAATAAACACAGCTGCTGTTTGTTACATCATTCATTTTTGTGATTTTTAAAAACAATTTAGTAGGGCTTTTTAAAAATGTATTTGTGTAAACAGGTCTAGTTCAGGTTAGACAGTAATTTAATAATCTAGACCTGTCAATAAAGCCATGCTATATAATGGCCCGAGCCTCGCTTGCTATTATTTTAAAAGGAAAGGGCAAGAATAGACCTACCTTTTTGTTTTGGTTTTCTGAAGGGAAAAAAAACGCGTTACCTTCTTCCTTTTAATGTCAAATAAAAGTTGCATTTATTCGGGAAATGTTAGCTTCAAGCGAGGTGGATTAAGTTTTTATAAAAAGAAAAGAACACGTTTTCCCAGATGGCTCTAGTTAGCGGGAATAGAGATGCCACTAAATCATTTTTCTTTTAGAATCAATCATTCTCAGAAATGTACGCCAGTTACAGGCTAGTATAAGTAATGTATTAAATCAAATCATAATAGGCTCGATTACAATGTATTCCCAAATCCAGGAATGCTTAAAAATACCGGCGCTCGAGGCTATATAAGAGGTTATACAATATGAAATACAGGCACATAGTAATAATAATAATAATAATAATAATAATAATAATAATAATAATAATAATAATAATAATAATAATAATAATGTTAAAAAGCATGACGTTTAGGTCTAGTCTACTGCAATTCCACGAGTCATTATACCAACACATAATAAAACGGACAGTATGGAGCACCTTTTTCATGTCCTCACCGAGATCCCCAAGGAAGAAGTGCAATGTGTCTTGATAAGCATCAAAGCACCTGCGCAGGATCTAAGAGACCGCAACCTGTGCATTCGCATCCGTGTTTGTGACAGGCATGAGGAATATCAGACAGTGTACCTGTCTCTGAGCGGGGCACGGCCAATTCCTCTCAATCTGCAGTGGTGCCGCTGCACTGTGCTGAGTGTAACTCGAGCTTCTACATTACATGCCAGTGTTATAAAATATTGCAGATGTCATTCTGTGCAGCAAGCAGAACGACGTTTAGAACATATTTTAGGCCTATTGTTACTATGTTTTAACAGTCCAAATAAATACAGAAAGGACCTTAATGGCCTATTGATTTCTAATTTGACCTAACATGATGCGAAATGTCCTTTCGTCGAGCCATGAAGCGTTACATAGGCATACTGCAATGTATTAAAAGACCATACAGAAATGTACATTAACAAAATGTTCAAAAAGAACCCTATTCTCGCTTGGTTTAGGCGCTATTAACGCGCTTGAAGAAGGGCTTGCTCGCCCCTGAATGCACTATGATTACGATACTGCTGTATTTGTGAATACAGAATACAGTATGTACATTTTGTAAAGAGAGAGTTAACCTTGTTTGATCAATTGACTCTAATGTAAAATGTATTATGTTTCGAGTGAATTTACTTTATAAATTGCACAATAAATTTGAAAAAAAAAGTGCTGAACAAATAGCTCGGCTTGTATTACCATAAACATCTGGAATCGGTGATGCCCCTCGTTTATAAATGTAGAAATTGTTTATTTAAAACATATTTTATCAGGAGAAAACCTCCTTCGGATCCTTATCTCGTTTTTATAAAAGCCGTTGGAGACTTCAAACAGATTCATATAGGGAACAGATTCACACAACAACATCAGAAAAGAACCGTTCAAATGATCTGCTATATACCCAGTTAGAAAGCGGGTTTCTCACGCAGTAATCGTTGTTTTAAAAAAAAAAAAAAAATTATTGAAAAATGATTTGATGTGTGCTTTGTTTGTTTGTTTGTTTGTTTAAGCATATACCAAGAGACTATTAAAACTTTACGCTTTAGGCCATTAACATCTGGATCCAATGAAAGTTCATTACTGTAATGCTCTATTAGTAGGCTATGCACAAAATAATTTATCTTCTGTTGCAAGTGGATCGCAATTTAAGAGCGGTGTACACAGCTCTTAAATTGCAATCCATTTGCAACAGAAGAGAAATACATTATTGCTTTCGCACTAGATGGACGAGCCAAAAAAAACACAAATTTAAACAACGGCATATTCTAACTATGAAATCCTGTGCTTAAATCCCGTTTTCAGCAAACACAGTCCCTAATGATCTATGTTCATACTGTACCCCATACGTTTCTAATCAAATGTATTGTTGGCGATATATTTTGGAAGAGTCGAAAAATGTATCTATGCAATATAGGGCCTCCGGTGTGCGTTTACAAGGAGCGTTTTGTAAACAGCAATGGGGGTTATTCTTGTAAAGAGTAAATTGCGTTTTTTATATCTGTTTTCATTACATGTATTGGTTTTTATTTGCAGTTTATGTTTAATATTCCTGCCATATAAATTATATTCTTAAAGAAGGAGACATGTACATTAACTGCATTAATACAATTCAGGAAAAAAATTGATTTTTATATGACAAACGCAATTTGTTTTAAAAGTTGAATTGAAAATGTCTTTACAGAATACAAACTCATACATAATGTAACTGCAAAATACTTTCAATTTTGAAAACACATGAAATACTTGGTTTCATTTCATTCTGGTGACGCCTACTGTATATGAAACAAAACAATTGAGAATCAATATATTCATGCATCACGTAATCGAGGAAGTAATGGAATTTCGCCCCTTGTTAAAATTTTCCTTCAATTTTTTTCTTCGTTGCTTTTGTTTCTCGAGCCTTGTCAAGTGTCAATAAAGTCTCTTCTTTCCAAAATAAACACGGGAGGCTGCCTCATCTTTATGTGGGGGAGTCCTTCGCTGCAAAAGTATCCCTCACAACCCCTCGCACTCCCCAATTAGAGATCTCCTATTTGACACTGAGGGCAGGTCTCTTAAAAAAAAAAAAAAAACCCTACCCAGCCTTTAAGAGACATTAGGAAAATGGATCAGGGATTTAAAACTGCTTCCTGCGGAGGGATGCCTTGTACATTGTAAAGGACTTCACAGGAGACCTGCAAGTCTTTCCTTGGGAAAGCAGTGCAGCTGGCAAGCAGGAGCTGCGAGATTTCTTACATGATTTTCAGGATCGTGCTCGTTTCTCGTGCTCAAGTATAAGGACCCTGGACCC
This sequence comes from Acipenser ruthenus, assembly GCF_902713425.1. NCBI lineage: Eukaryota > Metazoa > Chordata > Actinopteri > Acipenseriformes > Acipenseridae > Acipenser > Acipenser ruthenus. Next base: position 28,140,608 of record NC_081204.1, read on the forward strand.
GAGGATGGCTTTGAGCTCCCGGGCTCACGCTTTCTCAGTGGAAGCCTTGGTCGGGAAACCATCAAAGAGGAAAATTGAGGATTGTAAAGAGGAAAAACGTACTAACGATGCTTTGGAGCAGGAAGAAGAAAATGTTCCATCCGCAACGATTGAAGCAGACGAACTTGGTTAGTAATTTGGGATTGTGCACGAAATAGCTTTTACAACGTTTTCACAGAAAAGCGAAGCCTAGATACAGATAAAATAAAAAAGGCAATGTACTTACATTTTAGACCAGATTGCAGCACATGAGATTTTCTGTAAACGTTTTTTTTTTTCTTGCACAGATTATTCCAGGTTGCATTATACAATATTATAACACGCACACACACACACACACACACACACAAACACACATACACACACACACACACATACACACACACACACACACACACACACACACACACACACACACACACACTTTTAAACTTTGACATTGCAGATGTATTCTAAGTTGTGTTACATTACAATATACTGTAGCCTGCCAGTTATGCATTAGGGTTAGAAAACATAATGTAACAAAGTTAAAGAAAGTACAGCAACAATTTTAGCATGCTAATTGAAAACGTCCAGCTTTGAAGAAAATATTGTTACATAATATCGTTGTACAATAGCTTAAACATGCCAAGTTTGAAAGATGTACGCTATATTTATATTAGTAGCTACAGCTGTAACGTCACAGTAATAGATTGTATCCCCTGTTTATTAAATTGAACAGGAAAACGAAGTAAACTGGACTCTTTAATTCGGAAATCCCCTGGGGTTGAAAAGTCTGGTTCTGAGAACGATATTCAAGTGGGATTACAGGGCTCGGACCTGTGGAAGAGATTTCATGAGATTGGGACAGAGATGATCATTACGAAAGCCGGGAGGTCAGGACCGCTAAAGATGTTATATATATATATATATATATATATATATATATATATATATATATATATATATATATATATATATATATATATATATATATATAGTCATTTTAACATAATTTAGCGTAGAATCAATCCTACGTTTTCTCTTTTTTTAGTGTAAAATGATTTAAGTATAAATCGCTTGTAAAGGGTAATTTAAAATGTAATCTTGCCTCTAGCTGGGAAGAAAATTTGATTAACCTACCCTCTTTTTTGTTTCCTCGATAAAATAATAATTTTAGACACTATCACTTTTTAAATGTATAAGTAGACTACTGTGCTATTTTTAAATAAACAAACATGAAACGATATTGTTTTTTAATGCTATTTGAGTTATTTAAGTGCATTTTGAGGATTTGACACTGACCTGTCAGTTTGCTGTAGGAGGATGTTCCCTTCTGTACGAGTGAAGGCGAAGGAACTGGATCCCTTTAAACAGTATTATATAGCAATGGACATAGTCCCTGTGGATTCCAAAAGATACAGGTAAGAATTCTCACATAACTCTTGAATGTCAAACACAATAAACGTGTATGATGTTGAACATGAGTCGCGCGTACCACAAATACTGTCGCAAGTGTATTAAAAGCATAATATAGCCTAATGCATACACAATACACATTAAATGAAAAAAAAGATTTTACTTGGAACACAAAAAGGGTTTTCTTTTTTCAAACAAGCATCCCTTTTTGATAAGGAAATATTTATGTGTATGATCTTGTTATGGTTGGTTTATGGGTGCCGCGAAGTGCTGGGATTTTGACACAAATAAATCATTGTACAAAGGAAAAGAAATATTGTCTGGCAGAAACACAAAAAAATATGGAAACTTTTCTTTTATGCCGTTAAATGTTGGACAGTCTTAAAACAAAAAAAAAATGTTACATTGTACTTTTTCATGCGGTAAAACGCATATTAACTGCAGACAACTAACGAAAAAAAACATATTGAGCATGCGGCAAAATAACAGAGCCTCACATAGTCTGGCACTTTAAAGGCTTCCAAAATATTACGTGTTAATAACATAAATATGAAATCTTAAGTATAGTTCTTGTAAAACAGTTACGAAACACGTTGAAAAACAACTGCACAGTCTTTGAAAGCAAATGCATTTAAACGAAATAAACCTGTACTGTAACGAGAGTACTTTTGTTAGATGAAATATATGATTTTTTCCCACTCAGGATTAACTGTTGTCTCTTTCAAACAAGGTACGTGTACCATAGTTCGCAGTGGATGGTAGCAGGCAACACCGACCACTCGTGTATAACGCCCAGGCTGTATATCCACCCAGATTCGCCGTGCTCTGGGGAGACGTGGATGAGGCAGGTCATCAGCTTCGACCGGGTTAAACTCACCAACAACGAGATGGACGACAAGGGGCATGTAGGTGTGCACGCTGTGCTCTTTCCATTCTCTGCGGACTTGTGCTCACGGGCCACCTGTTTCTATCGCCAGTGACCTTCTCGTTGAATGACAACTCCTAGTAGCCTACATTTCTTTGGAGACTCGGGCAAGCTCATATTCTTACTGGATTTAATATAGGTTACATCTAGTTCTTACAATTCAGTCAGTTGGCATTTAGGCGATTTATAGTTAATTTTCGGTGTGTCCGCAATGTGGATGTGAAATGTGTTGTGGTGTGTACTCTGAAGCCTGCATATGCTGAACTTTTCATCTAAAGTGGGGTCTTTGAGATATCTGTATAATAAAAGTATAAAAACTGAAAGTCAGAAGATCTTCAGCAGAAGAACGGAGCTACCAGTAATAATGAGGAGGCTGTGTGGTCCAGTGGTTAAAGTAAAGGGCTTGTAACCAGGAGGTCCCCGGTTTAAATCCCACTGACTCATTGTGTGACCCTGAGCAAGTCACTTAACCTCCTTGTGCTCCGTCTTTCGGGTGAGACGTAGTTGTAAGTGACTCTGCAGCTGATGCATAGTTCACACACCCTAGTCTCTGTAAGTCGCCTTGGATAAAGGCGTCTGCTAAATAAATAAATAATAATAAGCACGCATTGTTAGCGCTAATCAGTAGGAACATAGATTTGAAACCCGTAGTTAAAATGTAATTCTTGAAAGAAGTATTTTTGCAACATTGTAGTAACAAAGTAATGTTATGATAACAGCAGTTATGAATACTGCATGTTACTGTATGACGGTGATTATAAGGGAATAGCATTATATTTAGTGTTAAAGCCTTGAAGGTGCTATCGAAGGCAGGCTACATCTGCTAACAGTCCTTATGTCGCCGGGAATGTTGCAAGTCAAAAATATTGAAATAAAAAATAAACTTTGCTATTTGTAATATCCTTATAAAAAAAGAAATGTGTTCTGCAAAAGCTCAAGCTGTTCACAGTTCACAGAAATCAGAAGGTATCGAGTCCGCTGTGCTGTTCAAATGATACGTTTCCATTTATTTAAGGCATTTTTAATAAGTAGGCCATATGATTGCAGGATACTTTGTTATATTAATCACTGTCTTTGTCAACGCCAAAAACAGTTTCGACAAGTGGAGTTGACTGTAATAAGACTGCACGTCTGTACCATACAATTTAAATAGAACGTCACGAAAGTATTTTGTAAATAATACTATTTAGGAATACTTTGTATAGCCTAATATTTTTTCTCCATTATTTAGATCATTCTGCAGTCGATGCACAAGTATACGCCGCGGGTCCACGTGATCCTTCACGATCCCAGGTTTGACTTGTCGCAGATTCAGTCTCTGCCAGCTGAGGGCGTGACGACATTCTCCTTCAGAGAGACAGAATTCACCACCGTCACAGCCTACCAAAACCAACAGGTAGGCTACGAAAACAACAACAATATTAATAACTTGCACTATATTTTTTCTCTTTGTATAAAACCAAATATAAAGTCAATATATTTCAGTTATGGAGTGTTATTCATATGTGTATAATTGTATATTTTAAAATCATTCCCACCTCTGCTTTATTACACGGCTAACTAATATTATTAATATGTTATTAATATTACTAATATTATTAATATGTTATTAATATTACTTTTAGTTCGATGACTTGCAACACTGGGGGGCCCGACATATAAACTGCCAGCACTATAAACCGCTCTATTGGGAAAGTAGCAGCCCTGAACTTGCGTGTTCCGAAGATTGAAAAGAAAGGGACTTTAAAAGAACATGAACTTGGCAGTCGTCTCTCCCCAGCCTCCTTACTGACCACAGACCGCCAGCTCTTTCCATGAGCTTCATAGCTACTGCCATGCCAATTAGCTACCAGGCAAATCAACAGCATGCAGTAATGCTGAGTTTGCGTTAACTGCTTTTTGATATTCTTGATGACTGCTAATCACGATCGAGCCCAAGCTTCCGTTGACATGTATCCCACCCAGGTTCTAGAATGATACAACCAATATCGTTTTCCATCATCATTCTGACTACCCAGCGGCTTGGTGTACAACTGAGATATGGGTGTTGTTACACCATGCCACCAGTCTTGTGTTAGACCATTAGCTCACAGAATGGGTATAAAGAAACCATCCTTGTGAAGAACAAAGTGGCAGGAAAGTGTGCTGGCTGGGTGCATTTTGTTTTTACTTTTCAAAGCAATGCAGGATTTTATTGCTTGAGGCCCTTTTCCAAGTTCACAGTACAGCTGGGATGAGGCACAGGGTCAACCACTGAGTAATAAACACAAGCGTTTCCCATAGAGTTTTATTATACTTACATTTTGTTATTTATAAAAGACTTATTTTAGACTGTACTGTATGCGTTCCAGAAGCTAATACCTCCTTATTTGTGTGTTTTTTTTTTTTAATTAGATCACTAAACTAAAAATAGACAGGAATCCCTTTGCCAAGGGTTTCAGAGATCCTGGAAGAAACAGGTAAATACGTTTAAATATACCTTTTAGCTTTTTGATGCAGTGGGTTTTAATACTTTAAAATGTGTAGCAACTAAAGTTTTAAAAAAGGGCTTTCATCAGCCCTTTTATTGCATAGTGTTACTGTTTTCCTTTGAATAAATTGATTCACAGGTGTTAGAATCCCCAATGTATTTTGTGCCTAGATGTTGACTGTCAAGACTGGAAAAAGTGTATTATTATTATTATTATTATTATTATTATTATTATTATTATTATTATTATTATTATTATTATTATTGTTGTTGTTGTTGTTGCTACTTGGAGTGAAGTTGCTCTCCTTTACTCTCATCAGGGGTGTGCTTGATGGCATCCTGGACACCTATCCCTGGAGGACCCCTTTGAGCTTTGACTTCAAGCCTTTTGGTTTGGAGACCCAAGGTAAGGAAGATTACTGCAAAAAAAAAAAACCTTTCAATGAAGTCCATTTTATTGATAATATATGATTAGTGAACCACTTTTTATTGAAAACTGATAACTTTTGTTAAGTTACTAACATAATATTGTATTTCTCTCTTCCAGGAGGAAGCTCAAGTTCCCCCTCCAGCTGTGGGACCCTTTCCCCTCTGAATGGGCAGCTCTCTCCCTCCTGCTCCCCTTCATCTTTCCTGCTGTCTCGCAGCTCTTTCGGGCTGCCCTGCTCAGACTGCCTGGGTCTGCCCCTCTGCTACAAGATGTGTTCCCCCATGAGCATGATAAGGACCCGGCCTTTCAGCCTGCCGGGCCACGACAGGCTACAGGGCAGCGGTTCCCCAGGGCTGCCAGCACTGACCGACTTCCCCTTCCTGTCTTCAGTGGGCATCTCAGCACTGCGGAGCGGGAAGGGAGGGGACTGCAGGGGGCATTGTCTCCAGGGCCCTCCAGGCTCTCCACACCAGCCTCATCTACACAGGGTGCACACGTCAGGCAACGTGGGCCTCCCTCCCTCGCCTCTCCAGCACATCCCTGCTCCCCTGCCCTCTCCCTACAATCTCTATGGTTACAACCTGCCAGTGACATCAAGGCTAGCCAGACATTTTAAACTTGCTGAAAACAGCCTCGCTTCTTCTTCCAGAGATGATCGATTTGCTCAGGCGCCTTAGCACTCCACAGTCAACCATTGCCTTTGAGAGGTATTCTGGAAACTACAGGAATTTCAATATTTATACTGTGCAAATAAACCGACAACCTCAACATTATTCTTCAATTTTACATACCTGCCTGCTCGGTCCTACTTGTTGCCTCTTAACTTCACTCTTCCTTACTTAGCCATACACACAGACAATACTTGTAGCAGTAGGTGGTTAAAAAACACATTTAAAGCACATTTTGGTGCGGTGTATATTAAACAATGCTTTCTTATTTACATTTGCTCTATATGTTATTTCTCGCTGCCGTTTTGTGTACATCCATGAGGAGCAGAGTGTTACAGGAAGAATGCATTAGTTATGATAAACAGGAAGCTTCATACCATACCAAGCTTCTCTTTAAGTTATAGCTCAGGAATAAAGACAAGTGTTCATTTTTTAATAAGGTGTTTTTATTTGAACTTAAAGGAAAAATACACATTGTGTACATTTTACTATGTGCTTTTAAGGTAACAGGGCCAGGGGTAATAATTTGACCCTGTTCACATATCCACACACTTTTTAATAATTTTATACTATGTAAATTGTATCTATACTGAAAGTTTAAACTACAAATGATGCTTTGTAGTTGTCAAAGTTATGTAATTGTATTGTGTATGTAAGTATGTAAAAAAAAGACTATATAATCATCTTGTATTGCACTTTGAACTGAAAACAAATAGTTTTAAATGTACTGTAAATATAAATATTAATGGATAAAACATGTTATACTGTTAAAAGGCATTTCTATTTTATTTCAGCATCAGGCTTTTGAATTGGCGTTTCCTAATTCTATTTTGCAGCAAGGCTATGCTAGAGATTTCTCCATAGTATGCTAATGAGTGTATATAACTGGAATTTTTTGCAAACACCTATATTTGTAATAATATACAGCCCAAACAGGGGCCCAGAGCTGGTGAAACTTGCAACAGTAGACTATGGAGAAAAATAAGGTAAAAATGACACCCTAGTGTCACTGTTGAGTGGAGCTGTGGTCACCTACAGACATACTCTCTATGAAGGTGTCCTGTTCTACTGTTGCCTATTGCCTACTGCTCTACGGCACATATCTGTTACTGAGTTCTGAATGCAGCAGAGTCAGATTTCTGTAGCAGTGAAATAATAATAATATAGTACCAAGACCACAGTGCTTCAACTATTGCTTTCTCTGTGTGCCATAAGTAAGCTTGACAAGAACTTTACAATGAGCCTCGAAGACTAGGGAGTAATTTACACAACTGTCTAGTACTTCAAGCTGGAGAAACACCAAGTGCTGAGCAATGAGGTGAACAGGACTGAACGGGATGAAATCCACGAGGTTCAGGGAATCTTTTCCTTCCAAGATCACTCTAAAAGTTCATGGCCACAAACCACACAGGCAATCTATGCTGTTTGTTCTTTTACTCTCATCAAAAGGTATACCTTAATTTTATTTGGTTACCATGGCAATCCGCCCCAACCTAACAAGAGAGGAAGGAAAGTGAAGAAAGAAAGAAAAAAAAGTTTTTTTAAGGTAGAATGTGGGAGAGCACAGCATGGTAGTACACATTTAATATCCTTGTCTGAATTAACAGGGATTTTAAAGAAAGCGCAATAGCCAATGCCATTTTTCAGAGAAGAACAACAAATGTAACTCTATTAAGAAACTACTCGGAATACCAATGGTATAACTGTTCCTTCCAGCAAGTAACCTGCATCTCACTACTTTATACAGATCCCATTTGGCTATTCCTCTCTGAAAATACATTTATTTAAAAGAGGCCCCTTCAGGGTGATGTTTAAAACATTACTACATGTATGTGTACTATGTACAGTGCTTATTGACAAAACCATGGAATAAATATGCAATGTGAAAAGAAAATGGTGCACTGTAAAAACACAAAAGTCAACTCCTTTTATAGATAATGGCTAAAAACAATGAGGCAGAATTCTCAGAGCATGGATGCTATGTAGTTTATGTAGGAGAAGCACACAGTAGAATGTAAAAGGTAATTGGGGAAAACAACTTTTCATCCACATGCCTGGCTATAGAGCGCTTCATAGTTGAGCAGGAGGACCTTGTGTAGTCGATCCTCGGAGCAAATGTGTGAAAGGACTGAAGACAGGGACATTCTGACAAGCTTTGGTTTCGGAAGGAACTCTGGCATCACCTTAGAAACCCTCACTTCATAGGAAGGGTTTTTCTGAAAACATTTGTTAGGGTATAACATTCCCACACTGACACAGAGACAAACTGAGGGAATTCAACGCATTAATGTAAAAAAATAACCATTTGGAGTGTTACTTGCTTTTTGTATGTGCAAGGTCAATTTCAGCACACTTCAAAGAAACACTGTGTACATTTCTTCTTAATCTGAGACAGAATGTGAGTGGTATAACAAACCAGAGGAAACATACTTTACACACAGTCACGTAACAGAATAAGGGACTCGCTTAAAACTGGACTCCTGCCACATCAGTTAACTTTACACTAAACAGAGACCTGCAGCTCTCACCCCCTTATGGAGCACTTAGCGAAACACTAAGCAGACATTGGAAGTTAACCTAGCGGGGTGCAGACTCACAAATAGGTTGATCTAGTGCTGTGTACATTATTCACATGTGAATGGGTTTGCCACAGTAGTGACTAAGTTACTGTATAAACAATATTGTAGATACAGTACTGTACATAAGAGTGTTTGACTGCATGTAGCACCAAACTATCATTTGTTTTCTTTTATTGACGGACTATGTTTATGCTTAGCAGCTACTAGGGTCCAAGAACAATATGATTCCATGAACACCAAATGAGTGCTTTGTATTCAAAACTGATCACAATCATTATTAGTTTTAACTAAGTCTAAACTCTGTACTGACTGGGTACTGTGGTTGGCTGGACTAATACATTCTCAGGAAATATTTCTTGATACAATTAGCTATAAAGGTTTGGCCATTACTTGCATTTGAAAATACGTTTGCCCTGTGCTGTCAAAATTGTGCATTATTTTGTCCAAAAAGCAATCAATGGTGCTTTTATGCTTGGCTCCAGTGGGTAGCTGTGCCGGTTAGGTATTTATATTTCATAGAAGATTATGCAATTTGTTCACTTTGGATTAGCTCAAGGGGTAGGCATATCAAAGTTATGGGTTTAAAGCTTCTCCGTGGAACCCTTAAGAACAGAGATATTATGTATTAGTAGAATTAGTGAACCCAGTGATTGACGCAAAGCTCTGAGAGGATAAGTTACAGCAACAGATAAACAAACACGGCCTTTGTGGCAATGCAACATAGAACAAAATAGGTAAATGAACACTGAGTGTAGCCAGATTTCAAGCTAGCGCTGTGCGCCTGCCAACCACACGCATCATGTTTTAATAAAGCCTCGATGTTTGAAAGAATAGGGCACGCATGATTGTTTCTTTATGTTTTACATTTTGACATGGTTTTGAGCAGGTTTTCAAAAAATTAATAATAATTGAAGTGTACCCTTAATGTTAAAAGAAATGAAAGGCTTTGAAAATAATAAGATGTCACGTAAAGCTTTACAATTCCAACTTTTTTGAAATATATGTATATGGCTGTTCAGAATAACATTCTACCACAGTGTGCATTTACTATTCTCTGGTTTGGCGGAGAAGTGCCATAATGATCGCATTGGTATGGTTTTCTTTGGGCCCACATAAATAGACCAGTAATTACCTCGCTACAGCCTGATCTTGCTAACCTCTGGAAATAAATATTTCCTTGCGAGTACAAAACGCCTGCAGACTTCTCCAACAAGGCCGAGTTTTTCTCACTCGTGCGACAGACGCACGTCATCCCAATACAGCTATTCATTACAATAAATAGCAGGAAAGGAGATAATGGCCCGACATCGCGAGCCTTCTGTTGAAGATTGGAAAGACATTTTTCAAGCAGGTGCAGATTTTTTTTTTTTTTTTTTTTGCCAATCAATGTGAAGGTTTAGAAATGCCTGCAGGCTAGAGTTTGAAGCTGTGACATGTTCCTGCACAAACCCCCCTATTTGTCAAAAGTATATAAAATCAATTCAAAAGTAATTGGTTGTGCTCTGATAACCACGTGTCAACAATATGCACCTGTCTAATCAATTTATTCTCCCTCTCCCCCTTGTGACTCCGCTTCTACTCAAATAAGATCCACCTGTTTGTGTGTTTCTGAAGCGCTTTCTTGAAAGGAGCTGGCGCGCATTAAACTGGTACTACTTTCGTGTCCAGTTTCGGTGACTCACGCTATTTCTCACAAAGTGCGTGCCTGGTTTTTATTACAGACTCTCCACATGCTTTATTTTAAAGTCTGGTAATTCATTTGCCAAAAGAGACGAAGATTGAAAGTAAATTGCAATTAACATGTGTGCATTTATAACAAGCAACAAAATATATTATTATTATTATTATTATTATTATTATTATTATTATTATTATTATTATTAATAAATTATGTATTATATTTTTTCTTGCTTGTGTGTACAGAATCATTGATATTGTCTAGGTATCTAAAGTAATGTAAGATTAAGTGGGTGGATTTTGCCAAATGTTTCCTTTATTGCATTACCTTTTTGTTGTATGATTTAGGCCAAAAGCCTGCCTATTTTAGTCATCTGTGTAGTCATTTACCTTGGTAGCACTCTGTCACAAAGCCGCGCCGCAATTGATGATGACATCGTATCTCTAAGGCAAGTTTTGCCTTTGGGCGCCTTACAAAAAGCCTGTGGAGTCAGAGAGGCCTCAAACTTGCTACCAAGATCGCAGTCTACCAAGCAATTGTACTCCTCTTGTTATATTGGGCTGAAGCTTGGACACTCTACAGCCGTCATATTGTTAAACTGGAGAGTTTAAACCTCGGATGCCTAAGGAAGATCAGGAGCTACAAGTGGCAGGATAAAATCCCGAACACAGAAGTGCTTACAAGGTGTGGCATGAGATGTATAGAAGCTTACTTGATGAGGGCACAGCTGCACTACTCTAGCCATGTCATCTGCATGCCAGATGACAGAATTCCCAAGCAGAGACTCACTGAAACATTGGAAAAGTGCAATATAGACCACAACTTTGAGGACTTAGCTTTACACAGACTTCATTGACATCACCTATGCCATCATGGTCTGGCTGAGTTTGAGGAGAAGAGAATTGTTGAATTCACTGAAAAGCACAGACGAAGGAAGGCTGTTCCCACTGCAACTTACTGGTGTCCAGTCTGTGATCGTCCGTGTGCCTCTTGAGCGGGACTCTCCGCACAGGTATGCAGTCATCCATAAGACAAAAAGCATGGCTGTCCCCTAGTGGTTGACATACCATGAAATGTCTCTAGTATCTGTATAGTAGTAGCACCAACTAGCTGCTTTAACTGGTATCAAGGAAACTCATTAAACTAGTACACATTTTAGATTTAATTGCTGACCTTTGCACATCTTTTTTAATGGAAAGCTATAATGTAGACACATATTTCTTATGCTACCAGAACACAAAATTTAAATAACACACACAACAAATATACAATGTTTTATTATTGGCAGGCCCAAAGGAAAAAATAATAAATATGCAATCTGAATTCATTCACAGAAAAAAAAAATGACTCTGGTTACCTTGAGCACATTTACACATCTGAGTCTAGCAGTCTAGCAGGGCAGCAGTGTGGAGTAATGGTTAGGGCTCTGGACTCTTGACTGGAGGGTTGTGGGTTCAATCCCCAGTGGGGGACACTGCTGTTGTACCCTTGAGCAAGGTACTTTACCTAGATTGCTCCAGTAATAACCCAACTGTATAAATGGGTAATTGTATGTAAAAATAATGTGATATCTGTAAAATGTGATATGTTGTAACAATTGTAAGTCGCCCTGGATAAGGGCGTCTGCTAAGAAATAAATAATAATAATAATGTATTGTTTTTGTCATTTTCACTGCCTCATATGTAACATATCATCCAATGGAAACAGTTAGGCCAGGATTAATGTTACACAACAATAATAAACAACAACAACGATAGATTGTATTTATTTTCTCTCGGCTGGTCTGAAACACAGAATGGATCATTTTGTTAAAGACAGTCTGATAGCGGGAACAAATAATAATAATAAAGGTCCGTCACCAATCCCTCCAACCACCAGGTGTCGCTAGTAAAATAACCTACAGTACTCTAGGGGAAAGAGCTGGTGACAGGAACCAACTAAAGTGCAGAGTTGAGTCCACAATTTAAAGTTAGTCAAAATGTAATAGTTAGGGTCAATAGCAGCACCAGGGGAACACATTTTCATGTTTTGTCATACTAATACAGACTGGTGACCCATACATTATGTGCTAATGTATCTTACTAGGCCTACTGTGCAGATTTGTTCCATATTCTTTATGTTGACATTGTTGGTAATTCAGTGGTCTGCTAATGGCGTTGCAAAGGAGATACGCTGGTATAGTAATGATATCGGAATGTAAATATTTCTGTGAGTGTCTGCCCACACAGTTGTTTATCATAAAAAGGCTGCTGTTTCTGAAGACATTTAGCAGTAAAATGATTATTGAAATCCAAATAAACAAAGGTCCACTCTTCTGGCCGCAGTCGCAGCTGACCCTCTGAGATGTCCTATTTTGTTTGAAAGGGGATGCCAACGTTTAGCAGTAGACACATGCCAATCACCTGGCAGCTGAGGAAAATATGCTCTGTGTACACACAGAAGGCCCGTTGTCCATGGCGCGTTGTGTGAGGATTGATTCACAAGATGTGCTGCACTGCCCAGGGCTGAAAACACAAACCAGGGGACTCTCAAGGGCTGAGTTATAGGCAAAATCCCACTGGCAGCAGCTCTGAAACCTGCAGTGGAATGACTGAGCTCAGGGGTTCTCTTAAAAATAATAATAAACACACATTTCAAAGTTGTATAGTACGGCTTGTGTTGTATTAGAAAAACAAGATTTTAAATTCTTAGTTTTGGGGGAAGTGAGTCGACTTTTTAAAACATTTTAATATATATATATATATATATATATATATATATATATATATATATATATATATTGTTGTTGTTTTTAAATACATGTGAAAATGAAGTAGCTCAGCATTTATTTTGCAACACTTGCAGCTTTTTTAATTGCATCGCCATTACCAAAAACTATTACAAAATTACAGTTTTAGTTGTACTACTGTCACTCAGAAGCCGCAAATAAGCTTTATATAGTAAAACCCAAGTATCCTATTATATAGCCACAATTAAGTACTACTGAAACTACTTCCATATTACAGGTATGGTTGGTGGTATAAGTTTCTTTTGCTAATATTTTGCAAAAAAAAACTTATTATAACATCACCTTTTTGACTTCCCAAATCACCCTCAAAGCAGTGGCATTGCAAGGACAGTGACTCTGTAAGGTCCATTTGCCACCTTGAGTCAATCATGCTGTGGTCTGTTTATGGTTTTGTTTCTTCAGGGTATACACTGGGATTATAATGGTATGTTTATGGTAACTCTGGAACTAAATGGGAAATGGTAGTGTTCTTCCATGCCTGGTTCCATACTCCATACTGAACCTACTGATACTCCTTTCAGTCGCCTTTGTTTGTACCTGATTAGTCAGATGCAAGGTTTACATGGGCTGTATTTTTTCTGCAAACTCAATAAAAAAGGTTAGTTATTGGGTCAGTTTATAGGATGTGAGTGAACTGTGTACATTTAAAGTGAAACCAGCTGCCAGTGAAAGTGAATTATACCCGGCTGGTAAAGTGAAAGGCAGTGCAGTTTTACAGATTATTTGGACCTGATTCCCTGAAGAGTTCTGTTCAGCTTTATTCTGCAACTACAGCTCTTTCCTTTGTAAAATGTAAAGCTTATCCTTCTGTTTTGCTGCTGAACATATGGCCTTTGTTGACAGCCCCCAGTTGGCCAAAGTTGTGTTGTTTGTTGTTGTTGGTGTATGCATTTGTAAAAACACAGAATAAAGACATAAACAAGAATGATGGCACGCTACTTCATTACAAACAAGCTTGTTTGCATTCTCTACAGGTAGTTTTTTTTTAGCAGCAGGCACACAAACTTCAACTCTCCACCCTGATACTGGGATGTAATCAGGTATGATTACCATCTGCAAGCCTGCGTGGCTCACCTGGTAAAGGCATGACAGCACAGTGTGCAGGGTGAGTCATCCAGCCGCAGGAGTGTCCTGACTGTGTAAAGTGTGGTCTTCGCAGGGGATTCCACTTGGAGCGTTGCATTGGTCTGCCGGGTCCATAGATTCGGGAGACACAATTGGCTGGGACATAAGTGATGGAACGTAATTGGACATTCTAAATGGGAGAAAACGGAGAGTAAATACATTTGGCACACTAAATCTACATACTCTGCTGCAGCTCGGGAAAGCAAAAAAAAAACGACAGGAAAAAAAAAGATTTGTTTTTACAATAAAAATTAAGATAGAAAATACCAGTACTAGAGATTTAGAAATTAAAAAGCTAGGTAAATCCTATTAAAAGTGATTAAAATCAGGCTCAACCTAATATCAGAGCTGGAAGTCTTATTGACTCCACATGGGCCTGTCTAGTCCACTGAGCAGCCCCCAGGTCCGCAGAAAATCTGCGAACAAATGAACGGCCTAAAAGGTTAAGTGGCAGTTTGGCAGAGCTGTGCCCTGTGACTGGACTCCTCTGGAGCCTGCATTGAATTACAGGCTTTGGGGGCAAACGGTTCAAGTAACCCAATAGGAAACTGCCAGAACATGTGGCCTGGAGCCGTGCAGCTGTATCAAGCACAGCCGCGCAGCCTAAGTGTGCCTTTATTTATGTAGGCTGAGTTTCACTGCTTGTGGAAATTAAAACAGCCTTCGGTTCATTCAGTACAGCCATGGTGATGTAATAAATGACCCTCTCCTGTGAGTGAAGCAGCCAGAGTTCTGTGTGTAAGCCTCAGATAACTTGCTCCTTATAGTTTAATTTTTGGGACCATCTGCAAACGTTTGGATATCCATAAAGCTATTAGCATGAGGAATTGCACACATTTTTTTTTTCACATTTCCATTTTTTCATGCAGAAAATTATCCATCGGTTGTCCAAAGCACTCTCAAACAGCACCAGCCCAACTTCAATACAAACACTCAGAATGATTACATATTAAATAAAAAAATAATAATTTTGTGCATATCTGGGTAATTATGCTTTGTAGGAAATATTCACTGTAATAATCAAACAATCATCAGCAGCATGTACAGTAAGCTAGTATGTAAAGTTTGACCTTTTTTCTTCAGATTATTTCAGGTTGTTGTACAGCTGCCACTGGGGATTCACAATTTTACACAAGATTTCTTTCATCAGCATTGCAGCTGAATAATGCCCTACAGACAATTCAGTGGTATGGGAATTTAAAGACAGATGGCCAATGGAATTAATAGCTGTTTTTTAATCTATATAAAGAAAAAATGGGGGGGGGGGGTTCCAAACAATGACAGACAAACAGACGTGCATACAGATAAAGCAGAAGGATAGATAGATACATAGATAGATAGATAGATAGATAGATAGATGTGCCCCCTCTTTCTCACCCTGTGTCCCCTTTAATTAGCCCCCTAGAAGCTGCGAGTCCCTCTGGGGCTTCAGCGTTTTATTTTCCAGCAGACTAAGTTCACTTAACGCCTCCCAACTTTCCAGCAAATTAATTCTGCTGGTGTGAAAGGGAAGTGAACTGTAGAGTAAGCTGTCAGCAAGTCTCTGGGATCCAACAAAGACCAGCAAATGCTTTCCACATTCTAGCCCTGATTGTCAATCAGCAGGCAGCAAAGGCTATCCCTGCACTGCTGGCTCCTACTCAGGGCTCTGATCTCTTCCACAGGTCTCGCTCTCAACGCACCTTTCAGCAGAGGGGAGTGAAGGGGGCTGAGATCCCACAATGTGCTTGCTGGTTAGCACAGGGATTTTTGTGTTCTGGGACTTGGGCAAGATTACATCTCTTAATAAACTCCTGAGTAATGTTGAGAAGAAAAAAAAACCCTCTCCAATGTATACCACACAAGTAACTACTTCAGTCTCAGTGATAAGCTCTTAAAGCAGTCAAAGCGGAAGTTCATTGGATAGAAGCGCTGAATACACATCGCAGGGCATAGGCTAGCTTGAGGTTTAATAGATTATGTCACAAGGTTATGTCTCGTAGCAATTCATTAAAAATTAATTCATTAAAAATTTGAACATTTTGGGTAAACGTTTTATGGTATGTTTCTATTTTACAGTAAGTAAAAAGAATTGTTGTGCAAAGTGTATAATTGTTAAGAAACACTCCTGGGTCAGAAACAACAAACTTGACAGGGAAAATGATCATCTGGCAAACCAAACCCAGAGGTGTTCTATCCCTTTGTCACACTCAGAGAAAACAGGATTTGATTATCATTGATTGGCACTCAGTTGTGTGGATGATGGTAAATGAGGGTGAGGCATCTTTTCCTGTTGTATAACACACTTAACAGGTTCTATTCTGTTTTATTTAATATCTGCCAACAGAAAAAACATGTTAAAGGGAACTGCCAAAAAAATCCAGGTATCTGCACACCCCTACTTTTGTGAATGTTCAAATTGTCTGTTTGCGACAGGTTCTTTCTTCCCTACGGGCTACAGACATGACATTTACAAAGATTCTTATTGAGAAGGTTTGTGGAACTCAGGACGGCTTTCTTAAGAGATATCCTATATCAGGTGGCAAACAAAGGAATACCTCAAATAAATAAAGAGGAGCTCCATGAATGATTTACTGCTCCCGTTCTCTCACAGCTCCACTGATGCCCTGCACCCACTTTTATGTGCTGGCCTGGGTCAGGCAGGCGAGGACGGGTTTCACTCTGGCTGCCTCTCCCATGTGCTGCTGTCATTCCACCCTCCCTTTCTCTGACTTACAGGATGTATATATGGGGGCCTCATCCCCTGCAAGACGTTAATTGATTTCAGGGAGCACCTCCTCTCTCACACACACACACACACACACACACACATTCACCCCTTTTGGGTTCAGCTGGTTTTAAACAGATCACCCACTAAGCCTGCTGTGCACTGTCAACGGTAATTCAATTAGAGCTGCAGAAGTGTGACTAACTGACCCGCGTCAAGCACTTTACCATATGCCTGTCCCCTGTAGGAACTCTCATTATAGAAAGCGGATTCTTTCACTCAAGAACATGGGCACTTCCTATCCCAGCAGTATGACGTGACTGACTAATGGGCTGACTGGTCTTCCAGTGACTACTGTTCCACAGTGGTGAAAGTGGCTGGTCATGCTTTGTGTGTCTTTGCAGGTTAGTCAATTGAAGTAAACTCCAGCCCTCCAGCATTTTCCTTTTTTTGTTTTAAAGTTTCAGTATTAAAAATGATTGGATGTGATGCACAGGGTGGTCATTTATTACCAACAACTACAGTACAGCACAGCCACACATGATGAGTCCAGATCATCCCTAAGCCCCAACACCACCATGCCCCACACACCAACCATGGTAGTGTTCTGGCTGATGGATTAGATCCAGATCATTTCCAAATTCCCACTCTATGTGTTGTGTTGCTGACTGATGAAGCAGGTCCAGGTCATTGCTAAACAACATAGCAACCTGACACTGCACTCCAGGTGAAGGGGCTCAGGTTGCCAGGGTGCTGGTTGATAGAATCTCCAAATACATCATTAGCACAGTTAGATGACCCATCATACTGATAAAGTAATGTAGATAGATCCTGTCCACACATTCTTAAACAGCCTTTCACCACCACTGCATCATGCTGGCAGATGAGATGCCAGATGGAAGAGACCTTTCAAATATTACAGCCTTACTGGATCAAACAAAATAACAAGAAATTGCTTAAAAATAAATAAATAAATATGCCTCTTAAACTGCTGTGTGATCAACAAATCATATTTTCGACATGTGTTGATCACGCATTATTTATGTAGTGTGTGGTTAGAAATGGCCAATAAAAGTGTAGTATCAATCCCAGATGGGGGGACACTGCTGCTGTACCCTTGAGCAAGGTACTTTACCTAGATTGCTCCAGTAAAAACCCAACTGTATAAATGGGTAATTGTATGTAATAATAATGTGTAAAAAATAATGTAGTTGTACGTAAAAATAATGTGATATCTTGTAACAATTGTAAGTCGCCCTGGATAAGGGCGTCTGCTAAGAAATAAATAATAGTATACTGCAGGCACAAGGTAGTAACACTTACTGCAGAAAGCTCCCACAATTATTTAACTGTAACATGCTTTATAAAACTATAGACAATAAAACTTAGGGCAATAGAATAATTTTGTCAGCCATTGTAAATTTACCATAATTTAGACAGGATATGAACTTGTCATCTTCTAAGCGATGACCCCAATAAAACATGTTTTGCGGTTTCTTAACAAAGCTGCAAAATTTTAAAATTCTCTCCCTTCTCTGAGCTGTGACTCGGGTAGCTGCAAATCATCCCCAGCAATACAAATGTGAGTCTCTGTTAAGTGAATCAAATAGTAAAAACATGAGCGGTGCTCGTAACTGGATCAGGCAGCGCTGTCGAGAGATGGGTTGAAACCGGAGAGATGATGGTTTGATGTGGAATCCATCTTCTTGGTGCAGATTTTAACTGATTGGGGCAGCTGCTCCGAAACCCATTAACACATCCACAAGGAAGCGATCCCTGTTCCTGCTATGATTCTTTTTTTGAAGCAAGGGCATGTGCGGAGGCCCTGTGAAATTGATGCTCGCGAGCCTGAGCGATTGGACACACAGCTCATTCGCAGACTGGAACCGATCCTGAATGCTTCCTGAGTCAGAGTAGGTCTCTCTCCAGACAGTGCTTTTATATTTTACAAATTGAATATCTCAAACATAATTGGAAAAAAAACAGCCAGTCAACCCCTGTGAAACTTCACACAACTACAGTCCATTAGGCTTTGGAAAACCCAATTATGAAATTGTTATGTTAGGAGGTTGCAATCTGTACCATATTGAAAATGCCTTGTCAATCACTTGTTTAATAACATTTTTGTTTTATTAAAAACTATTAGAAAAAAATCCCCTTGAATAACAAATACAGATACTGTTGTAAACTTTACACACTTAAAGCATTGTGATATTGAAGTTTGATTTTAGTGCACATTCATTATGATAACATGGCTAGGATTATAGGTCAAGGTTTCTGATTAGTGACAGTCTAAGTGTATACGTGTCTAAATATCTATACATACATATTATTTGAGTATTACACTGTGTTACTATGGATAACAGATACTGTGTTGTCTTTGTGTTAACACGATTTGTGAGGTCAAACAAAGTCATATAATTCTGTGCAATAACACTCTAAGGAAATCATTGCATGCATATAGGAGGCAAGCAGGGCTAGCCATCTTACCTGTAGTTAAGAAACCTTCACAGGGGAAGGCAGGAGCTGCTCTGGGGTTTCTTGTTCAAAGTTACTGTCTAGGGGCAGGGTGGATCAGTGATTTTGCAATAGAAAAAGGTGGCTGTTACGGAACTAGTGGATTCTCAGAGCTCCATATTAAATACATCTTAGTTGGCAAGTTCATCTTAGATTGGGTCTACATCATAAAAAGCAGTATATGGAAAGCTCTCACAGTTTCTTCCAAAAGGTACAATGGTGAAGGCTTTAGAGGAGACTTTTACTTTAAACATTGGCTAGGCTGTGTTACTTTGCTTTACTTTGTTTTAACCCCCCCCCCCCCCCTTTGAACAATCTTCCTGGATTCACAGCCGAGTCGCGTAAAGAAAACTGGCCGGAATTTTACGAATACACTTGGAATTGTTTTCTAATTACCCATAAGAAAGACCCTTGAGAGCAGTGATTGTCTCTCAATCACCACTGCCCCTCCCATCTGTGCCATAATTGAAGACACTGGAAGGAATTAGGGATCGAACCTCCTAAATAATTTTATTTATTATCCCAGTAATGGCCTAACAATATTTATAATGGGACCTTATGTCTAAGCCAGGCTTTTCCAGAGTCCATTTGAAACAGCCTTGTGATTTTAATTGAGTTTGACTTTTTTTTTTTGAGGGAAAGGTCGAGCTAAGCCCTGTACAGATTCCTCCATCTCAACAAGAGCCACAATGGTGCAATTGGCACTGGAAATTGGTTACAGATGGCACAGATAAGGCTTTTCCTTTATTGAAATGGTAATGACGGGATGGCATGCGATTGACGAGAGCCGCTTCCTACACAGGTGAGACATTTGACCCCTCACATGTTTCTTGTGTAGGATTGAAGAGGGAAGAGGAGGAGGCAGGCTGGATTAAAAATGAGAGCAGAGACCGAGAATGTAGGCTCTAATCACAGTGAGAGCTGAGGGCTGGGAGGCAATGTGGTCTAGTTGTTAGAGCTGAAGTATCAGTCAAAGTGACAGTTTTATGTTCTTCACAACATTAGAAAATGCATTTGGGTGCAAAGATAAATCGGTCCCAATGTGTCCTAGTGGTTAGAGTGGAGAATTAGCTAAGACTGGAACATGAATATCTTTGTTCTTCCTTTAACAATATACAGCTGTGTTCAATGTGCATTATACAAAATTACAGCATTTTAGAAGAACATAAATCATTGTTATGCATACTATTAAATATAGGTTGCACTGCATTTTCTAATATATAATGGATAATAAAGAAAACTGTACTGTTACTATAATTTCACAGCTAAAAACTATACTACTTTATACTGTAGGAAACTAACTCTATTACCATTATATTAATAATACTGCTATAAATAGAATAATGCAACAGTCCTACTACAGTATATTTGACTTCAGTCCCTATTGAAAATGACCATTGCTTGCTCTCCTGTTGTATAGATTTCTTTCAGTTTAGTGTCATGATTAATGCTGTTTAAAGAAGAGCATAGAATTGACTAACAACCTCTTAACACCAGGTGTGCAAACAAGCCTTGTTTCTCTGGCAAACTTGAACTTGTGTCCAAGCAGAGATGCCAGCTTGTTTTTTCAACATGATCCTATTGATGTTTGTAAGATTTTACAGTTGGAATACTTGAAAGGAAATGCCTAATCATGACAAAGAAAATAGGACTGAAATGAGGACATAAAGAAAAATGTTTAGGTAGACTGGAACAGGGAACTGCACAAAATGTCTGGGAGTTGTAATTAGTTAAATCTACACTGGCCAAAGCTGGCAGTGCTACTCGTTTAGCTCAGTGGTAGCATTCCCATTTTATGTGGCCTGGAACGCAACTTCCATTTCAATTAGTGGTTACTCCTCTCAATTAGTCACTTTTAAAGATGTACAAAAAATCCAGAACCATCTTACCTTTTAACAGAAACCTTAAAATGTTCTTTAAAATAAATACATGTAGCACAATAGCTATGTACAAATATAAAATCCTATTATAATCACATCAAAATTAGAACACCAGAAAAGGGGGAAGGTATTTTGACTTTTTTTCTTCTACACTGTTATTTTTCTTCCTTGGCTGCTTGAGTATGATCTGGGGGAGGTTTGACAGAGTTTTCAAGCAGTTGTCATAAGGTACAATGCATTTCAAAGCTAAATGCAGAAGGTTCTGAATGGGTATGTTTTTTGCTCTGTGCTCGCTTCAGGAAGGAACAGGAAAATCCTTCTTGGCTTGACATGAGTGGATCTTTTTAAGTACAGGGTTAGCTGTTCTGTCACACATCTCTTGCAATGGAGGGATGGGATACACCAGAGCTTTGAAACTCAGCGTGTAAAGAATGCCGCCAGGCCCTGAACAGCCAAGAACAGTTTATCCCCCTCATGTAATTAGCTTAAGAAACTGGAAACAATAAATGAAGACAGAAAAGATACAGAGACAGTACTCTGATTGGAAACCCTGGGTCAGACGGCACTCCAAAGTTCTGGTTCCAAAGTAGGAACCAGAAACAAAAAGCCATGTCTTACTAATTATTAGAAGCACAGATGTATTATTTGTGTATACATATTGATTGCAGACTCCCTTTGTAGAGGGAGAACCAGCTGGAAAGAGCATCTGGAAGGAACGTGACCTTGACTTCCAACTTGCTAATTAGCACACGAGTACATAAGTGGGCACTTTCATGCCACATGCCACGACAGCCCATCCTCACCATCTCTACATCAAGCACAGCTCTTTGTTCAGGGTTGCTCATTCACAAGCACAAACCAGCCATGTGAAATGTAATTGAGGCAGGGGGTTGTAACACTGCAGGCAGATCAGTCTGCCCAGTACTTCAGAACAACGAGACTTACAGGAATGTGAAATAATAATATATAAATATTTTTTCAAACAGTAAACCGATGAAAACTCTATTGTAGATACACAGGTCTATTGGTTGGCCATATGCTGTGACAACCCCCCCCCCCCCCCCCCCTCCCTGAAGAGGTATGTGTCCCTGTGGACCTGATGCTTTCTGCTCTTTATCATTTCATGTTGATAGTGGAGATCTTCAAAACAAATCATGGCTGAGCAGCAATGGGCATAGGCTACTGGGCCCTTAATGACCATTGATGGTGGTCATACAATCTTGGTTCTTTCACTAAATTTTACACTGCTGTGATTTTTGTCCACACTACCACAGGTAGCAGAGGGAAGTAGTTTGGAGATACAATAAGGAGCTTCCCATGGCACTTCAACTAATTTATGTAAGTGTGGCAAAGTGCCCCGCCCCTGTGTGCATTTGTGTGTTCTGTGTTGTATATATGCGTGCGTATGTTAATGTTGGTGTATAGATTGGTACACGGGATATAAACGGGTCTGTGTTTCACGTGTGTAAAAAGTGTATATTTGTATTTAGGCACGGGATTGCACATCACGCACGTGTATTTAAAATGTAATATGTGAGCACGGGGTTGCACAGAATTAATTCACGTGCTGGGATTCAAGTGAATAATTAATTAGTAATTGAATCCCAGCACAACAGTATATATAGAGACACGTAGCACTCAGTCAGGGTTGGTGTTCGGTGAGTGGAGAACGAGTGTGGAGAAGGAGAGTTAAAATAAGAACGGAAGAACGTAAATATAAAGTAAATAGTGTTTTCACTCACCGTGTTTGTTCGTCCCTGTTTGTTAGTGTCTGTCCGTTTTGTCTACCTGTTTATTTTGGCGTGAAGTGCCGTGTCCCGTGTTTTGTGCTGTTTTCAACCCTTTTATTTGTTAATAAACGCTGAGTGCAGCCATTGCACTCAGCTCATCACAACCACCGTCTCTGTGTTTGAAATCCTTTCTGGTCTGACGCAACCCACTCTGGCCGTCTTTGTGACAGTAAGTCAAATGCAGTAACAAGGTTAAAAGACAAGAATATGGAAAACTACAGTTTTTTTCTACATTTTTTTTTTATATAATTAAAGTTCAGATTGCCAGTATAATAGACCAGACCTTTGACAGAAATTTTGATAAATGATCTTTATTCTCACATGAAAGCCAGAATCCAGAACAACATTTACATGTTACAAAATAATTGTTTTACCTCTGCAAATCCTAACTAAATCATCCAGATAAAAGGTACACAGAAACAGAACAAAAAAAAGTATGAAGAGCAGGGAAAATCCCACAATCAAACAGACCAACAAATATATTATATATCAATTGTTTTGTTTTTTTTTGCTTGCATTTTAAAATCAAATATGCCAGTATTACACACTTTGTACACGCAAGCATTACAAAAGGCAAATACAATCTAAATGTAATATTGTGAATTGGATTAAGCCCATTGGGAGTTGCTTTTTGGGGAGTGTACTTTTCATTCACTCGGATTTAGCCCTTCGGTAATGTATTCAGAGGCAAACATCTCGTCTCCACTTTGGGTTTATCGAGTCATGAATTCTTCCTTCAACACTTAGCTGAGCAGCAGATACGGTATGGCAACAGGTTCTCTCTTTGTTGGCAACTTTTGTTGACAGTGACACTCCAGGAACCATGTTTCTACCAAGTAAGAATATCCTGCAATGGTTTTTTTACAGTCCTAGATCGGAACACACTGTAGATACACTGTACAAAAACCAAAATGGACAGAAAGTAGCTTCACACCCTAAAGGGTAATATGAAATGGGCTGTGTACACGAGAGAAAGGGGCTGCCATGAGGTAGCAGAGAGAGAGAGAGTGAGAGTGAGAGAGGCCTGTATAGTACAATAGTTTAATAATGTTCCACTCCCATTTACACCAGAATGGATGTGCTATGAGAAGCCAGTTCAGTCAGGCCAGAGCTCCATCGTTTACACCTGATCTCGCAGGCGTGCCAGTCTCTGGGAGAGTTCATCCTAAAAAATATATATATATAAATAAACGTGGAATGAAAAAAGTGTCGCATCGTTCCAGGACACCATTGGGTCACCTGTCTAATGGCTGTATTTTCCTGGTTAAGGATATCTAAAAAGCTGAGAGAAATGTGATTTTTCTTCTGCCTGATTTTAGGGTTCCCCTGTCTTGTAACACATTTGCAGTCGTCCGAAGTGATTGTCAGCAAATATTAGAGGAGAATATTTCTTTCACATGGGCATGCTTACACATCAATAACCATTATATGTTTACCTGCTCTGCTGAAGCTACACTAGTACCAACTGAACCAGTCTGGCCCTGGGGAAGTTCCATGTTCAAATCCAACCTGCATTAATTAAAAAATATATATATATTATATTCAACCAGAATGCTGTTCTTCATCCTCCATACAGGAGAGAAGAGGTTCTACTGTTGCTACCTTCAAAGCTACTGTTTTATATCGGTGATTAACTTGTGTATAAAACACATCAGAATACAAAAGCACTTACCCGGCTTCATCTGCCAACTCCTGCATAAGTGTGTCCACTTGATTCTGAAACATTGAAAATGTGGTTTAAAAAACTGAAGATTTTATCAATAGAACTGCAGAGGTGTTGAGATTTTTACAGTTTAAATATACTTATATACTTAACTATTTTTCTCAACTTGTGTTATTTGAGTTGTAGTATAGCTTTTCTGCCACATCCAGTACGTGTCTATTAGAAAGCACCACTACAGATCTCCAACACAGTAAATGTTTAGAATAGAAGTTATGAAGCAGGACTGACACTAGAGGGAGATATTGCATTATTAAAGTCCTATTTTGTGATGCTACATCAAGCATACTCCAATTATTCTGATGATGATGATGATAATGGTTTCTTTGGGAGGTTCACTTCCTCACCTGTGGTGTTGTCAGTGTTGTAGTGCTGCTCATAGTGTCCTCCATGTGTGCAGTCTGTACATCTAGCGTCTCAAACTGCCGCTCAAACTTATCCATCAGGGCAGAGATCTGCATAGGGAAACACAATCTGGGTTACACACAGAAGATGCCAGCTATAGAAATTACAGTTACTACTGTGTAACTGTCTCACAGCCTGGAGTATATTTTTGACAGTAGTTTATTTGTATATATTTGGCTATATTCATGTAAGCAAACTAGTTAGAAACATACTTACAGTACCTTACTGAATTAACGTTTGGCCAAACAGCACTGTATATTTTACTATGTTTACTGTGGTTTAAACAAAAAAAGCAAACAAAATAAAATCTAAAGACTCATCAATAAGCTGGTCACAGCCCTTGCTGTTGCAGAACGAATGCAGTTTGGTTTTCAGCTTCATTATCAGGTTTCAAATGGAGAAGCTATTTCCTGTTGCTACAGCAACCACTGTCAATGTTTAGACTGCACAAACCTTACAGCATGGCAAGAGTAAATTGTTATATCCCAATTGGTCGCAGTCCTACCTTTTCAAGGTTCATGCTCTTCAGTGTGGAATCCATGGACTTAACAACTCCTGCCATCGATTTGGTTACCTGGAACATAAAACAGGCAATGAGGACAAGTGTTACTAACTACACTGTGTTAGTAATAAACAACGAAAACCTGTACTGGGTCTATGTGCTGCTTTTATGAATTAAACCACTAGAATCTATGTGGGGCCTGTGGATTTTTCCATCCAACAGCCCTGATGGCCCTCTAAACGTTTAGAATTATGCTTTTAACTGCTGACAAAAACATATAGGTCAGATATGGGTGTCACATGCTTCTGCTTAGGGTTTACATAGCAGTAAGTGTAAAGTGTAATCCATTTATTTCATAACCAATATTTCTATTCCTTAATTAAAGGTTGTACACACACACACATACATGTAGCAGTCATGTATACAAAGTGAGGAAGGGTTTCTTAGGATGGCTTTTCTGATTTGGTACAAACATCCCCAATATGTTCGATTCAACGTGTCTAATAGTAAAGTTCAAACGTATAGGAAATGAAATGGTAACTACAGTAGCAGCCCTCGTTCCCTCACTCTCTCTCCGCAGTTCTACCTGGCTTCAGGGTCGTGGCTCTGCTCACCTTGTTCATGGTCACTGCTGTCTGCACCCTCGCTGCCACCGCGTCCACTCGCGCACTCATCCGCAGGAAGTTGATGGACTGGTTCTTTTGCCGGATGGCATTTTCAGCGTGTATCCTAGCAACCTCTGTGTTGCCTTTCTGAATAGCCTATAAAAGGAAAGGAAAAAACATTGAGAATTGCATTATTATTCCTTAAAGGGAATCACACATCTGGATTTTCTGTACATACCGGTATTTCATTACTGGTTTCATCTACTTGTGAAATTTGGTAAACTGGAAATTCAATTCTTTGAAATAAGAATAAAATAGCCAGCGACAGAACTACCAACTCCCACTATATATCTGTCTGATGTAATTTCATGTTTCACTACACAACCTTAACTTGTTACCAATAAACTGTTGTTAATAAGACATAAATGTATCAAACTTCTATCCAATGTGACTACCCATTCCCATCCCAATTAAATTTACAGCAAGAACTGCCCTAACCTGGCACTTTAGTCACTTACGTGTGCACTGGTATAGGTGTACAATCTGATGTACCCTTCATACAAAGTGACAAGTGAGATTGCAAACATATTGTGAAACAAATGATACAACTCTCCCAGAAGGTCTCTAAAATAGAATTGAATTCGAATTGCTAATTGACCCAAACCTTTAACAAATGTTAAAAATATATATATATATATATATATATATATATATATATATATATATATATATAAAGAAAATTATGTTAATGGTATTGTCAACATTTGATGCCACAAATTCAGGGTTTTCCAGGTAAAATAATGTAATTGATGTATCTCCAGATCTGATTCTTGGTACCCCTGAAAGAGATCTTTCGGTACACTTACCTTCTTAATCTTCAGCTTTTCTGCCTTTTCTTCTTTGTCGCATCTCTTGGAATTTCGAGACAGCTCCTTTGCAGCGAACTTCAGGTTAAACAACTGCTCTGTAATCGGAAGGTTAAGGAAGAGGCCAGCAAGTATCGCGTTTCCATTGTTATCCCCACTATCAGTCCTCCATCCAGGAGTCGTACTATGGCATCAAGATTTGAAATATGACATCATCTAGATTATAATGCTTGTGACTGACACTGACGCAATCACTTGCGAATTGCATGAGATCCACTGGGAATAGTCACAGGGAGTGTCACATTGGCGGAAGCTTAGCGCTGCCAGGAATAGAACAGGTATGACCAAACGAAATGAAAACAATCAACAGATTCAACATCTAGTGTTTCTAGTTAAAACAATGGCCGTTTTTAATACAGTCAGATCATGATTCACGTCGCTTATTAATATTGCTAGTGTAGTAGTACTACCGCCATCATAGAAACGTAAACACAATCACATTCCGCCGTGATCTGAGTGAGAAACCAACTAAGCTGCCCTACAGAAAACTGAGCGCACTGTCCCATTGTGTATTACAGAATTGCAATCTAAGTGATGAATGTTTTTGTAACTATCCTATGTGATGCTACTGTTATGTATGTGAAAGTCGATGTTTGATTTTTAAGTTAATTTACGTACTGGAAAAGTACGCGTCGCTTTTCCTTCTTTATTTGTGCTGGACAAACGAAACGGGTTATCCAAGCAGAGTTTATTAAAAAAATAAAGTGTTGTTTAATCCTTTATGAAATGGAATTACCTTATCACAGCACAGGCCTGCATCCATAATTACCCGTTCTACATCCCTGATTTACACACATACTATAACAACCTTTCATCTTCACCAAAACAAGGATACTGTCCATATTCGACATGTTGGGTGTTCCACAGCGCTCTGACAATGAAGCTAAAAAGAAAGAAAAAATTAATAAAACTGTACAAATACACCTATAATAATTCCAATGACGTCCTCGGTGTTTACAGCACTAGAGAACTTCCTGCTTACTTTATTTTTTATTCTCCGGCTGCTTCCGTCTTCACGGGGTGACATCAGCGTCATGCTTTCTGTAGGCGGGTTCTCTGTGAAGACGTCACAAAGCGTGATTATCCCAAGTCTAGTACGCGCTTGGTAGGCGGGTGCGCGCCTACACTAAATTTCTTACTATTTTAACCCCCCATTTGTTATCTTTTGTAATAATATTTCTTCGTTTTGTTCTGTCTGTCAGTTGTGCTATGTCAGGAAATGCACTTTGTATTTGTGGTTATGTCTGTCTGAACATAGCTTTTAATCATTCCACTGCCCAAATGAATGAGTGAATAGAAAGACTGATAGTTATCACAATACCGTTTCTGCACTTCAGACGATCCCAGCATTCTTTCAGTCGAATCTGTCTTGTTGTTCTTCTTCTTGTTCAAGAAGATGAACATTAAATCAATTCATATACTGTACATCGTCATGATGTGATTGAAGGGGTTATCATGTCCATGTTTTATTGAGTGGTTCATATGTTTAATTACCAATCTGTTCTATTCAAATCAGATGAACTTTTTGGAGACACAGATAGACATTGTAAATACAGTATACATTACTGTATGTATGTAGGTAGGTAGGTAGGTAGGTAGGTATCGCATGCCCATACCAGACTGCCATTTGTAAATACACGTTTCTGCTTTGTTGGTAGGTTGGTACAGTAATGATACAAACAGTACACCACGGTACTGTATACAGAATCTGTTCTAAAACGCCTTCAATAACTTATTTTGGCCACAAGAGGGCAGTTCATATAGCTAATGTTCAACTGTGAAATGCAACAGTTGATTTAACAGGTATATATATATATATATATATATATATATATATATATATATATATATATATATATATATATATATATATATATATATATATATATATATATTGGGCAGCTGGCTCTTTGAGCTAATATATATATATATATATATATATATATATATATATATATATATATATATATATATATATATATATTTGCTCAAAGAGCCAGCTGCCCAATGTTTCGATATGTTGTACATATCTTTCTCAAGGGAGCCTGTGTTTGAATCAAAACATTGGAGGTATTTATAGGTTTTTGACGGCATGACAACTACTTGTTATTGTTTACATTCAAATCCATGATTTATTCTTACATGATGTAATGGTGTTCTATATATTGTGACATCATCTCTACTTCTATCTTTGAATCTGTATTAATTCTAATTAACATTACTTTATATAAACTTATATTTTTATTATATCATGCAATGCTGGCTCTGAGGATCAGTCTTGATTTGACCTCCCCAGCGTATCAGCATGCACAACTTTTGAATGAATTTTGTTTATTTATTTAAATGTTATATATTTATTGAAGATTATTAGTTCATTCTTTTCTGTTGAGTCCCGCCGGCATAATCGTGTTCAGTCTATTTATGCATTTACTTTCTTTTATTCTTCTATAAATATATATTTAACATTCATTATATTAGTTTTTTGTATTCTACAAAAAATAAATATTATCAGAGTAAATGGTTTAATCAATATGGTATTTACATTTAACATAATATACCCTTGGACATTTGAAATATGTTTTTGGACGGATTATTTTTAATTTACGGTGGTCTATGAAGTGTTATGTCGAGATCACGAGATAAATGATCTCAGGGTCTAGAAATAACTTCTTTTTTTTTTTTTTTTTTTTTTTTTTTACCGTGTCCTCAATGAACCACAGTATGCATTACACATAATAATAACTGTACTATTATCTTTTGAAAATAATTTTCATCAAAAAAAAAAAAACTTAATCTAAAATAAAGATTTAGCTCTAGTGTAATTATGATTTTAAAAGCACTTCATTAACAGAGCTAAACGAGAACATTACAATTGCCTAAATTTATAAACATAAATACGTTTAAATAACCAGGTCGGGCAAAACAAGAAAATAAAGAAAATCTTCTAGCCTTGAGGAAATGAAGGCCGAGTAACTGAATAGGTTTTTTGGGGGCACTTCACATTTTTCTTCCAGCCTTGTATAGTCTACCCCCAACTGGTTCTAGCGGAGATCGTTTGAGGATCGCTGATTGTTGCTTAGCATTGCGAAGGCTCAGCACCCGGACTTGAATGAAACGGGAAAGCATGCTCTGCGGCCCCGAGAGAAGGACAAGTCCAAGGATTCCTGCAGTCTGCTGTGAGTGGAACGGTAATTCTCAAACTCTCCCTTCTGGTACAGCTGCTCACAAAGCACCGTAGATGCCAGTGTTATGTGTGCGCCTCTGCAGGACGTCTGAGCGACTTCTTAATGGGAGATATAAAACTTGCAGTTTAAGCCAGAATAACTGGAGACTTGATATATGTTACTCAGTGGACCACAGAAAAATATAGCAATACAATTAATAATATGATAAAAAAAAAAAACAGTCATACAAAACAAATAATATTATTGGTACAAATACGCAAATTAATAACTATTCCAGTACATATATATGCAAGTGTACACACACACAAAAATTAAATTAAAATATTTTTCAAGAATTGTTGAAATTATATATACACAAAGAAGAAAATGCACTAACATTAAAAAGATTTAAAAATAAAATCTGACTAAACAGCAGCAAAGAGAGTGATCAAGATAGATCCAGTTTAGACCTGACACGGCTTCATTATTTTTTGTGCTCATTAAACAATTTTTGTTGCACTTTGACTGTTGATGCTTCTGCCATACCAGTTCTAAGACTATACCAATTGTCTTCTTTTCAACCCTTTTAACCGATTTAACGGCCTTCAAAGGGATTCTTCACCTCTAAATCAAAAGATCCATGTTGTGGAGTTCAGGAAGCCATATGTGGTTCAAGATTAATCTGCTGGATAGCCCTGTCAGCAAGTTTAGAGCCCAGAAGGCTGTAGTTACTTGCAACTGTCAAATCATGATCTAACTCTAAATGAGAACACACATTTCCCAGGTCAATGAAGGGAAGCACCTCTTAATTATCCTAACCCTAAACACTCTCTGGTTAATTTCTTTGGATCTGTTCCCAAAGCCACACTAGATGAGGATTTCTGCCCTGAACCTAATGGAATCCTGCTGATGGAGCAGCTTGACTGGAGAGCACTGGCTGATTGATGATTTGGTTTGTGTTCCTACATCACAAGTACTGAGGGATGAGTCACCATAGCCTGCTATAATATTGTCAGATTACAGTGCTAGTGGTGCCGATCGTACAGCACAACCTCACTCGTTCATCCTTGATTAATCAAAGCAGTTTAACAACACTGCCAAACAAAGGGCAGGGGAAAGGACTAGAGCATGTAAAATAGGAATTGTAATGTGAAGCATTTTTGTAAACGAAGGGATCGTTTAATTGCAAGCGTCATTACAGCACCTGAGTCACATGCTATTTGCCATTCAATATAATTAACATTTCTGCTGTTCTACTAAGTCAAAGACCGTGGGGCCTGCCTGGCAACTGCATGAGTCATCCTTCTTGAGCACTGCGCTACTCTAGCATGTGGCAAGCAGTTCCTTCTCAGTTTAGCCAGTGGCATTTATTAAGGTCCGAAGATTAAAGTAAGTAGCTTCAAATTTCATTATCTTAGTTTGTTTCACACACCCCTGAGCTTTTTATGACATTTACCATCATTCTAGTGTTTCTTGCATTTTCTGAGATGTTGTGTTTTACGTTGTATGTGTTGCTCAGTCTCTGTTATGGAGCTCTTCAGTTCTAGCTGCCATTGACATGCACAGTTTCTATATAGAAGAAGCAACATCTGCTAATATAATTCTGACAATCAAAGCTAAAGACACTGGCTGATCTAGCCCACATTACACAGACTAGAAATGAAGAGCAGCTCTTTAGTTATCAAAAAATGAAGAAAAAGACAACATTGAATAATTACAATAATGAAACTGTCGGTAGAAATACACAAAATTACACAATTACAAAAAAACAGATTTGTATTTGGAAGCAACATGAGGTATGCTCTTTTAGACCTCTCAGACACCTACTGGGGCTTCACTGCCATTCAACTGCATCATCAGTGCGCACTAGATTCAAATGTGATAGGTGAATCACCCCATGACATTGTATTTCCTGTTCATTAACCAACCAGCTGCTGCAACTAACAACTGACATGATGGGAAACCAACATTTAATTCCTGACATCACTAATGAACAACATAGCATTCTGAACGTGGAAACTGAGACTGTGAAAACCAGCTCCCACTCGGAAGTCATTACGAAAGTATCTTATCCTATAAGATCTGAACTTTACATATTGACAATGCAATAAAAAGATGTGCACTTCAAAGGTACCAATTTACTCCACTTTAATTCTGTTTACTCAGTGTCATTGTCAAGGAACTAGGAATTAGTCCATCTCCCTTGTATCTTTCCTTGATTCCAGTAGGGGGGACTCTTTAGTTCACATCCCTTTGAAGCACTGCTAAAGTGAGATTCACTGAAGAGACTTTTACCTCCCTGACAAGAATTCTGAACAGAAGATTAACTACAAGACTCAAGGACCAATGTGAAAAAAAAACAAGTGATTATGAGACAAATAGGCCATGAGAGTATTGCTGAGCTGGATCATCTCAGGTGACCTCCCTATGTTAAACCACGTTACCCTGTGCTTTTCTCCATTTACACCCATTTCAGTTTTCAATTAATGGAGTAATGGGATCTGTAGTGCATGTAATAATGTGCAGCAGAAATTACTGACAAGTTGCTGGAGGTATTTGTTGTCAAGCCAATTGCTGAATCTACGGGAAGGCACTGAATTTACCAAACCTCTGAACCCTGGAGGCAGGCTCCACTTGTAATAAACTATCCACAACTGATTGTCCATTAAAGCAGTGCTCCCTGTGGGCCCCCAGCAACTCAACATGACCAGGATTCGAACCAGCAATCCCTGATCGTATGACCCTTTACTCCATGCCTGTACTGGTTAAGCCATTGGAAACTCATACCATTTACTTGATATATAAATTCTAATCATCCTATTACACCAGGCAATGTCTCATCTGCCAAGCAAATTTGCATGCATAATAAACACACACACATACAGTAGATTTCTGATTAACTCTAGCTGTATGTGATACAAGTATAGCCAATATCATTGCAATATAGGTACGATTTACTGAATAGATTTTGTAGCTTTATGTATTTACTGTCTGTCAGGGCCTAATACTGGGGAAACCTCAAAGTCTGTTGTCCCTGTCCCAAGTGATCCACAAAGGTAATGGTCATAATAGTATGAACGCCGTTGTAGTAATGCTTCATTTTATGTAGCAGTATTTACACATTAGGTACTATGTAAGTACATAGACTGCAGTGCTAAGTGCTATGTAATTATATTGCAACTAATGTCCATTAGGATGCCTTATTTGCCATAACACAAAATGTACTGAAAGCACGACCAGTAATCCTGATTAATTTTAGTAGGCTTATTGTTGTTGCAAAACATGCATTTTCATAGTACATAATGTGCATATGAAATTAAGCATAAACAATTAAGCATAATTTCTATGTATCATCCAGGTTTCATAAGATGAGCTAGCTGGAGACATTCTGGACCCCATCATAAACCACCCTTGTGAAGAGCCTTCATCTAATTTAGTCAACAAAGCACATGGCTTTTTCTTCACTTAAACATAAACTAGAAGATACACCTTTTCCATAATAAAAAAAAAACATTTTGCATGACAGTATTGCATGATATATCATTATGTCATTAACAAGACTGTACATTTTCAGCAGTAGCTTTGGAAAAGTCAAAGTTCTACTACGCAATTATGGCGCAATATGCATTTTGATTTGATTATATCATGGATAGTGTGTTAATTCATTCTAAGTAAATCTACACCATCTATTGGTGGAACTCAAATGTATTTTCTATAGTTGCTTCTCCGAGCCTCTCATAATAACACTTTTACACATAACTGGCATTTACAAATACGTTTCAAATGTCCTGATTTGTGATTTTGCTGTATTTAAGTGCAAAGGGCTCCAGTGTGTCTGGAGTTTCACACTTCTCTGACTGTAGGCCTTTGTTATCAAATCCAAACAGGGCAATATTGTTCTTCTCTTCTGGGGCTTTAAAATAAGTGGCATATGTTTTTGAAATGCGTGAGTGTTCACCATAAAAACGACAGCTTATTTGCAACTTCTTATCTTTCAGTTATGCACCGATACGTTCAAAAGCACATGATTGATACATATGCTATTCACTAAAGGAAGAACCAATAGCCCGTATCTATAATTCCAAAGAGTGCCTGGGGACTCATTAACCCTTACCTTATTATTCTCTTCACCATGTAAGTAATGTGAAGCTTTGCAGGTGTTTATTGACAGACAAAGGAATACTCCCGCGTCATTGGGTTATCAGGAGTCAGTGCCACTGATAACTTCCTACGCTGGGCTGCTTATCATTGTTTTTTGTTTTTTTCTGGAAAGGTTTAGTAAAAACAGATAGCTTTAGGAATACTATTCAGCGTGGGGTATTAAAGTGCTTTGTATACAGCAATAAGCAACTCAATGTCGCAGCTGTTACGCATTTTGAACAAGACACTTTTGTTGCATTCATATTTAATATTATTATTATTATTATTGTTCTAAATACTTGCTTTTGGTATATTGTCTTTGTACTGTAACTACACGCTGTAAAAATGACACACTACACACACAGAACACTAACACGTAGCAACGTAGATATAATTGCAGTAAAGTACCGTATTTATTGTTGGGCATAAACAATAAATATATGTTGTTTCTCTATCTCACAATTTGCCTTTGTACTTCTTCAAATTTGAAATTACAGTTATTATAGTCTAGCCATTAAATGTGACACTATTTTTGTAACTTCAAAAGTGCAAAGTGTTTTAGCTATACAATCTCAACTGGGTTATATATATATATATATATATATATATATATATATATATATATATATATATATATATATATATATATATATATATATATATAATATGAGGAAACTGCTGTGTACCAAAAGGAGCAAAATCAAAAAAGAAAAAGATAAAGTAGGTACACAAAAATGTGAATAATTGATAACAAAATCAATTATGTCAGGATATTTCGGACTACAAGTCCGTTTTAAATCTAAATCATAAAGCAATCAATATAATATGAAGATTACAAGAAAATGAAATCCAAAGTATTTATTTATTTGTTATTTATTGATTAATGTCTTGATCTATCTATTGATTTATGTATGTGTTCTTTTTTCTTTATCTATTTATTGATGTATTCGTTATTTATTTATTATTTCATCCTACGTTAAGTGCACATTACATAACTTTGTTCTTGAATTAAAGCTAATTGCGCATTGTTTTAATAAAAGTACTACAGGCCTATTGGAAGTAATTATTCAAGGCTCTGTCTTAACCATTGCAAACGCGTTCCAGACAGGCTTTTTATCATCAATTTTAAACAAACATACAACAACAGCAACAACACATACACATACACACATATATACATTCACAAATAACCAAAAGCGATATGGATGGAATTCCTTAATAAAAGGGTAAAAATAAAAATAAAAATAGTAGACCGTTTATTTTGGAAATTAGCAAAACAAGGTTACCGCCTTTCGGGAAGAAAAAAAAAATCATCCCTCTACCTACTTAATGTTTTTTGCAATGTTGTTGTTTTATCATTGTGGACCACCTTAAAATTGTGACGCCAGGTTGTCATGGAAACTGGTTTACGCTACAAGGACTGAGCTAGATAACAGTGCAAGATATTCAGCAGTTTGATTTCAGCACCACGCTCCGCCTGGACAGCAACCAACGCTTGGAACTCCCAGACTTGACAGAGCTCGCGCCTATACCTGAGAAAATAGACTGTAATTGCTTGCACTGTCTTCAAACCGACACCTGTTGGAACAGACCACTGGTTCACATCGTGTGGAAAAACAAGGACATTTATAGAGTTCTACTTTTGAGGTGAGACCGAGAAATATTCGGTAAGTTTTAAAGATTTTTAGTGTTATATATATATATATATATATATATATATATATATATATATATATAGTGACATTGATAATGACAAAACTAGAAAACGGTAAACTGTTATTGGCTACCTCTAAGTTTAGATGCGTTTTCCCTTTTAAAGATAATACTGATACTAATACTACTTCTAATATTAATACACAATGTATTACTCCGATTCCTTCTGCAGAGTGCTAGGGTTACTTGTGATTTGGTGTAATTAATGTAATTATGGAGTGGGGGTAACATGTGAACCTATAATTAAGAACAATCTTTCATGTGTTTTCCAAAATTGTTTCCTGTTCTATCACAGTGGTAATCATTAGCGAGTTTGTTTGGTGGTGTTACAGACAGCCAGTGCGGTTAACAACACGTCAGGCAGTGGCTGGCTCGGTATTGTACAAGGAATTGAGCCAACTCTCTTATGGGTGGTGAGATGCTTGGAGTGCGTTTGTCTGTGAATGAATGAATGTCACATGGCCAGTGACAACAATAGGAGTCACATTTTTTTTCAGCTATAGAATTATTTATTTATTGATTTATTTATTAAATTCTTCAATAGTTCCCAGTTATGCAGAACCTTCACTACGTCATTATTTAAGGTATAGTGATTTTAAAACTCACTAATTACATGTTGGATAGCCAGGCATATTTTAAACGTCGTTACAATATTGAGCATTAGTAGAGGTATGTTATGAAACTTCGCAATTCGATGATTTATTTTATTGGGCAGATTTCGATACCGCTTTTCTGTTCGGCACTGCGGGTGGTTAAAGCGCTCTACATGATACTCTGCATAGGGCGTTGAGTTAATAAGCAGATCGATAGCGGCTACACAGAATGAACACAAGCAGAACGTGTTTTTTTTTATAGTCTATTTTGATTAGTCTATTTTGCGGGATGATTGTATGTATCTGCGCTGCCTGGGATTATATAAAACAGATCAGACACGAAACGCATCTGGAATGCAGGTTGAGAGATGAGTCACTGGCTTATTTGCATTAAAAAAATGAAATGGGGAGAGGCTGCAACATTGCTGGGGTTACATTCATGCCGACCAGCATAGGTTCTTTCAGGGTTATATGTTACTAACACTGGCGTATGTTTGCGATGAATGAATTATCACCACATAGTATGTATCACCACCGCCACGTGTAAACGTGTATGTGCAAACCCGCTGTGCATTAAAAAAGACATACAGTGTCAATGTCTGAGGCACGTTGTAGTGATAAAATACCGGTACATCAACGTGTTGTATGTGTGCAGCAAGAGTTTAAAAACAGTGTTGTGCGGAGCCCTGCACTAGGGTTACAATGTGTAATAGTCCCCAGTGGAATTTTACATATTTCTACAGCACTGAATCTCTGCAGCAATATAAACAAGAGAATATGTGAAACAAGATACTTGCAAGTTAAGTCGTGTCAAGATCTGTGGAGCCAAGAAGACACTGGGATGCATTGCATTATTTGCATAGCTGCAGTATAAAACATACCAATCTTTCTATGTAATTAGGACACACACAATTAGGAAAGTGTTATATTTCAATTTTGGAAGAAGGTAAAAAAACAGACACCAAATTATTTAAATTCATGAATTGATAGTGATAGTGGGATACTGCAGCTGTAAACCATTGCTGTAGGACAAGCTTATTGTTTATAAAAGGGAACAGCCCCAAAACTTAATTTAACACCGTCACTGAGCCTTAATCTGACAAATATTTCAGTGCCATACTTTATGTACACAGTATACGGTATACACAGTATTTGCAGGAGGTAAATTCTGAGCAAAGTTTTAAATTGTTGCTGTGGAAAACCACATTTCAAACCAATATGAAGCATGCTGTCTGCCAACATGTGTGTCTCTGTTAAAA
The DNA here is from genome assembly GCF_902713425.1 of Acipenser ruthenus. Classification (NCBI taxonomy): domain Eukaryota; kingdom Metazoa; phylum Chordata; class Actinopteri; order Acipenseriformes; family Acipenseridae; genus Acipenser; species Acipenser ruthenus. Next base: position 28,178,630 of record NC_081204.1, read on the forward strand.
TGTGGTATCCTGATGTTTATCTTGTAAATACCACTTAAATCTAGACAAATTAAACCAATGTTTAAAAGCTTGTTCAGGTGTCAGCTATTGCAAATAAGGCTGTTGATGGTAGTCCTGGAATCATGTTGCACATCATTACCCTCCATCTACCTTCATTGTCCTGTAGTGAATGTTTTCTCCAAAGCAGCATTTCAAAGTGGTCTTCTGACTGGATCAGACTCTAAGATAATAACTGATAACTGCAAATGGTGCATCAGCTCAGGCAATTCAGCAGGAGTTTTAAAAAATAAATTAGGCAGAGCAGCATTGGCAGATCCTACTCAGTTGATCCTACTGCAAAAAAAAAAAAAAAAAAAAAAAAAAGCAAAATTGTCTATTCCATCAGGTTGACAAACAGTAGCTATCCAAATAATCCTCTGTGTCTTTTAATTGCTAAACTAAAAGCAATTCACCATGGAACCCTGTTGATTTGGGCAACAGTTCAACAGCAGCCACCTGTTGGCTGTCTGAGAGTTTAAAGTGAAAGTCCCTAATGCAGTTAGCCTCCAAACAACATTTGTGCATTTATTGCTGAACACCTGCACAGATGCATTAAATAACAAAACAATTGTCTTTTTAGTTTGCAAATAGGATTTAATAGGTTATTTAACTACAGGGTGCATAAAGAGTGCAAGGATATAACAGTCTTCCAATCTGATACAATCTGAAGTCATGGTTTGTACACAAACAAGGGAGACAGTTGTCTTCAAATACACTTTATACACCCTACTGTTAGAGATATTATATGTCAAGTGTTTAGCTATTTAGGAATTCGAATTTGATTCAGCGTCAGGCTGTTTTCTCAAATGGATCCTTTGTGATGCTTGTTTTTCCAAAGTGTACCGTATCATATTATTGCAGAATAGCTGGTCTGGGAATCATAAGGAAAGTGATTAACAGAGACATTATGGGCTATAGTTTTTATACAAAAGATCAGGAATACGTTTACGTAGTTGAAATGTATTTAAGGCAGTTGAATGTTTAGTTTTAAGCTCTTTATTCGCATAGGTATATCAATGATTGGGATCCATTCAAGTTTTACTAGACTTCTACTACTATTTACCATGCTTTACGAGGCTTATTGAATTCCTAAACTATGCATGTTCTTTAAGACAGGAGAATCTTTTGCAATGGGTTTCGGTTCATTTACAAAAGTTTTCAGGTACCAGTGGAAATGATGTGTGTCAATATGAGCTATGGGCAGTAGTGTGGAGTAGTGGTTAGGGCTTTGGACTCTTGACCAGAGGGTTGTGGGTTCAATCCCAGGTGGAGGACACTGCTGCTGTACCTTTGAGCACAGTACTTTTCCTAGATTGCTCCAGTAAAAAAACAACTGTATAAATGCGTAATTGTATGTAAAAATAATGTGATATCTTGTAACAATTGTAAGTCGCAGATGGCTGTGGTTTTCAATGGATGTAGGATAACCTTCATTTGGTCCTGAATATTGATGACAACATGGTCTGTCAATAAGCTGTGGCTCTGATGAAAACCCATCATAATGTAAAGCTGGTTATTTTACCTTTCTGTGTTTTTTAATATAGGCCAGGAAATGAATTTGATCATATTGTGCTGTGCCTCTAAAGTTACGGTCACAGTACCCTGTCATGTGTTCGGTTACAGAGACCAAACCTGCAATTAATACAGGTGTTGGTGGGAAGGTCAGCTATCTGAGGCATGGTTTTAAACAAGAACACTCATTAATAATATGTACTGCGGATAAAGCTGCTGGTTCCACACACACACATAATTATATATATATATATATATATATATATATATATATATATATATATATATATATATATATATATATATATATATTGTAATGAAATCAGGGGGTGCAGTACCTTATCTTCTCTTCAAAACACCAACCAGGAAACCAGGGTGTAATGAAAACGCCGTAGCGTGCATTTATTAAACAAAGCAACCAAACAAACTCAAAACACAAACACAAACCCAAACCCAAACCCAAACCCACTCTGGCATGTGCTCCCTTATCTTTTTTTTCCTTTAACAGGTTCTCCCTGTCCCTTTTAAAGGGGCTCTAATTACCCCAATTAGCCCAACTGAAAAACACTTAAACAATAAACAATCAATAAAACAATTACCAAAACAATCAAGCACTTAAGAGTCCTTCACCAAGATGGACTCCTTAGAGACAGGAACATTTACCAAGATGGAGTATATGTTCCTAACCCCAGGGTCCTAATGCCTCCATATTATGGTCCGGGACATACACATCATCACAATATATATATATATATATATATATATATATATATATATATATATATATATATATATATATTAGTAGTAGTAGTAGTAGTAGTAGTAGTAGTATTAGAAGTAGGACTGATAGTAGCAGTAGTAGTGGAAAATGTTTACATCTTTATAAACTACAGCAGTTTACAGTCTTAATACCAACTCCAGCCTTACCTGTTTAACCATTGCTACATTACATTTCTACATGAACTGCTAAATAAAGGTTCAAATAATCTTTCCATGCCCTTTGTTAATGAAATAAGATAAAATAAAATTGTATGTATAGCAGATCGTATGTATATCAGATTGTATGTATATCTCTTGGGGTTATAGTATCACAAGAACCCCTCATATAGTTACAGCCTTTGGATGTCAGTTTCACTTTAAGAGAAGCATCACGCTATCCCCTTGAAATAATAGATGCATACAACCATCAGGTGGCACAATAAACACACGAATTAAAGGTAAAGAATTGAACCTTAAAAGGGAAACCATTTAAGCCACAATATTGTTTTTGTCTACAGAGAATGCGATGTTGGCAGATTAGACCTAACACAAAATTGGCTTACTCTACTGATTTAAAACTGTTTTTGCTCTTCACATTTGATTAAAGAACAGTCCATTAATCAACATGGGATCGCCACTAACTTGTGCGTTTATTGTATCAATGTTGAAATGTGAAGCTCAGCAGTGCATATTACCACTGTGCCACATACTGTAACTGTGAGCTGTAACTCTGCAGTGCTTTAGCTGGACTTTAAATGCATCAGACAGATCTGCTGCTTTTAGTTATGGAAGGAGAAAAGAAGATATTATATTCAGTAACCAGCAAGAGAAAGCTCCAGGTACAGCAGGATGTATTCTTGCAGTTGAACTTAAAGATTGAATTCTCTAGGTTTTAAAATCCATTTTCCAACACAAATCCACTTTTGTGCTTTCTTGTAGTGTAATATATTGTTTCCAGATTCACTCTCTTTAATATTATTATCGTGGTTACTGCTTTGTCGGTTCAACACTTTATTTGTTATCTAAAGTAGAATATTAGTGTGTAGTGTTTGGATGAAATGGGGAAAGAGCTTAGTGCTGTGCTGTATGGTGCTTCATCTGGATGATAGAGCTTTTTCTATTTTCTTCTTTTTTATCAATGACACCAGGATGATTAATGCTTTGAGCCAAGGAAGGGGTGAGTCATCTGGTTAACCCTATCTGTACCAGAGGTGGAGGCAATAAAATCTGAAGCAGCAAATGCCAGATTCATCCATAACTATGAAACACTCAGCAGTTTTCAAACACATATTGAAAGAGCATATACATGAAAGAGGATACAGAATATATGCATTTTTAAATTCACTACTTTTTATTCTTGAATTAAACTATGTCAAGATGAGGCATGATCAACAAACAGTGAACATTTGTATAACATGTTTATAAAAGAATGTAAACACCACTTTATTTTCCTTATTTATAATAAATAATAAGAATAAAGTATATATTTTACCCCCTTCATTAATTACATTTGATGGATTTTTTTTCTTTTTTTTCAATTAATGAGGAATATAGCTCAGATATTTATAAAACACCTTGGTACAGATAAACAGATTGTTTGCAAAGCTTCATAACCTATATACAGTACTTGGGGATCGTGGGCAGACACAAGTATTTTAGAAAAAAACTAAACTATTGGGAATACTTACAGATTAATTTACTTTGATTTCATTCGAAGGTACTGTATTGCTACAGGCAGCTCCTTTGAAGATGCATGCTTTTTACAGAACAACAAAGGGCCTGTACCTGCGCTGAGGTAGAGAAGAAAATTAATTGACATAAGGAAGTTCTGTGGTACCGTTTTTAAAATAGTCAACATTTGATGTTGATAAAGCTGGATCTAACATTTATTTCTTCCTTTGTGTTTGTTTCCAGCTTGCCAACATGACTGAGAGACCAGCTCGTAGGTTTCATAACCTGACAATTGAACAAGTTCACACTTTAGACCAGGTCCTAACAGAGGTGATACCCATTCATGGGAGAGGCAACTTCCCAACACTGGAGGTGAAACCCAAGGACATCATTCATGTGGTAAAAGAGCGACTGATTGAAAAGGAGATTACTGTCCGTGACATCCGTCTCAATGGCTCAACTGCAAGTCACGTCCTGGTCAAGGAGAATGGGACCAGCTATAAGGATCTGGACATTATTTTTGGAGTGGAGCTCCCTAAGCAAGAGGACTTCCAGATCGTGAAGGAGGTAGTCCTTGATTGCTTGCTAGACTTCTTGCCCAAGTGCGTCAACAAGGACAAAATCACTGCACTGACCATGAAGGACGCATACGTTCAGAAGATGGTCAAGGTTTCCACCGAGCATGACCGCTGGAGCCTCATCTCACTCTCCAACAACAGCGGGAAAAATGTGGAGCTCAAGTTCGTCAACTCAATGCGGCGCCAGTTTGAGTTCAGCGTGGACTCCTTTCAGATTATCCTGGACCATATACTGGAGTCTTACCAGGACTCTGAAAGAGAAATGGCAGCAATGGCCAAGGCCAAGAAACTCCTTGAACAGATCAAAGAAACTCAGACTAAGGACAAGGAATTGCAAGCCCAAGACAAGACATTGCCAGCCCAGACCCAAAGGTCAGTGGACCAGACAGAAGAATTGCTGGTTGAGGCCAAGGCATCGCTGGCCCAGGACAACCAGTTGACAGTCCAGGAAAATGAGGCACCAGCCCTGAACACAGAAACAACATCCCATGGCAATGAGTCACAAGACCAGTGCAAAGAAACACCAGCCATGTGCAAGGCAACACCAGCCATGAGCAAGGAAACATCAACCCGGGGCAACAAGTCACCAGCCCAGTGCAAAGAAACACCAGCCATGGACATGGAATCACCAGCCCAGGACAAGGAGTCACCAGCCATGGGCAAGGAAACACCAACCCAGGGCATAGAGTCACCAGTCCAGGGAAAAGAAACCCCACCTCTGGACATGGAGTCACCAGTCCAGAGGAAAGAATCATCAACAAAGGACAAAGAATCACTGACGCCAATAAAGGAGTCCCAGACCCCGGCCAAGAAGTCCCTGATCCTGGCCAAGGAATCACTGACAGCAGCCGTGGAGTCAGAGACCGTGGACAAGATAGCACCAGCCCAGGATAAAGAATCTTTGACCAAAATCATGGCATTGCCAGCCCAGGTCAAGGACTTACTGGCAGAGTCCAAGGAGTCACTGGCCAAGAACAAGGAATCACTAGCCCTGGCCAAAGACTTATCTTCTCAGACCAAGAAATGCATTACCATGGACAAGAAGTCCCTGAACCAGGGTAAGGCATTACCAGTCCAGCCCAGGGAGGTAACGACTCATGCCAAAGCTTTACCAGGTCATGCTGAAGCCTTGCCAGTCCAGGAAAAGGAATTGGTGGCCCAGACTAAGGCATTGCCAGTCAAGGTCAAGGACTCATCAGATCAGCTCAAGGATTCATCAGCTCAGGCCAAAGATTTACAGGTCAGGGCCAAAGTATTACCAGCCTGGGACAAGACACTGCCTGCCCAGGACAAGGATTTAGCAGCCCAGGCCACTGAATCCCTGGCCCAGAACAAGGAATTGCTATCCTTGACTGTGGTGGCCGAGAGCATGTATGGAAATTTTGAGCAGGCCATGGACCACCTGCGCTACCGGCTGATTGCAACCAGGAAACCAGAGGAGATCCGTGGTGGTGGGCTCCTCAAGTACAGCAACCTGCTGGTCAGGGAGTTCAAGCCAGCCTGTGAGACAGAGATCAAAACCCTAGAGCGCTACATGTGTTCCCGCTTCTTCATCGACTTTCCGGACGTCAACGAGCAGCAGCGTAAGATCGAGTCCTACCTGCGCAACCATTTCATTGGCGAGGAGAAGAGCAAGTACGACTACCTGATGACCCTGCGTAGCGTGATCAATGAGAGCACCGTGTGCCTAATGGGCCACGAGCGGCGCCAGACTCTCAACATGATCACTATCCTGGCTCTAAAGGTCCTCGGCGAGCAGAACATCATCCCCAACACAACCAACGTGACCTGCTACTACCAACCAGCGCCCTACATGAGTGACCACAACTTCAGCAACTACTACATTGCTCACGGGCAGCCGCCAATCATCTATCACCCCTACCCTCTGCACATCCACATGCAGACTGGTCTGGTGTAGCGAAAGGTGGGAGTAGTAATAAAGATAGAAGGAAATCAGATTCAAATAAAGTGTGTGAATGAAAATATTTCAGCTTGAAATCTTAACAATTGGTCAACGATGCACCGCCTACGTGCGGAGTCCCTTATCTCAAAAAGCTCCAGATAACTCTTGCCTGTAGCTGTTGCTGGCTCGCACTGCAGGCACAGAGCCCAGTGACCTGCGGAAAGTTCTCCGTCTAAGGCTAGGCATCACAGAAATCAGTGCGGTGGATCAACTAGAAGGCGAGGTTACCTGCGTGATCTAGTTGAATATATGAATCTAATAATAGCAGGTCAATGCAGGTGTTCATGCATCAGGTCCAATTTGAAACTGGTGTAAGAAATAAGTAGGCAGGGTTGTGTGACTGACTCATACCCTACTTTTTTTAAAGACCGCTAAAGTGTGCCACATCTGTATTGTTCTATTCCTTTGCCAAAATTACAGGTATAAGGTCAAGTAGCTCCTGCTAACTCCATGTTAGCCACATGTACCTGATATAAAAGTAACTGTTGTGGTGGAAGATAATTCCACATTTCTGAAGAACTACAAAGGAATAGAAATGTTGGTAACATTTTTTAACAAACTGTCCATGTTTAAATCTATTTAAACAAGAAACAGTCGATACGTTCTTACGTTACTTTTTTTACATACCAATATTCATATGGCTTAGAACCAGAGCGACTAATTTAAAGTTCTTCATTTTGAGAAAGTGAATTTAAAAAGGCTTTCATTTTTGTTTCACATGGTTTTGTAGATTGTAGGTGCATACAATAATGTTGACTGTGTATTGCACACAGCCATTGGCAACATGGCAACATTACTATAGCATCTGTCGCTCTAGTTCTGAAACAGTAATATTGGTAATACAGTATAGAACGTATAAGTATTAGATTCCATTTCCCATAATTACATACAATTCTGATGTGCCATATTGGATTTCTATTTTTACTGAGATGAAAATATTTATTTTCCAAATGTTGTAATTTAGTAGTAGATCTTGTGAAAGCAGTGTTAATATTATGTCAGGTTTTGTAGAATAATTCACCCTTAATAAATGTAAGGTTTTTACCATTATCAATTCACTCATCTACCTATTACATTGGCAATAATGCTACAGTCACTTGCCTGTACAAGACCACAGAAGTAAAGGCTTAAGCCAAACTATTCATTGAAAAAGGATAGTTTGTATGGTTCCCATTGATAAAGCTTGGGCAAATCATTATTTACCATTTTGTCAGGGGATTTTCTTGAACCCTTAAAGCTGACAGTATTCTATATCAATGCTTTCCCTTGAATCACTGTTTTTTAGGCTCTATAAAAAAAAAACATTCTTACAGTATATACTGAACAACAAGTGGTCTGTACAATGAGTCATGGAGGATTGAGTTCAATATGAAACCCCAGATATCAATAGGGGTTCCATAATGTGATGAAACAATGGATTTGTAACCCCTAGATAGGGTTTGTTTGGATCAAATGGTTTTTAGAACCCAGCGTACAGAAATCTGCTGTTCAGTATGTAAGAATGGTTCCAGTGAAAGACTGAATGGAACTTATGATTCTTTATAGAATGCAAAGGCACCCTCTTTGATAGGAGTGCACAAGAAGGAACAATTCAGAACACTAAATAATCTTAAATTAAACAAATCCTTTGTTGGTATGTGACGGATTAGCTGCTGCAGGAAAGCACTGGCTGGAAGTGACAAGTTGAAGTTCAACCTCACTTTATACAGATAGAGGCGAGTTCATTTTCAGCTGGAAGTCACACTGTAGATCAGCACCTTTTTACTTTAGATACATCTGTGCACCTTAAAGGATATGAAAACAAACCCTGGATGATATTTTCTTATCAGGATTTAACCAGTAAACAATAACCACACAAGTGCTTATCTCCAGAAAAAGTTCCTATGAACCCTATATTATTATTACTACAAATACATTACATACCATGAAAGCCTAAAGAGTATTTTTAAACATATATAGGGAACAATATGCATTTTTGTCTCAGGTAATGTGTCAAAAGTCTGTGTTGTTAAATAAGCACCCTGATGAAATTTCCAGTAAAGTGTTTCCCTTGAGATTCCCCTTGAATTTGGATATTTTAACCTCACAAGTGGAGAAATGTTGCTTTCAAAATGGTTCCACTTCAAATTAAACATTTTAATTGCATTTAATTGGCACCTTCTTAATCGTCTCTTACTTGCTGGTCAATGCAGTGCAGATAGCAATCTACTTCAATTTACCTTTAAAGGCACTCTCCATTAATACCTTTACAGGGAAATGCATATCTATTTGGGGAACCTGATAAAGGGTTGTTTTCTATTAATCAAAAATGCATACAAATTACAGTCACTATTGACAAGTAGTGGATATATTACATTGTTCATGGCTTAACCAGGATTTCAGTACCTCTTTCACTGCACTCTTGCATTGGTTAGTTTGTTTAGTTCATTTCTAATGGTTTTTCTAAACATCTCTACAGCCCTCTCCCCTCAGTGTTTGTTTGCAGGTGTTAGAATCCTCCCTATGTACTTTGTACTAGACAGAATAGGATTGATTCAAATGGCAGTGGATTTAAATACTGGCACATTTTATATATTATAAATATGGACCCTGGTATTTTCTAAAAGACAAAGGAGACTCTAATGCTGGTTTTAACAAAGGGTCTTGTATTGATTCAATTGTTTGGTGTTTTTTTTAATATTGAGTTGATGCACACATGCATATTACAATTAAGTAGAAAGAGCAGTTAATAAGAGATCAATTCAGATGAGTCTTTCCCAGTCCAGGGAAGAAAGATTGGGGGCTGTAGTTTGGGCTGCTATTCGTATATGTTGCACTGACATATCTAAAGTTAAGAAACAAATTATCTGCACAACAACAAGAAGAGCATGGAAAACGGTCAGATAGCTAATAAAGGGAAGAGAAACTGATAAAAGCTATAGATTTAGCAATATTTAATGTAAATATTGAGCTGTGAAATAAATACAAACAAGCCTAATTTGTAAAGACTTTGCATTAAGTGGGTGCCTGTTCTGTTGAGTAGAAACCCATTGAAAACCTTATTGAGCCTATTGGGGTCTCCTTGTAGTCATTACTGGAGTTTCCATATGAGTGTTTAACAGGGGTCTCCAATTGAATGGGTATGTATGTCCATAGTGTGTGGAGGGTCATGCAGAAGCATGTTTCGTAATCAAGTGTTGTACCAAAATGACACTCATTGACAACAGTGGAACTCTATCACTCTGCCCATCTGGGTGTGAGTGACTCATCGGAAACCAGTACCAGCCTGTCTATTTAGTTTCCAGCACTGGGATTCCGAGGGCCTTGGAACACCGAATTGATGATTTGTTTGGTCTGTCCAAATCAATTTTAATAAGTCTGGGACAAGGATGAAATGCTTGTACACATTACATTCTAAAAGAATACAGTTGTGGCAGTGCTATATAACACTATGGAGGATTTAAAGAGTAATTTATGTAGTACAAGATCTATAAATACTAAAATTATTGGGATCACATTTGGGCAAATGCACATACCTCCACATTAAAAAACCCTCTGTTGTACTATGAATCGTTTGTTTGTCGTGTCTATGAGAAGGTAGACTAGTTATATTGAGGAAAACTTATATTGAGGAAACAAGTAAACCATTATGCTAACATTGTTTTACATTGTTTTTCAGAAATACTGAGGACAGTTTCATATGGACCTCAGAAAGTTTAATCTTTAAAGGTATAGCCTTTACTTCTTATTAAATTAGAGGAAAAACAAAAAAGTCCCTAGTCAATTAGGGAACCTTTTTATTTTGGGACCCTCGTTAACCCAGCACTTTCCATTTTCATTTCGTTTCACTCCCAATTTTCAAACAATTCCACTGTTTCTTTTCACAATTTTTAAATAAGCACTTGCCCCACTGGATCCAAGCCAGCTCTTAGTTTAGCAGTCCGGGCTCTGTAAGTGTGTGAAAAGTAGATACTGATTTTCACCAGCAGAGGGAGCGCTAACGAGATGCATCGTTGAGGTTCAAAGACAGGACTAGAAAGGTGTTGGTAGTGTGTTAGTTTTGACAACCATTTTTGCAGCAGTAAAGCTTTTTCATAAAATACTGGCACGTAAGAAATATCAAATTGAAACCATTTACTACCCTTTCAATGTGAACTTCAGGGCATGTTTCAATTCTCAAGTTATTTTTATACAGTGTTTCGTCAAATGTCTGCTGTGAATACAAATTATTTATGCATGCAGTACTGTATCAAATATTGGCGCAATTTTTGGGGTAATGTATAAAAAATAGAAATACAGAAACAACCTGTATGTTTGAAGTCAAACTGCCGCTGCTTATACCTTTTATTAAAACATTTAAAAAATGCCTAAACCCATGTATATATTATTTATTTATTTTAAAATCTAGTCGTTGCCAATTTTTTATTATTTTCTCCCAATTTGGAATGGCCAATTATTTTATTACGGTCGGCTCGCCGCTACCACCCCTGCGCTGACTCGGGAGGGCGAAGATGAACACACGCTGTCCTCTGAAGCGTGTGCCGTCAAGCCGACCCTTGGGCATCTTACAGGCGCCCGGCCAGACTACAGGGGTCGCTGGTGCGCGGTGAGCCGAGGACACCCTGACCGACCTAGCCCTCCCTCCGCCCCCCCGGGCGACGCTCAGCCAATTGTGCACCGCACCCTTGGAGGCTCCCGTCCTCGATCGGCAAAGTAATAGCCCGGATTCGTACTCGAGACTAGCAGGCTATGGAGCGCATCCTGCACTCACGTGGAACGCCTTTCCTGGATGAGCCACTCGGGAGCCCCTGTATATTATGTATAATGGCGATGTTAATCAAGGCAATAGTGAGTATAGATTTGAAGAGAGTATTGATTAATTCTGACAAAAGACCTCAAAAATGTCTTTCTTTTTAAAATTTCCACTTACACCTGGAGAATAGACTTTTGAGGTTTTGAAAGCTAATTTATAACTGATTTTAAACCAGTACAGCAGTTCCCTGCAGCTTCAAGAGGCACGTCTTTTTTTGTTGCTGTAGCTTTCTTTTTTTAATGTCTTCTCCAATTGATGCCCCTCGGTTTCCAGTCCTCAGATCGAATGCAGAGCCTTGGGTTGCACTTTATATAACGTCTTTGTAAAGGCTGAGGGTCTGTACAAATGACTCCCTCCATCACGCTGTTATCTTGTCAATTACAGAGCACTGATCCCATCGTTAGAGTGATCGCTCTGGCCCTGGCTAGACGCACGGGAAACAGAAATGAATGAAGGAATGGGGAGAACAGCATCATGATACCGTGACATGCCGATTTCGTGCTTTTCATTACCAAGGCGTTCGTCTGAGGAGCCTCCTGAGCAAATTAACAACTCAAGACGCTTTCGCTAAAAGCTCTTGTTGGATTTTCAGTCAATCAGCACACGCCCAGTTTAATTTGGAGCCTTGTAATGGATAACGACAGCTCCCGAATAACCGGTTTGTTTTACAAACGGGCTTCATAGCAGCAATTTGACATCATTTAGGTCAAGGTTGTCACGTCTAGAGGGTTTTTTAAAATCATATTCTGACCGTTACAAAGAATGCATTCCAAAGCGACTCGTTTTTATTCATGTTACCACATATAGAAGGCACGTCCCTGTTATTTTTAGATTAACTCTAAAATAATTAGGAAACTTCTTGCCACCAACTGTAAAGTAGGTGTGATATTAGATAATGCAATATCTCTAACCCTGAAAACAATCCTGAAATTAAGCTTAGTCAACAGTGTAAACCTGACCCATTTCCCCTGCTTTGTAAGCATAAAATATACCAGATTCCCAACTTTCCTTCACATCATATCATAAAACCACAGCATATTCATAACTAAAAAGAAAGTGTCTAATCATTTTCGACATTTGTTTCAACAAGCACTCATCAATGTCCTTATATATGTTTTCTTTGAAAAGAAAATGAGTATGCCACCACAACAGCCAATCGAATGTTCTGTTTAATTGTTCTATTGCTAAATTCCAATTGTATTTCTTCACAATGTCTTTATTACATGTCATTGGAATACAATTGTGTCATCATCACAGGTCGCAGTCAGGGCTACTGATGTTTTATTTGATTTAAAAAATGCATTAAAAAAGACAATGCAGTACATTGTAAAGCTAATGCAAAGATAATATATATTTTATACTGCAAATGTTTTCTTTTCCTGTACAGTCCTGTTTTTTTAATGTCTGTTGATAAAGGCTTTAAAACGTATTGATTATACACATGGTGTTCTGACAGACAGATGGGTCATTACCAGTACTATGAAAATGTGACCCTGTTTTTTAAGATTGCTGAAATGACTATTATGATTTGTGAGTATTAAATTGAGGGTAGTGTATGTATATGGTTAATACAGCCCTCCCACTGCGGTTCAATAATAGATGCCTCATTAGGGCCTGTGCTTTTGATGTTCAGAAACAAAAATGCATTCAGTGAAGACTAATGTCAATGCAAGCCTCTCTTGGTTGCTGCCAACGACATGCACAAAATAGCCTTTCCCTAGGGCTCGTTTCAATTACAATGAAGTGTAGGTGTACTGTAAGTGTCTTTGGGAGAGCAGCACAGAATAATGTCAAGGTTTTAATTAGGTGTCTATATTAAAAAATAAATGTAAGGTCATTGGGGGTGGTGAGGTGGTGGAGGGTTTAAAGTCTATGTTTTGTGTGGTACAAAATATTTTCGCTTACTCTTGTCAGCTATTTGTTCACAGATTTTTTTTGTGTATTTGAATTATTCTGTCATATATAAACAGTTTTTTATATATTATTAAACAGCCTGGTAAGTTTTCTTTTGTCTTTTTGTCATGTTGTGTATGGAATAAGCTGCAGCCTAATTCATTCAAAAGGTGGGAGTGGGTGACTAGGTGGCACAATGGTTTAGCACACTACCCTTTCACTTCTGGAATCCTGGTATGCAATCTAGCATAACAAAACACTCATATAATTGGACACTTTTGCTTGCAGTCACAAAAAGAGCCCCCAGGGATGAGGAGAGACCGAACTGAAAGGATAGTTCTTCCGTAGCTGGCCTGCAGGGCAATGTGCTTTCTTTGAAAGGAGAGAGAAAGTCCAGCTACAGTAACAGAACCCCCCACCCCTGTGTGTAAAGCACATTCTATCATATCAAACCCCTTCCGTACTGAGCACTTCTATTATATATACGAAGGAATGATCACTATTGAACCTGCTCTTTGAGGGCCTTTGGAGCAGACATGCAATATACCAATGGGGTGGCTGTCAGCAGCACAATGGAACAAGCAAGCCCTGCACACTGAGTAACATGCTGTACTCTGCTAGGGAGGTGCTCTCGAATGACTCATCCAAACATGACCCCTCACAAGAATACAAAGCCAGGTGAGATCTGACTGTATCAGGAAGGGGGCTGTGAAAGAAGGGTTGTCCCTGTGCCTTCTGACTTGGAATATTAAAATGGATTTCCTTTAAAAACAATTTAACAAAAAACAGAGGCATTATAAAAGTTCACCATGGTAAACATGTACTTTGTAAATTTTGCAGTTTACTCTTCAATGAACCACAGAGCTTCACCACACTTATTTGTGATTTACTACACATGCTTAAGCTTTAAATGCTTTCACTACCCTTTCATCGTGTTTTTCACTTTGCAATTATTTTACATCAGCCAACTTCAAATAGAACCCTTCATCTGGTTTGCACAGGTTGAATAAAAGAGCAGCTGGAAATATCAAACAATAAAACACAGGCAAAGAGGATCAAACTCCACAGGCTGCTTCTACACTAGCCTTACAGCCAGTGTAATCAAATTCAAAATTCTTACTGATTCCAATCATCCCAAACCAAAGCACTGGAATTCAGGTCGTAACAATTCAATCAATTTACCGCTGGCAGACAGCTAGCACAATTGAATTGGTAGGCCCCACGAGCTTGTTGGTTTTGTAACTTTTCTGAAGCTGAGAAAATGAGACCCTAATCATCTGTTATAGGGAGGATAACTGAATAAATGGCAAACTTACTCAAGCTTTCACTGGCAATATGTTCTTTGAAATAACAGTATTGACCATTTCACCACCAGATAATGAACAAACAAGCCAAATAAAAAAAAAAAAACTTTTTAACTAAAACAAACCACAGTATGCCATCACAACTTACACAAGGAATTGATATTAATGCTTTTAATCACTGCTATAAAAGGAAATCATGAACAATTCAAAATACCACATGTGACTTAGCTGGGTGTCATCTTTAGAAGGGCTTGCTTACCAGTCTCCCATACGGAAAGCTATTGTAAAACATGTGCTGCCTTATTTACAAATACTTAACTCTTATTTAAAGACTGCTTTGTCTGAGAATTAAATCAGCTTGTTATTCAGGAGCCATTTATAGACTGGTGTTAAATAGTCAGAGTGTGACTCTCCAAAGAGGTAGCAGAGGGGCAGTCAATGAGAGACTGCATAGCTGATCTGATTGGGTCTGGTTTGAAATCCTGGTTCCATTCCCACTGCATTAAACTGAATCAAGTCCAGTAGGTTGAGAAGCGTGAGCCCATCACTTTTACATTTTACCATTTTACACATTCTGATCAAGAGGTTTTTAGCAGAATGACCTATGATTGAAAACGTTATCTCTAACAATGAGTGCTGCTACTTATGTGACTATCGCCCCAAATGCACCTAGTGTGTTTTCTAAATGTTAACTGAAAATTCGGGGGGCGTGAACCAGGGCTTTGCTATTTCCTAATTTCACCTGCCTATCATAATTGACTAATTTCACCTGTCTGTCATTACTGACTCCCTATAATCACAGTCACAGCTCAGCTCTTTCTCTTGCATTTTGCTTTTTCCCTCCTCCTCCTCACTTCTTTCATATGCCGCGTGCCTCTGTGTCGGTCCCCTCTGGGGGGATAGTGAGTCTCACTTCCCCGACCTTGAGTTCCAGTAACTCTGCAGGTTCTTCGTGTGGTCAGAGGGGACCACCGGCCACACTATTCTTTCGCAGCTCATGTGCTATATATCTTGCTTCACGAAAGAAAGCTCTGTCTTACTTCCTCCTCTACCCTCCTGGGAAGTGGCCCTCCTAATCTTAGTGCTCGAGGCCCATAACTAACAATTATTTGTGTTCTTTCAGATTCCTTTTTCCTTACTTCAAGACTTTGTATGAGCTGTTCCGTCCTCTGAGGGTCAACCCCGGTCACTAACTGGGACCCAGTCGTCAGGCCGAGACGCTCTCTTTTCAGGGGCCAGGAGGCCATTAGGGCTAGACTCGACTCCATAGGGAAGGCGCTCTCGGTTGGTGTCTGGCCTGTCCTTCTCTCTCTCCCCTGATCTAGAGTCCAAGCCTCGAATCATAAGTTCCAAAACACTCCCTTCCTCTCGCAGCCCTGGTTCCTGCCCCGTGAATTAACTATGAAGATAACTCTTGACCTATTGGCTTTAATCCTTGTCTTTAGGACAATGATGGGTTATGAAAAACCAGTGCACTTATTATAATTACGCTCCTTCAAACAGAGTTTATATATACAGCTAAGTGATATTTTATTTATAAATTTGAAGGGTTTTAATAGCTTCAGTACTACTGACTTCCTTTAAAGCTATCACAGTAGGACTTCGATCAAGAGATTGGATTACTGCTAGGACTAAATTGCCAAGGTCTGTTTATGGGGTTCCTGTTGTATTTTGGGCGATAAGCACTTATTGCCTCCACCCTAAATGCCTTTTATACATTCTCTCAAGGAAGTAGACTTCATGCAATGTTTTGTTTTCCACAGAGTTCATAGCCCTATTATCCCCTGCAGGGGATGAAATTGAAAACGCTTCTAATCTTGGCTTTGTACTACTGAGCTTGGAAGCTGCCTTTTTTTTACTGACCTGCTTTAGACCGGCAATTTAAAATAGGAAAGATTTACACGCTGCAGGGTTAGCATTGCAGCGAACAATGAGTTTGCTATTTCTATTCCTCAGGGAGAGCCAAGGCTGTTCATCTTCTGTTTCACAAGCTCTGTTCACAGGTCTTCAGCTGAAGCGTGGGCAGGTGAGGGTGCTGTTAAAAAGCCAGTAGTGACCCACGTGGCTTTCAGCAGGAGGCAGCACAGGATCCCCTGCAAGGTGACTAATAGAAGTGTGTCCCAGCCAGGGAAACAGTCATCATTAAAGTGCCACTGCATTCTCCCACCCAGCAGGAGGCCAAAAGAGAACCATCTCTTGGAGTTCAGCGCTCGCTGAGGCTGGGAGCTGAGATAATGCGCTTTGATTGCTGTGGCATTGCCATTTTAACTGTCCTGCCCTTTTAACCATCCACCCCTTCCATTATTTTATTCAGATTTTTTGTCATCTCAAATTTCTGTAATTGTTTTGTATATTTACTGCAACATTTCCTACAGTTCTTATCGGATGTGCTGAAACATTTTCAAACCTTCCTAATGAGATCTCAAAGTAATGTAGTATAACATGTTTATGTATAAACAAGCATATTGTTGAATAATCTTTGTTTTTTTAAGCATGAGAATCATAACATTGTAATAACTATAAGTTATTAAAAAATGTATGCATCTTAATTAATATATAATCACATTATAATTATGGTAATAATTACCAAGTACAGTAATTTTAAAGGAAGTACATTTTAAATACACTGTTGTTTACAAGCAATTACTCTTTAACCTCTGCATAATATCTTAGTTATACATAACATAACACTGCAGTTATTAAAAAGTAATTTCAAGTAATATAATTATTGCCACACACTAGAAGCAGGAAAACATACATCTCTCTGACTGCATTTTGCTTCCTGCGGGGGCTACAATAAGGAGATTGCTTATGGTAAAAGAACATGTATAAGTACATGAATTCCCAGAGGGTTGGTTGGAGACTTGTCTCTCCGCAGCTCAGGTAGTAGCTCAGTGAGAAGACCAGGCTCTATTTGCTATTTGAGGACCCACCATTGTGCTCACATTTATGTTAAATGTCATCATGTGGAGGTTGGAGGGTGGTTCAGTAACACCATTAGAGAGGGATTGTCACAGTACGTTTGCTGAAATATATCCATGCAAATACACTTTATTTCAGATATGCATTGATTTGCTTTGCATGATATTTTTTTGATTTGTATATGAAAAAAACTGTAAGAATATCATTACATTTTTTTTAACAAAACAAATTTGTCAATCTGGCTGTAATTAATCACAGTGAAAATATTAAATACAACAGCTCAATCTTATATCCATTACTTGAGCAACATTCCAAATGGTACATACAGAAAGCATTCTGTGGAAACCTATTGACACTAATGACATAATTAGCTGTGTTAAAAGTCATGTTTCTTTTTTTTTTAATTCTCTGTCTACTTTGTCTCCCTGGAAACTGAAAACATGATGGCCATCAATGTTTCTGGAGAGGGAAAAACATGCTAAAGGCATTATGAGGTACAGGGGGCAACGTTAAAATGACTTAACATTATTATTATTATTATTATTATTATTATTATTATTATTATTATTATTATTATTATGCAGTAGCTCTGTCAGACTGTAGTTTATAAGGCAGTAAACAGTTCTCAGACATTGGCTTTGAAAAACAAAAACTGCTGCTCACGATTGTAATCAGAGATGGCACAAGAAATAAAACATAGCCTTTAGATTTTATATACTTAATACAAAATTAGTAGGACATATGAATTGTTATAAACCTCATGGATCATCGGAAGTTCCATTATTGGCCAATAGAGGAGCAAACTACTCACTCTGCACAGATCTGCAGGTCCGATCAGCACCTGAGGGGGTATTTATGCAGTTTGATTCATCCAGTCTATTTCCCTGCTTGAAGTTATTGTCTAGAATGAACAGCCAGGGACTGCAGCGGGAGAGATTTATGAAAAGAGCAGAAGCAATAATAAATCTAGTCACAGTTTTTAAATGTTTTATAAAATAATGAGCAATCATACTTTTCATGGGGTCATGGGAAGCAGTCAGAATTTTCATAGAGCAACTCTTTTTGTTTGAATCCAACACTAGTCTACAGTATATGGGACTGTAGTACAGACAGTACTTATCCTATCATTATGAAGACCTTGTGACTAGCTGTGGTCCACTTGGTCGTGTATTAAACTAAACAGAAACCAATGCAAACTTCCTGAAAGCCCCACCAGGAACTGCTTTGAAGATGGATCAATATGTGTTTATTGTGTGCAGTTTTAGTCTCGAACCCACAAGCAATTACTTGCAATCTGTACTGTGCAAGCCACAGTGCGAACACACCTGCCTTACTACAGCTGTCATTTCAGACCCTAGAATTACTAGCGCTATTGAGTGCTAATGTGTTATTTCCAAATCACTATAGGCTGCAATCTGAAGACAAAGTTTACATTGTCATTGCTCCTGGAAAGAATTCCTTCAATAACCCTTTGAATATTCTAGCCACATGTTTTAATTTCACTTTACACAGCTGACCCCGAGGTTACCTTTCTTATATTTTATTGGTTCATCCTTCTGCTTTATACAGTGTTTGTCAAGCTGAAATGTGGCCTAGCAGTCATAGAAAATAGTTTGGTAGTCTCAGCTTAGCCCACAGTGGACATTATTGCAAATCACATGTTCACCACATAAAGTGTCTCTATTTTCAGTTTTTTGTTTGAGAGAACCTCTGAACTCAATGGTAGAGTCATATTGTCAACACCCCACCCCTAGTGGAATTAAGAAAAACATCAGAGGTACCACATGGAACAAATGGGATATTTCTTACATCCACTGGGGGCAGGGTGTTGCAGTGGGGACAAGTTAACGGTACCAGAAGTACTTATAGATATTTCTCAGAGCTCTATTAAGGGCATGTTAAAAAAATATCCAGGATGTTATGACTGAAACAGAAAATGTATACAAACTGAATCTAATGTAAAAAGAGTACATCAGTTAGGATCATATTTAATATCCATATCTAGTTAGTCACAAACATTTAACTAATCACCAGACGATGTCAGTACCATGTCTGACTACAATCCTTATTGCACCGTGACTTTCACCAATACCAGCACATACATTCACATGCAAGAGCGAAACAAATAAGGTGTTTCATTTCATTTGAAAATAAAGCAAAAAAGCAAAGCTAAATCCCATAGCAGCCTGGGTAATTTGTATTTATTTTAATAAAGCTGTGGAAAGTAAATCCCACTTGAGATTCATGACGCTCTGCCTGGATGAATAATGCCCATATCTCCAGGGGCCCCCACAAATTGAAGTTTTGTAACCATTTTATTTACTTCTTGGGTCTGTGCGTGCTGCAACAGAAACTGTTAGAATCATGAAATGATGTGGAATTGGTGAGCTAGTTCTAAAGGCTACTTTAGCTTCAACATTACTCACAAATTAACATGCTTTCAATAAAAGCCCCAACTTTTAAAGTTATATATATATATATATATATATATATATATATATATATATATATATATATATATATATATATATATATATTATTATTATTATTATTATTATTATTTATTTATTAGCAGACGCCCTTATCCAGGGCGACTTACAATCTCAAGCAAATACAAATACATTCAAGTGTTACAATACAAGTAATACAATAAGAGCAAGAAATACAATAATTTTTGTTCAAGTGTGACAAACCACAATTCAATAATACAGCAGATAATAATGATAGTTACATCGGGATATGATTAAATAGTGATAGTAACATCAGGAGATGATTAAATACAAAGTACTACAGGTTAAACACTTGGCAGATTACAGTATTCTGAAGTACAGGATTAAATGCAGTAAAATAGGGGGCAGATAAGAGCAAAATAAAGCACATTTATATGAAGGGTGATAGTGTCCCAGGATACAAACAGAGGAGTTCTACAGGTGCTGTTTGAAGAGGTGAGTCTTAAGGAGGCGCCGGAATGTGGTCAGGGACTGGGCAGTCCTGACATCTGTAGGAAGGTCATTCCACCACTGTGGAGCAATGGTGGAGAAGGAGCGGGCTCGGGAGGCAGGGGAGCGTAGCGGAGGTAGAGCCAGTCTTCTAGTGCAGGCGGAGCGGAGAGGTCGAGTGGGGGTGTAGGGAGAGATGAGGGTCTGGAGGTAGCTGGGTGTAGTCTGGTCAAGGCATCTGTAGGCTAGTACAAGAGTCTTGAACTGGATATATATATATATATATATATAGGGGCAGTGTGGTCCAGTGGTTAAAGTCCAGGGCTTGTAACCAGAAGGTCACTGGTTCAAATCCCACCTCAACCACTGACTGACTCACTGTGTGATCCTGAGCAAGTCAATTAACCTCCTTGTGCTCCATCCTGCGGTTGAGATGTTAAATCACTGCCCTATTGTAAGTGACTCTGCATATAATGCACAGTTCACAGCCTACCTCTGCAAAGCACTTTGTGATAGTGGCCCACTATGAGAGGTGCTGTATAAAAATAAAGATATTCTATATATGGGATGTTTATAATGCAGCATTCAGTATATTATAACTTAAGTATAATATACACCCTGTATGCAATCTAGCAGTTTAAAGGATGCAGCATTCCATTTATCACCATTGCAAAAGCCCCACTTTCTGGGTTAAAAAAGAAAATAATAATAATGATCTATACAATGGTAGTAAATGATTGTAGTATTTTTTGCTTGTACTTTAGCATTGTATTGGATAAAGCAGCCTGACTTACATTTCCATTCACTGGTGGCTGTGCGGTCACTTATTTTGAATACTTAATTAGGAAGCTAATTAAATTTACCCTTTCAAAAGGAATCTTATTAATGGGTGAACCGTGCATGGAAAATGCATGTTTGCCCATTAGTAATATTCTTATTTTTGATGCATTTAGACTCAAAAAGCATTAAAATGTTGTCTCCAACTGGATTCCATCTGCATTTAATCTTTTTTTTTCATTCAGAATGTATGTCAGGAAAGCAAAATGTGCACATGTCTTTGAATGGCTATAAAATGTGGAGTGTGGAGTAGTGGTTAGGGCTCTGGACTCTTGACCAGAGGGTTGTGGGTTCAATCCCTAGTGGAGGACACTGCTGTTGTACCCTTGAGCAAGGTACTTTACCTAGATTGCTCCAGTAAAAATCCAACTGTATAAATGGGTAATTGTATGTAAAAATAATGTGATATCTGTATAATGTGAAATAATGTATAATGTGATCTCTTGTAACAATTGTAAGTCGCCCTAGATAAGGGCGTCTGCTAAGAAATAAATAATAATAATAATAATAATAAAACACTCTGGGTCCCCATTAGTGTTTAAAAGCTACAATATTCTTTGCCGTTTCAAAGTGATGTTGTTGGATGAGTCGGTGGTGCAGGGGAAGTCTCTTTGCTGTTTAATTGCTCTGAAAGCCCTTTTATTAAACATTGTTGGTCAGGCAATGGAAAGGTCTGTCAGCTCTGTTCAGCCTGCAGTGGTGACTCATCCCTGCCCCTCTCACTCTCATGCTCTCTTGACGAGCTGTCTGCAGAGTAGAGACAGAGAGGTGAGTCCAGAGGCTAGTCCTGCTGCAGATCTGACAGATAAAACCTTTGGATTTCTACTTCAGTTTACATAGCATTTGCAAGCACAAGTCGTTCACCCAACCCCCTCCGCTGTACTCCTACACACAAGCCAAATGCAAGTCTACCTGCAAACCAGCTAGCTTCTCCATGTGGGATGAAATTCAAAGAGCATCAACGTCTGTCTCTGTTGGTCCCTGGAAGCAGGGTTATTGATTTAATTACTTCCTACAAAACAGCTTTTTTTTTTTTTTTTTTTTTTTTTGTTTTGCCTTTTAGTGTTTTTCACTCATAAACAGAATCCACCGATTGAGGGTTCCTGTACCTGATATGCAATACGTCAGTAAGGTTCTGTTGCTTTTGGCAAATAAATAAAGCTTTCTTCTTGTTGATTATATTCAACCATGGCCTCTAAAAAAACATTATCGTTCATTAGTCCCTTTTTTGTTTTCCAGGTGTTATTTTCACACTATGCATTTCCCCAACCCTTATTAAGTTTACCTCTGTAAAAGCATAGCAAAGTGTAATAAAGCATAGTGAAGGTAAAGCTAGATAAGCACTGAAAGCCCAGACATTTTATACAGACATTCATAAAACATGCAATATAACCAGTCACAAATCTCTACCACCACCTGTCCTCCAGAGAGTATTGTACATAAAATCTGGAACTTGAAAGAGTAAATTACTCAATTTCTTTCAAAATGAACACTTGATTTGAGTTACAAAACTAGAAAAAAAGACACAGCAGGTATTTTATTTAGGCAGTTTAAGTTTTTTTTTTTTTATTTCACATCTTGTAACTTGAAAGATGTTTTTGTACCTTTCGAAAAAATGGAGTAATGTAAAAATGCTTTGAAAATCAGCCCCAATGTCTTTACCTCTCTGCAGGTTTCATGCTGTCTACACAGCTGTATCGTTAACCGGAACACAGGGATTAAAAAGGGAGGGGGAAATAATGATATCTTTCAAACTTAAAGTGCTTTTGCCAAAAAACATATAACTGAAAACCAAAACGATCACGACAGACTTGACAGTGTTTTTGTGTGCCAGTAGCACCTCCACTTCACATTTGCACACCATGTGGTGAAAACAAAGTCATCTAAAAGAAAAGGTGCTGGCAATGCAACACTTGTTTGTATTTGTATTTTATTCATGAATGATGCAACTCTAGAAATGTTTGCTTCCCTGCTACATGAAGAAAGAGTCGAAAAGCCCTGTTTGATTGAAGCTGACTGGCTAATGACCCGTGACGTTATCCCTGGCACGCTGTTTGCTATGCATAGCAGGTACTGTCAGTACAGGATGGTAAAGCAAAATGTGAAAACATGAATAAGACTTTACAAGCAGAAATGGACAGTATCATCGAATAGCAGTGTCCAGAACACTGGAACAGAAAGACAAGGAATTGAAATGCTTTTTAAAAAATCACCGTTTGGAATTGCAGTTTAAAATGAGTGTATATAGCATGTTTAATTATAGACATACAACAGGCATATACTGATTTGTATTCACATTATCTCTGAATACAATAGTAATTTACAAGCTGTGTTCATTTCATTTCACACACACACACACACACACACACACACACGCACGCACTGCGCAGTACTGGTGCTATCATGCAGCCCCCTACCCTCCTCTTGATGAATGCCCTCCATTGCCCTGCACTCCCCAGACAGTTGCATTTGACGCTGTCAGCTGTGTTTTATCGTAGCTTAGTCATTCTGTTGAAAATAGTAAGACAAGTGTCAAAAGCTGCCAGTGTTACTGCCCCCCTTGACAGGAAGCCCAGCTAAGGCTATTTGCTCAAGTTTGTTTTGACCGCACACAGCTTCATGGCCAAGTGGCATAGACTGAGAATTCAAAATAAACTTAATGGCTCTCAACTGTATCTGATACTGAATTCCACAGGTAAAAGGGACATGTCTGGAAACCATGGGGGTTTTGTTTTAAAAGAGTCAAATTACTAATTGTCAGTAAAAGACCTTCGCGTCAGTCATTAGCGCTTACTAGAGGCACAACTAACCTTTCAGTGGCTTAAAAAGAAGCAGCAGTTTTTGTTATTGTTTTTGTGAAATGCCAGTCTGGGTATGGCTTGTTTTACAGTTTGTTGGTATTAAATGTTGTCTGTTTTGCTATTTTTGAAACCCTAAACACAAAGAAAATCCCTAGGGTAAGTTGTCAGCTTTTCACCTCACACTTTTCATGAGTCAGTCTGGATGGTCACACCATATTATTACACATTACAGACAGTGGAAGGCTCTGTCCTCTAAATATCAGAACCTCTTGAAATGAAAAAAACATGAAACATTGATGTTTTTTCTGGGATTTTAATTGAACACATTAGGAAACAGTAACATAACTGCTGTTGGTTAGAGCCGGAGCACAGGGAAAAGAAGATACTGGACCCATAGGATCATGCACAGGATCTGATAAAAGGATATCCTTGCTCAAAGACTTCAGTTATGAAAGTTAACAGAAAGCTCCTGTCACTGCAGTTAGGCCTCTGTGGGGCAGAAATGTTGGGGTCAATTGCATGAGTGGGAAGTGCAATTCAATAGAAAGCCTGAAACATTCAATCAGTAATGTTCTGTGCGTCAGCTAGGTTCATTGAGTGCAAACAGTGCATTCAGGTTTGCTTTGTAAATTGTAATTGCAAAGGCAAAGGCACGTTTTCAGAGAAAATTAAAATATGGTAATTTCAACTCAGAATAGCAATTTAACTGCTCCGTTCTGAAACAGGTTGTGTTTCGTGATGGTTTCTGTTACAGTTGTAATGAAATAAATTACAGCACCATCCTTATTTCATGATTCCATAAGTCACAAATTCAGTTAATACATGTTGACCGTTGTATATCTTTTTAAATATCTTTCATGTTTTTTTTTTTTTATGTAAATCATACGTTTATGCAATGTGTATGTAGAGAGTTCACATTATTGTTATACTGTACATTTCTTTGGGATGGAAACATCAGAAAAAGTGAAACTTTAAAGGACTAAGTCAAGCAGACAAATGCTTCCGTTAGGGGCATCATCAGTGAACTTTGTCCACTAGCATTAGAGTCTGGATCTGTTCAACCTCTCCCCTGGTAGGATAATCCACATCTGAATCTTTGAGAGTACCAGGGAACCTCCCTGGACCAGCCACTTATTATAAGTGTTTTCCCAGGATAACCTTGGATGCAATCCAGGGAGAATGAACAGCCCTGTCAAACTGGACTCATCCCAGTATAGGCTGATCAAAGCATCCTCTAGTTTATTTATCCTTACGATTACGATTGAGTGGTTTAAGTTAAGCTGTTTTAAGACTTTTTAAAACACTATGATTGCAATGCATAGTTTTTTTTCTTTCTTTCTTTCCAGGAATGAATACCTATTTCCTGTCTCTACTTGTAAAACAATCCTAATAATAAAAAATGATAGACTGGAGCTAAAAATCACCTGGGATTTTTATGCTGCTGATTTGTCAAAGCTCTATTCACACTTTGAGGATTGTAATTAGTTACACATTGATTTACGGTAAATAATTCATGAAACGCTGACAAATTCATAGGAAAGGCCAATGACACTAAACCAGTCTTCACATAGATCCATCACAAATAAACATCAACCACTGATTAAAGTTAGAGTTCACAGACATAATCAATAATTAAGTGCCAATGAATTACTATTGACAACCAATTTTAACAGATCCATATGGAGTCCTTATGGCACGTTTGGAAGAACCAGCACAAAGGAAAACATTTATTTTCAAATCGGTCACTGGCGATGATCTCATTTAACAGGTGCACCAGTTTCTAACCCTACAAACAGTAATCAACTATAAATGCATAAAGAATCTGACATTGTGTGCGTATCAGGTAGCAGTAATTGGTTACAGCTGGAAATGTTCATATTGGCCTTGGCAATGGTGGGAGCAAGCTGGCTTGGTGTGGCTATACAAGGGAAGATCAAAATGTTCATGCAACTCAATCTGTTACTGACGTTTGGTTTTTAAGACAAAGCAGTCCTTGTAGCAGTCTCGTCAGTGAAAGCTAACCTGTCGGCTCACAATGCCCCATCCTCAAGGGCAGGACTGGATAAATGAGCTGCTAGTTTCTTTTACAATTGATTTTATAATATTAATGTTAATACAAAATTGTCTGTGGTGTAGCTCACAAATATCACCCGCAACTGCTTACTAACTTTCGCCTTTGTTTGTCAATTTATTCCTGTTGAATTAATATCATATTAATTGGAAGTCAGCATCAACTCATAAAACAGACCTGCTTAGATCGATGTCCCTTTCAAATGTAATTAACTTAAATGATAACTTTTATATGAATTGATCTATCCAAAATATGATCTATTTATATGTTACAGTATATATATATATATATATATATATATATATATATATATATATATATATATATATATATATATATATATATATATATATTCAAAAACCACAAAAGAAGCTAATCAAGGCATACATAAATTATGCCTGACAGCTGTATCCAGGCACATGTAATATGATACTGTAAATTATTCAGATGGATGGTACCAGACACATAAAATAAAAGTTCTTCCTCCAATGAATACAACTGGCTGCTGACTCACCCTGATGCTAACCATGCGTCAATGTACCATTCACAAAACATATTTGCTAGGTCACAGGGTATAACTCTACCTAATAACAAAAGCTCAATTGGAATTTAAATTAGCCATTTGTTGTCTTGAGTTGCCATATACAGGGCAGTGACAGTCCTATTTAGCCCAGCGGCTTTCTAATACGATACTCAGCTTCAAAGGCCAGTGAAAAGCTAGATCTTCTTCTTTTGAAGAGTTTGACTGAATACCTCAGCAATATCCAGAATGGAGCGGTCTTGCGCTTGTATGCACTCGAAACACTTACTTCAAAGCAACCCTGTGCCTCTCCATCAAAGATACATATTTTTCTTAATACACAATAAAATGGGAAGCAGTGTAGACTGATCATCTGTTTTGTTTTGTTTTAAACCAAGCATTGATGGCTACTGTCCATATAGGGTTGTTATGGCAACATGATTTCAAGAGACAGGCAAAAAGATCTTTCACAGTGCTGCACATCCCAGAAACAGTCTAAGTAATTGCCTTTCTTTTTTTTCATCCAATGTCCCTGGGGAGAATCTTGAAAGACCATTGGTGACGCAAGCTCTGATGTCAGACAACTGCAAAAATGAGTCCACCAAAGGAATTTACATGAGTAATGGCTCAGTCAGTCTGTGTCCCTTGATATTGTTATCAGCAAGCCGTGAGTGACAAAAAATGAAATGCAAAATCAGAGGGATGTTCTGCATGCATGGGAGAATGTGAGGTTAAATACAGCAGCCCACGTGTTGCTAAATGCTCCTGCTTTGCCATTTGCATGTGCACATCCATACTGTATAAGCGTTTTTAAACAATAGTACAACAAGCTTATTGACATTTCACTATATCATAACCTTTCAAAGTGCTGCAATTACATCCTGAAACCAATGTCATGTTTTTTAATAATAATTGCATATTTTTGTTGGAAAATGTCAGTTTAAAAAATGAATCATCTTGTCAAGACCAAATAACAATGATTAAAGGGATGGTTTTAATAATAGATTGTGGGGCAATTATACTGATTAAAAGCTACCATGAGGGAGTAGTCCCCACACCTTTTACCATCCCTCGTAACATCTTACAACACAATAGTAAATATGCAAAACGAATACTCAATGCTGTGAAGGGGAAATAAGCATTATAAATATAAAAACGTGCAGAGAAGACATACTAATGCATGCAAAAATCAAATTAATATTAAATAATTTACTGCATAAACAAAAGAGAAAGGGGGTGGGTGGGAAACTTGGATCTGTCAGGATCTCAGATATACAGCTATGGCCAAATTTTAGGATTGAGACAATTAAAAAAGAAAACCATATGAACATAATTTAGATCTTTTATTTAACCTCATCTAATCAAAGAAACTACAACATTACATCTCAAAGGTAATCGTATAGGGTTCAGTAGCTTGGTAAAATCTAAAGTTTGGCAGCTTGGTAAGTTGCTTAAATTGGCAAGTGAAAAAAGGCAATTGACAGCAGGAACAGAGGTCACCTGTTGATCTTTCAACATTCAACATTTCAAATTAGATAGAAAAGCAAGGGGGAAAACTGAGGTACAAAATACATAAAAAAAACTAAGAAAACAAAACACTACCTACAAAACCTGCACAATGACTCAGATATTTCCTACGCTCCTATTAGACTGATAACTCCCTCCATTGGGCTTCAGATAGCTCTTAGCTTCTTATTTTATTCTATTGTAGAATCAGTTTATAGCTGCCATGTTCCGCCAGGCAGCTTTATGTCAACTTCAGAGTGACTCCCAAAGATTCTCCTAAATTTATTAGTCTTTCTAACAACTTTGATGAATGTATGAAGAATGTGTGAGGTACTGAAAGTCACCCCCACTCCCCGCCCTGTGTTTTAAAAGCATGAAATGGGCTTTAGTTTGTTTTGTTCAGGCTGTAACAAATGTGTGAGATATTTCTTTGCTGTGTACGTCGATAAACTGCTCTTGGCTTTTTGTTACCAATTAATGCTCAAATAATGACTTGACAGCTTCTATTAATTACACTGTAGATACAAACAAATTACTATGTAATTACAGTTTAATACCTGAGCCAAAAAATGCTGAGAATCAATTCTGATATGGCACTATCAAAACGATTGGTTTGTTCACTGAAGAGTGAAGACCAATCCCAAAGCACTTTTAACCTGTGTTTTTCAAAGACGGAACCCTCCTTTGAAAAAGGCACATCCTTAACTCAGACCATTTGCCTATCACGTTGATCAATTTATGTTGAGGTTGGTAGAGTGATCTTTGCTACAATACCCAACAGGCCTCTATTAAAGCAAGTTTGCTGATAGCACAGATATTATGTTGTGTTTCCTAATTAATTGCACTTTTCCTGTAGTTATACTGCAGCAGCTATTCATTTGAGTCTCCTGGTATGCATTATATGAGTCATTTATTCACACTTCCACTGTTATTTTGCATTATGAAGAGGCACTTGTGGTAAGATTGCCCATTATAAGTTTGTAATTAAATTAATGCTGGTAAAAGTTTAAGGATAGATGGCCCTGAACAAAACCGCCCAGTCCAAAGACTTGTCTGCCATTAGAGTTTCCTGGTAGGAAAGCTCTCAACTACAGTTTTACTCCTTTCTATGTAAAAGAAGAACCTATCCCCTGGTTTGACAGCCTATGAGGTGCTCATTAAAGCACACGATGACAGTGCTGCAGAACTGAAAATGTTTTTAAGGTCATGAGGATTGTGACACTGTGAAGAGCCTATTACTGCCAATGCCGTTAGAATCTTATGAAATGGACTTTACCATACTTGTCAATGGTTTCACTGCAGAAAACCATAGTAAAGCCACCAGAATTCCTCTAACATTGACTAAATGAAGGGCCTGTTTTGAAGTTATAATAGCATACAACTAGTAATGAACAAATTAATACAAGAAGGATTCTTTCAAATTTTACATTGAAAATAAGGCCCCAGAGTGTGCCAAAGACATTAATGAAACGGAAGACCAACACGGATATCTTTATTTGTTGATCACTGTTGTACATATTGTACTTGGGTGCCTTCCTCTGCTGTGTTTAACATTTCAATGTTCAGAAGAGACAGAGACTGCAGTCTGCACATTGGGAGCTGAGATCTTGCTCTGCATTACTTATTAATAACCAGGACGGAGGATTTACATCTTATTTCCCTACAGTGTTTCAGCAATGGCCATGAATCTGAATGCCTCCACGGCTGAGTGTATTTGGAATGCAGAAATGTTTGTCCATGTAAATGCAGGACCTTTAGAGAACAGCCACAAAAGTTCACTGTCCTTCTCACTGAGCTGCCCGCCTCCACAGTTTTCAAGCCTGAAACGAACACACTTGATAGCAAATGATGGTTGCAATTGGTAATCGTATTACTGGATTCCAGTAAATGTCATCAATTACGCAACAAGTGCTGTAGCAGTGTTCTTACAATAGCAGTTTTGGTTGGACTATACCAGCAACACATTAGCGTATTTCATAATGTGTTTTTAAATTGAAATTTGTAATGATTTCCTTAATTCAACTTTTAAATTGCTTTAAATTGTATACAAGGTGTTATAGTTATCTTTACATTATATAATGCCAGTAATGTTCAGAACTTATACTAAGTACAGTAACTAATGATCATGCATTAGTCAAGATAGGTATGAAATTTCGACTACATTACATTCCAAGCTCATTTTATCTTTTTATATTACAGAACCTGCCATCTGGAAATGCACTACCCTAGTATTTACTTAATTACTAAAGTCTTTCAAAATCGTAGAGATTAGATTAAGTCATTATGATTGTATCAATTATTCTCTTCCTGTAAGTACAAGACTATCATTAATAGACTACATTGTTGGGTAATAACAATATTACCAACAATCCTATGGTAGGACTATGCTAGTGTAAGGACATAGCATCCCCAGGTGAAGTGTCATCAATGTATGAAACATGATCTAGAATATCTCCTAGGGGGCTGATATCATATAAGCTCATATTCATTCTACCAGAAGTCAGAGCTTTGCCACAACTGGCCCCTCTGACCTTGAGTGGGTGAAAATCAGCTTCTATTTTGCACAGCACCCTATACTATACTTTGTATAATATATAGTAAAAAAAATAACTTTTTAATTAATTAAATGAAATGAATCCTTGCTGTTTGTAAAGTGGCAGATAATTGTTGGAAAAAGAGCAGATGACATAATTCATTCACTTGCAAGCATGCAAAAAGCTAAGAAACTCAAGCAGCGGAGTCAGCTGAAGAGGCTCACCCTCACGTTACCATGACTACTATAGTCTTCAAGTGTTCTGTTTATCTATTCGTTATTATTTTGATGCTTTTGCTGTTCTTTTGCTGTGGTTTACCACTCTTTGCTATTCTTTTACTATGGTATACTGAAGTAAACTAAAGTGGGACAGTGGTCCCTCCTGGGTGAGGCATGTGGAATGTGTGAAAGATCACATTGACATTGCTGGCTTTATCCTGGCTCTGCAGATAAACATAACTTTTGTCTCATTTCCATGGCAAATATTGAAAATGTCCTCATAATGTCTGATATTCTTATTTTTAGACAGTACGTTCTCTCTAAGCACATTACATCAATGACCTGAATGAAGGCCTAACTGGATTATAGCTTGCTTTAACTGTAACCCGTAATTCAATACTATGATCTGTTGGTGCTGGAACACCCCTTTTACTTTTTACTCACTCCCCACGTTCATGCCAGCTGTTGGGTGCTATAACCCTGTAATACCCACATTCACGTACACCTAAACTATTAACCCAAAATAAGAACTGTGTGGTAATAAACTAGTTGTTAACAGTTAATAAACTAAAAAAAGTGCCCCTTAAAATAAAGCATAACCGTTGTGTGTGTGTGTGTGTGTGTGTGTGTGTAGAAAGAAAAGTGTGAAATGCTTAATTGTATTTCCTATTCTGTATGATTGTTGCCTGCTTGACCACATAGAGTACAACACGCTGTGGTATTTTTTTTTTTTTTATTTAGTAGTCGGCAATTGTTTAGAATAGCCAATTATTTTTAGGCTCAGCTCACTGCCACCACCCCCGCGCTGACCCGGGATGGTGAAGACGAACACACGCTGTCCTCTGAAGCGTGTGCCGTCAGCTGACCACTTCTTTTCACAGGCGTCTGGCCAGACTACAGGAGTCGCTGGTGCGCAGTGAGCCAAGGACACCCTATCTGACCTAATCCCCCCCCCCGTCAGCACTCGGCCAATTGTGCACCACCCCCTGGGAGCTCCCGTCCACAGTCTGCAGTGGAATAGCCTGGACTCGAACCAGCGATGTCCAGGCTATAGGGCACATCCTGCACTCCACGCGGAATGCCTTTACTGGATGTGTCACTCGGGAGCCCCCTCACTGTGGTATTTTTAACCTGGCTGCTCAGTCTGAAATGCCAGATTCCCTTCTGCAGTAATGTGTCTGATCAGGGTCAACTTGCAGCCAATGAGTGATGGTGTTCATTATTTAGACAGAACAAAGCGTTCCCTATAAAAGCCGATTGCAAAATCAGTCTACTAAAGCATAGTCCCTGTCTACTGTACCTGACAACCATTTGAAATGCTTCATTATAGTAGCCCCTGACTATATGATATTCATTGAAAAGGCTATAAAAACATACATGGCTACCCCAAGCACTGCTACTGATGTGCTTTGCAGTGTCAGGGAGCTCTCGGAGGAGGCTCTACATGGCAGCCCGCGCTGCCAGCCTCCAGTACCTAGCTATATAAAATATACAGTAGGCAACATGTTTGCGCATGCGTGCTCTTTATCACATACATTGGGATTTATTTAAATGATCTAAACAGGGATGGATCTAAAGGCAATGAGTAGTCCCTTGGGGACAACACCAGTGGGATTAATATAGAATTAAAGGGGTTAGTTACAATTACAGTTTATACTAATTTAAATTGTATTCATTTAAAAATCCTTAGTTTACATTATTCTGCATGGTTATAAAGACATTCTGATGCCTTACTAGGAGTTTCTGTCCCATTACTAAGACCAGTAAAAGTACAAATTGCTAATTGCAAGAATTGCATTCAATAAAATTGCAAAAATTAAAAAACATTCTATAACCTATTGACAATATGGAATGAATTTTTAGATCATTGATTATTATACATTTGCTGGCAATGCGCAATGGGCAAAAAAAGGTGTAATACAGACCCATCAATTTCCACACTGCAGTCCAAGGTTCCAACCAGTGAGCTACACAAACCCATTATCTTCCATAATGCCTTCCATAATGCCTGAGCTACTCAAACCTACTATTTCATATAATGCACCCCACTGACACACTCAAACCCACTACCTTCAACACTGCAGTCCAGCACTCAAACCACTGAGCTACTCCAATCCACCGCCACCCCCTGCAGCCCAGCCCTTTTAAGAGCTTAGAAAGAGCATACAAATGCAAAAAACAATATTACTTTCCTTTCTACAAGTACTGTATTGAGACTTATATTGTTATGTTGTAAATCTTCACTTGAATTCCAGATGTTGCAATGCATTCCTTGTGTTTACCATACAATCTGTACTCTATCAATGAGGCATCCAGCCTTTTTAATTAGTGCTCTACATGAGGTCTGAAAGTGAGTCTGATGCACACAGTGTTCATAACCCCTGGTTGCTGATCCATTAGAGCAGGCAATACTAAAAGCTAAACAAACATTAAGAGGAAAAAACACAGTCTAGTAACTGAGTCAAGGACTTCCAGCTTGGATAATTAGAGACAGCTTCTTCTGAAATGTCTGGTAACCGAGAGACAGGGAAACTGTTGCTATCGTTTCGGTCTTCAAATAGGAACACATACTGTATGACAACCAAAATAGCAAGCAATTCCAGCAGCTTGTGGACGCATTGCTTCCTACCAAAAAAAAAAAGAATTAATTACCGCAATGGAAACATTTCATTTTCATCCTGTCATTTACTAATGAAGTTGCTTTGTAGACTATACATTGTGTGTGGTTTTGGCAGGGTAAAAAGCCCACTCTGCAATGCAATTTGCTGTGTACAGCCCCTCCAATTGGGAAAGCCAACCAAACATGTGAAAATGATCGAGTTGGAGGGGGAATAAAAACATGTAGTAAATTGATTGATACGACCATTCGTGATTTAAGTCCTATTCTTATAAAGCAATTGCTTATAAAGCATGTTTCTGTTAACGTGTGTCAGAAGACATTTAAAAAGTACAACTGTGTTTTTCTTTCCTCAACCTAGTGATGGTAAGAGGCTGCTCATCCTTGACGATTTTGCCACTTTACCACATTTTTGGTTTAGAATATTTTTATATAACTGTATGACTCTCTGTTCAAATCATTCACTGACAGTAATATTCATTGATGTCTTTTAAGCTGTTTTACTGCTGCTAATCACCGTTCTTTACCAAATTGATTCCTTCTGTCTTTTTAAATAAAAGTTTATATTAAATCGGTTCTTGTCTCTTAACATTGCTGCATTAATACGTAGTTGGGAACAGTAACAGCTATCATCAGGAATTTTTTTCCAACTAGTACATCAAATTAAGGCCTTTTATCCTTTTCTTCTATTGAAATTATCAGGACAGTGATGTGTATTAAATTCAGATAATACTAGCGACTTTAATACAACTTTTTAATCCAATCTTTAAATTATAATTACTGCCAAATTCAGAAGGCACAGTTGCATACCAAGAAAATCCCTGAAGCACTAAAGGACTTGAAAGTGGTTGCCAAGCTCTCAATGCTTAAGTGCAGTGAACTGCTGTGCCAGCTTCAAAACAAACAAGGGAAATTAAGGTTTAAATCCTTATAAGCTAATGGTTAGACCTACAAGAAAAACAACTATAACCAAAAGTACTAAAGAAAAGTGTTAAACAAATACCCATAGGATACCAGGATAATACCAGTGTTATACTAACTAATAATATTACATTTTGCACGCACGTATAATTTATTACTTACCACTTACTGTTTGCCATGGATGTACTGAGACCTGTCAAGTTAATGAGAGAAACTGCATTTCATTTTCTCTGTCTGAACTGTTGTTCCCTTTCAATTACACTATATATTTTTGGGGGTACACATTTAATGTCTTTTTTTTAATGAATCACTATATTTTGTGCCCATTTATAAGGCTATAAGGTTTCACGCTGTAATTGATACAAGCAAATAATAAATAAATAAATTCTGAAAATGACAAACATTATCAGCTGGTGTAAAAGACCCTCATTAGCACTACCAAATGTTAACTTTGCTCTCAAGCCGTCTACGATTAGTGCTAAACGAAGTCATTGAAACCAGGCCTCATTTCAGTTGGTTCACATAAGCTGTCCAATACATTTCAGTGCGCTTGGAAAAAAACAAACAAAAAACAAACATGATTCAACTTTAGCAAGGTTGAGCCCGATGAGTAATCTCCTCCACACCTCAACCATTGATCATTGCTTCCTATTAAATCTAAATTAAATATAATCTGACGCTCAAAGGGGCTTGGATTCTGTTCAGAGTAAGCAACAATATGAATATTTTTCACCTATTGCATGCACGTAACAGTGACTAGTGAGGCACAATAAAAGGGTTTTCAGGCCATAAAAGGACATTAATCACATCATGTGAATCATTCTGCTGTCCTTCACAGATTGCCACATTGATGCAAAAGGTTGCTTTATGTTTTTAGTGTTTGTGATTATTATTGGAGTTGTACTTTTATACAAAGAGTCCATTGGTTTGATAAAGAGTGATTAAGTTTAATAAATTCATTTTTTTTCTATAATCTAACTGGGGCAAGATTAATATTTCCCCCACAACCCAAGCGTCATGGTTAACCTTACCGCACACAGTTTGCTTTGTATGAGAAGTGGCCTTTTTACAGCATGTCTTATTTTTGTAATGTATATGGGTAATTCCAGCTCAAGTGAACAAACTTGACCTCTTACGTCAATGACTTGCGTCAATGAATTATTTTGTGTTGGAAAGCCCTTGAAGCATGCTTTAAAATGTAGAATATGATAAGGTCATGAAAAAAAAATCTCACCATGCATTACACAGCTCTTCATTTGCTTGCACTCAACACTGGCCTTGCCACTATTTTCTCACGCAGACTTGATTAATGTATCATCAACCATAAATAGAGGAAAGACTTCCCCAGATTGGGATCTCACTGACGAGACCAGTAGGGAGGTATTACATAGCGATCCTTTACTGGTGAGATTCCAGTATTCAATTTCCACTGCCAGTATGGAGAACACTTTTGGTTTGATAAGCTTTAGATAAAGTTTGTTTAGTTTTAAGTATGATTAACAAAGGGTTGTCAAAGGAATTGAACAAGGACAAAGGGCTCAAAAAAGGAAAATACATCATCCATAATATAATGCTCGGGTATTATACACATCTATAGACGTTCCAGGTGGAGTGATGTGTGCTGATCTCAGCTTTTCTCCCATTTCTACATCAAATTAGGCATGTACCAGATTGGAGATGGCATCTATAACTACTACCTTTACTTGTGGTTGCAGTGACCCAACAGTCTATTCCCCACCTGCCCCAGCTGAACCCGTTGTGTGAATGGACAGGCTTATTTGTCCAAAACAACAACAAAAAAACAAATGCTTGAACGCAGCTCAAATGCCAGATGAGTCAATGCTGTAATTGTCAGGGTGCAATCTCTGAATCATTATGTCTACTCTTACTGACAGATCTGTTAGTAACTGTTACCCTTTCAAGCAGTCTGCTAGCTTGTTGCTTATGCCGGCAAATTACATTTCACTCATTCTTTTGAGAACGATCCGTCAGCATTGGAAATCAGTGAGGAAATCAGTGAGCGCTAAACACAATTAACTGATCCATCTCCTCAATAGTCTGGTGGGACTGAGATAAATCATGATGTTGTATCTGGCTGTGAGACATTAAAGGAGGTGGTTACAGGAGAGGAGGGGTACATTCACGTATGCATTATTTCCATGTGACAAATCTCAAAGCAGATAATTAAATATTCATTAAATCATGTGTTCAAATCATAGGTCATTTTAGTATCATGAATGAATATTTAAAGGTACTTATGTAATTTGATTATCATAATGCAACCCCATCATCCCATACGCAATGTCATTTATAAGTATTTAATTTTTACTTTAAATATGTCTCATAAATTTAATCAAAATGTATTAATTGTTCGGGCATCTTATTAATACATGACAGGGGATCTTTTGTGGGGTCAAGTTAGAGTACATTTATTGTGGGATTAAACAATCTAATGCTGTTTTTTTAATGGAAATGTTACATTCATTTCCCCCAGCATGGAGACATTGGGGCTTTTTGAAAGGCAAAGGGCTGCTCTATACAAACACCTTCAAATAAACAATAACAACATTTTTGGATAATGTATGCAGGAGTGCTGTGTGCGAGGGTATGAGGGATGCATAAAGAATGCCTCTTAACATCGACAGCCACTACACTGATGGGCTGACATTTAAAAAACAGCATTGTTACTGAGTCTAGCAAACCTGATGAGGACCTTTCAGGTCAAAAACAAACAAAAGAGGGCTGCTATGATTTTCTTTCCTATTGAAATCGCTTTTTTTACCTTTTTTGTTTGTTCGGATGGTTAGGTTGAACTTTGTACAAGTTTAAAACGTGCACTTTGATGTTTCAGTTTATTTTATGCTGATTTATTATACTGGTGTAGCGCACCTGTGTGTCACATGGTTACCTGCTATACACCATGCCTTTACCAAGGGCTCTTTAACAAGGCTGAACGCCCTTCTGTCACTTGATTAGTAAGTTTCCATAACATGTATATGTAATGTTGTTCGTTGTTTTCTTTTACCTTATTGATGTAACCCTCCGATAGGGAAAAGGTGGCATCCTAGACTTAAACTGTGTAAAATAGGATCCATGTCTCGGTTGGGAATATGCACTATTGTATTCATTTAGGAAGTTTTATTTTCGAGCAAATGTGGCTTGAAGATCATTTCTTATTTTTGTAGCTGTTCATTCAGCTTGGGTTTCAGTGATTAACATCAGAGTTGAAGAAATTGAAATAGTTCCTTAAGTTTAGAGAAAGGGAAAGCAATAGTGATAATAACAATTCATAACATTAGGTAATCAAAGGAATATTAAATAGAAGTTGGCACAGAATCATCCTGTACATTTGATTTTTTTTTTTTTTTTTGGTATACAGTAAAGAGAAAATATACCAGGAGCATCCTGAGAAAGAGTGATCAATTTCTATATAGAAGCCCTGTAGATGTGTTCAGTTTGTCTTTGTAAAAGAGTCGTGTGGACAAGGGAGTAGATCCTGAATCGTGAGGAGAGAGGAGCAGACAGTAATTTGAAATGAGCTACGCTTAAGTTATCACAGTTTGTTTGGATCCAGACACTTTAGAGGAGCTGCTGAGGCTTGTAGGACCACAAATAACCCGAAAAGACACTACAATGCATGTCACATGATCGAGTACTCAGGCTCACAGAGTCTCTCCTGATTGGCTAGGCAAAATGTTTCTCAAAGTACAATCCAGGCCTACTCCGGGAATCGTGTTACCTTGTTTTTGGAAGCACAGAAACATCCAGAATACAACATTGTTGTCACCATTTTTGTCTTCCTTGTGTATGCAGGGCTTAACAATATTTTATTTAGTTTATTTAGAATTTGTTTAGACTCAAAACCATCACATTACTGGTCAAGACTCCATTTGCTTGTTTGTATAAGGTTTATTGTGACAGCACAGCATCAGGCCCAGGCTGGCTACTGGCAGGAAAGAGAGCCCTTTATCCAACAAAACACAGGAACAAATAAACATGGCACAAGGGCCAAAGCAAAGATTCAAATAAAACAAAACAGGCTGGGCATTCGCCTTCATTATAAAGTTTCAAAACAGTACACAAAATCACACCACAAACAAAGGATTTCTGGATCTTTTTATACATGTGGCCTCTCTCCAATTAGCATCAATTACCTAACTGGGGAATGGCCACCCCTGTGCTTGCTGGCAGGGATAGATTTAACTCCATCCCTGCCAG
This sequence comes from Acipenser ruthenus, assembly GCF_902713425.1. Classification (NCBI taxonomy): domain Eukaryota; kingdom Metazoa; phylum Chordata; class Actinopteri; order Acipenseriformes; family Acipenseridae; genus Acipenser; species Acipenser ruthenus. The sequence goes on from NC_081204.1 coordinate 28,217,245, forward strand.
CCTTACATTCCCACACACACACCATTTACAGCAGCAGGGCTTCTGCTCTGCCACACTTATACTGGCTGATTTTGTAAAGTGCGCCGAGACTTCGTACAATGTATATGGGGTGCTATGGAAATGTGAGATGATTTATTGATTATGTCCCTACATGTGTGTCGTCGCTCGTGTTATCTTATTGTACTGCTATTACTGTGAAGAGTATCCTGCTCAGCAATACTCTGAAATGAATTGGATCAACCAAATGCTTTGTTGTAGGTTCTCATTTACAGGGAACAGAGAGGATGGGGGGCTGGAGAGATGGTAGCCTGGCCAGAATTGTATTCCCCTGTATTAGGATTATCAGGACTGGCTGTGGGACCTCAGTCTGCCTCAGTCACATTGCAGCTATAGAACCACAGGACCTCCATACACAGGAAACTGGCTGTTGCATCATAGTTGGCCAAGCTAAATAACTCAGCATGATTCATAATTGATTTTAACCAGATTGTATCTTTAACCAATTTGGTTGCGTAGTTTTTCTTTTCCCTTTTGTTTCCTGACTCTGCTTGCCTTCCTGTGCTTTACCTGATTGGCTTCAGCTCCCAGGATTGGTCATGGCCTGACTCCAGCTCTCTCAGGAGTTAGTCACTGGCTAAGTTCCTGACTGAGTGGGAGCTTTTGGGTTTCTGATGCTGGATTCTTGACCGATGCCCCTCTCAGACTGCAACCTCCAAGAACTATGGCTTTTAGTCCATGTATACCTTCGCAATTAAAAAAGGGTGAATATGTATATGTAAATTAAAGAGCTACTTCTCTTTAATGCAATTTTAATGCATTCATTTAATGCATGGTGTTTTATATGGATGGTTTAAAATGCTACCCAAATGTTTTTATTTTTAGTTCTGTTGCTTCAGTAATGAATTGTAATTATTTATTACCATTATGTGTCAATACAATCCTCTTCTTGAGTACTTTCTTATTCCAAAGAAAACCCATCAACTTTAAAGTATCTATAGTAATATGTATCTATATAATTAGAGTATTAGAGTTCATATATGTACCCCTCCACAAAAAACGAAAAATGCACAATTTTCACTGAAATAACTTGAAACTGACAAAAGTAATTGGCATCCACCATTGTTTATTCCATATTTAATAGAAATCAGACTTTGCTTTTGATTTTTTATTCAACATAATATTGTAAATAATAAAACAAATGAAAATGGCATGGACAAAAATGATGGGACCCTTAACCTAATATTTTGTTGCACAACCTTTAGAGGCAATCACTGCAATCAAATGTTTTCTGTAGCTCTCAATGAGACTTCTGCACCTGTTAACAGGTAGTTTGACCCACTCTTCCTGAGCAAACTGCTCCAGCTGTCTCAGGTTGGATGGGTGCCTTCTCCAGACTGCAAGTTTCAGCTCTTTCCATAGATGTTCGATAGGATTCAGATCAGGACTCATTGAAGGCCACTTCAGTAGTCCAATGTTTTGTTCTTATCCATTCTTGGGTGCTTTTAGGTGTGTGTTTTGGGTCATTATCCTGTTGGAGGACCCATGACCTGCGACTGAGACAGAGCTTTCTGACGCTGGGCAGTACATTTCACTCCAGAATGCCTTGATGGTCTTGAGATTTCATTGTGCCCTGCACAGATTCAAGGCACCCTGTGCCAGGCGCAGCAAAGCAGCCCCAAAACATAGCCGAGCCTCCTCCATGTTTCACTGTAGGTATGGTGTTCTTTTCTTTGAAAGCTTCATTTTTTCGTCTGTGAACATACAGCTGATGTGACTTGCCAAAAAGCTGCAGTTTTGACTCATCTGTCCAAAGGACATTCTCCCAGAAGGATTGTGGCTTGTCAATATGCATTTTAGCAAATTCCAGTCTGGCTTTTTTATGTTTTTCTTTCAAAAGTGGAGTCCTCCTGGGTCTTCTTCCATGGAGCCCACTTTCGCTCAAAAAGCGACGGATGGTGCAATCAGAAACTGACGTACCTTCACCTTGGAGTTCAGCTTGTATCTCTTTGGCAGTTATCCTTGGTTCTTTTTCTACCATTCGCACTATCCTTCTGTTCAATCTGGGGTCGATTTTCCTCTTGCGGCCGCGCCCAGGGAGGTTGGCTACAGTTCCATGGACCTTAAACTTCTTAATAATATTTGCAACTCTTGTCACAGGAACATCAATCTGCTTGGAGATGGTCTTGTAGCCTTTACCTTTACCATGCTTGTCTATTATTTTCTATCTGATCTCCTCAGACAACTCTCTCCTTTGCTTTCTCTGGTCCATGTTCAGTGTGGTGCACACAATGATACCAAACAGCACAGTGACTACTTTTCTCCATTTAAATAGGCTGAATGACTGATTACAAGATTGGAGACATGTGTGATACTAATTAAATAAACTATTTAGTTTGAAATATCACTATAATCCAATTATTTATTATCTTTTCTAAGGGGTACCAACAAATGTGTCCAGGCCATTTTAGAATATCTTTGTAGAATAAGCAATAATTCATCTCTTTTCACAGCTTGTTTGCTTTATTCTATGACATACCAAAGGCATGCAAGTATACATGATAAAATAGCTTTTAATTTCATCACTTTTCAGGAGGAATGAAGCATTATTTCAATGAGCTGTAAGGGTACCAACAAATTTGAGCACGTCTGTATATATATATATATATATATATATATATATATATATATATATATATATATATATATATATATATATATATATATATATATATATATATATATATGGATGTTATATTGCCAATGTAATAATAAAAAACAAGTTTCTGTCTGTGCCATTATCAAAATCACTCGAAGTTAAAACATTAAAATAAGGTAAGCCCCAAATATTATGGCGACACGTGGGACTAACAGTGGGGGAAAAAAATATTAATTGCCAAAATCCACAATCACATTTTGCATTAGCATTAGAGATTTAGCCACCAATGAATTTTATTTTAGTCTTAAAATGATCATGGCTGTGTCTATTCAGCTACAGTAAATTGCATATGTCATTTTTCTATTTAGATAACAGCTTTAAACGAATTAATTAGTTTGCCTTTTTGCCCCTGATAAAAGCAAACTGTGAATCTGTGAAACAGATTCGCAGAAGCTGAGTGTAAAGCATTCTGTTCACATTGAAAAACTGCCACATGCTCCATTCACTCTTCTTGCAGTGGAGAAGGTGACATACATCTGTGCAGGAAAGTAATTATCAGTTAAAAAAGAAAGGCACAAACTACCCACCGCTCACACAGTTAAAAACCCATTTAGAATCGCAGAAGGTCGTCATCAATTACAACTCACAGCCAACATAGTGGATATGAATTTGCATATTAGCAATAATGATTTCATTAGTATTGGATAATGTCTTCCTCTTCTCTGGCTGTGTTAGTCTGTATAAACAGCAACATGTTTATGGTTTATTACTTGTTAACTTATTTAACTTGTTTTCAGTAATGTGCTAAATGCCAAGAGTCTCTGTGTTTTTTAAGTATGTGTTAAGGTGTTTTCTCCTGAGTTCAGGAGCTGCTCTTCAGTTTAAAATCCTTGCTATACCATATGCACATGTGATTTACAATACCTCCACTAGTTTGTACTATTCTGTACTACACTGCTTACCATGATATACAGCTGCAAGCTTTTATAAGTGTTGATTTATAGGAAAGATATTTCACATTATATGAAAAGTGGAATGGATGTCATTCATATTCTTTGGGATAGCACATTACAGTAAAGTTTAGATCAATGTACGTCATAAAGGGTCTCAGAGCAATGACTACTTTGGCTGTAGTCAGACTAAACACCTTATTTTGATTAACATCCAGGACCTTAAAAAAGTAATACTAAATCTCTTATTATGTAATAGCTATAGCAATGAGGTTTATGAGTCATTGTTATTCTATATGGCAGTGCAAATACGTTTGAATCCTGTAAGACTTTCCCGCAATTCAGCCTTCTATGAGATTAATTGATGATTTAGATTGGAGTACAAAACTGGCCCGACTGCCAAACCACAGTTCAATTAAAAAAAAGTGATCTGAACTTACCACTGGCACAAGTTCCATTATCTGAACAATGTTTGCCAGAGCAATTTGCTCACTACTTCGGCTAACGTCACAGACAAAAAAACAAACAGGCCAAATATAAAAATAACTCTACATTATTTTGTTTTCTGGCAAACTATATAGGTGCAAGTCTAGGTGACAGGAGGGTTGCCAGGACAACCCACTAAGGCTGCTAATAAAAACTATTCAGATAGCAGAAAACAGAAAACACATTTTAAACAACACCATGTTTAACCGAATAATTATTTTTGTGTTTTCCAGTGCTAAGCATTAATTCTAGTAGGTCTGTCACCTCAGTACCCCCCTAAAAGTATTGTAGGTACTGTACTGCTGAGATTATCCTGCCAAAACACTGACCGTTACTGACTACAGCAATGCCTTCCTGTCATGCAACCCATGTAGATCCTTAAAATGAGAAGTCCTAGGAATATGTACATTAGATTCAGCCATACACCTGTATGAATGCTATTGTAGTATTGTTTAAGGTTTCTCTCACTACAAGCCTTCAGCAAGAGGCATCGTGTATCATTTCTGCTCTTTCAAATCTCAGACACCCAGTCAATCAGTCAGTTTTTGCCCTGGCTTTCATGACAGAACCACAGCTGTATTTATTTGAGGAAGCTCATAATATATTGATTAAAAGGTAAGGAAAACTGGTAGCAAGTGGAGATGAAGCCCTGGAAGGAGAAAGGGCTTCATTTATTTAGTATCCCCATCATACATCTTGTACACTGAATTGCACAGCTTATAAAAGTGACTCCCCTGACACTGAACTACCTATGCTGAACATCGGAACCAAACCCCTACTGTACTGGGTGCCGCCTTTTGTTTCTACTAGTGGGTGCTTTGAAATGTTTTTTGGGGGGCGGGTCTGGCTTGTAGAGTTGGGGGTTACAGCCTCTGATTAAATAACTATAAATTAATTTTAGTATTATTGTTATTAATATTATCAGAGAGGCTGGCTCCTAATCAGCTTGACTCATGCAGCCTTTGGTTTGAATGATGAACAGACGATCTTCCGCAGTCCAATTGCCGTGTCATCCCTGGCCGCCTTCTCTCAGATACTTTGCAATCTAATACTATAAGTAAGGCCCTAGAGAAGGCTGGTTTTGATGTGTGTAGGTGAGCAGCACAGATCTGTTTCAGCTCTGTCGGAAGAGATAACAGCAGCAAACATGAACCGCTCATTAGCATGTGGATGTGGAGTGCGATGGATGCTGTGTATATACTCTGTGAATTATTTAAGTGACTCTTGGCGTTTGATAATTAGCATAGATGTTATCTTTACGTCACCAGTGCGTCAGCAATTATACAAATATAGGCAGCATAAATAAGAGAATGCATTTGGGAGAAATGAGATTTATCTCCACCAACGGCCTTATTCTAGGTTCTAGAAAAGGTAATGGAAATAATAACAATAATGACCTTCCCTTAAACAAATATTATATCTTACACAGATTTCAGCAACTGGAACAGTTAAATTGATCCATCCTTATACTTTATGGAAAGTTACACTGCAGTAGATCTTTTAAACATCAGTTTGCCAGAGCAGCAGAAGACACTTTAAACCAGCCTAGAAATCTAATGGGAAGCATTTGTGACTTATCTGAGCCAGTGTTTCGGGAGTGCATCTATGTGCAGTACTGTATGCCTCTTTGGCGCTTAATGATTATTTAAGGTGCTACTGTGGCCCTCCATAAAGAATATGTGGTATGGATCCCATGCAGACTAATGTATTCTTGCTGTTGTTATTTTCCCCCAGGATTACAGGTTACATTCTTTTTTTAGACAACCTGTTAAGTAATCAGTTACAGCAATGGATTACTAAGATTATTTTTGGATTACTTCTTGTGTGTCAAAAAATGAAACTCCCAGATATGCTGCACTGTGATGTTCTGGCCCATGTCCTCATTAAACATAAACAGCGATTCAACACATCCAACAGGAAGAATACAGGTAATAATGAAACAATATTTCACTTCATATGGATTCTTTTGAGTACAGTACATTAGTGCTCTGTTATGAGTTCATGAACAGATTCCACTTCTTGATGTGCAGTACTCTCATTACAGTAATGAGTTACTTGTAATCTGTCATTACCCAACACTGATAATAACATACATCTTTATTGGATTATAGGAAAATAACATAAAAGCCCTGGGTTTTAGGTCAACTATAAACCAGGCATCCTTCTACTTAGTTGTTTATGACCCCTCCCTTTCAACTACTCTAGACTGCTAATGGACTCCACAACAACTATGGTCCTACATGCTATGATATGTGTGTATGAAGAGTGTGACTAATAAAGGACCCAGATGGTGCCAACATCTATAATTTCCTTTTTGCTAAAAATAAAGTTGTTTACTAGTTTGAGGTAGCGTGTGCACTCCATGTGTGTGGAGATGGGGACAGCAATAGAAGCAGAAGGATTGTTTTCCACTTTTGATCCAAACAGATGGTGCATTGATTCAGTCACTCATACTTGACACCTGGATATGCTGTCATGTGGAGAATGCGACTGAAATAATAATAATAATAATAATAATAATAATAATAACAATAACAATAACAATAAAAAGCATGCATAATTGCAGAGCAGCACAGAGCACTTGTTAAACATATACTTTTGATTTCAGAGCTGCAGGGATTTTGTTTTCAGAGAAAAAAGGCTAAGTGGTTCTGAGAAACATTTGTGACATTTAAAAAATGTTTTGTTTTTTAAATACTGTTTCTAGTATTTCTATTCATATGGTTACAGCTGTAGATGTCACATGCTTTCTCTCTCTCTCTCTCCCACAGAATCAACACATTATGACAATATGTTAATAATGGTAAATACAGGTTTTGATTTATTAATTGAATGTTATTTTATCATTTGTAATAAGATCTGAGATGAACTTTTGAGCTAAACACATTGCCCCTGAATATCAAAAGTGTCTTCCGATAGTTGTTTCACCCTGACTCTTATCCTGAACGTTGGTTCCATCAAAAAATGTTTTTAGACAGGTGGAGTGGGTAAAAGTGGTGGAATAACTATTCAGTATTTAAATAAGAAACCTATATGTTAATGGCATAACTGAGAGTTTTTACATCATTTCGGGATTTCAGTCAATGGACAGGTGGGATTGAAAGGTAGTAAAGACAGAGAAAAATAAAACAGACATGTTTCAGGAGATACAGAGAAAGAAGAGAAGGTACATTTAATAGAACATAATAATAAAGCAAGTACATTAGGACAAAGAAAAAAAGGAAAGTTAGAGAGCTCATTTTAATGGAGCCTAATTTTTTTAATGTTTGTACTGTATTAAATTATAGTTTCATGTACCTGGCTATGGAGGATATTTTATGCCAAAATGAAAAATGAATAAATAAATAAATAAATAAATAAATAAATAAATAAATAAATAAATAGACATGTATTTATTTATTTATGTATTTGTTTATTTATTAATTTGTGCATTCATTTACTTATTTATTTTTCATTTTGGCATAAGATATCCTCCATACCTGGTTGCACTTTATGAAAATGAATAACATTTCAGTGTATAATAGGATATCAATTATCATATAAACAACTGGTGGCAATGAATGCCAAGGCTGTGAGTGATACTGGCAATGCATGACCCCTCAGGGTGCTTAACTCTAAATCCTCTTGAACTTCATCAAATAAATACAACAACGTAGCCTTCTGCATTCGATATCTTCGTAGCACTTGCTCTTCTGTTAGGTCCAAACAGGTGGTTTATTTTAGACGGAGCCTGTTTGAAATAGGTTCCCCTCTCCATTAGGGCTCTGAAACAAGCGGAACAATTTTAGATGGAAAATACAAATTCTGACCACATCAACCTTTTTGATTTCTGCTCGGAACATGAAAAACAGTCAGAAAGTTAAAACCCTGCCACAAAAGCCTTCCCCGATGGTCGGAAAAGCTTTGACATTCAGGGCAATTTTTACCAAAGTACTTTTCAATTAATTGTAGCTTATAAAATAATTTCTAAAATTTTACCTGTCGTGCACTTCCATTTGCTGTATACAGTACTGGAGTTCTCAGCTGCGCTGTTCTGAAAGAAGCACAAGCTATATAAAACATGTATTTCATTTTAAACCATGATTACCTGGTACTACGCTTGGATAAAAAAAATTCTGTTTACCAGCCATGCTTCTAGTTAGTGTTGCACTTCCTTGGTTATTTCACCGAGAGTGTGAAATTGATATCAACCCTTTTAATGCCCTCTTTCCTGTCTTTCACCAATCAGCTGCTTCCTCTATTACCTGACATGCTTTACAGCCAGTAACATGTTTTGACAGTCACATACTTCCGGAGAGTAAGGCATGGAAAATGAAAAATTTCTTTAACCTAGTGTACTGCAGTGCCAGCTATCAATAAAAGAAAGCATGTTTACTATAATATCGGTTTCTTTGAAAATTGTACATTTGAGACTTATGCAGCAAATAAAAGTGTATAATTAGTAAGATTTATGGAATTATTTTGTTACCGACAAACACTTTACGACTATGAACACACAAAATTGCCTGTGTGAGAGCATGTGCTGGTTTACCGTTTGTCTTTGCTGTTCATTTCTGAGTAGCTGGAGACAGTAGTTTGAAGTGAACTTCCCAGCGCCTCAGTGCTCCTCAGACTCCTGACATATGGAGCATATTTCACAGATAAAACAGAATTTAGACGTGTCTCTTAAAAATCTATTCAAAGATGTCACTGTGGGAGGCTCCGTAGGTAGTGGTGCGGAAGTACAAAGCACACACACAGTCCAAAGATGAGTTTGAAAATAAAACAAGTAGTTTTACTTTGTGCACTGTGAACCACACAACACAACAGACAAAAGAAAACGTGTTTATAACACAAAAGAAAGAAAAGGGGGAGTGTCCTTTTAAAGCAGGGGTGGTCTTCCAACCAGCAGGCTAACAAGAAGTCCAGTTGAACACAGCATATATAACTGACAAGGTTGGATGTATTGCATTGGACAATAACAATGTTATGCAATCACTTTCACAGCAACCCACAGGAATAATGCTGAGAAGGAGTCTTGTATGTAAGTCATTTGTTTTGTTGGTCACATAAAAGGGAACCTACTTCCCAAAAACAATCCACTTCTGTTCACATCCCTAGAATCAATACAGCTACATGATGAAAAACAAAACAAAATGGCACCATCTATCTATGGCATGTGGCAATAAGCTAGAGAAAGCTAATTATCAATGTTCTGCTTTCATTCAGACTAAAAGAGAACATCTGGGTTTTTTTTCCCACAGACCTCATTTACTTTCTATTCTTCAGTCCACATATAACACATATTCTGGGATCTGAATTACCATATTTCTGTATAATTTATCACAACCGGAGCTACTGGGAATCATTATACTGTCCCGCTCTTCAACTCTGACTGTTGTGGTTCAGTTTCTCTGTAGAACAGAATGAATCGAAACTCAATTCCAGGCTTGCACTGGCGGCCTACTATGCTCTGTAGTGAAGACTTCTACAGGTCAAAATGTACAGTGCATGAAAAACATATAACAAGAAATGAATGAGGTAGAACCAGACAAAGGATTACGTGAACAGCCTAGCCAATCCATTGTGCCATCTTTCTGTCTGTCTGCCTTCTGTTTAGGGTATCTTGGGACTGCAATGAATTACCATTGTTACGCTGATATGGTGCAGAAGCACTGTTGTAGGGACATTGCTGCTTATATCATTGTAGTGAGAATTGCAAGAATTACAAAAGGAACTGGACGGCAAGCCTTTCTAGGAGCTGCACATCAGTAATAGTGCTGATACCAATGTCGAGACACTGTAAAAAAAGAGGTTAACCTTGTGCATGCAAGAGACAAACATACAGTATTTACTTTTCAGCAGTTTTTTTTTCTGTGATGTGTAATGCTTTGTTGTAAACACATTTATAAGATTGCCTGCTTTTGCGTACCCCACACACAATCTGTGAATGATTGCAAGTGCACCAGACAAAGTGTGAAGGTTGTGTTGACAGTGAATTCCTCCACACATCAAGCTCACTTCGGCAGTTTTGTTTCATGGTGTTAGAGGTCAGCAGCCTTAAAGAAAGGTGATGTGTCATTCTGAGAATCTTTAATAAAACATGTGTTGCAAACAGGCTGGTGCGTAGGATGTGCGGATATTGGAAAGGCTTAAACCAATACTTGGGGCAGCAGTGAGGAGATGCTGTACAAACAGAACACAATCATATTATATTAAAGATCCTGGAAAGTCTCCAGTAGCTTGGATCCGATCTGTGTTTATTCTCTAAGACCTTTTCCGTTTCTGACATTAAAATTTGCAAGAATAACAAAAGGAATTGGGAGACAGTGCTTTCTAGAAACTGCACATCTGTTCCAATTTGCTCTGCTTTATTAGTTGTTTATCCTCGCTAAACATTTCCTGGAACTTGGTATACTTTATGAATGGTGTCAGCTGTTGATTAAATATTTATGGACTATTTAATTTGCATATCTGATTGATACAACTGGCTGTATATTTGTACTGCTGCACCCTACAGTTTGCCTATAAGACTTGCATTGTAAAGAATACTCTATTTGGTGCAGATCTTCAATGTTCATGTTCTTTGGATATTTTCATTATTTACATACAATAGCAGGTACGTTTAACACTTGCAAAATCATGTTTAACACAGCATGCACTATTAATTCTGTATACACCCGGTATATATTTATTTTGTTAACCAGAAAATAATCATTGATATGCACATCTTAGTTTTAATGAATTACATATATAACACAGCCATCCTAGAAAAACAGGCCAAATGAGGAAGATTCATAAACATGCATTCAGTATTTATTTTTTCCACACACCTCTTAACTCTCTTTGAACTCTCTTTATTTTTAGAAGTAAGACTGTAGGGTGGTAAGAGCACTGTTGTTTTGAGTGCAAGGGGAGCCATAGCAGTGACTTACGTCAAGTTGAATCAAAGGGAAACTGAAACTGCATGAGGCTGGCCTACATCACTGCGTGCCTATCTGTGCTGCTGTAATGTAGCTGTGGCATCAGTCATTCTGCACATCTATAGACATGTGAGAGCGCTGAAACATGCAAGGACAGTATATGTCCAGACCTTTCCTTCCCTCCTGGCAATTGCAATAACCACTCAGAATGATTGCAAAAAACATAACATGGTAAGGGAACAGTAAAAAGAAACAACGAACTGAAATGCAATTTGAATCCTGTTGCTCTTTCAATATTTGTTTTACAAAAATATAAACTGGTATTTTAAACATCTTAAGTATATAAAGGACTAAGAACTTGAAGATCCTGGGTAAAAATCAACCTTTATAAAAGTTTCCCACTGTAAATGTGCATGGTCATTTATTATAGTTCACCATGGTTTCCCATCATTTTGAATATACAGTACTTGACCATACCTTTCTGGTCTTTACAATGCTTACTACTGCTTCACTAGGCTTTCACTGTGCTGTATTATACTTTGTTATGCTTTTACTATGGGAAACCTTTGCAAGGGAATGTTAGACACTGGGGTGGTAGGTTCATTGGCTAATAGTATCCACACTTCCTGAACTGAACAGCCTTTAGATCCTCCTGCATTCCCATTTGAGCAAAGTGACGTGGAGCTGTCATTTATGTCAGCGTAGCGCTATCTCTCCAGGCCAGTTCCCACAGATGACTCACTGACTCCCGTCCTCCTGATGCTGTCTGGATAATACAGCCAGTTCCCGCCTGCACCGAGCTGCTCTCCGGAAATTATCTTTTGAGAGTCCTGAAAAAACGCTCAGGTCACAGAGGGGCTGTCACCCCCCATCACAGGCAAGCCAGAGGCAATTCAATAAGCCTGAAACAGCCTCCAAAGAGGAATCAATCCATTTTTCATTTCATTTCAGACATCACGCTTTAAAATGAGCAGCTACGTGTTTGTAAATGATGAAAAGCCAAGGCTTTTAATGTAGAGCAAGGCAGTCATTGAAACACTCTTTGATGGCAGCCACAACCATGTACCTTCCCATCTTCCCTTGTATTTTCTGCTGTCATACAAAGTTGATTGAACACATCAGAAAGTGTTTGCATGAGTCAGGTTTAGGGTTAAAATTTTAAATTATATTTATTGAATGCTATTTTTAATATTAAGAACCCTTTTCCAATTAAAAAAAAAAAAAAAAAAAAAAAAAACGCCCAGCAGGTGGCATTTATGTATATACACTACCTGACAAAGCTTTCCTTTTCCTGTAGGTAATGCCTGCTCTCCCAATTAAGTGCATGACATGAAATTGAGGGCTGTTTGTGTTGACAGGAAGGGTATTAACCCTTTCATGTGCACAGAGATGTTTTATTTTCACTTTCTTCACAGCCTCATATGAAGACATGTTCATGAAAGGGTTCATATATTATTTCTGGTTTTTTTATGCATTGGTGACACACATTAAATAGATAATATTAATTCAAACGTAATTAGATATTAACATATTTACTACTGACTTTTTATAAATAAAGATCAATTTCCAAAACATTCCACACTTACTCAAATTGGGGACACTAAAGCATCAAATATTATGCATGACACTCAAAATAAATGATTTTAACATAAATCCCACAGGAACTCATAGGTGACTTAATATGAGATCACACTTAATACTAGAATTGCACAGGAGCAAAAGCTTATTAATCTGCGCCGTTTAGCATAGTTAAATTGTCCATGACACTTCAGTGTAAATAAGCCTGTGGAGAAGACCATGCATAATGCATGGCGATTTACAAGAAGATCCTCATTTTTACGCTTGTGTGTGGGGATAAGATGATATTTATGCAGGGAAGCCCTTTTAGAAAAAACATTCAAACTGCCAGCAAAATGTCCCATATTAAAACCTGACAAAGCTTACATGCTTGCTGTTTACTGTTCATATAAATGCTTGGCTTCACCTGCTGAAACCCTAGCTAAAAAAACAAAATAATGCTAAGTTTGCAGCATTATTTTATAAAAGGAAAAAACAATGTTACAGAATTAGCAACAACTTAGGTAGTATAAAACAGAACTGGTATATGCCTTCATCAGAGTCTACATTTGTGTAGTTGTATGCAGCCTAACTATAGTTGTTTAAAGTTATGATATGAATTACAATGCTTTTCTTATGCTTTTACTGTGGCTTACCATATTGCTGTGGCATATTTGTGTTCTTATTATACAATTCTTTCACAGATACACTTTAAAATAAATTACAATTGACAAAGATACACTGGTATTACATACTTGCTCAATTGTTTGCAAGCACCTAAAATTACATACACTGATAAGAATAATGTTTGTCCAAGTTCCTACCAGGGCTTATTGCTCCCTACCAGTCACCTCTACAAAACTCACAGGAGGTGGTGGGTCCAGGGTCTATGGGGAGCAGGGGTTGAGAAGGAGGGATTCATCCCCACACCAGCAACTCTGAGAGGGTCTGGAACTCTGGTATCAAGACTCAGTGATCTGCACCTCGTGGGGGAGATAATAAATGGAAGTCAGTGTTACAGACCAGCAGCTCGTTACATAGGGAAAGAGAAAGCCAACCGCCTCAAGCAAAAGCTAATTAACAAGACCACTTAAATGGAGTTTGAGCGACGAATTCTGGGTTTTTAATTCCTTGTTTGTATGTGTGAGGGTGTTTTGGTTGTCTGTTTAATTCTGAGCTTTTGCAAATTAGAGAGAGAGTGTGGTAATAGAATAACAGCACTGATCTTTCAGGTTCACCATAACAACAAACCTCAGAGTCTTGTCACTCGGGATGACAGCCCAAAGTTAGAGCAGTTAACATGTAATGATAGTGAATTCTAACGTATGTATTTATTTATTTTAAAAAGGAGGGATAATTGCAAGATACCATGTGACAGACATGTGTGAGACAGCATTCAAACAACAGTTTATAGTATTATAGAAATACATAAAATAACAACGCAATGGGGAATTATTTTAATGTTAGGGGAATTCTTTAACGTAAGGGGTCTTAAATTATAAGATTTATTTTTCGTACTGGTTCCACAGCAGATGCTTCTATTTAATTCTATTCAAAGCCGGTGCTTAATAAGATCAGACTGGGAGGGTAAGCTTATTGTTAAGGCAAAACGGCAATGAGATGCATAATACCTGCCTGCCTGTAATCAATGTCAGAAGGCACTGGGTTAAAGCATTACAGTAACAATATAATGTGATGACACACCATATAGAGATTGCTGTTCTCTGTTTATATGAGAAGGGCTCTACAGAAGAGGATGAACACATTAGGCATGAGGGCGTCAAGGAAGGTATAAAACAAGAAATGCTTGTAAATCCTCCAGGGGTGATTGGTTCTGTCATAGCCAGCCCTGATTTTCTCATGAATGGTTCACATGACAAGGCATCATTTCCAGAGCAAATACACTGTATCCCAATAATAGGTGACACCACCATGAATCACCAGTATTTATGAAACAATATTTATAACAGAGTACGTACAATAAACTAATAGCTACTGGTACCGGTTGTATATTAAAGGCAGTAGATTTATATTTTATTATACAGAAAAAACATCCTGTTATAAGAACACGCTGTAGATATTACAGTCCTACTCTTCAATGCGCACTGCACTTGGTAGAATAGTACCACAGTGAGAACAATAGTTTCGCTTAACCGGTAAAGGCATGACCGTGTAATGAGTCATGCAGTCAGGGGAGCACAGGCAAAGTGCCTTCTGGCAAAGCTGCAGATCTCTGAGGATTCCACAGGCAGCGTCGCATTGACTCTGAAGTTACTGGGTCATCTTGCCATGCTATAGCGCCCCTACTGCCTGGTTCTCAAACCCCATTCAATCGCCACGGGTGAGCAACTGGCCAGTAGTTTTTAGCAGGAATTACCAGGGCAAGATTATCCTTAGAGCTCCACAAATGTATAAGAGACACAGAATTAGCTTGCTCGCAATTACAGTTTCGAAAAGGTCAGGTGCCTGACCTAGCATGGAACACCTGAAATACATGACGGGGGGAGTGAAATGTCAAGCAGTGCCTATGAATAACGCCATGCCATTTTCAAACAATAGTGCCCCATCATCATCCAATTAGTAATCTCCCAGCCTGCTGCTATTGTCTCATTAGTTTTTGTAATACCCTGTTCTAATTTCTTTGTACAGATCAGACCCCTCTGGCTAAGAATCACAGAGACTGCTGGAAGACACAATTGGAATTGGATAAAAGGCAGACATCAGAAGACACAGCCCCTTGCTGAAGTATTACGCTCTGTGGCTTTTCATTAAATGCTGTTTCCGTTCACCTCAGATGTTAAGCTGGAACTAAAGGCAGCAGAGAAATACAAAAAGGAAACAATACTGCTCCTAGCCCAACAGCTATGGCAGGTGTGTTATAGGATTAGCACTTAATTCAATGCACACCGTTGCTGATGAATAAACTGACCCTCATAGCTAAATCTTTTAAGAGATTGTTCTCTCCTCTGCAGGCTGCCAGTGTACTTATCCCTTTCTGAAACACATCAGAGCACATTAAAAAAGGGAAATGGCTTGCGGGTATATTATCACTACCCAACTAATTGGAACCAGACAAAATAGTAGTGATAGAAGTAGTTCATAGTAGTTTCTAAAACTTCAGAATGCAGTGAATACTATATTTTGTTTATATTATTACAAATACGTAATATTGGTATTCACATGTATTGGCTCTGGCAACCACTTTTCGCACTTTGAGTTTCGCTCTTGTGGTTTTCATGTCACCCGAACCCCTCAATAAAATGTCGTCCTTATACTACATTTGAGTTGGGGGCACATTATTTCTTATTAGGCTCTTATCAATCAGAACCATTATGACGTGTTTTGCTAATATAATGGGGTGGACCCTTTGGAGATTCACAATGTATTGAGGGTGATTTTTAAAGCCTTTTACTCAATTAAACAAACCTATTTTTGTATACAATGGTGACAGATCTGTAGAGTTGAAACCCCCCACCCCCCAAGAGTGCCCTCTTGTGGTGGTGCATTATCATTGCATATTCAGTAGTCCTTAAACTCAGTTTCTAAATATTTTTTTTAAAAGCCTGCAGCTCAGTAATGTCTGGTAAATGTATTTTAGGAAGGCAAGGTAGAAAATATGGAACTAGGTATAAAAGTACTTTTTTTAAGTTTGCACTGCTATTAACTTATTACTGTTTAAGGGTCTCATTTGAATGCTCAGCTCCCGACAGACGTTTAACCCTTTCTGACCGTGTTTATAAAGATGTTCATTCCCATGCTGAGATGGCAACACATTAGCATAGCTTTATTACAATAACTGGAGAAACCTTAGCAGACCACAGGTCATGACGCTGCAACAGAATGCTATGGCTCATAGCATTGTAGC
Source organism: Acipenser ruthenus (assembly GCF_902713425.1). Lineage (NCBI taxonomy): Eukaryota > Metazoa > Chordata > Actinopteri > Acipenseriformes > Acipenseridae > Acipenser > Acipenser ruthenus. Next base: position 28,233,661 of record NC_081204.1, read on the forward strand.
TACTCATTGTATGGAACCTTGCATTGTCATTGTAATGCCACACTCCTTTGCTATTGAAGACTAGTCAAATGAATGCAAACTGTCTAGTGGCGGAGATTCTCTTTGCTAGATTTTCAGGTCTTCCTTGCACAAAGGGAATACACATGTAGATAAATCAACCATTTCCTACAGGCTTACTGAAATATCAGTGCTGGAAAATGGGCCAAATAATCAGATTGGTTGATATCTAACATGTAATCACCTTGTTTATATTCACTGAACTAACACCCTGTCTGCGGTGCTATTATTTCACAATCGCACATTTCAAGTGATGAAGTTATAGGAAAATACTGCTTGGTTTACATCACTGACTTAAATTATTGGAACATGGACAACAGACTACATTAATACCTCCTTCAGATATCCAGTCCAGAGGATCTGGCCTCAGTCAGACGAGGTATGATTTTGCCAGTCAGGTTTTTCAATGTTCCTCATGGGAGGACTAGCCTGAAGTACCGATGGTTGTTCTTCTTGGTTTGTTGTTGTTGTTTTATATTATAGTTATGAAAGGTGACGGACAATGGCAAGACAGGCTCCATGTGAACTTCCCCTCACAGCTTGGGAGCGCACCTCAAAACTTAAGCCTGATAAGAAGAGCCATTCATTTGATTGATGTGGTATTTCTTACTGAGTTCTTATTTCTACCGGGGCACTGTGTTGGCTAGACACAGTGCCCCGGTAGAAAACACCTGGATGTAATGACTGACTAAGACAGGGTATGATTTACGAGGTAAAGATAACTGTGATGTTTCATACCTTACCAAGCGGCTCTTTAATGACTCTTGTAGGGAATCACCTCTGGTGCCTGTACCTTTAACCCAATTGTAAAAACCGGAAACACATTGGAGATCTAATCGGCTATACATTACTTTCACACGTTCCAGTTTGGATGCGTATTTGTGATAGGTGTCTGAGCAGTGTCTGAGCCCCGAAAGGTGAATCATTTCCAGGGGATTCTCAGTCCTGATGTTGTTTTGCTTGATATAATTTGATCAGTACAAATGCTTTCTGACAAGAGTTCTGAAGCCTTCCCTTTTCCCCCTCTGATCTGCTTTCTTTCCACCCACTCAAATAGCTCCGGAGCTCACGATCGCTGCAGGCAGCAGGCGAGGAGACGGCTACCTCCTGCCTCTGCTCCAGCACTGAGCCAGCAGAGATTTATGGCTAATGTCAGCGAGAGCGCCCTGCTGCTCCTTTTCAAACTTAACCCTTTTAGTCTTTGTTAAAGAAAACACTAACCCCCCGGTCTCTTCTAAAGTCTACGTGACACATTACAGAAACTACAGCCCAGGGTATTGAACTGGGAGTACCATGCAAATGCTTCTATTGAAATGCTTCTATTCCTTTTACAGCCAACAACATAACACATACTGTAACTGTGCTAACTGTGCTAGCCTGTATATACCAGACAGTTAATGCTTTACACGGTCCACACCTAAACAGGCCAGGACTATGAGATTATGACTGGCAGAGACAGGCAGTTTTCTCATGGTTTAGTCCTCTTATAACAAACTTTGGTTACATCTAGTCCGTTGCTCCCCATTTCATTTTGGCTTTACAATAGTAACAAAAAATGCATCACATTTCATTTTAATTTGTTCCTGTCCGTGCATTCATATTGCATTTAATGAAATATTGTATTTTGTTTTAATTCTGCATTAACATATTTTCACCTGATTTCAGGTGCTGTTCTTCAGTTCCAGATGCCTGCCACAGACACATGTAATTAAGACTAGATCATCCAAAGTGTCTTTATAAAAGTAAGAGCCAGCACCATGTAGTGATTTTATTTTGTTTTTCTAATAATACTAGAAACACATTTGAAGACATTGAAAAGACTTCTAGTCGAAACATTGGTCATTCTTTGGTGTCAGAATGGAGCACTCAGAATAACGCAACACTTTATAACCAGCCACAACTTTATCATCAATTCTGAGATGCCCTCACCAGTGTTATGGCACTGATGAAGGCATTAGCTGTAACACTTGTCTGCTTGACTTCTTACAATTAATACTCCTGTATGACCTTGAGGTGCCTCAAAGGTGTAAGTGTTTGAAGGTCAGTGGTTACAGGAACTGAAGGTCTTGCAGGTTCTTATGTCTTATTTAACAAGCCTGCCTGTAATTTCTCACTCCTAACACTGCTTGCTTTTCTTTCTTTGCATGAGATTCACAGCAGATGGCTTCTTATACTTTTTGATCTGCTAAAAAGGTGAGAACCTTTTGCAGTGCATCATGCCAGCTCCAGAATCATTAAATACATTTCTTCGCTGTGCCTGCCATTCACACAATCACTCATTAATTCACTAACCCATTTGCTACCTACATGCAACACACTCACACACACAAAAACAAAAAAAAAATGTTGATTTATGATTTCCATTACATGAGAGTAGGTGTTAAAACTTCATGCTGATATTGGACTCAGCTCTCGCCAAGATAAGCACCAATTAAGACATAGCTTATTTTACTATAAACTCATGTGATCCATCTGTGTTTCCATCTGATGATGTAGATATTCTTCTGCCTGGTGTTGATGGCTCCAGGGATCAGCCTATTTTGCCTCCCTGGCGCATCAGCACACACAACGCCTGCAATGCTGGCTCCAGAGATCAACCACAGTGCGGCCTCCTTAGCGCATTAGCATGACAGCCATCTGGACTGAGCTGAGTAGGGTACTTCTCTGGGGTCTTCCAGTGGGCACCTTCCATCCTTGGTGTTTAGTCGACTAGCCCGCGACACCTTAAGAGGGCTCAACAGTGATTCTGGCATCCCAGCATCACCCCCCTCCATCCCCCACTCAGCTAAGCCCAGCTTAGCTGACTTACTTACCTTCCTTTCCATCTACGTTGCTTTCTTTCTACTATGCTTGAGGCCCACAACCAGAATCTTTTCATCTCAAGCACAGCCAGTTGCTGCTCCTCTCTGCTGCTTCAGAATATGTTCTTCACTATGCATTGCAACTCTTGACTACTGAATCCGATGTCTCTGAGAGATGCCACATATCCTCAACAACCCACCTCCACCGGGTAAACCTGGACTCTCCATCCTCGCTGTTATGCTTCAGCAGCTAGTTGAGCATACCGAAGTTTCTTCCTTTCATACGCCTCATCCTCAGCATCCTCCCTTGGCACTGTTAACTCTAGAAGGTGAACAAGGCATGCTGATTCAGACCACAAGACAATATCGGGTCGAAGGTTAGTGGTGGAAATCTCTGGTGGGAAAATAAGCCGTTGTCTAACATCTGCCAGCATTTTCCAGTCTCTAGCAGCTTCGAGTTGTCCTAGACAAGTCTTGGTCTTAATACCTTTTCTTGGTGGTTGCTCCCCTGGATGGAGAAATGTTATTCTTCGTGTGTGATATATTGCTGGAATTGGTGGCAATCTGTTGGTCATGCTGCGATTGTCTTCCAATGCTAAGGCACCTGGTCATGACGCCAAGTAAACTGTCCTTGGCTAAGACCCAACTTACATCCTGTCAAAATGTGTCTTAATGTAGCTGGCGATGAACACAAGGGACACCACGGATCCTCTCCTACCCATAGATTAAGGTTCTGTGGTGATGGGAGAATATCGTATGTTGACCTGATGAGGAAACTGATCCTGCTCTGTTCCATTGTCCATAGGTCTTGCCAGCCGATCTTGCGTTGTTCCACACTCTCCCATCTCGTCCAGTCTCCCTGTTTGGCCTAGGAAACTGCCTTTACACAACTCATCCTCTCCTCGTGCTTTTGCACCTCGTTGACTACCAGCTTCCTCCATTGAGCTGGGGCTGCTTTGCGCCGTGTAGGAGGAGCTGAACTGAGACCACGGCCTCCTCTTCCATGTTGTACTTGCCCCATGATATCACTGATATGAAGGGCAGCCTTTGCATCTTCCACAGCTTCCTTTGCCACCCACTTTCTTCTAGTTTTCAACACAGGTGCTGCCTCCCTCACATTCGTTGTGTGACTCTACCAATGTAATTTCCAATCCTTTGTTTGTTTGCTTGCTTGGTTATTTTTGTCAATAAATCAAAAAATAATAGAAAAGACAGAAACTACTATTAATAAATGTATTTTAAATCTAACTTCAGTATTCCTTCATGGCTACTACAAAAAGGTTGTAATGAAAAATGTTAAAAGTGCATCAGAAATTCATGAATGCAACTGGGTTTAAATGCAGCTTTGTAGAAAATATGTGTTTGGTGCTCGATAAGCTTTAGGGGGTTTGTAGATACTTAGATACCAAAGTAATTTCATTTAATATGTAGTCGGCAGGTATTAAAAGAAGAAAAACAAATCAATTTGCGAAACACAAAATTAGGAAAAGGCAAATTGATTGTCATGGAATTTCAGTTTTAAATAGCAGCAAAACCAAACTCAGTTTAATGCAAGTCCATAAACAGCATCCCTGAAAAAGGTTAATTATTGTTCTCTCAGTGCGAGTGTTTCAAAGTCTTTTCACTGAGGTTTTGAGTTAATTCAGACACTAATTAAATTGACATTTTTTAATTAAATTCCAGTTATGAACAGGCAGTCTTGTCACGCTGTATCAGAGATTACTTGCAGTGTACAGGAAAGGCAACCGCATGAGGCTTTTGTAAATATGAACTGAATTGCCCTGTAGCATGGTACAGAAAGATAACACAAACTTGAAAAGAAAAATAACAAATCAGATTTGTTTAACTACCAATATTCCAATAACACGAAAGCCTTGTTGTCCTTTAAGTATGATTCAGAGCTAAATTAAATCTAAGAATCTCAAAAGGCACCTTGGTTTTACGCACTGCCTATTTTCATTGATCAACATTTTCTATTACTAAGTCTTAAGATGGAAACCAATTACAGGTTGCTTTCCATCCCCAACAACCCCCCACCCCACAATAATTTAGCCCAAGGATCAAATTAGAGTGAAATATATAGTCTGCATTCTCAGTGCAATATCTTATTATATATATATATATATATATATATATATATATATATAAACAGTGAACCCTGGACACAGTGGTCTGTACTCTTAAGGTACTGAGTAGTAAATGTTAGTACTGCAATGGGATTACAAGGAATAGACAAAAAGAGACCCCTCCTAGAACTCAGTGTGGGTTTGTGTAAGGAATTGAAATGGTTAACACCTCTTTCCAGCCAGTCCTCGTTGAATTATCAGTAATCCGTAGTATCAGCCCTCTATCAAAATCTGGAAGATTTGCAGTCTTAACTCTTTGATTGTTACTCAGGGATTGGAGGGCCAGCTGTGATTTAATCTTAGGTTTACATGTAGATGCGGCATGCATTTGCCTCCTGCTGTAATGAAACCATGAGCTACAGGTGGCAAGTCCTGCTCCTGTACCAGCATGCTAATCCCGTCTGAATGCAGCCCTGTAGCTCAGTAAATGAGAAGTACATCTTTTTAATAATGTCAAGCATTTCTATTGTATACAGTTTACAACCCTTTCCAGAGTAAATGCATCAGAAAAGTGCTTCCTGAAACAGAAAAGAATAAATAAAAAGAAAAATTAAAAGGCCAAACCCTGTTCCTGCCTTTAAAAAAGCAACTAGTGCCACCTCCTGGTATAGCTAGATATTGCAACAGGAGCAGATTCATTGCCAAAGATATGCATTAAATAAGTATAAATGTTACAAAACCCCAATTTTCTTGAACTTTTGAAATCCTAATAAACACAAAAAAGGTTTTTGGCTGTGTTGTGGGTAGAATATGATTTCTGTGTTACAATTCTGTTTGTTGGTAAAAGATCCTCTTAATTCTAACCAACAACTTAGGCACACTTGTGTCCTTAACTTAACATTCCACATTATCTGTAACTTGTTTTGAGACTATCAGTTTGATTTCCTTTCACGACAATAGTGCAAATTTCAATTTATTGTACAGACCTTGATAAATTGGTTACTCACAGGTCTGGAAACACCTTAGTCAAACAAGGATACACAAACAACGATTAGGAGAACTACGTACTCAAAAGCAAGAAACATGAGAAAGGCTGATGCACTTATTTTTCCAACAAGACATTTGTGTTAGCTTAATCAAAAAAGCTCCTAACATAATATATATTTTTAAAAAAAGAATGATAAAGGGTTATGCATTTTTAGAATCTCCCAATAAAAAAACTCAGGAATATTTACTTTGGCAGCTTTTTTATTATGCCTATAAATAATGCCAAACAGTATTACTTACACCTCGTCACCAAAGATAAGGAACTTGAAAGCTTTATCCAAAACTTAAACTTATTAAAATGTTTGTCAACTAGATTTAAAAGTTTGCTGTTTTGGAAACAACCAAAAGTTGCACAAAACGTAAGTAGCTTCAAGTTTCATTTTCAGTTTGTTTTGTAAAGACATTTGTTATTAAACAGTTTCTTCAGTTTGTTAATGGAAAGTTGATTCCATAGAACACATTTTAATAAATGATCATATTTACACCCAGACCCCTCTGTTTATGCCTTGCCCTTCAAGGATGCTTATATACAGAAGTCCTTCTACATAAAGTCCTTTATTCTTAAAAGTACTGTGAACACAAAGCAGGCTGCTGGCTAATTCCTCCATCTGTGATCTTTCAAAGCCACACTTACAGCACAGCATTTGTAACACATGTGTCACAGTACAACACATCTTAATCTTAGAAAATACCTTTTTTATGATACGGTAGGTTGAATTGAGCCCAGATCCCATTCCCAGAACTAGCAATTAATCCAGTATCTCTTAATGTCAATAAATATCTCAGCTCTGCTTGTGTAACCAGTGATAGAAATAGCAGCAGTTCCACATCAGCAACAGCAAACATCTTTGTGCGCTGCTTTGTAAAGCTGTCAGATGTCACAGTTGTGTAAGTTGACTGCCCATCATCGTTATCTCCTTTCACTGCACTGTGGCTCAGTCTCCTTCAAACACTTCACTCAAGTAGTATAGGGGAACAGGGTTTCTCAATGGGCCATTAGGTATCAATCAGTGTGTGCTAGAGGCAAGTGGCTTTAGTCCCCCTTGCATTTTAGCAGCACATCACTTTAAAGAATAACCATGGTGATCATATCACAGGATTGTCAACAATACCCTTCCTGCAGTATAGTGGGAGAAATGATCCACTACCACTTGTCAGTACAAAACAAGAAGCTTGACTTATAAGAGCTGTTTTCGGTTAGGTCACAGTGAGCAAGGCCTGTTTTGTGGAATCCTTACCAGCTGTTGTCATCTGCAGTCTGCCGAGATACAGGAAGAGTTTAGGTGGAAGGTAGGAGAAAAGCAAGGTTGCCAAGAAGGATCTCCTGCCTCACCCCAAAAATAATAAATTAAAAGCTTTTCATACAAAAGGGAATTATCTACATGGTTTCAGCTGGTTCAAGGCACCACCCTGGACACACAAGAGAGACAAGCGCAGCAGGCACACATCCCCAGCACGGCCGAGAAGACTGCAGCGATGCGGGACTGTCTTTGGTACTTGAGTGCCTTCTTCACCTGCTCGTTGGACTGGCTGATGTAGTCCATGGCCTGAATGACGTTGTGCTCGATGTTGTCCACCATGCCTTGTTGCTCTGACACCAGCACCTCCAGGTGGAAGAAGAGCCCGTGGAGTTCAGAGATTTGGGCTTCCAGGGCCAACAGCTGCTGGTGGCGTTCATGAGCCAGGGCTAAGTGTTTCTGGGCTTCCAGGACATGGATGTCAGAACCCACGATCTGGGGTGCTGAAGGACTCTCCACCAGCATCTGGAGGTCCTCCTCAGCCAGCTCCAGCCCGGCCAGCTCCGTCTGCCTCTTAATCTGCTCCTTCAGCCGGCCAACGTATTCCATCTCCTTGGCAAAATGGCAGACCATGATCTCCTTGTGGCGCTGTGCCAGGACATTGAACTGACACTGTCGGATCCGTCCCTCGACATACATCCCTTGGAAGGGGGAAGCCTCCTTCATTTGTCCCAGATGGGCTTGGATCGCCTTGGCCCGCCCAGTGAACTCATTCTTTAAGTCCCCCAGCAGCTTCTTCTCAGCGCTGATGGCTTCCATTGCAGTGCTGCACAGGACCTGCTCCTGCTTCTTGGCAATGTCCTCCGAGATATCTTCAAGCCCATCCAGTTCTGCTGCAATATCCGAGACCGTCCGGAAGAATTCCTCCATCTCCTTTGCCACTTCTTCATGGAAACAGGGGTTATCGTAGCCCGGGAAGTCGTCATCTGGAAAGCCTTCATCATCCTCCCTCAGGTTCTTCAGCTCCTCCAGCCTATCCTTCATCTCCTAGTTTAGTGAGCGCTCTCCCTGGATCTTGTTTTTGCAGGAGAGGCCGTGAAGGAATCTGTTCAACTGGATTTTCTCTTAGAAAAGCATCAGGATGTGTGTGCTCCACCCCTTATGACATCACAAGCTACTTGTTGCTCTCTCTCTGGAGCCCGACAAATATTGACAGAGCCTGCAAAACACGTAGACTGTTTGCTTTCAGTGTCACATGACCTTTTAGCACAGGTTGGGAACAGCTTGCGTTGCTAAAGTGGCAAGTGCACACCACAGCTGGCTGCACAGCTATTTTAATGTTTCTCACAAATTTCCTTGGTAAAAGCAATAGCCCACCCACTTTGTTTAAAAATATATAACAGTTCAGGTTGCAGGAGAATATTTCTCCAGATTTTTTTGTAATCATTTCAGGCAGCTACAAATGGTCAGAGTAAATGAATTCACCAACATCAGGTTGTAGTTAATAAGACTGACAAGTCAGAGGACATCTCCAAAACTTCATTTAAATCAGAGAAGAATAATAATAATAATAATAATAATAATAATAATAATAATAATAGGAGAAATATTAAACTAGAAATCACTCAAGAAAGTAATTTGTTTAAAAAAAATGTATTTGTCAACTTTAATTTATAATAGAAAGAATTTTCTAACAGGAAATTACAGTAAACACCTCACTTTAGCATATTGACATAACAGGTGTAGTAACATTCTCCTATCTATATGGTGTCAGTTAAATATCCACTGCTCCCTTTAGTTGTATTTTTTTGTGTTTATGTTTTAATACTGGTAAAACACAACTGAGCAGGCCACAATGCTCCACGTGATACTTACTGAATTTCAAAGGTTTGAGAATGAATTGCTTTGGAAATGCTTACAGTTTTTGAATAGCATCATGTGTACTCCAGAGTGTAACTATTTAACCCGTCCCCTGCAACACGTTGCCCCTTGCGGATGTAAAAAACAGCACATTTATTATTGCTGTTTGTACTTCCACTAGGGACAGAGTGGTGCAAATGGACAGCTTCATAGTTACCGCCTATGGAACTGGAGATTAGACATTCTATTGAGGCCACAACAGGTTGTGATGACTGAAACACAAATGACATGCTAATGTTAATCCAAATACATTAGTCTGATATTCCACATCCATCCCAAGTTGCTCTTTAAGTCCAGATACAAAATCAACCAATATGAAATGAGAGGGCTGCTCCACAGTACCTTCAAACCGATGGGAATAGGACAGACCTACACTCTTAAAGTAGACAATAAAGGGATTTTCATAAGAGCTAGTACATCTTTATCAGCCTGTCCAAACAGTGTGCTTAGAACACTTAGCCTTAGCACATGTTTAACAGCTTATCTGCAAATACCTACAGTTACTGAAAATTGAAACTATTTGCTTTACTGCAACCACAATTACCTGAACCTTAACAGTCTGTTCTATACAAATAGGTTTTAAAACAGCACAAACACTCGCCGCCTGGTAACACAATAGACCTGTGTAACAGCTCGAGGTGACTGAATTCAGAGAAAAGAGAATGGGAAAGTAAATATAATTCTGCACAACCATTCATTTGAGGGAATGCAATCGTGAAAGGGCAGCGTTAACACCAGCACAATTACAACACTTTCCAAACTGAGGACAAGAAATGTGCAGCAAATCCAATACCTGCCCTGGCTATTGCTACTGAACTTTTACATGTAAATATCATTCATATTTTATATAACAGTCATTTAAGGACTTACATGCCTGGTTGCTATCAGCATGATTGAAGGCAGCCTGTCTGCGAGAGAAGTTGCCTGGAGAATGCGATGTTCTGCTCAACAATCAGCAGACTAGTCCAGAGAAACCAGGAAACCGGCTCTGTGAGGGACAGGCCACGTCCTGGAAGGCCCAGGACTGTTATGCTTTTGCGTTGTTCAAGCCAACTGGTGGGTCGGTGTAAGTGTGATGATGTGGGGAGGAATCTCCTTTAACACAAGAACACCTTTGGTGCAGATTGAGGGCAACCTTACTGTTCACCAATACATTGACAAAGTCCTTGAGGCAACAGTTTTTCCGTTCCTGCAAGCCAATCCGGAAGTTTCGATTTTCCAGCAGGACAACGCAAGACCACACAGTGCTAGGATTACAATTGCACGACTTCAAGAAAACAATGTTGAGGTCTTGCTGTGGCCAGCTCATCTGTAGGACCAAATGGCCAGTGCCATCCACAGGAGACAACCGCAACCAGCCAACCTTTGCCAGCTGGCTGCAGCTGCACAGGAAGAGTGGTGGCACATCCCACAGCAGTCTATCCAGAGGCTGATCAGGTCTATGCTTCAACGATTTTGTTAATGCTCAGGGAATTCATACCCGATACTTGTAATGTTTTCATTTTGATATATATATATATATATATATATATAAAATATATAATGTTCTGTAATCATGAATGGTTATCGGTGTCATAACACAATCTTAACATCATGAAGGCTTTACCTGTTTGTCTACCCAACACACTGGGCCATATTTTTTAAAGCCTTTCTTCCAATCTAACTTTTTTTTTTTTTTGTCCCAACTCCAACCACTAAGGAATACACACCTTCCTTTCATGGTCTCTTCAGCACTCTCAAGATTCAAGTAAACATAATGAGAAGATGTTCCATTGTCCTTTTATTTTGTTTGTTTAATTTTATGGCTACCATAACAGAATAGGTGATCCAAGCAAGGTCATGCACAAGAAAAAATAAAAACAGAACCTGCTACTAGGCAACTGGAGTTTTAAGGTTCCACCCAGAGGTGGTGCAGGGAATAAGGCATCGAGGAAACACTCTGACAGATTAGACTGCTGTTTGCACTTAGAGGTCTTTTTTTTTATACACAATTGTTACAGTTTGGATTGTGGAAGTTAATTGACAGGCAAGTGAACTCGCTTGTTAATAAGAAACAGTTTACGAATTTGAGGTATTTCAAGATTCTTGTGAAAAGAAGAAAGATTTAGGTTAATCTATAAAATGTAAGAATAATTTAATTTAGATTTGATAAAACTACACGCCCCTGGGATAGGCCACAGCTGGAGTATTTTACAACACTGGAAGAAAAAATAAGCCCTAAAAAATGAAATCCAAGTGAAGTCCTTGGTTCTGTAAAATGCTCTTACAAAATACTTAAGTTGAATTAAATGAGGGCTTGGAATACTAGAACTTCAACTGAAATAATTTGAGACAATAAGAAAGACGCAAAAAGATGCAATCTTGTAAAAGATGGGTTCACAATTTTATTAGCCTACCAGTGAAAATGAAAAACCAACTACAAAGTACATAATACACACATTTTAGAATCAGAACCTCTATCAAAATGAAAACTTTACAAAAATGTACATGTCATTTCCTTTATCTGTACAGTAAAAAACAAACAAAACTAAAAGCCACAGGCATCTCATTGCATATAAATATTACATTTGGTCTGCCGTCGGCAATTCAAAGATTCCCTGAACTTTTATATGAAAGGATCCTGAGATGGTCAAGGAGAAGGATTTGGCGCATCGCTGTCCCGTCATTCACACATAAATCAGCCCGCTTGAATACACCTTGAGGGAAAACTACACGTCTGTAAACCTGAACATTGACAGGGAGCGGGAGGCAACAAAAATCAAAACACAAAACAAACCTTCTCACCTCTGGACATCAGTGATCAAGCCTATTCTTCATACACTTCCATTTCATTGTATGATCTAAAGCTTCTATGGACTGGAATACCATGCAATCCCTTCAACTTCTGAATGGCTAGTTTCGATCTGCAGTATACCGCCATGCTGCCCTATACAAGGGGAAACTAGCAGCATGCATTCCATCCACGCAAATGACGCTGGCACACGCAAGACATGAACATGCAAATGATGTCAATTTTAACTCGGAATCTCACAGCTGCACTGTGGCAAGTGCTGGCAAAGCGTAAAATCCCAGATTGAGCAATATTGCAGGGTGATGGAAACACATTAAAGAAACACCAAGGCATAGCTATGTAAAGGAATTGGCAGAAGCCAATCACAGCCTTTAAAGCAGCACCTGCTTAGACTGTAATGCACATGGAAAGCCCAAAGGAATTATCCCCATCAAACCAGAGCTTTATTTATTACCACAGAAAGGTGTAGAAAGGGTTCCAATGCATTCACCCTCCATTCACTTTTATACATGCCAAGAACAGGTTTTTATTTAGCACTATAAACGCCATCTTAAGAATTGAGCTATGGTAGATTTAGGTAACTCGTGTAGCCTATGCACTACTATGTACAAATTGGCTCATAAGGGTAATACTAAATAAGGCATTTTGTGCATGTATAATTAAGGGGGAGAGGAATGGCGAGTTTGACACAGCCATCGGTAGATTCAGGCACCACAAAATGGGCTTTGTCCAGCACATACCCGACAGTTTGTTTTAAAACAAGAATCAAACCCACAGTATTCAACAATGTCAAGTAACAAGGCGTTCCTAGCTAACATTTCACACTCCCTTGTATTTTTTTTTTTTTAGTGGTCAGTAATCCTAGCACTCGGACTGACAGGTTCTCTGTGGGATTGGGTCAGGTGTGATGTCAGACCCTGTTTGAATGGTTAGCTCTCCAGGGATGTATGCGAGTGCTGTGCAGTGCTTATACAGGTGTCAATGCTCAGATTTAGCTCTGCTTGTCATATAGGTTATTTACTCTGGTGTTCTTGGCAAGCTAGGAAGCTTCAGTATTGCTCAGCCCAGCTTGGTGGAAAGGCCCTCTATAGAAACTATGTTTAGCCAAACAATATCCCTTTGTGAATAGCTACACAAGGGTAATACTGATAATAGCACCACTAATTTGACCCAGCCGTAAGAAAGTGGTTTAAATGTTGAGTCACACGGAGGCAAACTCTTATCCATCAATTTGTCAGCCTAAAGCAAAACATGATCTAATGCTACAATTCTATGGTGCTACATGAATACGTCATAGTAGCAAAAACATAATGCTTTTATTTTATTGGAGAAAAAAAACTTTGGCAATTTCCTACTGCAGTTAACACTGTCGGCTAGAAAGGCTTAATATTACTAACTACAGAAGACCGAAAATCTGTCTTAGACCCCATTTGCATTGCAGACAAATTAAACAATGAAAAAAGAAAAAAGTTTGGAAATCTTTAGCACTTTCCCTGATCAATAAATTACCTAGCACCACCAATTTCAAAATGAAACAAAGACACACTGATCAAAGCAACACCATCAACGATGCTGTAATAAAGAAAAAAAAAAAGAAATGGCTTTACAAAAAGACGTTATGTACACACAAATAACAAAACAAGCAGAAGCCTGCTAGTTCATGGATTCTGTAAACATACTGACCACCAACCTACCATCAAGGAAACATCTAGATTGTTCTAGCACACCCTGATCTAGAGTATTCCACGTCTCCTACTACACAGCATTCAGACTACTTTTCACATGCTAAACCAGGTACAGACTCACTAGAATACGCAGCTTCACAGTTGGTCCGACGTGCTCAAAGCACAGGTCTACCCCCCCGCCTTCCTACAAGCAGATCTGCTCAAAATCAACGGTGATCCAGGAATATATATTTTTAAATAAATAAAAACATAACACATTGTGAACAGTCATACTACATACTGTATCTAGCACATGGTGCCACCTGGAGTCCAAATATTAATATTGCATCTTTATGTTCACCATTTTCTGCACATCTGTACTACTATAAAAACATCTGGAAATGGATTTTAAGCAGCCTTGAATCTAGTCACTCATTAAAGACAGTTAGCTACACACACGCAATTATTAAAAGCTCACATACATCCTAGTAGGAGTTTACATGTATAGGCAGCTCTCAACCTTTCCAGATTTAGACAGATAGAAAAATACAGTAAACTTTTTTTTTATCATAGATGTACAGGTAGACCTATACAGATTACGCACCTTGTTTTTGCTACCAGTTAAGTAGAGTCCTGCTCATAAGCTGTGTCAAGTAGATTTAGTACCTAGAACATGGAGTTCTCTTCTGCTACACGGATTCCAGTATCCTGCTACAGTTAGGTAGCATAGCTATCTGCTGTTTTATGGTTTGCCCTTCTAATCAACATGGATGGTGTATATTATGGGAAGAGCTGTAAAACCATACATATTTGTACAATAGAACCGGCCATTCATTTTTTAGTTAATGCTTCAGGAAAGAAATAATTTAAATACATATAAAAAGCCCTGTAGAAGTTTAACAGATCTGGAGTTGGCACCATTTGTTTTGAGATATTTCATAGGTGTCTTTGAACAGGATACAACTTTATGTATGCATCCCTTCACTTTTTAAAATATACACACTGTAGGTTTCAGGCTTATGCAGACACCAACCATGGTTTGTTACTTGTCTGTGAAGTGATGAGATTTAGAAACTCCTGATCCACCCCAAAAAAGCAGGCAAAAAACGTCAGGTTGTTAATAAAGTCAATCCATTCAACATGAATTCAATGGCAGCCACTCTTTTGCTTCGGTTTAGTTTTACAGTTGCCTCAAAAGATTGATATTGTGCAATCATTATTACTTATTGTTGAAGCCACGGCAAAGCAACATTATACCAAAAAAAAAAAAAAATTAACAACAAAAAAGTGCCATTTCATTCCAGATGAAGTCAATGTGTGGCCCTCTTTACCATAGGGCTGCTCAGTTTAGAACAGATGCACCTGCAAGGAGGGGTTTGGGGATGAAAACAACAAGACACAGGGAAATGGATCATTTAAAAAAAACTCATGAAAATATTTCTTAGCTAGAAATGTGGCAGATCCGTTAAGGCCCTATGAGATAAGGCCAACAGGCCAATAATTGTGTCCCACAATGGGAAGGGGGGTAGCCAGAAATCCCTTATAGCAAAACAAATCAGCCAGTATTCTTAACAACCTCCACCGCTCCAGATACCTCCCTTACTCTTTAAACAAGACAATATCGATTGTTTTTTTTGGTATCCACAATTCTTTTGTGTCAAAAAACAGAAGCTGGTTTGGTAGCAAGAGTTTATGGAAATGTTTTGAGAGGGAGGGAGGGGGACGGAGATGTGTTCAGTGCATTTAAAGGCCCTAGCGAGTAAGGCTCGTGGAGTGTTGTATTTAAAAGAAGTGCATCATTGGCAAGAGATTTAGAGCACCACTGTCAATTTGAGTAAAAACTCCCACTCCCTCCCCGCCCCACGCATGCCTGTATAAAAACTGTACGTTTAGAAAAAAATCCCTGCAGTAAAAATTCTTTAAATAGTTTAAAGTGTCTCTTTCTTTAAAAAAACAAAATCTAACAAAACACAAAAAAAGATCAGTGATTCCAGCCCATGAGATGGCTAACCCGAGCCTTCTCAGTCATCTTGCGCACCCTGCCAGAGCGGGACATGCCCAGGTTGAGGGGGTCCTCCGCTGGCACAGAGGTGTCGTCCTCCGAGTCGTCATTGTACAATACGGTTCTCCTGCCCTGGTTGCGGGTATTAATCCTGGACTCTTTGACAGCTGACTTGCGGGTTCCCCTCACCTTTTCCAGTTCCAGTTCCTGCTCCTCCTCCTCCTCCTCACCCCCTTCCTGCTCCTCTTCATCCTCCATTAGCCGGGGCCTTTTCCTTCGACTTGCCTGCCTGCCCCGCGCTGCCTCCCTTTTCTTTTTCTTCAAGTTTGCAGAGACAGGCCTGGCTGCCTTCTTGGTTTTGCGGGTGAGGCGGGGGCGGATGGCCTTGCTGTAGTCATGATCTCCTCCGTCGATGAATTCTTGGTCTGACTCTGAGCCCTCGCTGCTGCTGCTGCTGCTCCCAGAACTCGAGCTGCCTGAGGAAGAGGAGGAGGAAGAGGAGGAGGAGGATGACGATGACAACGAAGAAGTGGACAAGCTGGATTCTGTTCCCTGAGGCTTCTCAATGTCCGAAGTGTCAGAGTCCACTGCCAGCTTTCTCTTGGCGGAGGCACAAAGGGGCCGGTTTCCCCCATTGGTCAATGGTCCACTGGGAGAAGGAACTGAATTTAAAAATAAATCAACAGAAAAATAAAATTGGAGATACATCAATAATCTGTTTAAAGCTTGAACTAAAAAGATACTGGTTAAGCAGTTCTCTAGAGATAAATATCAAAATGTAAGAGCAACAGACAAGACAGTGTCCAAATACGCAGATGCTTGTGCTATACACGTTTCATCATAACTGTACAAGGAGGTCTCTAGATGTACACAGACAGACCACCTCTATTGCATCCCTAGCAGGATAATACATGACATTGAGACCAACTAGATGGACATTAAAAGTGTACAGAACTCCTGGAGGAAGTCTAATGCCCTGTAAATCCTCTCTGTCGCCCCCTACCTCGCTTGCTAGGGGTGGTGCGGCTTCTTGTCACCCGCTCGGCCCCGGCTCCTCCACTTCTGCTGGCAGTGATAGAGCTCGTTGAGGAAGGCTGGCTGTCTTCATCTTCATCTTCATCTTCACCCATCACAGAGCAGCTTGGGTCCTCTGTCGTTTCTGAAGCTGAAAGGATAATATCATGGGGAAACAAAAAACTTATACTACTTCTATTCATTCAATGTACTTATGGGCAGGGATGTTTTAAGATCTTGTGCAGCAGAGAACAGAAAACAGCAAGGTAAGTAATACACCACCCACTCGATATCACACAGGTGTCGGGGTCCAATATAAATCCTCTATATATCGAGGGCTGCGATATAGCGAGAGACCCATAGAAAAACAAATAGGCTAACAAATACTGTACAACCACTCCCTCGTTTTATCGGGGGCATCAGGGTCCAATATAAATCCTCTACGCAACCTGCTTTTTCTCATTTTATGTATAAAAAGCAGCAGACCGTTTTAATTTGTACTGTGGAGGGTATTTGCTTCTCATCAACTTAAGTCTCCAATTAGTTTCTTGAGTCTTCCTCTCCTTTCTCAAATGCAGAAACCCACTGCATTGAAAGAATCCATTCTAAACATTGGAGTCTTGTTGCTAGGGTGCTAACATCACTGCCCTGTGACTTTTGCTAATGCATTGCTGCCACAAGTGAACACCTTGTTAGATAAAATAAAAAACGTAGATATTTAATTTGCTTTGTGTTATTGTACAATGTGTGTGTATGATAACAGTACAATATGAATGCTTTGTTTTTAAATGTTTTGTGTATTTGTTTGTGAAGTGCAGTACAAAATAAAACAAATAGAAATTCTAAGTGAATTTGCCTATGTATATTGCAGCTAATTTTGCACAGTTAAGACTGTAAAATTGGGAAGCCAACTCCAGGACCGCGATATATCCGAATCCGCAGTATAGCGAGAGGCGATATAATGAGGGTTGAGTGTATATGTAAACAAGCTTAATTACATACTTTTTTCTGGCATGAATTAAACTTTTCCACACTCACCTTGAGATGACCTTGTGGAACTGGTCCTGGTTAGAGACAATGAGGTATTTGGGGTTGATTTAGGCTGGGTCCTGGCTTGCTTGTGCTTTCCTTTCGGACTGGAAGGAGAGAAGAAAACAGTGCGTCACATTCAAGGAATCATGAGAAAAAAAACAAATAAATAAAAAATAGGTGCCACCTTCAGTGCCCGATTATTGAACAAGTTTAACCCCAGCTAAGCATACAAAATCAGCCCCACAAAGCTTTGCAGAGTTTGCAGTAGTATGGATGGATTTGTCAAGCGCGAATAGGGTTGGATAAGGAATCACCTGGAGGCTTGGCTGGTGGAGGGGGAGCTGCTGCTGCTCTTCAGTCTCTTGCGGTAGCTCATCCTCTGCCGGCTGCGCCTCTGCCCCTGCACTGCGGACTTGTAGTCAGAGATGATGGGCAGGATCTGGTTCTCAAAGGAGGCAGACAGACTGAGAGTCATGCTGTAGATCTGGGGGAGAGGCAGACACACCATTACTTCTGAACAAACTCCAGAACAAATGTATGCAGATTTTTTCATTATAAAACCTTCCAAAGCTGGTTACAATATTTTTCAGAAAAGGTTTGCGGTTTCAATAGACTGTAAATCTATGTTAAACGGTGGTAAAAAGTACATTTTCAATTAAAGTTAAATTTAGTCAACTATTTTACATTTAAAAACAGTACTGTTAAAAAAAAAAAGGGGGGGGGGGGGGGGGGGCCCATTTTGGTTTGTGTGTTATTCCAGACTGTATACAACTGCGTTGCTGTGGGAGTTGGAGGCGAGTGTGGGAGCGCCTCACCCTGGATTTCTTGTTGGGAGTGTAGGCCTTGGAGTTGCTGAAGATCAGCCTCACGTCCTTGCTGAACTCCATGGGGTTCTCATAGTTCCCTGCGGCCAGCGTCTCAGAGACCACGCTCAGATCCACCGGTGTGTCGATAATATCCCGGTAATCCTGAAGGGACAGGTATCATTACCCAGAACACAATACACACGCACACATACAACAAAGCTGAGGGCTTGTAAAATGGACTTCATTTCTGCAACTCACTTTTCTCATCCCTTATGAGAAAAGACTTTTATTATTCCTCTGTTAACTATCTGCAAATCCAGAGGTTGTAGGATGAAAACAATGGAACTGCAAGTCAGGTCTCCCTCTTTAAGAACAGTAGGATTGTGTGGACACATGGTCAAATCTGGGTGGCTTTCGTACCGGATAGGCAAAGAGGTCGACGGGCTGTCTGAACGGTTCGGAGTCCTCCCTCTCAAACATTCGGTTCAACAGCTCTCGGCACTGCTCCTTCCAGGCACCCACATCCAGCCGGGAGCTCTGCCTCTTTGAGTACTTCGGCGTAGACTGAAAAACAAGGAATAAAATCATCCTGGAAAGGTGCATCCAACCAACAAGGCCATTATATCACTATCACCCAGGTCCCAGCAATGGTTCCATGTTTTTTGTCCTGTACTTCCTTGTGCACATCTAAATGATTTCTGACTGTGAATCATATCGCACCCCCCGACTGCCATATTTATTTATGTATGTATTATTTATCTAAATGAAGAAAAAGCTATGCTCTTGTTAAAAGGGAAAATAAATGGCTGCTACCCACCTTATGTCCAGTAGAGGTCCCCGGAGTATCAGAGTCTACATCCACATCGGCCTCCTAAAAATAAAATAAAGTCTGCTTTCAACATGGCAGACCTCTAATCATGCCTAATCAAGGGTAGTCTAGGAAAAATACCTGTTTGCAAAGTTACTTAATGCAGAAAACATGGGGATACACCAGGGGATAATATAGACATGGGAAGCCTGCAGCAAAAGATGTTCATTTTGATTAAAACACTTCACAAGCTTCTGTTTCCAGTGACTAGTTGTACTGTATCAACATACAGAATCCTCCTTACCTCTTCCTCCTCGTCTGCACTGCTCAGCTCCGTCTTCACTTTACTATAAAGTTCCAGGATGTCCATGCAGCTTTGGTCCCTGTTCAGTGTCCAAAAGATACAGGCTTTGTGAGCAATCACTTACGGTAATAATCTGTGCATTTGTTCTGAATATGACGAATGCTGTCGAGCAGCACAGTTCACATTTGGGTTGGAACCAAGACACAATTTACATGACATACTTCTACTTTATTTACAGACAGAATGATTTCCATAAGACACAGTGCTGGTCTTTCTCTTTCTATATTTGATTCAGTAGAATCTATAGTAGAGAACACCATTTACAAACACTCAAATGTTTTTCCTCCATTTCATCGTGTGCCAAGCCCCCCACCCCTCACACTGACCCTATGAATCGGAGCAGCACATCAGTGACGATCTTGGCCGAGGCGACAATGGGGCTCTCGGGCTCGTTGAAGGTCCTGCTGTTGTGTTCAATATACCTCACCTCCCACATCAGAGCAGAGATCCGCCTAGGGGAAGCAACAGAACAGTTAGTGAGCGCATCACTGCCTTCACAGTAGGATTCCAACTCTACTGGCCAGCCCTCAGCCAAACAGACATCCACCACGCGAAGTCGAACCTGACATCTACTGGATTCAGCCTGGTTTGCAAGTGCAACTGCAGTATTACAATATACAGCTAATTGGAAATCAAATGTCTGTCACCTGGTCATTTCCTGTAATATTCCTGAACAAAGGGGGTCTGAAACAAGTATCTAACCCAGAGTATCACCAGCCATGTCTTTGTGGTTAGCACAAGCATTTAGTATAGCTGTCCTGACTAGGGTTGAACCAGCCAAAAGTGAGCCATTAGGCCCCTTCTAAATCTGCTCTGAACTGATCACACCATGAATAAGTCTAACTATAACAAGTTAGGACTGGGTTTTAGACAGGTTTTAACTTTCATACACCAAGCAAGGACTAATTTGATTTCAATCCGCTGCCTATCGGATCCACGAGTAAACCTTCGTTTCTGGAAGCCCTTCATTAATTGCGTAAAACTACTGGGCTTCCTTCTTGTTGCACGATTGGTTAATAATTCTTACAGAAGTTATTTACACTTATGCTTGTATCACTGTGAAAGCTATGGAACGTACCTGTAAAATTGATTCTCCAGTCTCTTCCTGATCGTGCCGAGGTCTGTGGGGTAGGCAACCACTGTGCAGTAGAGAGGGTAGTCACGCAGGTCCACCGGGGAAGTGAAGGCCTTAGCGATGTCTAAGGAGGGACAGTAAGCAAGAAACAACTCCAACAATCTGTCTCTATCGGATGAGAGTTAATCTGTGCATACTATGTTATATATACACCAACTTATTCAATCAGGTACCGATTCTGTTCAAACACAGCTGTCCTGGTTTATAAATACAAAGACTACTGATCACCCGCTATACCCTTTCTATCCATTGCAATAGATAAAAACATACCTTTTTTAAAATTATTGTTTGTATACTGGTCCTCAATACTCTGACTTCAACCTGAAGACTGTGTCTTTATCTTGCTTCTCTTGTGATGTAAATAACTCACCTGTCTTCCTATTTCAAGTAAAACTTCATTAAAAAGTGTTCCTAAACAGATTGTTTCTATTCTTTTCTGCTGTAATTCTATGTTGATATGCATCCAAAGAGAAAAGTCTTTGTAACAGCACTTTCACAGAAGGAAAAAAAACGGTTTACAACAGTATTAGTCAGATACCTTCCCTTTAAAAACAGCCAATTAATGTGCACAGTGCAAATATTTAATAAGTCCCACTATTTTACACTGAGAAAAGAGCATTTGATGTTTCCACCAGCAGGGACACTAAGACTTGAATAACTTGAGAAGATGTACTTGCACCCACGGCTTCACTGGTAATTGTGTTTGAAGAGTAACTTTAAAGAGATCCGTCGTCGATCTATATTTCAAACATCACATACTGCACACAGGAGCCATACTGCAGACACACAGAGATGGGACGCACCGAGGGTGAGGAGATCATCGATGCCCCGGAGGACCCTCTCACACTCCTCGTCACGGGTGCGAGCCCCCCACTCCCCCTCCTGAGGGCTGTAGAGCAGGGCCTTCAGCTCCTCCTCCGTGACTGGCACCCCATCCCCCACTGCATCTGGCAACGGCACTGCAGGGCAAGAGAGAGAAGCTTTAGGTGGGTGCGAGATAGAAAGGCAGGGTTCTCTCTCCACTGGGAGTTCAGTTACCACAGTAAGCGGAACTGCACCAAGGAGTAGGAGTGACATAGCAATGAGGCAGCTCCACGGTTTAGGATCTAGAATAAAAAACCCACTGAGAAAACAAGTATTTTAGGCACATCAATCTCAAATCATGTGGAAAATAATCTGATACACTAGTTTCCTCAATTGGAGAAGCGGCTTTGATACAATTAACCTCTGACGCGTGTCATGCATATGTATGGGCACTTCCACCTATACTGTGGTAAGACACATACAACGTTGATTACACAACCCATCTACATTGCAATCATACCTTCATCTGGAATGGGATCCATGTCCCAGGGACTCATTTTCTCCCGCTCACCGTTATCCCACCTAATAAAACACGGAGTACAACCTCAGAATTGAACAGCTTTTCACTGTGAACCAGTGCGTGCTAACGAAGCATTAATAACCAATGAGTAATTGACATCGACCAGATCCATCAACTACAGGTTATTGTTGCCAAGAAGAAGTAAAACTAATTCTTGTGCACTTCTGTCCGCTAGAGGCCACAATTGCAGGGACAGCTGTAAACAATGATGGTTTAAAAAAACATATTGATATGAGAATACAAGCAGAGTGTATGAGTGAGCTTCTGATTCTTACTGGACAGTGTAGCACTGGAACAGGCTGTCTGGATACTCCTGCTGGAAGGGCTGCTGACTCTCCACTGTCCCGAACCACCAGGCATCATCGATAATACTGCGGAACTTGGTCCCTGAAGACAGCACACATAGCACAGCCCATTAGATTCGTTGTAGACCAATGCTGCAAGTTGATCTCAATCCTATGTTACTCTAGCAAAGTTTCCCCCTTCCTTATTCTTCACGTCACCACTAAATGAAAGCCTTTTCTCGCGGGTCTTCACATACCAGTAACTATTTCAATAACCCCAAATTTGTACTGAGGGAGTCGCCCACTGCCCTCACAAGAGCTGTACAGCCACCCCCTTGCACAGCACCATCCCAACTCCAGCTACACAGGGGCACACTCACCACACTGCCAGTTCTGTTCCTTCGCCTCATTGTAAAACTGCTGCAGAACTAAGAAGTCAATAACATCTGGCATGTCGTGATACCTGCAAATTGAATAAAAAAACAAAAAAAACAAAAAAAAAAAGGCTTGCTTCAAGTGTCCGTTTCAGAGTGGAGTGCAATTCCGCAACAATATGTATTGAATTTTTTCAAAACTTAGTATCTGGTCCTGCAATAGGTTAAAGCAAGTTCTCAGCTTCCTTGGCAAATACTATATGAATTCTGCTACAGTTTCACTTCCTAACATGTTTGTTTATCTCAGCAATTACTATTATATATTTATTTATTTATTTTTTAAAAACTAAGCTTATTTTTTTTTAAAAAAATCAGATATCAGGATTTAAACATGAGAAAGTTTTTTCAAAGACCAATATAACGAACAGCAGTGTACGGTAGGTTTGATTTATTATATTTATGTTAGCTACAGCCACTCTAAACCTTTTTGCTTCTGCCTGTGTATATGCTGCATCACTGGCTTCTCCATATCAGGGAATTGCAGGGATTCAGAAACCACCTACTTTAAAGAGAAGGACTCCCCGGTCATCTTTCCAGAGACTGGATCAAGAAACGCCAGCTTCAGGCAGCACAGTGTAGGCGGTCCCACTTCATATTTGATCCCGACAACTTTCACAGATTCTTGGTCCTGAAAATAAATGTAAACCGTCTCAGCAGCAAATAGCAAAAGTGCCTTCAAAAATAGTCCTACTGTAGCTGTTGATTCATTACATGAAGCATGAATGGAATCCGGAGGGGTTACATGGTCAGTCACTCACCCGGAGATCCATTTTGTTCCAGGGCTGTTTCTGGGGGTTGATGCTGTAGGATTTGGACCTGCGCACTGCTCTCACATAGGCTTCATGACCCTGGCGGAAATAGATCACCTGGGGAGGACAAAGACAGACAGAGTGCCTCTTCAGAACGGAAGCTCTGCTACCTGTCGCAACTTCAGGGCGAGGCTGAAAAGACACTGGTTTGGTTATTACCAGGTTCTCAACACTGCAGACCTCTGAAAAGGTTTGCAATAAATCCACTTGAAACAAGTGCGGGAAAACTTATTACACGGACGTTTCAAACAGTATGTCGTTACATCATTTTTGTATGCCTTACTTCCATACGGGACACTGGAACTATTTACATTAAATTAGTTTTAATAGGGTTGTCTTTTTGCTACGATTGTTGAATGTGGGAAGCTTTCTTGCCAACACATTAACACTTCAGAGGCATCAGTACAAAGACAAAGACAAGGGCAATATAGCCCCTACTGCACTGCCAGACATCAGAACCATTCTACATTTACAGTATGTTCAATAACAAATGTACATTAAAACGGCAGTTCCTAAGATTCGCTAAACCAATGAGAGACCACAACATATGCAAAAGAAGTTTTGCAAGATAAAGCTAAAATAAATGTGACATGTGGGAACGTCAGCTGCAAACCAGATGAGGGTAGAATAACATTGTTGTATGCATTTCATGCATGTCAACTCAAGTGTGCCAGCCTCACCTCATCTCCCATCTGTGGCACAAAGGGAGACCTGCGTGGAATGGTGTCCATGATCCATTGCGGGGGCAGCCACTCATCGCCCGTGTCTCCAGCCATTGCCAGCGACTCATTCGGCTTCTACATGGGGAAAATAAGGGGCATGAATATATATAGGATTACGTTACTACTAGAACTATTGGTTAGTCTGCTTATGTCTTTGCAGCAGGTGTCCTGCTGACAGAGAGGTTAAGCAGTACTACGTTCAACAAACCCCAGAGGCCTCACTGAGATGCCAGTATGCACAGGATTATATATTTTCCTCCCCAGTCTCTGCACCTTTTTGCACACAGCTGTAGACGGACACAGAGATGTGGTTAACCACTGGGCACATTACCAACCACAGACAACTACAAAGAAAGAAACTCCCTCTGTTTACATTCAAGAGAGACCCTTGGGTACCTGGGCCCTTCTGAAGACAATACAAAATAGGCCAATTGCCTCAGGTTCATATACACACACACAAATGTAAAAGATTGTGGTTTGTTAGATTGCTAAAAAAACATTGCAGGGATACTTTATCATGTACATTTTTCTAGTATTTAATTTCTTATCCGTTTCCAATTTAATTCAGTATATTTGTTTCTGCGTAGATTTCACACCATGCATACTTAATTCCAGTAAAATTGCTTCTGAAAAAGAAGTTATTTTTTTGTAGGGTGGTGGGGGAAGCATATTACTGCTGCACAGGCATCAGTGCTCAATTCTGCCCCTAAGGGCTTCAATGCACAGCATGATTCAAATTTGCTTCCTCACCTTTTTCTCTATGATAGTAAGTAAGAATAGCAAATTACCAGGCACTCTCAGCACCTGCCCTCTGTTCCGTGCATTACCTTCCGTTTGGTCTGTTTGGGTTTCTTGCGCTTCTCCGGCCTCTTCCTCTCCTTGCCGTGGTCCTCGTCCTCCTCCTCCGAGCTGCTGCGGACCCTCCTCGCTGCCTGCCTCGTCTGCCTCTTCGGAGGCTGCAGGTTGATCCCTGCATCCGCCGTCCAGTCCGAATACTCGCTGGAGGAGTCGCTAAAACAACTGCACCACAGCCAAGTAAATGGGAGGGTCGGACACTGCCAGGACCAGTCAGTATGACAGGATCTACTTATTCGTTTTCACAGATAATACTTCTCTCCTGTATCCTTTAATCTTGTTGGTCTGTGAGAATGGTGGGTTTTATTGCTTGTGGACCACCATGGCCAGAGCATTGAATAGTTGAGCAAGGAGAACTGCCAGCATGAGCTGCATTTCCATAAATGGGTATGCAAAACAAACATTGTGAAGAATCTTTATTTGCCTTTAAATCAAAGGTAAATCTGAGATAGCTCACCAAAAGTAACACAGATGTTTTAAAATAGAAGCAACATTCCCAGGGCCCCACTAGCACAGCAAATCAGAGAGAGCGCATTATCATCTAGAGGGATTTACCTGGAGCTGCTGTCACTCTGCCACTCCGGCTCTCCCTCCTCTGAAGAGACATTACTGGCGTCCAAAACCTCGTCGTCCTGCAGCAGAGACACAAAGCACAGATGAGGGAGCTGCAGGGAACGGCTTTCCACCACAGTGCAGCATGCAAGTAACACAGACTGGCTAGTCACCTCTGGGGAGCTTTCCGATTCCTCATCCGACTGGGAATTCCGCGCTCTGTCCAGTGGGGGGTGGTCTATGGCGGAGCGGGTCTGGTAAGCGTGCTGCCGCTTGCGCTGTGTCCGTCTCAGGGAGCGCAAGCTGCCAACCTGCTGCTCGCTCTAGGGGTGGAGAGCAAGAAGGGTATTTGTTTCCCCCAATTCTTATATAAATATTTTAAGGCTGCAAGTGAAACTAATGGTTATGGCTTTTAAACACATTATATCATACAAAAGAATGGTTACAGATAATCTGTGCACTATCTTGGAGGTATATAGATCTATGAACGATCTGTGCAGATACACAACTGCCACCAGTCGTGTATCTGCAATATACTGTTCTCAGATGGGCCCCGTTGTAAAACATCCTGTGGGGGTTAGCATGTGATGACTGAAACTGATAAGAGCTAACGTAATCAGATAGTGAGCTATTGAACAAAAGCCCAAATTTTTCTAAACTTCCAGACATGCCCGCCTTACTATCTGATGATCCTTCTGACTGGATATTACTAAACCATATAAAAATACACATTTTTTTTAACCCACTCCAGTACACTTACATGGTCACAGATAACTTGTCAGTACAAGCAAGTTGAAAATATGTGAGCACTCACCCTCTGCACTGAGTGGGATGGTTTCTTCCGCCTCTCCAAAGCATACAGAGTGTACTCAGCCTCTCCCTTTGCTGCCCGACACTCCTCCATAACCCTGGGTCAGAGAGTTCTAGTTAGCTGCAATCCTTCAGATTAATACATTATGTGCTTTATTTCAAATCCGATAATTGCGAGCTTTAGCATTAGCTTGTGTATTAGTTTATTTCCATGTCCTTCCCAGTCCCCCTCCCTCGTATTCCTACCTGCTGACCCCTGGTTGCATCTCGTTCACCACTACCCTGCGACTCCAGGCCATCAGGTCCCTCTCGGTTGCCATCTGACTGCGGGGGGCATTGTTGTGCATCTGCCGGACCCCCTCTATCTGCCCGCTGCGCCTCAGACCCACATTAGGATGGGAGCCCATCAAAGCCGGGCTTCTCGGGTCTGTGAGACACAAAACAAATTACTCTTTCGACCTGCAATGCACTGCAAATCTTATGTTGCATATATGATTTACTGAACGCTCTAAATAAAATCATTAATACAATAAAAATACGCTTAAAAGTAGTATTTTGCTCACATCCTTCCAGTAAGACCAATTCTTTTTTTGGTTAATGTCTATTGGTTTTACACGGATGAAAGCAGTTTGTGTTGACTGGGAGCTCCTTACCCCTGGGGTGGCTGTCTCCGGGCTCCTCTCCCTGGTCCTGCTCGGCAGGCTCCTCCCTCTGGTTGTGCTCCTGCTGTAGCTGTCGAATCAGCCCGTCCAGAGGGCTCTCCTCCGGCTCTGCGGCTGTCTGCTGGCCAATCACCTGCTCCACCACCTCACCGTCACCTACAATAGCCAGGACATTGAGACACTAAGGCATTGCGGTTCAGCACTAACAGAACACACTACAGCAGCTTACCCAAACCCACGTGTTATTGAGATACTGGAGGACAACATTTGGATGAGTCTGTTCGATTTCCAGAACATGTCTTAAGGCAGTGGAAATGTTATTTTACTCAAATGTCATTTAACTAGCAGTAATAGCTTCAGCAGTCCACTTAAACAATTCTGTTACTCTCTACTGCAATCGTGTTATAGCCAATTAAGGTGCACTAATTAAAGGCATAACACTTTAAATAGTTTATTTCGACAAAGTATGTATATAGCATAGTGTATAGAACCCAAGGACTGATTCACTGCAGGAATGGAAATAAGACTCATATTGCATAACAATTTGCTCCATTTCTGGTTTTACAATGTGTTTAATAAGACACACCAGAGTTGTTACCTATAAACTGTGGCTAATCAAGCTCATATTCAAACCTGGAATTAGTAAAACTGCTATGCAACTGGAGTCTTATTTCCATCCCGGCTCTGCACAATGTATGTGAAATCCGTAACATGCAGAACCCTGCCCAGAGTGTTTAGCTGTACCGTTGGCCAGGTAACCCAGCTGTGGGATGAGCTGCTCTTCATTGCAGTTCTCCCTCCCAGGCACTAGGCGCTGATAGAGAGTAGGGTGGGGATTTCCATCAACGTCTACTAGGAAGGGCGGGGGCATCAGGTGCGGTGCCTGCTGGGTCTGCTCGTCGAGCACGTAGTTATTGGAGTCTCGGATCAGGGGCCGGAAATCCGTGTGGAAAAACATCTGATCAGGAATCTGCAGGGAAGCAGCCAAACAAAATGACTGGAAAACACATCAAAGAAACCAGGTCTCGCCAAGTGTCTACTTGTTTAGTATTTGTGACCAGATGGCCGTTTTCCAATAAAAGATTATTCCTGCTGCTACCTTGAGCTATGTTTCCCCAAACCCCTAGATATTCTCCTTTTTATTTAGCGTCCAATTATTTTGACTCATCCTGCACACTACACAGCCATGCTTTTACCAGGTGAGCCACAGGGACCCACCCCTAGATATTCTCATGAGCATCATGAGGATGCCAGAGAATTTAATTAAAACAGAAACTCATAGTTATACCAAACTCAGCAGGAATCAAATATAAATGGGTTCTGCGCTAAAAGATTGCTACACATTACCTTGCTTTATTTTTCCTATGAAACATTCCCTAAAAAGACGACTAATTGGATTGGAGATTACTGATCACTTCAGTACCCAAGGTTCAGATTTAATGAGCACTGCCTTCACAGGCCTCTTTTGAAAGCGTGCAAGTGAAGTGAAATGTGCCGAGAAATCTCGTTAGCTGAAACTCCTCAGAGGAAACATTTAGCTCATTATGAGCTCTTAGGACTCCTCTTGGATCTTGAGATCAGATGAAAAGATCTAGAGAGAGCATAGCTCACCTTCTCGTAGGGCCTGCTGCAGCCAAACCCGAATATGAGCAGGTGACCGTGGGAGTCGGTGCAAACAAAGTGCTGCCCGTCAGAGGAGAACTTACAGTCGAACACAGCGCCGTGACCCTGACCTTCAATCTGAAGAGGACAGACACGCAGCTTTTAAATACAGCACAATGTTCTCATATATGGTTACAGTTATAGACTCCAACTTTGAAATTCTGAAATCAGCTTTTTCCGAGGAGTCTGTTACTTGATTATTTGTGTGTAATTTCTCCTATTTTGAATCTTGTGGCTGCTCAAACTGCAAAATGGATTTTAAGAAATGTTAACATCATAAAACACAAAAACTGATCTCGGGAACTACAATGAAAGTCTTGCTGTTCCTTATACTTTAGAGTTGTTGTGTGTCATATGCACACCATGACATCTGTACACAGGATAAGAAAATTGTTAACAGTGATTGTCTGATACTGAAGCACACACACAAGTCTAGCACAGGGCTCACCATGTTGAAGTAGTTGCGAATCTTAGTGCCCTTGGACAGGTCCCAGATAAAAATGTTCCCATCATGCCCTGCAGACAGCATGATCCTGGAGTCATAGGGATGGGCTTCCAACACAAATACCTCATCATCATGCCCCTGTGGGGAGCAGAGGTGGGGTCAGCATGGTACAGGCAGCAAGCCAAACATGGGGGAGAGGGAAGAGGGAGGAGAGCAAGTTTCATTTCAGGAAATTCATGATTTCAGTGACCAAGAACAAGGAATGGAAATAAGAGCAGTCACTAGATCACAGTGGAATAGGAGCAAGACAGCAGCAAGAAAATTAGAATACAGAGACTGTGGAGAAATAATGAATGAATGAAGCAAGCAAGCAGAAGAGGAATAGTGGGAGGGGATGACTAAGTAAGGGGAGACAGAGGACTCAGTCTGTACCGAGAGAACGTGCAGTAGCTGCCCGGTAGATGGGTTCCACACTTTGAGCAGGTAGTTGTTGACAGCAGTGATGACAGTGCTGTCAGCTCGGTCCCAGGTCACCATCGTCACGTTCAGCTTTGTCACCTTGTCCTCCCCTGGCACCACATTGCTCCTAATAGGAAGAATGTTCACAGATCATTAAGGAATGGTTTACAGTGTGCATCTAGGCAAAAAAAAGAATTAAACTCGCTCCCTCCCAATGCAATTAAACTCGCTCCTCCCAATGCAAATTAGAAAGTGGGCTACATAATCACAAGCATGCACAGGATTATATATATATATATATATATATATATATATATATATATATATACACACGTTTACTTTGTGATAATCTTTTCCCATATTACACAAAAGACAAGTGTCAGAAATATTGTTTTTCTTTCTAAAAATGCCATAACCATTTATCCACTTAGGTTTGGGGTGAATTAATGTTCATTACATGATAAAGTGGTAGCGAGATACATTTTCCTACAGTATACCATTATAACACAGCAGTGACAATATGCCTGATGAGCCCTAAGCAAAACCCTGGTTGAATCACCTACCCTGGCAGCTTGGCAGTCATATCGAGGGCTGTGCTCTTCCACTCCTGCTGCTGGTAGTGCCAAATGCGTGCCGTGCCGTCTCTACTGCCACTGACAAACCGCAGGCTAGGGACATAAATAGGAGTGCTCAGTGACAGCATGCACACACACTCACACAGCTACACACACAGCAAAGTAGTTCTATTTGCACTACAGTAACTGCAAACATAACTAAATAAATGGAATCCTTTAGTTTTTAAAGCTATTAAATTACCATTCGGGGGGGCAGTATTAGCTGCAGTGGGAGAAGGAGGGCACATTACTTGCCCCCACCTCTTTGTATGGAAGAAATACAAAAGGCTTACCTGTCGCTGTTGTTACAAAACTGCACTGCCACAACTTTGTCCTTGAAACAATACAAAATAAAATATGGGTTAAAAACACACATATTAGCAGCCACTTAGTCTTAGTAAAGAATAGTTTCATTGTTATTTTAATTTTTTTTTGCTAGATTCATAAGGTTTACGTTTGTATTCCTCTGAAAATTTGTGTATATTATTTACAAAGTACATACTACATTTCCATTCACACAATATACAAATTTATTGGCTTTGGCCTACAAGGAACATCAACATTTCTTCACCTGCTGCATTAAATGCTTCAAATGTGAAGTCATCACCTCAAAAAGGGTTACTTCTACCTGGTCCAATGATCAGACTTGACAAAGAAATCACAGAACACAGTTGCATATAAAGTATGAAGCCAGTATTAATGAGTTATATCATCTGGAAACCAAGTAAGAAGCATGACCTCAACAGGCAACAAATCTTTGGTCACAATGAACTTAAACTAAAGACAGAAAAACATAGAGGGGCTTCCTTACCGTGTGTGCCTCAAGCTCAGCCACTTTCTCAGGAGACTGTGAGCCCAGGTAGTAGACCCTGATCACATGATCCGTGCTGCCCGTCGCCAGGAACATTCCCCCTGGAAGAAGCCAGCAAGGGGGTTTATTGATCTGAAGGACAGCACCTTAGACCCAACAATATCCTGGAGCATTGATAATAAGCAATCTCATTCTTATTATCTCGATTTAAAACAGAAATGTGGTGGAAGGGAAAGAGGATACACTGTTTAGTGCGTGTGCGTGCGAAGGAGCGTGTAGTTGCTCCAGCCCCACCTCTCACACAGACAGTGGAAAGGGAGACATGTCATGGTGGATACATACCGCAACTGAAGGAAGAACAGGAGATTTGGACTCCAGGTCTGGACCTCTCTGTGAATTTAAATGGACGCTCGCTGCATGAAAAACAAACAACACCACCAGAAACGTTAACGAGACACGCGCCCAAAGCAAACGTCACTCTTTATAGTCTTCATTCGCAATGAAGTACTAACGTTTTGTTCAGTAAGGTGGTTGTTCGGACGTCCTGGAGTATCATGCTATTCAAACACTTACTTGAATTTCATGCTGTGGGACTGCCACTGCCAGAAGCAGACCGTGCCGTCAGCCCCAGTGGATGTGAGGTATTGAGTTGTTCCTTTTGTTGCCGGAGAGAACTGAACAAGATACAAGTTTGAAGAGTTCACTGAGACTTGTATTAGGATAACCGACAAATGAATACCTACTGAGACCACTTTTCCCAGTCCCAATGAAAAAAAAAAAAAAAAAAAAAAAAGGGTGCGGCAGCAAAGAAATGGTCTCCTTACATTAATACGTTGTTCTCTAGCCAACTTCCTCATGCAAGAGGTTCAAAATTAAAGGAAAGCGATCCTGTTTGAGAACGGTATCACTAGACTGCTGGTAAGCTCTGGTACATACTGTAAGATCAACTGTAGTTATCTTACATCAACTGTAGGTATTGCTTTCTTAATTACCTTTACTAGGAACAAATAGTTTTAATGCAACAGCACCTAAAGGCACCATCAATGACCTGTCACGCTACCTGAATGGAGGTGATGGACGCCGTGTGGCCCTGCAGCACAGCCACAGGCGCGCACGTCCGCAAACACCACACGCGGATGATTTTGTCGCAGCTGGCAGAAGCGATCATCGTGTTCTCGTAGTTTACGGTCATGTCTGAAATCTCGGCAGCGTGACCTCGGAGGGTCGAGAGGAGCCGGCCGTCATCCGTAGCCCAGATCTTGACCAGGCAATCGTCCGAACCCTGAAATGACACACACATTACATTTACAGTACACGAGGGTGCTTCTTGGAAAAGATAGTTTACCTCAGCTTGACTGTCCATTAAAAAAATTAATAAAAACCAACATCTTTTCAAATTAACTTAATTTTTTTTATTATTATGATTATTTATTTATTTTTTTAAGCAAGGCTGGTAAAATTCAATTAATTTACAAGTTTCTGGTTGGGTAATTAATTTTCAGGTATCTAATGCACAAAACAAAAAACAATGAACTGCACTTTCAAGCATTTTCTCCTGGCTTTCCAACTCAAATGTATGAGAAGGTTATACAACGCAGAAACATGTATGGCTTTTGGGTGATTCTGCAACCTACCGTAAAGATTCTTTTGCCAGTTCGGTCGAAGGCCACACAGTACACTGAAGACAGGTGTCCCAGAATCCTCCGGTGCATCTTCATGTGCTGATAGGTGGAGGAGGGCACGATGTGGCTGAAGCGGGCAAAGCCAGTCGTCTGCCGGGCCCCTATGATGGTCACTGGAAGTAAAGCAAGGGTTCGGTCAGTCCAAATTGACCATTTTATTTTCTTTAATTACAATAGTTTGCGTAGCAATTCTCTTTGCTACATAAATAGTAAACCAAAACACACCACCAAGGTACAGTATGTCCATAACATACAGCTTTGCAAGGATATACAAATATTTAGGAGGGCCAGTATAACAAAAAAGTGGGTCATCATGACTTATATTCATGCAAGGTATCCACTGGTAACCAAGGTAAGCCTGTAATTTGCAAATTTTGCATCCCCCTTACTAGGTAAGTGACTCATAATTCACTTAGCAGCACTAAAGATATAGGCAGAAATAAATGTAACCATCATAGAACCCACAAGTCTTTGGTTTCAAGTTGTTACTGGCAGAACATGTCAATACAAAAAGCAGCAAGTTATCAGATACAACACATTTCAGGAATACAACTGTCAGGCGGGTGATTAAACAGAGTGTTCCTGCATTTCAAGCACTGTTATGGACTGGGTAACAACAACTTACCAACATTTGGTGGTTTGCCATAGATCAGAGGAGGTTCTGGCGGTCTGCCTCTGTGTAGAGCTGCAAATGCAGGGCCGCTCCATACTGGGTG
The DNA here is from genome assembly GCF_902713425.1 of Acipenser ruthenus. Taxonomy (NCBI): domain Eukaryota; kingdom Metazoa; phylum Chordata; class Actinopteri; order Acipenseriformes; family Acipenseridae; genus Acipenser; species Acipenser ruthenus. The sequence goes on from NC_081204.1 coordinate 28,267,307, forward strand.
CCTACAACCTGCAAATTAAACAAACAAGATTAATGGTCAGCTCTGGAGCATTTGTCTACTTGGCTTTTTGTATTGTATTAACTCAGGAGGACAAAACACCAAACAGCCATGCAGAATATAATAGACATGGAACATCTAAAGATCTAATTTCAATAGGGTCTTCAAAGGGACCTACTTTCTAAAATATGTAAAAACTGTTCAGTGGGAGCCCAGATGCTCCACTCCCTGCTTTCACAATGAAGTCACTCCAGTTTTCACACACCAACAGATCCAAACTAGTCCCATGCTAAATCTATGCCAGCACTGATTTCCATGAACATTAGTCAAATTGGTGCGGACACAAAAGTGACAATAGACTGAGCAATGCTTTGCAAGGCGGTATGCCATTATGCTCGACTTCCTGAATCAATGTTGTGTGATGCACTGCCATTACAGCTTCTGTCCTGTCAGTGAGATGAGACGAGGTTATAAGTTCTAAAACCATGACTGAAGATGAGCCCGGCTCTTGCATTGTGGGCAAGATGCTCGCTTGCAGTGCGTAGGGTCACTGGTTCGCTCCCATCCTCCTCTTTGGTACATTAGCATTAAAGTATTGCGCACAGTTACATGTATCTTAGTTTGGTATTTTGTGCTTTTTAAAAGCTGCTGGAAGGATAGCAGTGGCAGTATTCCTATGGCAAGCTTCTAGTAGTGGATTTGTTACCCTTTGCTGTGCGCAGCAGGGACTGTCGCCCGAGCCCCAGTAAAGTCTGAACTCCAGGAACACTGGGAGGAAGCTCTTTGTCCAGGAGGGGTCCGATTCGCTGGCAGATTCGGAGCAAGTAATCAGCTGGGATGTGCTTATTGGTTTTCATCTGCACAAAACCGAGTAGAATGAAGGTTACATGATATAAAACGGAGTGGCAGCACCCCTGTACAGTCAACTCCAACAAGCCATTAATCAGACCCAGAACAATGCTATGCTTGGACCCCACTTGCACAGCTGTGTAATGTGAGGGCTGGTTAATTCTCTCTCTAAAAGTGTCCTTCACAATACTCCACTGTGATCATTGTAAGTCTGCCCACAATAGTGTACTTCTGAACCACTTCAAATGAGCTTGAGACACAGCTTTACACTCTACTGGGCAGATCCCAGTAGAGTGTAACAAATCCCATTAGATTTTCATTATATTCTATTGAAGAATTACTTTCTCAGCCTGCATTTCTATTAATTTTACAGTGCTTTCCCTAAACAACTTAACAAATGATTTATAAATAAATACCCAAAATATCACCTCCATATTCACCAGAACATGATTCTTTATACTGGAGTAATTTGGGTCCTATTACTTATTAGTGCATAATAACTACTGCATGCCGACCTTGAGCTATGCAAGGCAATAAACAGTGATACATGCTTTCATTGCAACACAAGCTCACAGCCAGGCAAAGCAGAAGGGACTTCATCATACAGCTGTTATCAAGTAATGAATACTGATATGGCTTTAATGTAGAAGGGTTTAAAAAATAACAAATGTCAGGCTGTGGGTTACTTCAACAGACTTAACAACACATGGTTAATAAACACATCACAGCTGAACACTGCATATAATTCATTGATATTTTGACTACTGTGTACATATGCTAAACGTGCAGACTTAACCAGATGGACTCTTAATAAATTCAGTACAGCACTGAAATACACATTTATGTTATGCTGTATCTGCATGACTTACACAACTTTTCTGAGAATAATCGTGTCACTATTTTTGGATCACAACGCTCAAGGCATAATTGTTCATTTAACATTATTTAAATTACACGTGCAGACAATTTTTCAACTCTAGCTGCTGTCCTTCACACAGACCATTCCTATTTGTTAGGGTGTTCTCTGTGACATTATTTTAACAAGGTCAGGAAGAATGTGTTTTACAATACAAATCAGCTTGTTTTGTTTTGTTTTTCCGTGTGTTGAGGGGTTAACTGATTAAAACGTCAAAATTATAATAAAAGCGCACACATTTATAACCAAACTTTTGATTTATAACTTATTCTCCGTCTAATAGGTTCCAGTACGGTTCTGATCCGCTTTCTTTGTCTGTGTTTAGTCGCGTATTAGTCCTCGCTCTTCTCACCAGCCTCGCCACGGCTCATGAATATTTAAGCACGCACTGCAGACTTAGTTCAAGCGTCTCATTGCATCGCCCAATCAGATGGTGGCTTTCATTATACAATACTGCATTTCAAATGAAAGTCCCCTACTGATTGGCTACAATTCGAGACGGACGTCTGTCCACCACCTCTGTACGTGCCCTGCAATACCTCCCCCCCCTTGCCATTATGCACAATAAGGCGTTTATTTCAATACAAAATATGATTTTCACCTTTAAAAAAAAAAAAAAAAACTCACCCGTAAATCTCTATTTTCAAACCGACTTCAGATTATTAAAAAGATTGTCTCTGTTATTACAAGTGAATTTCTTAATTGTACATAAAACGCCCAATTCACTAATTAAAAAGTTGTCCAATACACTGACAGAAGTTTCAAACTTTCTAATGACATCCTTACCCAGTCATCGAAGTTTCGTTTATGTTCTCTCGATTCCCAATCTAATCGTTTCGGTATGAGCTATGGGGAAGAAGCACACGGTTAAACAGCGCAAACCTCCAACTACACAACCGTATGTTTTTTTCCGGTTTAACCCGAATCCAAAACAAACAAACATGAAATAGTATTTTCACGTGAAAAGTGATATCGCGGAAATGAGATGTGAGAATAAAGATCGCACACAAGGCGAGTCGGAGCAGCGCTGCCTACCTCGTATTCTTCCAGCTCTTCTACAAAGACCTGCGGGGAAGACAGACACGGGAATTACATCGTGTCGCTTAAAAACAAACACCAAAAACATGTCCTACAATAAATATAGATAATTATTAGCTCACCTGGGCCGATTTTTTGCAAGGTCCAGACTGTAAAAATCTTGCAATGAGGTAATACAGATCTGTAAAGAAAGGGGGAGCATACAAAAAATTATACACACAAGCCTTTTCATAAAAAATATAAATATAAAACTATTTAAAGACACTAACCAGCCTCGATCTGTGAACAGCGGATGTCTGCCATCTTGCGAGCCGGGAGCCGCTATTAGTTGTATTTGTACTCCTATTGTTGTTTTTATTTGTTTGTATAAAATTGCCCGTTGAATTGTTTCCCCGGCGTTCGGCCTTTTTCCTCTCTGTCTTTCACGGCATCGCGCTGTGTTTATCGATGCCCCCACCAGGCAATACTGGGAACTTGCAATCACTTTACCGGCCGCTGGGGGGGTATAGAAGCCATTTTTGCAAAGGACAAAATGCCATTGACAATAAAAAAAAAAAAAAGACATCTTGGTGAAGGAGTCGAAAATGAAATTCTATGATGACCCTGTTTTGTGTTTTAGAATATATTCTACACATGTTTATATATGTTTGTAATTTAATTTATGAGTTATAAATGTCAAACATACAACATATATTGAGTCTTCAGTAGGGCTATTTTCATGTGGGCAAAATCATGAGATGTTAAAAATAAACTCAAATAGAAAACACAACTCAAATGTAACCGTTTCTTATGCGGCATACTGATAATTGCGACTCCCCAAGCGTAATTGGTCGTAAGGGGAGCTGTAATTTATGTTGAAATATACCTGCGGCTTGAATTGAATAATTGCAAAAGACACACATTTAGTGATCTCAACACAGAGATCATATACATATGCTTATACATTCCTGTCTAACTACAAATAGATCACACTGACTGTTTAGAGATCTTAACGGGCTTTTAATAGTTCCATTCTGCATACAGACTATTACATGCCTATTAAACCTTTAGGGTTCCGAGGAACGATCATTAGAAAACGTCATATGGTTACTTTCTGCAAGAGGGCTCTCATGCACAACACATTCGTGAATGCTTATACTGCGTATTGAAGGAGTGTTCAGTTCAGTGTTGTATTGATATATTTATTTTTTCATCAGCAGCATCAATTTTTCGTCGGGCTCAAAACATGTAGGTGTAATAAAAAACATTTTAATGTGTACAATATAGACAGAGCCATCTGCCGTTTTTTTTTTTATTTATAAATCTAGACACGCCTCTTTCACCTAGTATTATTATATGGCAGCCATTAGCTGTTAGGGTTATGGTGCCTGCGTTCCTGACAAGCGCAATGCAAGTACAACTGTAGGCTACGCTATATGATGAGATATACATTGTAAGCCCTTATCCCCCCTTGCATTTTCAGTAAAGTGGTCAGTTTGGATGTGACCTAATTGACAATTAATAATACTTAAATGCTTGGAAGCTTAATAGCGGCTCTTCCTGTTTGAAGGCTTGGATGCATACCTTTCGGACACTGCCAGTGCCACCAGTTCTTGCAGCATTCCAATCATTACAATATACTCACTGTATGCTATACTGATAGAAAAACCGACAATAGTAGGGAACAATAAAGCAAATACTATTAGACACTGCCTGTGCCTGTGAAAGGTTGAGTAACATACTTGGCCAAAGTGGAAGGGGCACTCACCAACCTGCTTGGCCAGCGTGGTGAGTTAAATGAGTTGAATGGGGGAGGCTTAGAGTCCTGGCACATGGGATTCCCAGACAAGCTCAAATCCAGGTAAAGACAGATTTAGAAAACACTGATAACACAGTGTAACAAATTTTTTTTTTTTTTGGTTCCTGGGTAGTAAGTGTTATTTTCTAATTGCTTATGCCTCTAAAGTATAGAAAATGGCTATTATTCCCCACAAACTTTGCTTTTGTGACCAGGACAGTGATATTTTGAAATTTACCTATTTTCCAGAACATTCCAGATAGATTCAGTGCTGAGTAAACTTGGAGTAACTTCTAGAACTTTCCAGTAATATAAATAGTAGTATAAATACAGGGGCCTTAAGCCCACCAGTTCAGTTTAGTTCCAGCTGCCTAAGTGGATACATATCTGCATTTTTCTGAGATGGCATCAAGAGGCTGCAAGCATCCGGCAGACGCATTTTGCTATGTCTGCGGCCAATTTATCAAGACAAGAGCGAAAAAGTACTCCGTGGAAGCATCTGCTAAGATGTGTGAGGCCTACAGGGATATTTCGGCATGCCTGTCGGGGATCAAGACAAACCCTTGGCACCTCATTTCACCTGCAAACACTGCAAAAAAACTCTGAAAGGTAAGATGGACAATTGTTGCTTTGAATTTTATGTTATAAAATTTGTTAAAATTTTTAAAATTGTAAAAGTTTTTAATTTTAAAATGTTTTACAATTTTCAATGTTATTGGAAAAATATATCATATATGAAAAATGTTGCGAGAATCTCTTACACATTAGTCATGGGTGAAATAAATGTATTTTTGTAGGATGGTACAGAGGGGAAAAGAGAGCCATGAAGTTCACTATCCCAAGAATTTGGCGGGAGCCAACTGACCACTCAAGCAACTGCTACTTCTGCATGGTGGACCCTTCCAAACGTCGGACTGGCAAGAATGCACCTGCTATCACGTATCCGGACCTTCCTTCATCCATCGCCCCGGTGCCACACTGCCATGAGCTCCCCGTACCTACTCCTCCGGAGAGAGAGCAGCCGTCTTTAGAAGAGAGCAGCAAGTCAAAGAGCGAGGAAGACGTTGTAGATCCAGATGACAATTTCAGAGGTGTAGCTGAGGAGAGAAACCCCAACCAAAAAGACCTCAACGACTTGATTAGAGATCTTGGTCTCACCAAGTCCAATGCCGAGCTTTTGACGTCTAGGCTCAAGCAGTGGAACTTGTTGGATGAAAGTGTGCAAGTCGCAGATCAGAGGAAGCGTCACCAACCTTTTTCCAGCTTCTTCACCCGTCAAGATGGGCTCTGCTTCTGCCACAATGTGACCAGTCTGTTCGAGGCAATCGGAATCGCCTGTAACCAGAATGAGTGGCGCCTCTTCATTGACAGCTCATCCAGGAGCCTCAAAGCCGTGCTGCCCCATAATGGTAACAAGTACCCGTCTCTTCCCCTGGCTCACTCGGTGCACCTCAAAGAGGATTACAACAGCATCAAGACCTTGCTGGACGCCTTGAAGTATGATGAGTACGACTGGGAGGTCATAGGAGACTTCAAAATGGTGGCATTCCTGATGGGTCTCCAAGGCGGTTTTACCAAGTTTCCCTGCTATCTTTGCCTTTGGGACAGCAGAGACACAAAGGCGCACTACCACAGGCGGGACTGGCCACAGTGGACCGAGTTCTCTGTGGGGAGGAACAACGTCAAGTGGGAGCCACTGGTGGACCCCCGGAAGGTGCTGATGCCACCACTGCACATCAAATTGGGCCTTATGAAACAATTTGTCAGAGCTCTAGATAAGGAGTCGGCAGCCTTCAACTACCTTCAAGACTTCTTCCCTAAGCTGTCTGAGGCAAAGGTCAAAGCCGGTGTCTTCGTCGGACCACAGATAAAGAAGATCCTGGAGTGCAATGAATTCCCCAAGAAGCTCACTAGTAAGGAGAAAGCGGCTTGGAACAGCTTTGTTGCAGTGGTTCGGGGCTTCCTGGGCAATCACAAGGCCGAAAACTATGTGGAGCTGGTTGAGACTCTGGTGAAGAAATACGGCACAATGGGCTGTAGGATGTCCCTCAAAGTCCATATCCTTGATGCTCATCTTGATAAATTCAAGAAGAACATGGGAGCGTACTTGGAGGAGCAAGGCGAGCGCTTCCACCAGGATATACTGGACTTTGAACGCCGCTACCAAGGACAGTATAACGAGAACATGATGGGAGACTACATTTGGGGGCTGATTCGTGAAAGTGATTTACAGTATAATCGTAAATCTCGAAAAACTACTCACTTCTAAATCTTTTGTAGTCATTTTTGTATTACTTTAGTATATATACATGTTCATTTGGATTCATATGTTGTTTTTTTCTGACTTTATGTGAACGAAAAGACACAAATTCGACCGTTTTCTCACTGGAAATAGGTAAATTTCAAAATATCACTGTCCTGGTCACAAAAGCAAAGTTTGTGGGGAATAATAGCCATTTTCTATACTTTTGAGGCATAAGCAATTAGGAAATAACACTTACTACCCAGGAACAAAAATTGTGTTACATAGTGTAATAACTCAATATAGGAGCACCAGAACCTAGAACCCTGAAGGATTATAAACACCATATAATAAAAGGCAAAGAAAAAAAAAACACTTTTGAAGCTGCTAACATTTTAATGACAATGTATATTTTTCTAAAATAAGTCACTGCAGCTTAAACCCTTTGGGGAATGTAAACAGACTAGACAGTCTAAACCGTGGATGAAGGGACCCTAGTAAACCAGCATCAAAGAATAATACATGTTGGTATAAACTTCAGCATTAGGTGTGGAACAGCTGTGGTTTCCATGATCTGGTGTGAGAGCCTCTATTTTATATGCTGCTCCAGAGTTACAATTATTATGTGCCTCCTGCCCCTTTACTAACCACCCAGTCACTGTACACACCCAAACCCCACCCTTCTGTGAATACCGGGTTTAGTGCCAGTGCTTAAAGGACATTTATATGTGTGGCTATTTGTCATTTCTTGAGACAGGCTTCCCTCGGGCCTAGAGCTTAGACTTTTTTTTAATGTATTTATTTATTTTAGTTCTGTATTAAAACAGATTCCTAAACCAGTAGCCAGGGTATTCCAAAAGGAGCTGATGTAACTGTTGTGACTGCCAGGGTGACTGTAAATGAAAGCATAGAGCCTCATACTGTACATGCAGACACTAGAATGAAACACTTGCTCATAGCGGTGTAAATAGCATACTACTCTGTAATATGCATTCTCCTGCAGTCTTACTACCCCAGCTTTAAAGAGGTTACAGTTAGTGAAATAATTCCATATATCTGCACACCCTTCATATTAATCAATGTAATCTTACACAGCATGTGTTAGTACTCGCTGTATCGATATTTTTATAGCAAACTTGTGTAGACCCCCCAGTATATTCAGTGGTTGTGCTGAAGAACATACTCAATTGGATAGCTCAGGTGGGGTTTACACTTGTTTTTTTAATATACAAGTTAGATGACTAACTTAACAACTTCTAGTCCTAATTTGAATAAAAGGCAAATACACGTTTCCTAATAGGAACAACACATTGTAATGCTATGCTATCTGAACATCTCTTGCATGTGTGTGCAAGTCATCTGGCCAGCAATATTTTGCACACCATGTTAAACAAGTTCTGACACATGGCAATGACGTAATGATTCTTAAGGCTGGTGTTTCTTTTAGGTTGACGCATGTTTTCTCAATGTTCTATTTCGGCAGGATAACCTGTTCTTGGGCTGGAAGATATTAGGCATTAATAAACACTAATGCAATTTGTTTTTTGAGGATCCTCTGACTACGTATGTGACATTCACTAGCTCTGGAGTACACAAAGGTGGGGCTAGCAGAGCTCAACAGCCACTGTCACGATTTAAATGGTATAGGGAATGCTGTTCAGTATTGTCACTAAGGATACGCTAGACAAACTCAGCTCAAAGCCAGGCAGCATTAGAAAGAAAAAAAATAGAACTCTGAATGACTACAAACCATAAAACAGCATAGGAAATGTCAAACAAGCAATACAATTTATATGAAAATATTTAGGCTGAACTGACATGCAGCGAGCTTCAGCTCCTCACCTGAAGGCCTTTGTGATCTGAAACGATATTTTATCCAATTTTAAAAGGGATCGTCAAAAAATAAATTTTATATATATATATATATATATGAACCACACATATTATGCTTTAAAAGGTAATTTCCCTACTAACACCTCACAAAAAGTAAACACTCAAAACAGGCAATGGTCTTCGAGGAGTGTTTTTCTGTTTTTAAATTTGTTTTATTAAGATATTATTAAGATCTATCCAGCAAAATGTTTAAAAGAAATTGGGTACACGCATCCATCTGCCCATTCAAAGAGATGTTGGTTTTCATTAAACTTATTTTACATGATTTTCTTCTTAATTGTATAAAAATCAATAAAATTAACCCCCCAAACCTGGTATTTTCACACTTTACAGTATCACTAAAATATTGATTATTTTCAAATTTTTATAAAGCCAACCCCCAAATAACTGGAATGTTTCACTGTATTATTTTTTATACCTATTTTTTTTCCAGGCTTCCCGGAAAAAACAAACAAAAAACAAGCACACCAACCCAAAATAAAATGTGATATGGAGAAAATTAAAACAGCTGCTGGGTAGAACTGCACACATGAAAAGGGGACACAAAGACCAAAAGTTAAAATCTACCACAAACTTCCCTCTTAGGTATCATACAAACTATTACAACCACAGTTTAAAATGTAAGGGTTTCCTGTCCTCGCTGATGTGTATGTTTTTCTTGTTGTCACGGTTTCAGTCCTTCCTCTTGGAATTTCTTCTTAACCCCAAGCAACCAAGCTGTTTGGCGCTCCTTTCTGAAATTCATGCTTTTAAAAAAAAACTTTTATTTATAAAATAGTTGATAAAAATATTCCTCTGTTAACAATACTTCATGGAGGTACAGATACTGGACAACAGAGATGGGAGGGCAGACAGCATGTTACTCTGGGTGGGCTTCTTTCTCTTCAGAGGCCTTAACGGACTCTTCCTGCGAAATGGAACAAGACATGAGTAGATTCTCTGACAAAAACCACAGCATTGAGCAACTACTAACAGTTAAAGACCTGTCATATATCAATCAATAATGCACTTATACATGCGTCTTATGGCCCTAGTCACAAAACTATAGAGTAGCTTAAAATTCAATTTTCTTTCTTTTTGCTTCAATTTTTATGATGCTTACACATTCAGAGTTGTTCTTTTTGCACTTTCTCAAACACTGTGTGTTTCAAAAGTGAACTTCCGTTCACTAGACACTGTACACGTAGGTCCCAAATGTGCAGTTTCAAAAGAATACACAATACCGCAGACATGTATTTTCAATTTAAAACAGGACATCTGGTACTACGTACACGGAAAGAAAGGTCTCAGTTTGATTCCCTTCACTTTCAGGAACTCTTTTGCACTTCCTTTTCCTGGGTCATTTCATTTTTTGTAGTGTCTTTGGGGTCAAAGCATCTTACTGGCTGCAAAGCATGTCACTCATTAGGGTAGGCAGCTGGATGGTTATTGACAGGGAAGGCGACCCCGATGGGGTGGGGACAATTTCACTCTCCAGTTGCAATGACAATAAAAGCAAGTCAGGCTTGCAAATAGATTATTTTGTGTAGTACCAGCTATCAGGTTTTAAAATGAAAATACATGTTGGCTACTTTAAAAACTACAAAAGTGAGACCTAATTAATGAATGGAGGTGTATGGCATTAAAAATGTATGGAATTACAGTCTAACTTCACTATAACGAACCCCCTTTAACAATCCAAGCAGCAAGAACTGTGTTTTTTTCAATGGAAAATAGCCCTATTAGAACGATCACTTTTACAAAATCTACCCAGATAAAACGATCTCGATAGTGACTGACACTGAACTTTCTCCAGTGTGGATGTTTTATTCTCTCAGTGAAAACAAAGCCCTTGGTAGGCGAATTCGAAGATAAGGCTGATTCACAGATAACCTATTATAGTGCGAATCACGTGTGACGTATGCAACCGTTGCCATCTTCACACAAACTGCAATTGCTGTATACATATTTCTTATATATACAGTTTAAATGTTGATCAATGTGAAGTTGTCTTGAAAGAACTACTGAATACTGTATAAAGATGTTCAATTCAATCTGGGCATTCTTCATTCATCCGATACAGCAAATTGCCAAACCCCATTACAGTGAACAACCTGATATAACCAACATTTCTCCAGGTCCCAGGGGGGGTTCGTCCCGGGGGGGGGGGGGGTATTTTGCTACAACCATCACTTTAAGGTGCTTTGGCCGTGTTCAGCAGCTGTTCTTCAGTTCGAATTGCCTTCCACAGACATATGTAGTGTAGGCTACATCAGACAGGTCTTTATTTAATAAGTGCAGCACCATCTAGCAATGCTGTGTATCGCCAGTAAAACAACAGGAGACAAACTGGCAGATGATTATGCTAAAAAGCCCCTTTGGCTAATTCATGTATCTATATGGCAGGCAACTAGCAATGAAGAGCAAGGTGGACCCAGGTGAAATCACCTCCACACAGACTTAAGAAAATGCAATGGCAATAGAAACAAGCAACTAAGGCACTGGCAAGAAATGTTATAATTACTTCAATAAAGATTTGCACAACTAATGCAACATTAAAATGCTATTGTAATAAACCTTTTTCCTTGTTATAAATCACCGAAACCTTACACATATGTTTAAAAATAGATCCTTAAAATAGTGTGACACAGCAATTATTTCTAAAGGTAAATCTGAAAGAACGTTTGATGAACGTCTACACCGCTGGGATAAGCCACAGCTGGATTTGCTTAGAGGATTTTACCGTATACAGCAATCTATCTGGATGGTAGTCAATTTATAATTTGAGTTAGTATTAAAAAAAAAAAAAAAAAAAAAAAAGTAATAACCATATTCAAATAAGTTAATAGTTTTCTTACCTCTCCAACAGCTGACCATTTTGTTTACCAGACTTTCACTTTAGTTCAGGCAAAGAAAGTATTTCCTGTCCCAACATTAGAGGTTCACCTCTTGCCTTACAGATAACAGACCCCCCAACCCTACACTAGCATTCTGGGTCAGTTGGGGTGCAATACATTCACAGCAGGAAGTCAATTGGCAAAGCAACCCAAGTACTTCCAGAAAATGTAATAGTGCTATGGCTTATAATGAGCTTCACCCCAGTCAAAGTCTGTAAAAACCAAAATATCAACAGTGAAACAAAAATGTTATGTGAAGACAACCGCTGGGACCCATGGTGTAGACCCAGAATGTGGCTGCCCATTGTTGTTTTCACCTGCCAAGTCTATCTGTGTTTATAGATATATTGAATACATAATATATTTTGGGGTATACTGTATGTAGTCTGTTTGTCTGTCCATCCAGTTCAGAATATGGGGTACCTGGAGACACACCCTGTTTGCCTGTTTCTCTGTCGAGTGTCACACCAAGTTTTTACAGTAGTGCTACAAAAAATATTTTATTAGTTGGAGCAAGCTCTCCACAGGTGAGGGTCATTGGTGCTGATTGGGCTAATTTACCATTCCATGTGAAACAAGTGAAGAAACAGCTGCTTAGATTTTTGTAGATTGCTGCTCTGCAGTCTAAGAAAAGCAGCAATCACAAATCCAAGCATCTGTGTCTTCACTTGTTATACTCTGAATGGTAAATGAGCTCAATCAACACTAATTACCCTCATCTGACATCAGCACTGGATTTCTTGGAGATCTCAATAATCATGTCATGGGTTTGCGCAGCACTAATATCTAGAGAAGTGCTTCTTTAATTGTGATTACCCTTGATCTGGACATGCTTTAGCACAACCCATTGATAGTATTAGTTAAAATTGCATGACCACATGTGCATACACTGGATAAAGGCCATGGTGATCTACAATGCATGTCCATCCTATATATCTTGCGGGGAGGAGGCTGTCCAGCCCTGTCTGACCACACCCACCCAGGCTCCTCCCCCTCTACACTGTACCTCGTTGGTTTTGGCGTCTCCATTCTCAGAGTGGTTTTCCTCCTTTGTATCCTCCTGCTTGGTCTCACCTTTCACACCCTTTTTTCCTTTCACCGCTGCCTTCTTGTCTTCCTTTTTATCGTTCACAGCCTTTTCTTTCTGCAGGGGATACACTCTGTTAAGCGCTGAAGAATTTAAAAAAATAAATAAAATCCTGCACTCGCCCCTCCAGCTAGAGAAGAGACACAAAGTCTTACTGGTAAACTGGGCCTCATTTAAAACGTGTTAAAAATGAAAAGGGTTTAGAACGATTATCATCTTGGAGCAGGGGTGTGCAAACCCAGATCCGGGGCAAAATGTTCCCCTCAAGACTTCTGAATCAGACCATTGATTTTTCAGCTGACCTCTGATATAAATGGCAGTGCACACTGTGCTAAACTGACACAAATGATGTATGCTGTGTCTGGCTGGTCTAGTGAGATAAGCCACAGAACCAGCTCAGTTTCAGGCCTGTGGCTAAAGACACCACAGTCTTAAAGCTTGTAGGACAGGATTTCGATGTTCTTTTATATTACCAATACCAAATTACATAAATATCAATAAACTTAAATTAATCAACCCCATTTTCTTGTTTAACACTTGATGGTTGATTAACAATACTCTACAGCAGGGGTCTCCAACCCTGGTCCTGGTGAGCTGCTGTGGCTGCTGGATTTCATTTCAACTAATCCCTTAGTTACTTAATTGAACCAATTATTGGCTTAATTAGTCAAGATTAACAGGTGTTCCAGATCTTTAGACGCTGATGATGTAAAGACACCTAGAAAACCTGCCGGATAGGGGCTCTGCAGGACCAGGGTTGGAGACCCCTGCTCTACAGTAAGGTTAACATATTTTTTTTGTTTGTTTAGTAACTACCTTTCATTGGCATAACAACTTTATAATATATAGTTATAAATAGTTTTGCAGACTATTTTCCTGCCACCATACCATTGATACTGTTATTGTGAGTGGGAATTAGGGTCCCACCCAAAGAACTACTGTATATGCTACGCAGGAAGTCTGAATACTGCTGCAAAAGGAAGTGAATCTATTGTGTGGTGGCAGGAGAAACTTGCCAGGAAGTAATTTTTTGAAAAATAAACAGAAAAAGGGGCTTGCTAGACAGTTGGCAGGTCTGTTGATTCTGCATAGTCACTTTACCTTTGCTGCTGTCTTTTTGGGTTTTGGAGCCGGTTTCGGTGCTGCTGGTTTCTAAATTTGAAAAACCAAAAAAAAAACATATTTTATCAACATTATATATTATAAAATAATGTTTAAGGTAGAAGGAAACATACTTACAGCCGATAACCTTGCCGACCTCCTCTGTGGCTACGTAAAGAAACAAAATAAGTTAGTGATGTGCAATAAATAAATAACACATCGGGGTCAACTCAACTGATTCTAAAGCTGCCGAATCCAAATACTGACCTTTAAACCATTAAATAAGGAGCTTGTACAGGTTTCATAATCATATTCAAGATGTTTGATTTGGATACCTGGCTACAGAAACACCCCTATTTGAATAGATCCCATTATCGTACCACAATCGGGTGTAGAAAGGTAGTGTACCTCCTTCATTTCCATCTGGCCATTCAAATTTTGTGATTTATCAGACGCAACAATTCAGTCCTTGTTTCTGCCCTCTGCACATGTTCTTGAATTTGAAACAGTGGTCTTCACCCTGGTGTTTGGCACACGTTCTGTAGCTGTAGTACTGTATATTCTGTTACTGTGTCTGAGCTTTATGCAACAACAGACGCAAACAATGGTTAATAGAAGTGATGCACGTTGTGTCCTACAAGCCTAGGATTGTTCTGTGTCCCACCCACCCCCAGGGCTGAATGCTCATTGGAGAATGATGTCATAATCTGTTGCCATCACACCACTGAGATTCCACTTCATACTGGAGTGCTCGGCCTAGTTTTAAAATGAGGCTTAATGAAGCGGTATTGTACGCACTTAAAACAGTGTTGTGGTAAGTACGTGTTACACAAGGATTTGGAAATAGACAAAAAGGAGGGCCGTAGTATGTATTGCAATTTGCACAAACATTACACCAGCTGACAGTTTCAATGCTTAGTCATGTCTCTAGGAAAAGGGAGGTCAGGAGTAGCTGCTGGCCCCCCTCGTCCGCTAATGTCTGTCAGTGACGGAGGGTTCTCTTCAAAAGTAAACCCTAGCCTTTACTCTGAGCACAGAAACCAGGATGAGAACACAGTTACAAATTAAATGGAGACAGACTTAGGACAGAGGGGACATGTTTTTACAAAGAGTGGTTTGTGTTTTGGAATAGGATACCAAGCCACATTCTTGATGCTGGACCATTGTGACTCAACTGGACAACGTTTTGGGATCAATCAGCTACTAGGAACTGGATAAGCATTAAAAGCCTCCTCTTATGAGGGGCAACTGAAGGACTGCCCACTTACAGACGTATGTGCTTCACGTCAATAGGCGATTTTAATTTGTTGTTAAACCCCTGTACTCAAGCACCACCGTACAATCTTCAGATTAAAACATGAATGACCAAATGCTTTTATTTTTATTTTAAAAAATAGGATGTTCGCAGTTCTTCCATCCTTCAGGATGGCATGACAACCAAACAAAACCTACCTCCTCCTTGGCATCACCCTCTACAGCTACAGCCTGAAGGAAAAAAAGAGAAAACATTTTATTCAGAACAGCTGAACAAACTGGATTTCGGGAAGAACTGACTGATGTAACCCCAAGATGAGATCACGAGAGGATCAATAAAAACAAGCACTCTTCAGGACTGAAAGGCTACAGCTGGTTAGTCCTACTCTTGAAACAAAGTCTAGACAGACACAGGGCTTACTATTGCAATACTGGCACGACGCAGAATGATGGAAGGCTCTGTACAAATACAAAACTAATAACTTAACAGCTGTTCTTCAAATGAAAAAACAAAGTTAGATTAGGTGACAGTATTAAAGAGTGAGAATATTACTGGTATCTTAACTAATGTATTTGTGTTGTCTAGAGATTCACTTTGTATAATTTTCTGTTTTATTTATCATATCCGGGTGGCATTTTTAATGAAGTTTAAAGCATCTCTGGAGCTTTCAGGATCATGTCCAACCTCCTAGTACATCAGGTATAAATGGAGTGTAACCAGAAACCTGTCCCCCTGCAACACTTCCTCTAGTGGATGTAAGTTATACCAGTAAGAAATATAGCAGGTGAAGCACAGAAGAAATGTGGCAGTTTTGAAACAAGACAGGGTGCAGAGTAAGTGTGAGTTTCTAACCATGCTTAGCAGTCATAATACTAATCAAAAAAAACATTCTGGGTTGTTCCAGTACCCCTTGTTGCATTTTAATATCTGCAGAAGTCTGTTGTGATTTGAGGTTTTGGAAGAGCTGCAGAAACATGCTCTGCGGTACATTGTTACACACTAACCTTTCTGCTCAAATCAAGCTAGAGAGAAATAAAGAAATGAAAAGGCCAAAGCTAGTTCAATAGAGTAGCATGATGACATGGGGATAATATAAATTCTGCAAACCAGTAACTCAAGATTTGCTTTCAAATCTGTCAGTTTAATTTACACTTGTATTGGCCCATAATTTTGAATGAAGTGCAAAGTTTGCCCCAATATATTTAGAAAATGAATTACATAATTTTAACGTTAAATAACTATATAGGCTATACAATTTTTTTTTGCCTATTTTCCCCTTTACTTCGTCTTCACTACAGCTCATTCATTACAATGTTGTTAGTTTCATTACAATTTCTATTTGCATGCTAGTGTGCAAGTAGATTTTTTTTCTTTGATTCTTTGGATAACAATGTATTTTGTAAATTAATATATTTACAGTAAAGACGACCGTTGTCATACATTTATCACGGCAAATACATTGTACTAACATTCTGTTTTTTTCTGAATAGAACTGTTCATTTTGGAGGCTGTAGATAAAACGACTGCTCTGGTGCAAAAAAAACAGCACAGATTTGCCTTTTAAATAATTAACAAAGACTACAGATCCCACAATGCTGCAGAAGCATCCGTTTGCATTGATATCCATTTCTACAAGCACATGATCAATCGAAGCAACACGACAGAGCAGTGAGGGCACTCAACTAAACAATCTCGTAGGTACAGCCGTACGATTGTTGCATTGTACAGGTAGACAGCTATGTATAAAGTTTATGAAGCTATAGATAATTATAACAGAAAAAATGGCAGTGAGCCACGTCCCTTCCGCCAAAGAGTGTAAAACAAAACTGCTATTTGTGGCTCTGAGGTATTATTGAGATAGCCGTGATGTTTATCCTTACGCCCCCTGCTGGGTTGAAATGGTTAAAGCGTCACCATCTGGCACCACAGTACAAGTTCAATAAGCGGGAGACGACAATGGAGGGAAAGCGAAAAATGAAGAAAAACTAAGTCAAATGCAACAAATACATTACATAATAATAAATACAATCCATAAAACAGCTCTTATTCCGCGGTTTATTCCGCCTGTAAAGATAGATATTTTCAGTAGAACTCCGATTAGACCTTCCTTTTACTCATGTCCTTGCAGTCTTTATATAAATCTCCTCTGGGGCGCTATGGCTGCTGTTTGTAATCCAGCATGGAGACACATAATCGGCAACCGTCGCCTCCACTTTATGCAGAGACAGAACAGCAGAAATCTGAGTGAAGCACCGTGATCCCATACGTATTTTCTCGTACAAAACGTTTTCTTTTTTTAAATAAAAGACAAATAAGCACACATATGTACCTGTCCAACACTCGCAAATAACATTTGCATTAAATATATATATTTTTTGCTTCACAAAACAGTCTCCTACTATAAAATATTTTAGTTTCAATGTATGCATTACTGATTTTTTTTTTTTTTTTACTCTCCCCTTTCTTTTTTTAGTGCAGGTAAGCAACTGGCAAAATTAGCGTATGTACGTACCTTTCTCTTCGGCATGTTTTTGTGCTTTTATCAAGTTAGAAATAAAGGGGGAATGATATTCTTGTGGATTAATTGCAGCTAAATTCTTCTTTTTTTTTTCAAACACTAAACACACCAACACTCCAACCAAACTGCTTGAATAGGGACTAGGGGGAAGCGCTCAACCTTGATTGAGACTCAAAAGAGCCAACCAGCTTTAAAATCGAAATCCCGTGGTGGCAATATTGAAATACACGCAGGTTTGGCTAAACTGGGTAGAAAGGGAAGGATAGCGGAGACACAACGAGAGAACAGCAAGGCGGGGAGTCGGGCGACAGTTTTTCACGGTGTTCTGGTGTAGGCAAGGACAGAGAAAAAGGTTTCTTTAACAGGAACTGCTGCATACCTGGTTGCGTTACCCTATAAACACACACATATGATTTCATATTTCTTGGAAGAGGGGCAAACATGCCAGCCCAACTATGGCGTGATAGGTGTCTGGCATTTTTTTTTCTAAGTGTGTGTTGATGCTGTGCCAAAATCAAACCTTACCTGCAATCTTATTGGTTGGCCATTTAATTTAGCATTACAAAAAAAAAAAAAAATAGGATTGGTTAACAAATTTATCGTTTTGGTTTTTTTTCCTAGTTTGAGCAGAATCAAAGTGCAGGGGGAGGTAAGAGAAGTTGCTGGAAATTACGCTTTAGAAAAAAAAAATAGAATACAAAGTGCGTTAATTGTAATTTAAATTTCAAATACGCTATATCTATACATTCAAACTTCCAGGTAAGACTAAAGAAACGCCTACAATGTGTGGCTGTTTCACATTTTGCATGCACAAGCTGTGTCACTCTCGACTGAGTAATTTGTTTTGTAAATTATTGGTTTTGTTTTAAATCATTAAAATATCTTGTACATTACAGAGAACAGCAGACCAGAGACACTCACGTGGATTGTTACTTAGCAAATGCAGTGCCCCTTACAGCAGGAAGTACGTCAGCTCCTTCTTCCCCTACCTGTTTAAATAGTTATACTAACCTTGGGGACATACTCTAAATCGCCAGTAGTACATTTTTTGTCTGAAACCAAAACAAAAAACATAATTTGCTCTTCAAGAATGAAACCATTTTAGACAAATCACAGGCCCCTAAATTAAATCACGAGTTGTTTATTTCTGGGCTTTATTAAATTTCGACTATCTGAAAAAAAATCGTGCAAATGACAGTTTGGAGTAAGTGGGTTTGAGAATCGAGCCCGAAGTGCCATATTTTGTAAAGTAACAGCAGCAGCATTGAAATGTGGTCAAACTAGCCCCAGTTTGTTTGCATGAGCCTGGTGTAGATCAGGCTGCTTCTGTGAGCGCTGCTACCTGGACTGCATGATACTCTGGGGGTAACGTAGCCTCCCATGTCCGGTCTCTGCCAGATTAAGAGGTTTAACTGCACTGCCCTGGTCATTAAGCATCTGCACATCTGAAACCATTTGAACCTCCGCCCAATAAAGCCATCGGTTCCTAATTACCTAAAGATTTTACAAGGTAGTGGAGAGCTGGACAGAGAACGGTTCTTTTAGCGGTTGTTTTAACTAAGAATGCTTTGCGAAGCTAGATCCAGTCCCATTAGAAAGCACTGCAATAACAGTACCATGCATGAGCGTTGTGCCAGCCAACATCATGAAGCACAAGTTTGAAAGTTGGCTCAGACTGAAGTGACTTCCCTTTTTCCTGCATAGATTCAGTATGTTCTGAAGATGCCCTTCTTGTTTTGTCCCCTGGGTCTGCTGTCTCTTCTAAATACTGTAACCTTATTCTGTTTGTGTTTCCATTGTTGCTCCAAATCCGCACACAGCAACCTTTGTTTTGATTGTTTGTATTGTTTTCATCTTAAATACATTTATTTGGACATTTAAGGAGTTGAAAAACCCTTGAACACTGGGTGGCCAGCCGTGTTGTTTTAAACAGGTAGCTTTATATATCCTCCATATGAGGTCAAATCAAATCTTATAATTAGTATTACTGTTTTTATTGTTATCATTAGGTGTTAACTACAGGGCGCAGTGTGTAGCAAAGTGTACAAGGAGATATTAGAGTCAATGATTTTATACAAGGGAGGGAGACTCAGAAATACAGTCAATGTGCTCTTTTATATAACAAGTGACTTGGTTTTTCCTTATTGTAAGGGTCTGTTTAAAAAAAGTTACAGCTAAGTACTGCTTTTACTCTGAGTTTGACTTCAACTGAATCAGTCAATTTTCTTCTAATAGGAAAAGCATGAATAACACATCTAAAACAAAAAAGAAACAGAGTTACAGCTAAAATAAATGCCTTGAGTTGTTTATTTCTGGTGTGGTGCTCGTGCCGATTTGGAAACTAGAGTTCAGAAAATCTGATAAAACACCCATGATTAGAAACTGGAGCTTTATTACAGTTGGGTGTACATTATTCCACTCTCCAGATGTCATATTTGAGACTGATTGTAATAACAGGCAAAGGGATGAAAGAAGGTTACTGAAAGCCAAAAAAAAGAGTCTTGTGTGGTGCTGCAGATGACAGAAATAAACAGCCGTCATTACAGCCCAGCACTTGAGGGCTTTTTACCTGCTGCAGTGTTCATGTATGAGTGGATGCCAGCACAGGTCCAGCAGCCCTTGCTTTGTTAAACTGCACCTGCTCATTGGGGGAAATGAACATACCATATTACCCTTCACAGAGGTATCATGAAAAGAATGCCACTTCTATAGCAGTGTTCTCCCCTCTCTGAACCATCTGCCTGCACAAGCACCTCTCTAAGCCACTTCAAGCATGACAGTGGCTCTTCGCCCTGTCTGGCTCTATCTTTTGATGGCCGAAAACAAATTGTATCCAATTACTACTTTATGCCTTATTTCTTTGTAGGTTTCGTATTTTCTGGCCCATGCAGAAATTGGCTTTCAGGAAAGATGGCGAATCCTTTTCTCTGCAGAATTGAATAGGAAATCACTGCAATGAAAGCTTGCTTTTTTTTTTTTTTGAAATGTATGAAAAACAGCAAACAGCTGTGAAGAGAAAGATCAGTTCCAATAGGAGCTGGTGTAATGTGTTTTGACAGCCAGGGCTGCTGTGAATGACAACATAGAGCCCCATAGCTACAGACCTTAAAGAAACAGCGCAGGTTTTATCTTCTTAAATATGTGAATTGCCCAGGGTTTGACCTTTGTGAAAATGTGCACTATTACAAAAGCAGTTTAAGTAAATGCAATAGTTTCAAAAAGCACTTTCTCTGCCTGACAGTTTGTTCAAGTATTTCTAAACTTACACTAAGTAGCAGTGTTGTGTTTAATAGTTATGTATGTATCTACTGCCCTCTTTCCCTCATATATGCCACACTGTTGTCTACCACAGGAAACCAATCTGTCACACTCATCCTGTTTATATTTCTAACTTATGGCTGTTGCTAATTCCATCTGCAGTCAACAATTAAATATTCAGCCACAAATGTCAGAGATTATCAATTATCTGATTGCATAATTCATGCAATGCCTTTTGTTCTGCCTTAGTTTATTTTTTCCTTCTGCAGCCAGAGGTTTAAGAACACCCCCATCAAAGTGAATTTGAGGTAAACGATATCTGGGGCTGACAAGAGTCCGAATTCAAACCGGTTTCATCTCAGGATAATGTCCATTGAAACAAACAGGGTTTCAATATTTAAACATCCCTGTCCCAGTGGTAATTGGAAATGTATTAACAACTTTTGTAACCAAGCAAATGCCATGCTGCACCACACACTAACAGAAAGTGTTGTGTATGTGCTGTATAAATGTGTCCATAACCTTAACTTCTCAATCAGGATATGCAGGTGAACTAAATGCAAACGTTATAAAATTAAACAAATATTGTGGCCTGTTGTTTTACAAAAGACATTGACAAAGACTTCACGTTGTAGCGTGTCTAATTTTCAAGTTTTCTAAAGAGCAGTAATCCTGTTGTAATTATTTTTGATAATCGCAGCGGTTTTTGCATGCAGCGCTGGATTTAGTATCAGAATGGGGGGGCTTGTGCTGTTAACTGGGTTTGAGAAAGAACAGCTTGAGGCAGCAGGATTTGCTGGTACAGGCAATACCAGAGATGTACGATGCCTAGAATTTTGCACCAGTTAAGATAGAGGTATGTGTCACCTGAATATTGGTATCTTCTGAAATACTGTGTGAGGACAATGTCCTATTACTCCAATAGTGAGAACTCCAATTCTGGCTCAGTTACAATGGCTGCCTGTTGGGTTCCATAGTCTGTTGCCTGTACTTTTCTATTGGTTCTACCTATCTTTCTGACTGGGTCGCCTCTTACATTCTCAAGTGCCAGCTGTGGTCTTCGGCTGCCAGACACTCACAACTACCTAAACACAAGGCAGAGAAGTTGCTGTCTGCATTAGTCGTCACCCCTCATCTGGTCTGGAACTCTGCCCAGAAACATCCAAGATCAGACTTTCCCTGGCTTTCTGTGGGTTGTAAAAATCCAGTTTTGCTTTTTTTTTCTATGAAAATGCGTGACAATGCGCTATCCTGTAAAGGTCTGACTCAAATGATAAGGGTGATGGGTGCGCATCATTTACATTATAAGGTGTCAACCACACCAGTCCTTCTTCACCACTGTCTACTAAAGCTTCATTCCAAGACGGATAGCTAAAAGGCAACTGCTTTTTCTTTTTTTTTGGTCAAGTGAATTTTGGACTACATTGTATTGGGAGTGCTAGACTCCTAAATGTTTACTCTTAAAGTTTAAACCATCTCAGATAACCCAGAAAAAGAAGCACTCCGACTGAGTTTAAAATCAATGCCTACATTATTAATGTGTACGAGACAACATGTGTACAGATCAAATGTGTATATGAAATGGACTAGGAATAAATACTGAATATTAAATTACCTTACAATGTATAGTAACTACTGTAACAAAGCGAACATCTCTATTTTACATGCATGTTTCTGATAACATTTAAAAATGTAACTTTTGGAGAACGTTTAAACTCTGAACTGTTACCACCTCTACTCTGTGCATGCATACAGAGATCTTCTTTTGTTTTCACAAGACTGTACTTAAGAGATATGAGGCTCAAGAACAGAATCCGATTTCTTCAACATCGACGGGTGTGAATAAAGAAACAAATGTGCTGCTGTTCTGATAATAAAGTATCCAAGAGCATTTACACATTGGATAACATCTGTTGTATAAGAGATTGTTCCACTGAGGGAATAAATAGAAATTCCACAAACTTATATTGACTTTAAGGTTAGGATTAAGTTAAAGGTTTGGGGTAAAATTGAAAGCTTTACTGTGTGATGCCCCTGGTGATCTGACATACTACAGAAACATCTACAGAATCTGAAACAATCACACATGCTACAGAATGAGGAAAATTCCACAGAGTCTTTTTATTAAGATACATCCAGAGTTAATGTTTAAAAGAGCGGGAACACACAGACACCTGCATATTTAAATAGATGTTAAAACTTTTATTTTAAAAAACTGTTTACCGTGATTTAAAAATCAGAAAAAAGACATTGTTATTTTTGTTTTTTCTTCCTGCTTATTATTTCACATCCTGCAAGTTTTTATCAAAATGGTTTATTTTAAACCCGGTTTACAAAGCCAACCCTCACAACCTTCCTGGAATGTTTGGTACATCGTTATTCCTCTTTCAGATTTTTCCCCATTTAAAAAAAAAAAAAAAAAAAAATGCACTGAACACGTAAGGAAAATATTGGAGATGGGGCCATTTGGAAAGGACCTCGGAGCAACACACTCACATTTCAAATCTACCACCTGTCCTTTCCCTACACCATAACAAACTGTTACAACCACATTTCATTCTCAAATAAAAAATGATTTTTTTGTTATTTTTATTGAAGAGATATTATAGATGTACCTCACTGCAATGGTCTTGCTTAATTAGCTTTGTGCTAAAAACCTGTATTTATAAAATCGTTGATAAAAAATATTCCTCTGTTAACAATACATCATGGAGATTGGGGTACCACACAACAGAGATGATGATAACGGGGGAGGGGCTACTCAGACTTGGCTTCCTTGTCTTCCGAGTCTTGAGGAGACTGTGCCTGTGGAGGGAAGGAGAGAGACGTTTAGATAAAGAAAACTGGGAAAGAGACATTAACCAGCCACAACAGAGAGCACAGTTCACACAAATTCAATTATTGCAGCGAGGAACATTGTTTCAGTCAGCATGGGCAGAAAAAAAAAAATATGTAGAGGGGGGACTTAACATGAAGATTGGTGAGATTTTATATTACTAATGTATGAAAATATCCCTATGGTATCGCAGCGATACTGCTTAAAATGTAGAACTGTCTAGCAGGTCTGATAAGTTTAAAGAGTAAATTACTTCACTTGACCAACTGAAATGAGGAAATGAAAGACAACAGTATTGACTCAAGGTGCATGGAACAACAGTGTGGGCTAGTGTTGATGCCACACGCTAGTTCATCAGTAAGACTTATCCTCAGTAGAGGGTACAGAAGACAGCTGTGGCTCTTCACTCTGTCACCAGCTCCACCCACCCACCAGTCCCAGTCTACTGCTTTGTTTGCTTGTACCTCGTTAGTTTTGGCATCTCCATTTTCAGAGTGATTCTCCTCGTTTGTGTCTGCCTCTGCCTTCGCTCCCTTCTTCCCTTTCACCGGCGCCTTCTTGTCCTCCTTCTTATCGTTCACAGCCTTCACCTTCTGTGGGAGGGGAAACTCCATTAGCACCTTTAACACGAGGGACGGAAAAGCTCTTCTCCCAAGCAAGATTCCGCTCTCCATTGGAAAGGCAAGCAGTGTGCCCAGAGTTTTTGTATTTAAAATTGAAACTTGCTGCTTAAATAATAAATATAATAAAATCTGGTTTGTTAATTTATCATAATTTCACCTGTGCAATATACCATGCTTTTTTACTGTGCTTTACGATGGCTAATCTATGCATTACAATACTCGTGGTGTGCCAAAGTTGCTTATGCTTGACTGACCTTTGCTATGATTTTACCATTACAAACAACTTAAATAAGAGACAGGATCCTGTATAATGCTGCCTAATTTGGATATTTTTCAATGGAATAGCCCCATTTTAATGAACTCTGATCACAGGCTGTATTTACTGTGTTTCCAGACCACCACTTCATGCAAACTCCATGGGTGTGTTCGGTTTTAATTTTACCTGAAGCCAATACAGTGTATAGCTTTAATGTGGCAATCAAGGCACTACTAAAAAAAACAAATCTGACAGGTTGGCTGCAGACTTAGCCACGCAATTCTAATTTGAGAGAAACCTTAAATACTTTCTGCTGAGTTTAAACATTAAATGGTGATTGGCTGCCTTAAATCGTGAGCACCAACAGGGCGTGAAATTAGCGTTTCCTTGAAGGGAGCTCAATCTCTGAGACGTTTTAGCAGTATAGCAGACGACCAGAGAAGCGACAGTTATCCCTTTCACGGGAAGGGTAATTACATCCCTGTGTAGAGCCAAGGATCTCCTTCCCTACAGTGACAAGTACAGTATGTACACACTAATCACCATGCCATGTTAACTTCAAATACACAGAACTAGCAACACAGCTCTCTAATTCTTACCTAATGTGACTTCCTGTTACTTCACAGGTCTCCTGTATAAAAGCTGCATACAATATGGTACTGCATTTTTAGATACAACCTCAATTACGCTGTTGTATTGTACAAAACTGACACGGATGAATTCGAGATCGGGCAGTAAAGTTTTGGTCTAGTCTTTTCTCAGCAGTAAGTCACGTTGCTGCTTGTGTCCTCGGGTAGCGACGTCTTTTAATACACACATCGCTACACTGTACTTGAATTTAAGACGCAGGCTATTTCTGAGAAGCAAAAAAAGGTTAAAATAGTGCATCTTAAATTCAAATGAATATGGTATTTTTTTTTTATATTAATGAACAAAATGCACTGATCACTCTTTGATTTCTGCATGTCCGGCCCATCCTCCCATTCCACTTAAAAAGGTTGCATATCGGAACACAGAGACAAAGAAAACATGTAGGAAAACCAGCGATTGGTTACAGCATTGTGAAGGAGAGACAATACAAGAAGCTTCTTGGTGTGATTTTAAAACTCCTACAAGTAAGCCCTCTATGACCAATGACTGCTTTTCCAATGTCCATGCAATCTTTATCATGAGGTGGCACGCAGGACACACTGGAAGTGCTGTAGCTCAGGGATCATCAGGGAACCATCAGTACGTTTGGTAATTAAGAGCTTACAATAAAATACATGTTTGGGGCTTTAATCATGGAAACTGCGAGATCTATGATCTAATGGTAATACATACTGAGCATTCTGATATGATGATGTTAGCATGGTGCTCTAAACCTGCTACACTTCTGGGTCTTGTATTGCACACCATACCTTCACATACAAACTTCCAGTAAAACTAGAACAATGTGTTTTAACTACAATTAATGTATTTTTGCTCAAATCCTTATATTGCTGGCAACTATTTATTGGTCTATTACAGGTTCCAGTCCCATCCGATATGGGGGAGTCTACTCTCTACTGTAAAGAAACTGCAAATAAAAACACCTAATAGACCTTAAAAAACATGTTTTTATATATTCTTTTGAAATGTATATTGACTTCAGTTTTTTTTTATTATTATTTTTAATAACCATTGCATATATTGGAAATTTTGCATTTTATGTTTGTCAATCATTTGGTCATAGACCAGCATGCCAAAAATTGCTGGCGGCCATTTTGAAAATGAAAGCCACCATTTTAGGTAGCAATAGCTACTCACATTGTTTTGACAGAATGTTAATGTGAACAGTATCTACTAAATTTGAAGTCTCCCCCCCCCCCCCCAATAGTTGCTTACAATAAGTGAAAAAAAAAGTTTACTGCTGGATATGTAAGTACAGTAAACCACAGAAAATGTAGGTCCATTCATTCTTAAAGGCTGGTTAAAGACGGCAGGTTGCATTATTAATCGTATTTGTGCTTTAATAGATCTAATGATTGGTGGTACTCTTTTAATGCTTATGTCTGTTTCAAGTGCCATTTTGGTGCAAACTTGAACTGGCCAAACCTCCACTGACAGGATTCCCTTGTATGAAAGCAGGGTCAGTAAACTACAGCTGCTTCTGCCACGGGTGATGTTCAGTGACCGACGGGATTGATCTCAGTTACAGACAGACAGACAAACAGACAGACAGACAGGTGTACCTTTGCTGGCTTTTTAATTTTTGGTTCAGGCTTGGGCGGTACTGGTTTCTAAAAGAAAAAGAAAAATCATGATTTGGACAATTAAAAGAAAGTGTTACCATAGCAAGCCCTGCCACATACAATACCGATCAATATACAATATACATCAACATACACAAATTGCTCCAGTCAATTGAGTCTCAAATTACAAACATGGTACCCAAAAGTCACACTGTGAACTGAGCTCAAGGAACGATGGCCATTTTGTAATGAAAATGTATGTATTTTTTTTTTTTTAATGTAAGGGTAGATAAAACCAGATTTTCCATTTATAAATTCTAATGATGTCAGAAAAGTTTTGAAGGCTGTATTTACAGTACTAATCCTTCCAAAACAGTAACTAATTTATATATTGCATTTAAAATCAAAATGGCTGCTATTCCACAAAAAACAAGTAAAATAATGTCAAAATGGTGACTTGGCTGACCAAAATGATGATGGTAATGTTTATTATCATTATGTATTTATTTAAAAAGTACCTATGTATATTTTAAATTCATAAAACTAAAAAGAAACAAAAAAAAACTAAAAACAAGCAAGTATTTAATTGCTCCAACCTTCAGCTGTTTCTGCCTAGTTTAATACACTTGATGTTGGTTTGTTTTTTTCCTCCCCTTAACGAAAAAAACAGGGTTCTAGACTTTTCAAGAGAGGAGAATAAATGCAATACTCACTGCTGATAGCCTTGCAGATCTCCTCTGAGGCTGTGGAAATGTAACAAACAGGTTAGCCTCACCAAACAACATCTACTCAAAGAATACATTATCTCTCTATTATTTCTGCTTCACACAACTTGTATAATAATAATTCCTGGTAGGCTTTCAGATGTTCTTAAAGATCAGGTAAGGGCTACCTTATCGACTAGTATCTAAAACTGTACAAACATTCTTACTGGTACTGTATGAAATGCATAGCAGATTTACCCATTCCAGGTTTTAATAAGAGCTTGATTAGCCATAGTGTTTACTTAACAAGCTCAGTGTCTTATTAAAACTAACATAGTAAAACAAGGAGGCAAATTGCTATGCAATGGGAGTCTTATTTGCATCCCTGATATGTTGTATTACAACGCGTTTTGAAGTTGAAGATAAATGCCACACTTTTTCAAATGAAAATACTTTTTTTTTTTTTTTTTTTAAATACTGTTGACAATCGTTTTTTTTTAATTTCGTTAAGGAGTTAAAAGCAAACTTACCTCCTCTTTCACCTCTCCCTCAGTTCCAGCCTGCAAAATAAATAAATACAATTAAATACAAGTAAATCATTTAACATTGGATTGGATTTTATTTTTGCCCATCCATGTGGCTTATTCGTGAAAATCGGTGGTACTTCGAACTTAGAAAATAAGAAATAATTATTTAACAAACTCCACGAATAACAAGTGCTTTGAAATGGGAATGAAAGCGTGTAATAAATACTTGATAATAAGTCATTTCAACTTTAAGCTTATGTGGGAGGTCAGGTATTCCAGGTGCTTCGCGCCATCTCAGATTTAAGTTTAACCAGACCAGCATTCTGGTACTAAACCAAAAGTCTAATGCTCTGCAGTGAGGAGAAATGTGTTTTATTGTGGTTGTTAAATAGCCGGGTTCTTTATCAGTAACGATTTATTTATTTATTTTTAATAATATTCACTGGTGTTAATATCGAACGCAATTTATTTATGTTTATTGTTTTCACAACATTAATTTTTCATCAACACGTAGTGAAGTCTTTCCTTTTTAAAGCAACATTTTAAACGCACACACAGCGCTATTTCGTGCATTTGTTTTACTTTCGTATACAGAGCAATATTTAATTCGAAAACAATTAGATAGAAAAAGCGCCGTAATATAAAAAAAATCTGAATGGCATCCCACTAAAAGCAAAGCCTACGCGGTACTTTATATTTTATATATCTGTGATTGTTCTTTCTCAGCCAGGCTAAATCGTTACCCGTGCGCCACCTAGCGTCTTTAAACAACTACAACGACCATCTGCCACAACAAATACGAACAAAGAAAATGTAATAAAATTACATCGGGCGTAAAATATTAAATAAGTGAACACTGCGCAAAATTTGCGCAGTGTCTAGTTTTATACAACAGGACTGTGCCTGTATAAAAACAACATGTCTTTGCCTTCTGCCTATCTATCATAACAGTTTACAGTATCTGAATTAGACCATGGCTGCCGTGTTTGTATCCAGCATGGAGACTAACCTTAAGACACTCGGACGTCTACTGCTA
The DNA here is from genome assembly GCF_902713425.1 of Acipenser ruthenus. Taxonomy (NCBI): domain Eukaryota; kingdom Metazoa; phylum Chordata; class Actinopteri; order Acipenseriformes; family Acipenseridae; genus Acipenser; species Acipenser ruthenus. Next base: position 28,296,309 of record NC_081204.1, read on the forward strand.
CGCGAAACAGAAACACCTTCATTTCAACGCATTTCCCATGCAAAACATGCGGGAAAGATGGATTTTAAATGCATTTTTTTATTTTTACAAGTCCTTCTTTTTACCCAGATAAAATTCACAGGGTTTTTAATGAATTAAATCACCGATGTCTCACAGGCTACATAATGCGCTTCTTTGATTTCTAAAAAGAAAAGTGAACCTGCATTTTTTTTTTTTTTTTTACATACCTTTCTCTTGGGCATGTTGGATTCCTGACTGGCCTCTTAAAAAAAAGTAAAAACCTGTTCTGCAATTGAGTGTTTACTGCATGTAAACTACAAATGCTCCCCTTTACTAAATACAGTAGTAAAAACACTCCAACATTAAAACCCTGTGGTTGAATGGGGGAGGGGCGCGGCTAAACGGTGATGGATGTTGCAGGCGACCAATCCGCGGGCTGCACGCTGAGCTGCATCGAGCTGGAATTTCAGCACCGGGAATTTTTACGCGCGAAATGCTGAATCGTATGGGGTGGAATTAAAGGGATTGAGTTATTACCATTGAGAAAAGACCATCTGGCGTTGTTTATATTACACGTAGGGTTTAGGGTGGTGTTATGGTGTTAAACAGTCAGCAACGTATATTTATTCAAAATTCAGCTTTGAAAGAAATGGGCATTGTCAGAGCTGTTACAGAATTTTACTGAAAGAATAAATAATCTATTCAGATATTTCGGTTGTTTGTAATCCAACATGGCGCCCAGTCTGGTTGACATTCCTGTTCGACGTATAATACAAATTCCTCAGTCGGAAAACCCCGAAAGGACAACTGGATCCCGCTTCAGACGGGATTTAGGATTGATAGTAACGATCCTCTTCGTGCACCCGATGGCAGAAAACCAATGACTGCTGCCTCAGTAGCGGTCCTAGTGGCAGAATTTATGAATGCATGTTCATTGTTATTGTCAATCGGTTTTAGATGTAATAGTTTCCCTAAACAATTGTGACAAACTCTATTTTCTTATTTTAATTCGTTTATTCAATGGGAGTAGGCCAAAATACAAATGTAAAGCTTCTAATGCAAAAATAAAACAACACAAAAGTCATACCCCGAGTTCCCCCCTATCTGTGTGTATTTAAACCCAAAGGGTACAAATTTCCCAAATTTAAACTATGTTTCAATTATAACGAATCATTAAAAAAAAAAGATGAAACGTGTAAAATGTAAACACGTAACTAGTTACAAATAGTGTTCCTTTATTTCATTATTTAAATATATAATATATGTTTTAATGTAAACAAAACATTTACAGCTGTTATGGATTTGAAAGAGATTATGTTTATTTACAAAATGCCAGCGAAGCGTAATGCACCAGAATAGATTTTTAACCCATAACATTATTCTACACAAGCACCGATTTTTGGTTTACATTTTTTTTTTTTTTTTAATAATCAGTTTAAAGAAGAACTCAAATGTATATTTTATAAAACATTTTATACAAGGGAGTCTCTCCAGTTCCAACACATTTACTCAACAAAGAGAACAATATATTATGTGTGGGTTTCCTAATTTTTTTTTTATTCCCCCCCCCCAGTTAGTTTGCCCTTTGTAAATGACTCCGCTGCATAATTAAATGGTGGCATAATTACAAAACTGTAGTTTTATAATGATTCCAGCAGAGGGCAGCAGTTCTTTAGTCCAAATCATTACTACCGTTCCTACTGCTGTTTGCGTAATTCTGGAATTATAACAGCTATACTCATTATGAAAGACAGTGCATATAATAATACTATCTTATTCAATTAAGGTGTACTCCCCACATATTAAAACCAATTTCCTAACCTGGCAGGCTAAGCCATTGTTTCACCCGGTGCAATAAGCACTCTATACAAAGACCATTATGTGCCTGACAATAACACAGCGATGGTTTTGTTGTTGTATCTTTCCCAAGGTCTCAAATGCAAATAAATAAATAAATAATCTCATCTCGATTCCAGGTGGGTAGACAGAGTCTATGATTTATTATTTGTATAATAATATAAAGTCCAAAACACTAAGCTAACATCGCACACCGACTGTTTTATAATACAATTACCAGTATTGCTATTGCTGGTGCTATCTCCGGGATCAGTTTCCCAAATGTCACAACGTTGATCCCAATCGATGAAAGTGGAGGTACAACACCACAATAATAGATTGTAGATCAAATTTCCATTCTTTGTGATTATTATTTAAAAAGAACAAAGTTAAAACTAGATGGCACTGGCCCCTTCTCCTATAGTCCAGTTTAATGCAACGTGGGATGTAAAAGCTCTGCTTTTTTAACAGAAAGGGATTTAACATGCTAATCTCACATGCAAACACACCCAGTAAATCTGTAGTGAGTGCTGGATTTGAATGTCAGTTTGCATGGCATGACCTTCACAGCTCATTATTAGTTTAAACAGCACAAAATATTTGATTTGAAAATCACATGGGACACCAGTCACAGCAACAATAATATATAAACATTAAAATAATCTCCTATAGGGTCCCCCTACCAGCAACCACACAATTAAATAACTTCATAGCAGCATGTTAATGCTGTATTCAAATGTGAAGTTTCAGGTTGGTTTATTTGGAGTTTAGTTAGTTTTGTTTTTGTAAAGCTGTTCTTGGTTTTCCAGAGAAATGACAGTAGCTCTCTCAGCCCCCGTGGCTGTTGCACTGTTCCTGTTTACTTTATCTCTGAGAGAGCAACAATGCTGACTGATACACATCCGCAATCACATTGCTCCTTTTTTCATGTTTTCATTTGATGTTGTACTTTTACACACACGTGCTGCTTTTTCCTCATTGAATTTAGTTTTTAGCCAACAGTTGCAACTTGACAGATTTAGAATGTGGCATTCCTTCCAAAAGGCACCACAGCACTGTTCATAGTCTGTTACATGACCAACAAGGGCATCCAAGAATTCACCCACTCAACATGGCAAGATGCCTTGATTGTTTGGATTAACAGCTGGCTCTCATTCCATCAAGGTCTGTTTCTCTGCAGTATACAGGAGCTCCTGTCACTAGCAAAGTCTGTCAGACCTACTATCTTGCCCATTGTTACTGAAACTGTTGGGATATGCAGACTATATATTGCAGAACACATCATGTCAATGACTCCATTCGAATGAGAGTTATCAGTGCTTTGAGGGGCGTCTGTGTACACCTGATAGTGTTTCACGTCTTGCAGGCGTTTCTAAGTGTGGTCCATGCAAATTGCAGGAGACATACAGTTCAACACGCAGAGTAAAGATAAGCCGTAGTATGTTGTACATGCTGCTCGGAATGTGGTCGACAGGTTAAAAACTCAACCATTTCAGGCTGAAAGAGTCACCTCCCTGCTTCAATTTTTTTTTTTCTAACAGTATTGGACCTTAACCTGAGTAGATAAGCGAGCCATTCGTTCATTGAACAAACACGTTTACTCACCGACTTGTTAAAAACAATGCAAGTCGCAATCTCTTTGAGATTAATCTAACCTTTATCCTTTCACTTGAAAATGTTATTGGTACTGAGCAAACAGGAGGCAAGATCTCGCGTTGCTGGCCAGAAGCGATTTCGTTGCCGACTGATGTGATGGTTTCAGAAATTATGCAAATATTTCTCTGGCTTCCTGACTGAAAAAGGGGTTTTCCTGCAGTCAAAACAGTTGCACAGCAGCAGCAGCTAAGAGAGTTTGCACTGCTAGAAGGAGGGTCTCAAATTGAAGCATACCAACCACAGCATACGCAGTCCAGCAACAAGAAGCTGCGTTTGCAAGAACATAACTGCCTCGTTCACCCTCTACCTTTAAGAGTGAAGTCAACAGAAATTTCAATTTTTTTTTTTTTTTTTTAAGTTCCAAATTAATTTTTGCAACGATTTGTATTGTTTGTAGTATTTATTTTCCTGAAAGAAAGATACAAAAACCAAAGGAAACCATGGTGATCAAAGTTTATATAGCATCGTCTTCTGGGTCAACATCGGTAAGAGAAGAGTTTCTATATATGGGCAATTTATATAGCGAACCACTGTGTGGCAGTTAAAGAAACGTGAAGATGAAAGATAACAACGAGAGAAGTTATTTTTCTATTCTTTCTGTTCTTTTTTTTAATGCATTTAACTTTTCAGGTTTAGTATTAAGAAAACATTTGGATGACAAAACGATTTTGCATTTATAAAACTGCGTTCACTTCCAGTCTATAATAAGGGTTAATTTATTGGAATGGAAGCCTGAGCCTTTAATCTTGATCGAATTTTGGTATGGATCTAATTATTTCTGTGTTTTCTATTAGCGTAGCATGTGCACTGCAATTAGACTCGGTTATTACAATATAAACACACATTGTATTTCTATCTTAAGCAGATAGAGTCTGCAAGGTAGTTAGCTATGTTACTGTTTATCTATGGAATAATAGGACTGTGTGGGATGGCTCCACAGCTGAATGCTAAATAAGGTGCGTTGAGCAAGTTCTACCATGCAAGCCTTGGGACAGTGTGGTTGATTTATGAAGCCCTGTGGGGTTAGACAAAACCCACCAGCATAGCAAAGCTCACGGGGTTGTCCCTTAAGTGCAGTATTCATTTTAAAAGTCTGAGCCAATCTGGTAAAGCCACACATAGCCAGTGACCTGTTTGTCTTCTGTTACTCTGTAGGTTTTATTAACTGACTGGCATTCAGTTCCATGGGCTGTCTTTGCATGATAGGTTTTCTTTGCATCTGGCCTCAGGATGGTTTGTTTTCTCTGGCTTGGAAGTATGGTGCACACAGTTGCAGAGTATCCAGTTTTAATGTATTTTTTAACCTGTTCTATGGCAAATAATTAACTTGTGATTTAAAGTTTTGTTTACAGAGCCCAGTATGTAACGAATAACTTCAGACTGCTGCAATAGTAGCAGAACACATCGATTTGGTTCACAGAGGTGGCAACATGGCAAAAACGAACTGTATCGAGTGACGCCTTGTTTGCATAGCACAGGGCTTCTAATTTAAGTTTTCTTTACCCAGAAGTCACTCCAAACCAGTATTTTTCTAGTTTGTCTGTCAGGCAAAGTGTAATTATAAAAGATGAGCAAGTGTAGGCCTAACTATATCATACAGAACTATTTACCAACTTGTGGTCTGTGCTGGGTGTAACTTTGGGCACTAAAAACATTATGCCATGTCACTTGTATACATTAAATATCTTTCCTTTTTTATGCTGAAGAATTAGTTGGCCTCAGAAATATTCAGGAACGTTCCATCCTACTCAGAGCTTTGATGGGATGGAATGCAAGTACCCTGCAGAACAGAATGCAATCTACAGCAGAGCATTTCTATCAGGATTACAGAGGACAATATCTTTTTATTCTGTTTACATGATAGATTGAAGAACTAAATCACAATAGAGAAGCATACAACATCGAATTAAACAAAGAGAAAGGCTTTCAAATGCACTGCAATATTCTGTTCTTCCTTTTTTGGCATCAAAACTAAGCAAACATGTGAAGATGAGTTGTTGGATATTTCTTCTTGTTGTTAGTGAGTTTGATTGCCTCCGGGCTATATACCAGAATATACTGCATGTGAGTTTGATATTGCTCTCTGCAGTCTGGTATCCAGGCCTGTGTAAAAGTGTGGAGACTACATACCAGGAAGTTCACAGCTTGTGATTGGTTCCTGCCCGACCAGCAGTATCAAAGGCAGCTTATTTCAGTTACAGGTTTTGCATTGCCTCCTAGCATTGCTATACATTCAGAATAAAACCATTACCTTAATCAAAAACAGTTGCATGCTAATTTAATCAAATTGCCATTGTTAGTGGGTTTCATGAATAAAGGTTTTGTATGAAACTAAAACCAGACGTTCACTAAAGCAGCCTTTCAAGGGCTGATACTCCACACATAGACATATACATGTCTGGCTCTGTGGTTGATTTAATATCTGCTTTACTCTAACATGGAAACAGTAAAGCTTTATTTGCTTTCATTGCCATCTACTATACAAACAAAGTTTGTCCCTACGGGAAAACAAGACCTGTTTCAAGACTTCCTGCGTTTTGAAAAAAATAAATATGACCGCCTGCTAGAGACGAGAGCTGTCAAGTCAAACAAGACATGCTGTGGTCAGTCTCCACTCTCCACTCTCCACAGAGACCCAGCATTTTCTATTGCGTGTCTTGAGCCAAGGGAGGAAGTTACATTAAATTACAGAATGTCAGAATCAGCCGCTTTTTAAAATGAAGGCCAACTCCATGATCAGCGATAGAAAGCCGTTTTGAGTTTCATGTTTTCGTGTATAGCTTGTTCTTTGTTGTACCTCATTTAAATGGGGCAGATGAAGAAGCTACCGCTCAGTCTGATTCCTGGTGTGACCACCTGAAAAAACCTTCAAACAAAATTCCTCGAAGAGTATCTTGCTTACAAGATGCCATCTTGTAAGCAAGGTTAAAAGACGGTTTAAGCTGATTAAACCCGCTGTGGTTGGTCTCCAGTCTCCAGAGGGAGCACATCTTTCTGTCGCATTCCATTACAGAGTAGCCAGAGGAGGCAGTTACATTAAATTAGACTGACTGGAAATAGAGTTGACTATACCAAAAGCTTTATTGTGTCTGTAGCAGGATAGTTTTTGAGGTACTCCATGTTTATTTTGTTCCAGTTTGTGAGGGGGGGCTTGTGGTATTTCCTGCTGTATTTTTGCTGGAAATTCCTGGAATCCCTCCCCCCACACACACATAAACATATTCCTTAGAATTGTCTTTCTGCATAATTATGCTGTTCTGTAAGAAAACACACATTTGCTTGAATCCTGTGGAATTATATATGGAGTGGTAAACAAGCTTTCTGGAATTTTCTACAGCATTTTTGAATTTTTTTAATTCAGTACCCTCACAAGGGTGACAGTATAACATTGTGAATAATATTATTCTGCTGTGCATTCAAAATAAGGCAGGCTAACCGGAAAAAATAAGAATTTGAATATAAATGCTAGTTAATGTGCTATGTTAAACTGTGGCTATTACAGCCAACATACATTTTACTTTGGTGTGTTTTTCAGTGTTAATTATTTACTTCGCCACCGTGCCTTCTGTGTTATAAATATAGCACTGTGCAATGTGTGAAATTTGTGGAAATGAATTAACACATCATAGTGTTACATTGCGTGTTCGATTGCAGTGCAGATATATCTAGACCTGGATCTCGCATTCTCTAATCCCCTGTAGAAATGAGAGGATAGGCTGTGAAATTATACCATATGTCTCTGTTTTTATTTGCTAACACTATATTGGTAAAACACATTTTATCACAGTACACTCTAATTTGAACACCCCAGGCTCTGTGCATATGGCTATAACTCCCATTTAGCAACATGCAAATTAATATTGAATTAAAACTATGTTGAAGTCAATTGCATTTTATTTAGGTCTGTTGGTAATAAAGTTGGGCTGATCCTTTGAATAAAAAATAGTGTTTGCCAGGACCACAAAGGGTCCAGCATGTGTGATGTATAAATAAATATAACTAAAGAATGTGGATATGACAGATCTTGAAGTGGAAAATCACTGGTCGTGTAGTGTGTGCTCCACACTCTTAAAAAATGCTTTATGTTTCAAGGTTTATTGATTGATTTGATGGCTTTCAATGGGGTAAAGCTGCTGCAAGAGATTATAGATTGCAGACTAGATAAAACATTTTCGTTTCAGTGACCTTTGTGATAAAACACAAACACGTATCATTTGAGCAGGCAATCAGCTGGTTGTCAAGAAGAGCAATACATTCAGTCCTGGGTGTGCTGGACTGAAAAATCAGCACATCCCAACAGATCCTCTACACACACACACACACACACACACACCCCTGTCCTGTGCACTGTCCTCCATACCTCTTAGTTTCGTGGCCTTCATTTGGCTGACAAATTAGCAAAGTATGCTTGGCTGCTTCCCAGTGAGGACATGGCTGGGGAGTGTTTCTGCTGTGCAGCTGGAAATGAGAACGTCTAACAGAGGAGGTTTATTGTAGTAATGTGACATGATAACTCCAGGAGAGGCAGTAAGTGAGTTTTGAAAGTAGGTGCAAATTGTAGGCAATTAAAGGAGTGACAAGGGTGGAGCCTAACACCTCTGCTGTCTGTGGCTATGGGTTCAAGACGGGTAGGAGTTTCTACATACAGTTATTGACTGAGTCAGTGGTCATAATTGGCACTAGTTTAAAAGCTACAGAGCAACAGAGAAAATTAATGTTTGCAATTTAATTTTAATTGCAGAATCCAAGGGTGGGTATGCTTTCATTTTGAAAATATCAAAGGAATGCTAAAAAGGTTTTAAATCAATTTTCTTCAAACTTACAACATCAGCAATATTATCACCTTCTTTTCTGTTGAATATTTTTGGTGCTTTGTTTGTATTTTATACCTACATTTGATGTATACAGATGTTTGAATGGCAACGCTACAGATAAAAAGTTACTGCATTTCTGAGCCACGTTCAGTTTTACAGTACCATATGATTACTGTGTGAGTGTGTACTTCATTCCTCCACAATTTTCTGTGTACTTCATTAGAAACCAAATGTCACTGTGCTCTTATGTCTTGCAGCAGGGTGCGCTGTTGGGTAGTGGGGATGTTACAGACAGCGGGGTATGTTTGAGGAGTCCTGTGTTGCATTGTAAGAAATTACAAGGCACACTAAAGAGTCATAGTGCCTTGGATTAAATCAAAATGACAGTGCTGCTTTGGCATTGAGGTGCTATAAACACATTATTTAACAGCACAGTATGTTTGAATTAATGCTTTATGATGTGAGGTGAAAACTCTGAGGTTTCAAACAAGTTTACCACACGTTGCAAGTTAATTTATTTGCATCCATACAATCATTGCCAAAACAAAACCCAATTTTCAAGTATGTGCCACGGTCCATTGCACACCTTGGTTCATTAACCAGAATACTACAAGGGGGGGTCTTTCTAAGCAAATCGCACACCTTGGGAGCTGCACTATGCCTCATGGAAGCAAACCAGTAATTATTCACTGTTTACTGTAAACACATGAGTGCATTTAAATGGCTGTGGTCTATAATTTAAAACACAAAGTAGTGCTTTGTGTGGGTAGAAGATAATATTACAGAAATTCACTGAAATTGCATGAAAAAGTACCTGTCTGCATTGGCTGTTTTCTGTGCTGTCTCTCTCTCTCATTGTCTTCGGCTTGTTTCAGAGTTATTAACTGACTCTGCCTCCTGTAGCCATGTCTCAGGAGATAACGTCCATCTCATGTTTCAGTTTCCTGTTCACGTTCTTGTTGGTTTTGGGGCTTGTTTCCAAGCATGTAACCGTTACTGCATTGCAATTCTTACCTTACTAATAGTTCCATTCCTTCAAAATCCAATCTAATAGTGTACTGTTTGAAGTAATATGATAAAAGAACATAGCAAAGATGTCAATTAAGTGTGGCAATCTAGATTGTTTTTTAAATTTGTGTTTTGCCTTGACTGTTTTCAGGTATGTCCCCATTAACTTGTGGTTTAGTCTTATTTTATTGTCATAACCTCATTATAAATGAACTTCCTGTGTAACAGGTATGAGGTCCTCATCTGACAGCAACTGTGAGATTGAGGCTCAGTCTGGGGTCCCAATTCCTGTTGCACAGCAAGTGTCTCTATAGTGTGATAGCAGATGGCAGGGTACATTTAAAACTAAACAATGTGCAGTGAAATTGAAGGTAGTGAATACTAACTGTAAAGAGGAAGTGGTGCCAACCCCAGTACTTTCCTTTCCTACACAGACATTGTTTTCATCTTGATTGCTCCCACGAAGTTTGTTCATGCTGAATTATACTTTGTTATTTGTGCAGCCCCAGGCACCAGCTTTTCTCAACTGTATTTGTACCTGCGTTGAACACGGCTTCTGTCTCCATGGTTCTAACGCAGTCAGGCTCTTTTTACAGCCACTAAATCCATGACCTCATTTGTGTGCTCTGAGACTCGGTCCCTTACAGAGTTCCAATCTCCCGGGCCTCTGCTCCATCACATTTTACCAGCAATGAAGTTGTAAAAAAAAAAAAAAAAAAAGACAATTTAATTGCATGTTCCTTGTGTGAACTGAAACACAGCTTTCAGTGCCAGAAATGTTTTTCAAGTAAAAAAAAAAAAATGTTCACTTAGCCCTGCGATTGTGGGACAGCTGCTGGTCAGAGCTAGCTGTGTAGATGCTGGGCTGTCGCTGTTTCTGCGGCCTGTGGACCGCCAGACAAAAGGGCTAGCATACGGCTTTAGCCTCAGATTGGCTCAGTTCCCTAGCAAATTAGTTTAGCTTGGCTCCAGTACAATGAACCCTCTGTAGTTGGCTTGCCTGTAAAAGGAATGCCCTGCTAGTAGTCTTTAAACGGCTTGGAAGGGGGCTACTAATGAGCAGCGGCAGACCTTAACACTTGTGGTGCTGTGCTGGAAGTAATCTACCTGATTTTTTTGTAAATAGGCCAATTTTATAATTGTTTAAAACATAATAATAATTACCTTGCGGGTATAATTTTTACATATCAGTTGGTTACTAGCATTTTTGGCTGTATCCAATCCTGCAGGTGAAACTTGGTATGGTCATTCTTTAGGCTCTGGTTATACAATAAAGAAAGGGAAGAGGGACTTACATGAGGTTTTATAAAATCCTTAATGGTATAGACAGTTAACCCAAGTCACTGCATCGGGTTATACACAGAGATTAGGACGAGAGAGCAGAAATGGAAGTGCACGTTTAGAGCAGGTAGGGAGCGCTCTATACACAGAGAGATGTAAATCAATGGAATAGCCTACCAGGTAAAGTACAGTAGTAGCACCTAAAACATAAAGAAAAAAAAAATAAATCAATTCTGTCTTACTAAAGTAGATCCCTGTAGTCGGCGAATGGTGTGCTATGGAAAGACGGGTCTTGATGGGCAGAACGACCCTATCTTATGTCAGGCTGATAACCCTTTCATGAGAAGTTTTTCTACACACTGTGAATGCATGGGCAGCGTCATGGCAGGTGTGTCTGTTGTGTCCAGCCTCATTCACTGGAACCCGCTGATTTTGCTGAGGATCTCAGAGAGCTGTATCCTGGGGATGGTGAGACTCCTGAATTTCTGACACTTGATTCCAACAATCCTACCATATTTGGTTTGTGTTTGCCTGGCTCCTGCTCCCCCTCTGCATGCTGTGGGTCTGATCTGTGTTTTTGCTTGTCCTTATATGGCCTTGCTGTTACTGGAGAGCAACATCTGTATATATTGATGAACTGTTCCCTAGTGCGCGATGGATGGATTAATAGGGCTTTTGTTTTAGGTCCAGTTTGAGGATGGCCTGGAGTATCATTTTCATCTCATTTATATACAGCTAGGCATTTTTTCAAGATAAAAGAAATCTTCAAAAAATTGTATAAAACTTTTTGTGAAGCACTTTTGTACTCGCAAAACCAGAAACATGTTTATTTTTAAATAGTAATGATTTTATGAAAACATCGACTGTAATTATATATGATTTTAAAAACAAAGATTACTGAATGTTAGCGAAAAAGGGCAACATTATCGTGTTGTCATAGAAAAAGAAAAAGTGTGTGTATTTCTATTTTATTTGACTGGTAATTGATATTACTTGATTAAGGAAAAAAAAAACAATTTTATTTCTCATTATTTTACTTTGTTAAAACAAAGATAAATTGCATTTTGTGTTTTGTATTTGAAATGTCATTATAAGGTGCAATAAAGTTTCGTTTTTTTTAACACAGCCATAATATTGCAACCACCAACCTGCCCCCCCCCCCCCCACCCGTGTCCTGTGTTCATTTTTTTTTTTTTGACATCTGAACTACTTCGTTTTTTTTAGTTCATCTTTTATTTAACCCAGTGTTCACAAAGTGTTGTACCGCATACTTGCTTTTAAGAAGAACATTACATTGATTTGATTCATGTCTGGGCGAGTAGCCACTGTAACAGCATGTTTTTTTTCTCTTTGGAAAGTTTGTCAGTCTTCAGACGTTCAGTAGTTGCCTTGATAAAGGGGTTGGAGATAATGACATGATTCCATACATCTTGTATGTAGTTCACTTCTATTCGCTATATAGGCTAGTGGATATAACGTGTATATAAAGTGCTGTTTTGAAAAAAGCACGTTATACCAAACATCTCAAATGACTGACCTGCGTTGAAACAGAAAATATTGCTGAAACAGACTAAGGGAAAGCAAAGCTTGCAGACTGATGACTTTCTTTAACCTTGAATGCTAACAGTAAACTGCTTTCATTTCAGCATGTACTTCCTCAATTTAAAAGAGGTTTGTATCTAAAAGTTGCTCAATTACAGTATATGTTTACGATTGCTAGCGGTTTATGAGTCTTGATGTAGGAGTTTTTATTGTGAAAGAGAATTCAAAATACATGTGAGTGAGGAATTAAAAAGGCTTTTGTTAATTGCAAAACGGTCATCTTCAAGATTCCATATTAATTAAGCCCACTCGATTCTAGCTAAGATTATTGCTGGCTATTTTGGGTGTTACTGTCGCTGAAGAAGAGCAGTACCATTATTTTAAATTTGTATTCCTCACGATCAGATATGTGTATATAGGTTGTCAAATTTCACGCGGCTCCAATTGCTATGCAATAGGAGTGTTTCGTTTTTATTCTGCATTTCACAGCTTGTGTATAACCAATCTGGCTGAGAGTTTCGCACAGTTATGTAACTGAACACAGCTGTTATGTCTAAAGGGTGAGACACTTTCATCCAGCAGTTTCTTTTGGAAAATGATTCTGAAAATGTAAAGCAATGAAGCAAAAAAAACCAAAAAAAAACTGGCTCTTATAACAGCCAGGAGATTGCACCAGCACATGGAAACATTGTGCTGTTATCAAACATGTTTATTGTGAAGTCTCTGAATGCATGACAACGCAGGGCGGACCTACCAGATATTGAATTAATTCCCTTTTAAATAAATCATAAATCATATGAAGCAAATAGCAGGAAGCACAGCATGGACTGGAGCCTAGCAGTGCTATAATACAGGAGGTTCCTTAAAGGGAAAAAGTCCTATTTTCATTGAAACAGGATTGCTACATCAACACAACCTTCAGCTTCATACAGTCTTCATATTTGCAGAATTATATAAACACAATAGTTTCTGTGATGCTGACCTAGGCTGCCATAAAGCGTTCATATGACTTGTTGGCACACATAGTCCTCTTGCATATAGAAACAGTAATCTGACGTAACATTGCACTGTGCCATGGTGTTTAAGACATATTCCCGTTTGGCACCACCAGGTCCTGTGCTGTGTTCGGTGTCTTGACTGACTGCCCTTGCTGTGTTCCTTGTTTCAGATTAAGAAGCAGCAGCAGGATGTGATAGGGTTCATGGCAGTCAATAAGATTGAGTTTGAGGAGTGTGACATTGCAGCCAACGAGGACAACAGGAAGTGGATGAGAGAGAACGTTCCGGAAAACTCCAGGCCTGCAACTGGAAACCCCCTGCCACCTCAGATCTTCAACGAGGAGCGGTACTGTGGGGTGAGGCATAGTTCTTGTCCCAAAAAACACTGAATAAACAATAATTTATAACACAAGCAGGGCCGGCTAGTGATGGGAGCTATTTCGGTCTTGGATTGTGTTCCATTAAGACTGTAAAGATATACAGAAATGTTTTATTGCTTTTCTGGTTGCTTCCCACTCAATAAGTACCTCAGAGGCTTTGAGTCCTGTCCTCATTGCTGTTGAAAGCAATTTGAAAATGGAACCAGTGTACAGAGGGTCCTCATAATCACCTAATAATTGTACCTGAAAGGTTATCGAGAGTGTGTTGGATTAGCCAAATGCAAATCCGAAAGGTTTGTAGGAGGCTAGGAGTGTATGATAAAAGTTTGGTGAGGGTGCAAAATCATGGCAGTTATCGTGCTTACCATGAAGAGTGTTGCAGACAGATAGGTGATAGACGGGCACAAGCAGCACAGCCTATTTATCAATGAATGAGGACACAAGAAAAGCACTGTTTGGTCATTTAGTACCATGTATGTCCTTTACAAGAGGTTGTCTGTCTGTCTGTCTGCAGTTTCCAACTGCTAATAGATATATTGTAACCAGCTTTAATGAAGTACAGTAGCCTGCAGTTACAGACTGTACGCCTAAACTACAGTATAATTGTTTTCCAATTGAATGCATTCGTTAATCTGCAGTGTTTTGTCATGCATGAGGCTAGTCTCCCACGTGATGCTGCTGTTTACTCTATTCCAGTTTCTCTGTTGCTGTGGAAGCTGAGCTGTGATGGAGCCTGTCTGGATGGCAATTCATGTTTGATGGTTTAGCCCTTCTCTCTCTCTCTCTCTCTCTCTCTCTTTCTCTTTCTCTCTCTCTCTCTCTCTTTTTCTCTTTCTCTTTCACTCTCTTTCTCTCTCTCTCTCGCCTCTCTTGTCTCTCTCCTCCCTCTCTCTTTCTCCTCTCTCCTCCCTCTCTCTCACTCTCGCTCTCTCCTCCCTCCCTCTCTCTCCTCCCTCCTGTCTTTCTCCTCACTCTCTCCTCTCTCTCTCTCTGGTCTAGAGGGGGTCACTGGATGTTGGTCATAACAATCTTATTGTAAAAGTTCTTTATTTTTCTTTTCAGAATTATGAAGCGTTCTTCGATGCCAGGGAAGACAACTGCGTGTATGCGTTTTTAGGCTTGACTGCTCCACCTGGGTCAAAGGTTGGTAATATTAGCTTTGCAATTAGTAAAAAAGCGGCTTTCTTTTACTTTCTTTTGCCCATTTGTACCTCACTTACCCCAGACATGCTTACTAAATAGCTTGGTATCTTTAATGAGCTACCTGTCGGACAAGAGCAGTGGTAAACCAAAGTATTATCCATGTTCTAGAAATAATGATCGAGAAAGTTGGGACATATGTTGCCCATTAACCCTACACTCAGAACTCATTTTATAAGCAAGTCATCCCAAGATGTACCCCAAGTACATTGGCAGGATGACAACCAACTAGGAACTTAGTCTCTCACTCATTCACTTTATCATTGCATTCTGTAAAAGCTATAGGAATGTTTTCCATTCTTAGCAACAAAAAGAAAGAACAAAGAAACTCTCATGGCTGATCTCAAATGGGATAAGAATTCTCAGCAGCTTTTAAGCTCCAGAATGCTGCCTTTGATGTGTTTTGGTGTTCTCTCTCTACAATGGCCTTAGCAAAAGCTAGATGCTTCCTTAAGCAATTCACTTCACATTTCCAAACTGACCACTGTCTCACTTGCAGGAAGCTGAAGCCCAAGCCAAACAGCAGCAGTGAGCAATCGCCCTTCATCAAACTACAGCGCCACTTCCTGCCAACCTCCAGTACTGCAGTTAACTGGAGAAGTGACGGCACTGAGAGAACACTGAAATAATAAGAACCAGTTCTACTGTGCTTATGATTTGAATGCATTGATATTTTTTGATGTTGCACCATTTATTTCTTTTCTATAAAAGAAGAGCCAAAAAAATAATTTAAAAGGAGGGAAGAAATGTTATCATCTTATTAATTTGTTTTATTTTATTTTGTGTATAGAGAATACAGAGGTTTAGAGTACGATATGAGAAATTGTTAAAAAGGGAAATTTTGCATATGCCACCCAGAACATACATTCTGTTTATCACATAGTTTCTTTTGTATCTGTTTTCTTTGCTTTGTGGAGAAAAATGCACACATATTTCACTGTACTAACCATTACAACTGGTATGAAATATGTGTATATATATATATATATATATATATATATATATATATATAACTTCAATATGAGTGCAGACAGAGTTGGCGTTTGCATACAAATTTAGTAAATGATAAAAGCGTAGCGGGCTAATCTGCATGCTGGAGAACCTTTAAGCATAGTACAATATATATTTTTATTGGTAGCTGTTTTTTGTTAATATAATGAGATTGCAGGAAGTGTATATTTATTGTGACTTCACTTTACACATTGGCTCATAGCTCCTTGTTCCACACCACCATAGACGTGCCTTGTTTTCTACAAGAGAGAAAAGTTGTATTCCCTTAATGACGGATGTGAATTGGAAAAATATAGGTGCATTTTAATGATCTAAACCGCCCTTAAGCATTACATGAATCCTTTCATAATGATAAGCATTAGCCTGTTAGAAAACGTATAGAACTACAAGTATGATCCTGTGTGTTTCAGGGCTGGAATCCATACTCAACGTTAACCCTATAGAGTGACAGTGCCCTGTATTTAATATGGGTCTGTTTACCTGCCCTTCATATTCCAGTATGTGTTGATTTCATTCTGTGATAAAGGGTACCATGCTCCCCATATAACAAGCTTCCAGAATGATTGCTTATCTGCAGGGTCCAATTGCATTCATGGCTTACTGTGGCTGAAAAGTCAAGGCGTTTGAATTAGTACTCCAAATGACCTTCTGGCTGTGACACCGTTTTACTGCTTTAAAGACAATAAGGACAATATTCACTGCTTTGCTGTTTAAGCCAGCTTATTTAGCACTAAAAGTGGACTTGAAGGAACAGCTGCCTTTTGGTTCAGGTTATGCGGCATGGAAATACACAGTGGTAAACATTTAGACAATTAAGTTTCAGTATCCATAGTTTTAAAGTAAAATAAATGATGAAGTACAACTTATACATTACATGGTAGATTAAAACATTATTTGAATGGTAGATTATTCTAACAGTTCCAGCAATAATTATTCTAAATCATTCTAACAGATGATCTAACCAGATGTAAAGGACACATTTCCACATATCCGTTACACTTAGCATCCGTTAAATCTGTCAAGCTACGCTATTTAGAAGGGGGTGGAGTACTTCTAGTATACCACAGCAATAAGACAAAAGGATATATAAAATTATATATTCAAACTAAAGGGATTCGTCCGATTGATTTATACTATAGTTGGTTCAACTCTACAGGTACAAGCTTGATTGTAGTAAAATAATTGCATAGAAAAACCCTTTTCATCCTAACGTGCCAGCTAATATAAAACACATCTACATGTTAAATGAGTGCCAGCTAATATAAAACACATCTACGTGTTAAATGAGTGCCAACCTCTCTGGTGTGAAAGTGCAAAGTATAAAAACAAACCAGGTACTGTCCAATGAATCAAACCAATGGTCTTAAAAACAACAGTTGATGCTACAAATGGTGCAGGGTCCATTGCTTATTAAAGAACTGTTACCTTTTGATGATGTGTATGAAATAAAATGCCTTTTTTTTTCTCTGCAGATTGTTTAGTGTTTGTTGTATTAATTGCTCACACAAGATCACAGGTCCGGGTTTGTTCTAATTGGGTTGCTCAGAAATATTTTCTCCCAAACAACTTTGATACCTCCCAAAGCAGCATTCCCACGGCGAGGGGGTCAGTTCACTCTCATGAACATTGCTGTTCTGTTTAGGGTTACAGCATTTCGAATGGAACACTTTCCTCCTTGACTTCAGCCGAGGCCTGTGCTAACAGCACGTGCATTTCTACATTAAAACAGGGTGACTGTAGAGAACGAGATTTCACATTTCTATAGATTCTGGGGTTCTCAGTCAGGAGATCAAATGTAATGGGAGGCGTTGAGCCAAGATGATGTCTGAACCCCTGTCCTATAGTACTTACAAAACAAAGTCAGCTTGATATTTACATTGTTTTTAAGTGTGATAGCGGTAGTAGACATATGTCAAGCAGACAACTGTTTTTGGTAATAACTGTATTGTAAAACTAAAGAACATACTTCCATTCACTGTGTCTCCTTTGTTTCTCTCGCCACAGGGAAATTGTTTACTGTGGTATACCATGCTACAAGCATTGCAGAGTCGTAGCATGGTGACGGTGGTGAAAATTGTACATTTTCATTGTATACTATCAGCAGCTGTACTGTGGCTGAATAAACTTAGAAGATTTACTGTGTTGAAAGAAAGAGTGATGAAAAAACCTCAACTAATTACAATATAGTGCAATTTGCCATGCATTCCAGCCTTAAACTCTTATTGTTTGCTGCAAAACCTTACATAACCAGAAGCAAATAAAACATACCCCCTATATACCACTGATCACAATTATTTCTGCAACTGGAATTTTGTTTAACACTCATCAGTGGCAACTAATAATAACAATGCAAAATTAGTAAATTACCCTATTTTTTTTTTTTTTTTTGAGTAAAAAACAGTTCATGTTTTGCTCAGTAGATGGCACTGCTTATTTAGATATACACACAGGCACGCCATCAAGAGTGTATTCTTAAGAACTGTTCAAAATAGCAGTAGCTCACGATCATGTTCTTTTGTTAAGAACTACTACAGGCATTGGGAAAATAAATGTCAGTCTGTCACCTCGCTGCTGTTTCTTTCATTCCTCTCAAAAGAGTCAGACATAAATACTGAGCGGTACTTTTCTGTTGAGACTGACTGGCCATTCTTCTAGATAAACACTAGGGCTAATGGAAGCTTTGTGATCCTTTATAGGCTGATATGAAACACGGGGAGATTTCTTCCTTCATTCCATTTTTAATATTACCAAACACTGCACACTGACATTTTTAATACATTCAAGTTTCTATCTAAAATATAATGAATGTCTGCTTACTAGACTCCTCCATTCTGTAGGCGTCTGTGCACTTTATAGTATGTTGTGTATGTTCCTCGTAGGTATTATTAGCTGTAAGGTATAACCCTCCCCCATTTTGTTATACTGTACATTTACCAGGAAGCACACAGAGCTGGTAATCCCAATGCAGACTGTAAACCTTCTTACACATGTAATATTGGACAATGTACCTTTAAATAACCAGCATTCAAAAACATGGTTTGTATTTCACCATTGTTATACTTTAAATAAAACAGGGAATTATTTACATATCACATGGCCATATTTGAGCTTCCCTATGACAGCAAGCGGAATTAGGTATTGGTCAAAGAAACAGGATGTGTTGCTCCATATATGGAAATTTCACAGACGATGTGCCTCCATATAAACATATACAAACTCATTTGATCTGAAATATGATCAGGGCTGTGCTAGCTGGTCAGGTTTGATTATACTTAAGAAGAAATTTTTCAGTTTTAAATAGGATTGACAGTTTCAGCTCTGTAATGTTCATCTCTGAATACTCAGCCTAGTACACAATGTAGGGCATTCTGTTAAATATTATGATATGGAAATGATCTGTAAAGACTTAAAAGGTGAGTTCTCTTCCAGCCTGATTGGAAATATTGAATCTAAAAACATTGGTCTTAGTAACCTGCATGCATTTCCAGTTAGGAATACCAAATACCCTCTGAGTTTGCATAATGTGATTGTTTATTATCCCATGATATGTGTTCTTTATTATCATGTAATTACTCTTTCTGTATTCATGGACAATGGCACAGTTAGTAACCAGTCATTCCTTTCCCCTGGAAACAGGGAGTTAAAGAACTGCAATGGAAAAACTCTCTCAAACTGACAAATAGATAGTCTCCCTACACCCCAGATTATTTTACACTCAGTAACTTGAAATAAAGAAGGTCCTTAGAAAATGTATCACAATTGGTCAAGTGGTTCTCTAGCTATATGTAAAAATGTGTGACATGTGGGATAAATGCTTTTTTTAAATCCCTGGCTCTGTACTTTCAGTTGTCATCCCAGGGGGGGATAAATTTATCCCCCCCCCCGATAAATTATTTTACTGCTGCCATAGAGTGTTAATAATACAAAATACCCCATGAATTTGGGCATACTGAAAAAGCATGCACAAACCACCCGCTTTTCTTAAAAAAAAAATTAAATTGCTAAATGGCTGCTTCTGTTAAAATGAATTCCTACACTGTTCCTGTTTCTGAGGGGGGGACAGTGCCTTAACGTTATGAGCAAGCATTTTAATTTGCAGAAGTCCAAGACCCAGCCAGACCTATCTTACTCTTTGTTTTTGGCATTGTGTAACATCAGAAGACCAGAGTGACTGCCTGGTTTGCATCACAGCCGCTCTACAGAAACAAGAACCATTCATTTAAATTGACAGATAATTGATTGATCCGAGCAGGGCTTGGTGAGTACACATTGGCATCTTTATAAATCTATTATACATGATTGATAGTCTGACACAGGGAATCATATTATTCTATCAAGCCACGGACTTAAACACCTTTCCTGTCAATAGCAGCTACGTGATCCTGTCATTGGAATGTGTTGCTAAAAATGATGCCAATGCAAATTGCCTGTCTACTTGCTGTATATGGCATTACACTATTATTTTGCTACTAACTGTATTTGTAAGTATGAGGTTGTTCTTGTTGTGATGTTGATTTTCAAGCAGCATTGGGAATGTGCGAGGCAAATAGGTTTTTCATATTGAATGTTTATTTAATATACAATACATATCATTTTTGTATACATGAAGTCTAAATGTTGTAAAACTTAATAAGTAACAGCACACTATTTAAAACTTGTGTGGGTTACAACTTGATCTGTTCTAGCACTGAGCCCCTGAACAAAGTTTTTTCAGTACTTCAGCCATGTCTTTAGTTATAGATATCATTGAAAAAGTAATTTTACTCTACATGTGTTTTTGGTACAGATGAACAGCGAGTGTGACGCACCAGGATTTCAATACCATCAGAGAGTTGGCCAGTCAAAATTGTTTGTTTTAGTAGTGTCACAATGTCTTCATAAAAAGAAAAGAAAAAAAAAAACATCCATGATGCAACTGGGAATGAACAACTCAGGGAGCTTGAAAAGCTGATAAACTTGAACAATACCAGCGTTCAAAGGTTTTTTTTTAAATGAATGTTTTTTTATGCACATTTTGCACAGGGGACTATAAATTTGTTCAAGTATGAAATGTGTACTGTGTCCGGTGAAGTCACTGACACTTTTCTAAGTAGAGGAAGTAACACTGGTGGTGTACGTTGCTTATTTCCACAGCATACTATTTATACGTGGATGTGGGTGAAATTATGTATCATTGAGCCACAAAAGTAAATCTTCCTTCTCCTGTCTGCATAGCTGCTTTGAAGTGAACTTTGAAGTGGATTCTGAAGCAGGACAAAGTGCTGGCGTGTTTAAGCCGACCTTTACCTTTTCCTCATTGACAGAGCCATGCTAGCAGAGGGCTTCATACGGGTCATTGGATACCAGGACAGCAGGTACACAGCCACTCCCATGAGCCTCCACTGTCAGGATGGAGGGAAAGACAAACCCAACCAGGAGGATGCACTGAAAACAGACTTTGTATTAGCAGAGTTCCCAACGTGTACTGAAGCAACACAAGGTATGCACTTGAGGGCTTTCAGTATCAGGGTATAGTTAAGCTATAGGGTTAGAGTACTGTATCTTGTTGTAGCTCTGTTTAATTATTCAAAGCAGAAGTCAATAAAGAGGGAGTTGAACTTAAAATCGAAATATGTAAGCAATTAAGTAGAATACAGTAGGCTATAATATGTTATGTGCCACACAAATGTTATATACTATTTCACTAATAAATCTTTTCCACTGCTGAGAGAACTTGGCCAGGGTAGTGGGATAAATCCCCTCGCTCTTCTTCAACAGCTGGACATCCACAAATAGCCATAAACACTGTTTTAGAAGTGAGCTAATGTTTTCTCTACTTCTATTTAGCAGAGAAAAATGCAGAGCTTCCTCCGGCACAGAAGTCCACTGATTCCCTTAAGCAGCCCTCTCCACTAACTCAACGGCTGCAGGTTCCACCTTACAAACAGAAAGTGTCCTGCGCTCGTCCTATTCCTGCCAGTCCTCAAGACAGCTACAATGGACTAGAGCTTTACCGTTCCTGGTCTTGCACAAGTATCTGCAAGAACTATCCGGACCTCCAGATCCGAGGGGATCACGTTGGGAACGTCAGCTCTGTTGGTTCTGGATTAGCCATCAGGGAATACGAGTATGAGACCTGCAGTGGACCTCTTTTGCAATCTGGAGACCTGGAAGATCTGGAGCTGGAACAGTCCACTCCAAACCACCAGGAGGATGAGCTGTACCAAGAAGAACCATCGGATGAAGGCTACTTAGCTCTGGACCGCAGCATTACTTTGCAGCAGGAGCCCCTCTCCAACTCCATGCTCAACAGCTATCTAGAGAAGAAGGTGCTGGAGGTCTACAAGCAATACCTGGAGGACAGTTTGACCAAGTGTGCCTCCCCCAGTCACACGTTGGCCCATAGCTTTGTCATGCAGAACGTCAACCAGATCAGCATGCTGATCTCTCAGGAGAAGAAGATGGAAACCTCCAAGGTTCGGAGCATGGTCCTTAATTACCTGTTCAGCGCCATCAGCGGGAACAGCTCTGAGTTCAGCACGCCCAATCTGCACTTCTCAAACCTGGAGCAGAAGAGATATCCAGAGTCCTCCAAGAAAAAGACCACGATCAGCCATCAAGCCTTGTAGAAACTGAAATTAACAGTACTTCCCACACATTACAGAAGTGGATCTCAATTCCACCTCTGAAGAACAATTTGAAAAATACCAGTGCATTACCAAATAGAAACAGTAGCAGAAAAATATGGAGACAACAGTATTAACATAAATGGCAACTCAGTGAATTAAGAACAAATATTGCATAGCGGTCCTGACATGGCAACATGATGTTAGAACCAGCAATATATGATCAGTGTTAATTGATTGGCACAGAAACACTGGCATGCCAAAAAATATAGAAATGTTAACACTGCTTTCCAGTGTACATAACAAAATGCAACACAATATCTCAACAAACAAGCGCGTCTATTTCAAAGATTCTGAAATATTTCTCATGCTACAATTATTCAGTCGCTGCTAAAAAAGAGACACATGCAACAAGTTTGTTCTTAAGAGCTGGATTGTATTTTTATCAGCATGACAAGTCTAAGAACAAAATACTATGAACAAATACAGCAATACAGTTTGTAGTGCATTCTTTTTAGACCTGTGCTGGTACTGGAAAAGGGAAAATCAGTGAACACCAAGATGTTTGTAAAAGTTTTTAACTAGTGCTCAATCCAATCAGAGAGCATACGATTTATAAAATGAAAAGGAAAAAATGTATTGTAGGGGGCAAAATAAGGACTAGGGTTGAGAAACACTGCTGTACCTATTTAAGCAAATTACACAATTACTATATTGATTTTAAACCCTCTGTGTGAAATGTAAAGAATCCCATTATACTTATTCCAGAATTCAGTTATTATCAAAAAATACAGCTGCAGGTATTTCTAAGTAAAAATGTTTACTGTGGCACAGTGTTAAAAACTCACTTCTATATACTGTGAAGCATGAATTTAGTACTGTATTTGTAAGTCATTATAAAGTTAATTGTTTTAAAATTCTACAGACAAAGCACATCTGGATGTTTGTTTTATCTGCCAACTCTATTGTAAAATTCTCTATTTCTATATGTTTTTGTGACTGTACATTTCCAGTGCTTGCTTCTATGATCTTACTGAAATTTAAACCATGTTTAAAATAAAATATCAATATGTGAATAAATGCTGTGTTTCTGTTTAAAAAATAGATTAAAAATTGAAAATACGGGTACCAAACAATGATCCTAAGCGTATGCCTTATGTAATAGTTTAAATAATTAGAGTGGAAAAGCATAGCAAAGTAATATTTTAAAGGTGTGCAACAGGAATTACTGTGCGTATGTGATCAGAAGACTGGTATATTAATATTCATGGGATTAAGAGTGACAGTTCCGCATGTGTAGTGTATCTCACAACAACTTTCAAAAGCATTCCTTTTTATAAGAGCATGATTTGGGAATACAATCAATTCTGTGGTACACTGTGGTAAAAGCATAGTGAAGAGTATTAAGCAGAAGTGTGTGACCAGAGTCAAACACAGATAGGTACGGGAAATCACAGATACATTATGTTACAGCATGGTCAGCACTGTGAATCCATAATGTAAGCAATGGAAAAGCATTATAAAGTGTATAATGACCATGCAAATGTACTATGGTAAACTAAGAACTTCAGGAAAGGCATTTAAATACCGAATACATTTCTTAGAAGTTGTTTTTTATTGAAGTAAAATCTAACACAGGGCTTAAATTTCAGTTTTCTTTTTGTTTTGCACCAATTCCTCCTATTTATTTCTTTAAAGGAGAAGATATTATCAAAGTGCTGTATTATATGCATGTAACTTGACAAAGGCAAATGCATTGTTTTTAACTAGAAAGGGCATTTTGGTTTCACTTTCTGAAAAAAGGGTAGCAAGGAATTAGGTCAGGTTGTAAATACTGATGATGAGACACTGCACCTTTAAATCTTGCTTGAAAGAGAAGCAACAGCTTCTTACTTTGTTTTACAAGAAAATAAATTAGTACTATTAGTATTATTAGTAAAATACAGCAGTAAAATAAATAGCAAATTGAGAAGCTGATATGCTCTAGAATAACAATTTGAAAGCTAAACAAACAGAAAGGATATATTTGTAAGGGTTTTTAGGACAACAAGACACAGCACTAATTGCAAAAGAACCTCTCAGACAAAGGGAACTGTAACAAAAACTAGCAAATCACATTTAAATTAAAGCTACTTACAGTTTAACTTGTTTATTAGGTTCCAGACAATTCATCTTTTTGGCTGCCTGCTGTTTGGGTGTGGAAACCACAGATTCACTGGAAACAGTAGTTGGCTAAGCCTAGTGCAGAGGAATCAGGGATGCAGTGTCCTTGAGGCAGGCGGGGGTGTGTTATTAGCGATGCTGGAAGAGAGTGAAAGGCCTTCTCCCAGTTAATATGAAACGGAACGCAGTGAACGCAAGTTCCAGGAGACCTTGCATTCAAAGGGTCTCGGAAACTAATGAAAAGGATAATTACTCGACAGCAACAAAAATAAATCTGCTTCCTGTGTAACAGTAAGCAAGGACGAACGCTTCTTAATGGTGCTCATCAAACCAAACAGACACCAACAACAAAGCCAGCAGCTGACACATCTATTAGCCTTTTATCCCGCCAAGTTTCTTTCATTTTACTGTTATTGTTGTTGTTGTTATCACTTGTGTTGAGCGTTTCTACAGAAAGGACAGGCTTGTTCTGACAAGGTTACAAAAAAAATGAAAGCTTCTCCAGACTGAACTGTTCTGAAGGATCTCAAGGATATGGACAGCAGCAAGGTCAACACAGACTCAAATCAAATTCAACATGAAACTAAAGGTCAGAGAAGAGAGTTGACAGCCCAGCTTAAAGAGTAACTCCCTGCACCTCAAAGGGAATCCGCCTGGAGCTGAGCGGGAATTAAGGGGCACCGTATCCTGTATTGATCACCAGGACGATGAATACATGTTCCTACTAGGGAGGCTCCGCTGCAAGCACACTATCAAGGACTATCGATTGTACCTGGCGCAAGCCTTGGCCTGTTAGATTTGCTACTGTCAGGCTGCAGCCCAGCTTCCAGCCCTGCATGGAAGCGTGGCCTTGTCTGGAGATTTACACTGCAGTAATTAAAGCACGGCCGCGGGGCCTTCCTGTAAAAGCAGGCTTTATGGAAACACCAAGGCCAGTCGTGTCACAATAATCAACTACATATGTCAGCAGAAGTTTCTTTCATGTGTTATTTTTCAAAGTAATATTTCCTAATCATTTCTTGGGACACAATATACCATTTCCCTCTGTTGTCTTTACAAATATTATGTTTCTTTTCCTTTGTATTAGATTTGCAGAAAAACAAAACAAAAGCAACACTTGGTTATCTTGCAACATATTCTGTTATATTATTCGAAGAACTTAAAGGGGTGTTACACACAGAACTTTCACTTCCCATATTAAAGTTAGCCATGGCAAATTTCCATTGCAGTTTATTATGCATTGCCCATGCTTATTTGCAATTTTCCAGTGGTTTAACATAAGCCTTCTTGTCTGTGATTTCCCTTGCTTGGTTGTGCTTTGAATTACTTCCACTGTGATCTATGTTATCACCACATTACTGTAATGCAGTTATAAGGGCAGGAGCAAGGCTCAAACTATATGTTGTGGCTGTGCTTCTATTCACAAGGAATTGGTTCTTGTTAGAGTAATTAAGTGCTAATTACATTTTGATTTGTGCATTGGGGAACAGAACAAGAAAAACATCTCTGTTAATGGCTTGTTGTTTAGATCTGTGATGAGCTGGCTGCTGCTCATCACTGGTTAACAAAACTGAAGTCAAGTTTAAAGATCAAGCTAGAAAACTTGATTATGTAAGAAGAAAAAAAACTGGATTTACTGTCAATCAATACGCATGTCAGTCACTGCATGGTGTGAGGGAGTGTGGGATTGATCACTGCTTGCTGCATTCTGGTATATTAATAATGAAGAGAAAAAGAAGGAAATCTCTAAAACATCTCTTAACCCATTAAGTGTCATTGTCCTCATTTGAGGACAGGCTAGTTTGTAATTTTTTTTTTGAGTATTTTTAACTGGCACCTACCTGTTATTTAAATATTCTCTTTAACTATATTGTTATGATAACTTCTAATTTTGTTAACCGCAAAAGTAAAAATGTAATGTATCCGATTACATAAATACAGCTTGTGTTTGGACTTTTTCAAAGAAAAATGAATTTGGTACTGCACAAAGTTATCCCACCTACACTATTGGATAGAAGTAGGGTCCCAGTGGAAGTAAGACACAGAGCTGAAGTTTGTTTTTAACAGATCGGCCTTATCTTAGTGCACAGAAATATCGCTTAATAAGTTGGAAAACAATTTGACCCAAACAGCTAGCTTTAATCGCTGCCGTTTTTTTTTTTTTTTTTTTTTTACAATTGCAATTCTGACCTTGGAAGTTGCAAACAGTGCTGTTCAAGGCTAACAGGCAGCCAGGAATATAAAATGATCTATATCCACTCTTCTCTCTCTCTCTCTCTCTCTCTCTTTTCACCCCTCCTCACTCACGTAACATCATAACAGTTCAGCGTGAGCAAGAGGAAGCAGTGCTGACACTGCAGCCTGATGGCTTCCAGCTTGAACCCCAGTCTGCTGCTGATGGGCAGGTGCAGCTGTCAGGGGCAGTCGGAGGAGAAGTGTAGCACCAGCATCCTCTACCAGCTCCTGAACCGGGGCTGCCAGTGTGGGGCTGCCCAAGAGAGGACGCTTTTATCCCCATGGGCCGCTAGCAAGGCAGCCTCCGAGGTACTGCTGAAAACGGTGGAGTTTGTAAAGAAGCTGCCCTCCTTCCTGGCACTGCCCCCCCAGGACTGTGCCAAGCTGCTCCAGGAAGGCTGGGTGCCACTCTTTCTGTTGGGTTTGGCTCAGGAGAAGCTGGACTTCCACCTAGCGTCACCCAAAAAGAGCATCCTGCTGGGGATCCTGACAGAAAAGCAGCAGCAACAGGGAGACTCTGGGGGACAATACAGGGAGAAGCTGGGGAAAGCCAAAGAGTTCTTGAACCAGTGCTGGAGTCTGGATATAAGCACCAAGGAGTATGTCTATCTCAAAGGGATTGTCCTCTTCAGTCCTGGTGAGCCACCAGGCAGACAGCCAACCTTTTATTTTTATATATTTGTTAGTTTTTTTTATGAATATTATTGGTCACGTTTTAAAGCTAAGCTGCATTGAGTGCACTGTTTTGTTTCTTAGTGGAGAAAACTTGAGTTAAATTTACAACACTAGAATTTAACTGACATTTCACCCTGAAAGTGGCTTTTGAGTATTTCCTTTCTAATCGTTTTGTGTTTTCTTCTTTTTGAAACACTGGTGGAACTACATTTTATGCTGTCAAAAACATTTTGTAATATTGCCCAGACTGCAGTGTCGGTGTGGCCACTGTTCTAACTCCAATGACCCAGTAGGGTGCTATGATATGCTCATTGTGGTGCTATATTTCAGATTAATTGGGTTTCTTTAGAAAATAAAAAAGGCACTATTTCAAAGCAGAGCCGACGTGTTGCCCCAGGTATTCTGTTTAAATGATTCGTTCAAAATGCTGTTCTGGGCAAAATTTCTTCCAACCTTGGATAATTTAATTGAAAAAGTATTTACAAGTCCCCATAAATGAGACAGGACATCCCTGGGATTTGGCTACAATATCCTGTGCTTCAGCAGACATGTACCATTGAAATGCTATAATCTGCAATAATTGTAGTAATTAATATTTAATAATATTCATGCAAATAGTTGGCTTTGAAGGTAGCATGCATTATTTGTTGTCAATTAGAGGTTTTTTTTGGAAGATTACGTAACACTCACAATAAATATCTTATGGTTTTGTACTGAGCGGATAGGATTTCTCATGGTTATGACGTGGAGCTGGTTGTTTCTAAATGTTGCAATGCACTGCTGTACTTTTTCCACTGTTTAATTTATTTTACTGGGAAAAACCCCATTTACTAACATATGATGCTGAACATGGTCATCTATACTAGGGCAGAGGGAGACAGAACCACACGCTGGGGATTAGCTGCTATTTATTCCACCTGTAACTTTTCCAGGATCCCACTGAAAATTAAACCTTGGTCTAAGCTCTATTAGCCATAGTCAAGAGACTAGAAGTTGGGTGACTGTCTATCTGTAATTTACATTAAATAATAAGTAGCTTCAAATGTTATTTTTTCGTGTTTATTTTTTTTAATTATTTGAGTGGTACTATTATGAGATATTAGTGCTCCATTTATGAGTTCTTAGATTTTTTCCCCCTACATCTGTCTTTATTGGTCTCTTACTGTAGCCTGCCTGGATAATCCTAAATGCACTGAGCAGAATTCAGTGACAAAGTGAAAAGGATATCAGCTAGATAACAGAGCAATACTGGAGCAACATAACCAAATCCCTCCAGCATAGAGCTAGTTTAACAATCTACAGTATACTGACTGGTTCATGTGTTATATTATGCTCTTTGGCTATGAAGCTCAAATGTTTGCTGTATTGTTTTGCACTGTAATCTTTAATAATAACTGGCCTTGTGTCTGATCCTCCCCAGCTGCCCCAGGCTTGCTGTGTCCCCATCACATCCACTACCTTCAGCAAGAAGCCAAGATGACCTTACAGGAGCACATGAACTCCCTGCACCCTGGCGCCCCCTCTCGACTCTCACAGCTCCTCCTGACCCTCGATGCCCTGCGGACCATCAGTGCCAGGGGCATCACAGAGCTCTTCTTCCAGCCAATCATAGGAAACACAGACATGGGGGTGCTGCTGCTGGAGCTGCTTTACCCCAGCTAATGCTGACTTTTCACCTGCTCTGAACTGAACTGAGGGATGAAGCTGCAATACACAAAAACTGCTTTTACAATATTCCAGAATGATATTCGTGAGTCATTGTGCCAGACAGCTCCCTATCACCCATACAGGTCCACTATTATTAAAAAACTCCAGATTGTTCATATATGAAAAAGAAATATAAATATATCACAACTGTATTTCATATTTCGTAGTTTTCATGAATTGTCTTGGTCCTGCTAAATGTATACAAGCTACATCTATCATATATTTATGACGTATGTTCGTTTAAAATATTTTTTAAATCTAATAAATTCACAAATATATGTTTTTAGATATGTAATTGTATAAAATTGGCATATGGATTTCATTTCAGTTTTAAATATTTTGTTTGGATGTATTTCACATGTTGTGCTTTTTATATGTGCATGCTTAGTTGCTCCTATATGAATTTCATCATACCATATCAACAAGAAAGACAACTTCTTCCTGAAGTCCTACTGCATTTACACACTGTTGTGACCTTTCTTCTCATCATCTGTATTTGTATTATCAAATGGGATGTAGATGGAACGTGCACTTTGTGAGTGGAAATTATTCATACTGGAGTCTACAGGAATCCAATCCAGCCATTAGTTTAAAAAAACGAAAATATTGGGGATTCCGGAGGAAGCGTTGTATTTGCTCTGGCGCTCCTGCGGGTTAAGGAGGACTGTGTCTCCTCATCGCCCTCCAGAGGCTGGAAGCTTGCTGACATCTGCTGTCGAGTTCCTGGGTGTAAAGAAGAGTTTGGGGATTGGAGAAGGCCCACTGAAACAGCTGAGCCCTCTAAATAAAACGAAATAAACAAATAAACAAAGCATAACCCAACTTCCCCAACACTCACTTATTAACAGTACTGCAATTACAAATGTGTATCTTTTACTTGTTTTTCATTGAGGTAAGTTGTATTGCACTGTACTGTCAATTTATGACCAATTACACATTTATTAGTATTATTATCCTTACTGCATTTGACTAAACAGCAAAACACCTTGATGGGCTAAAATGTGAACTAATAAATATATAGAGAGAGAAATAAGCAATGATAATATTATAATATTAAAAAAAATGGAAAACAATCGATTTGGATTATGGCATATGGTAACTATTCATATCCTTATTGGATATAATTAACATATTTTCTTAATTACCTGACTTCTAAAAGCATCAGCATGTTTTTTGAAGGGTTAAATCTAAACTTCTGCTAAGAAGCATTCATTCAAAGGCTGCCATCTTTTGCTAAAGTGAAGTACTGCGAGTCAATATCATTTGTATTTAAATTAACATTGGTTTATTGTACAGGAGCGATAACAGGAGTCTGTTACAATAACGTGTTTTTGGTCAAAAATGATCTAAACAGAAACAGCAATCCATAATTATACAAAACACAATTATCCAGGGCTGGGAGGAAGTGTGCCCAGACCAGCATTTTGAACCAGTAATTTAACCAGAATACCTGGGGCAACATGTCTGCTCTACTCTGAAATAATGCCATGGCTTCTTTATTTTCAGGTAATCATGTTAACAAGGTAATCAATTAAATATCAAAAATACAATCTTTTTAGAATGTTTCAGACAGAAATAGAATGTTTTGTGAACAATGCCTACTTGACATAATTTCAGTATAATATTGGCATGTCAGTAGTTTGGTTTGCAATCAAAACTCTTGCTGATGATTTAGTTCTGTGTCTTAACAGCAGATCACTTCATAGTCACATCTCTTTTCCAAGGCTAAATAACTCAGCAGGACTGCTGTAACTTGCTTATAGCAATGCCCACCAAACCAGGATTTAATGGAGTGATCACCAAGATTAAAATCAATGTTCTTACTCTTTCTCATTAGCGATTACCATTGATCATTCCTAACTGTATAATAAAGTGACTATTGCTTACGGGTATCCATTGTGTGCTGTATGTCAATTTCATTTCAGTGGCCTTATTATAACCAGTCCTGCAGTCTACCAGGCAGCAACAGTATATACATGTACCTATTGCACTATTGTATCTGCTGTCAGAATCTGCTGAAAATATCTTGTAAAACAACCAACCAATCAAAAGGATTTCGTCACAGTAAAAGGGGGCCAGTGGAGGGCATTTGTCAAACAATACTAGAACAACAACACTATTATGGATCCCTTCCAGTCTCCAATCATTGCAAACTAATGGATTCCAGTGCACATTAAAGTAAGTGCATCAATAACCCTCTGTGCAGCCGAGCGCAGTCCCGACTGGGTGTGGTGTGGAGGCACAGAAAGAGCTTTAACCCAGGCCAGTGCATTAGGCAGGCGGACTTGCTTCTCCCGACACTGCCATGGTCAGGCTCTTGGCTCTTGCTCTACTTGGGTTCCTATCAAGCAGAGAATTGGCCGTTTCTTCTGCAGGCGATGCTAGCTTCAAGACTTCAGAAGCCCACAGCAATGCCCTGGATCCCAGGCTCCACAATGGGTCAGAGCTGAAGGTATTCACTTTCGATTACACCCATGTACAAGCGCCTTTTGAAATAGCCCTATGGATTATGCTGGCATCTCTGGCTAAATTAGGTAAGCACACTTTTGTTATGAATTGTAATGTGCTCAGGATTTATTTCTGATACTGTGTTTATCTCTTTGTATCCAGTGAAGGCTACTGCATCAGTTCATTGAGTTGGGACTGGGGTCACCTGAGAGATCCCAATATTAAGTTTCTGAGCTGGTGGGATTCAAACCCAGGGGCTAGTCATTTGTTTGGTTTCAATCTCATAGGTGACATCTATAGATTTAAGTGTTGATCTGTTTATTTCCATCTAGTCTATCTACTGTATATATTCCTACTTTCACTCATCCACCTAGCCTAACAGGTCTTTACTGACCTGCTTACCTATACAGTAGATTATATATTATTTTTAGTATAAGGTACAATAAAGTACAAGGTAAAGTTAACCAGCTTATCATTAAGACCACTCAGTCAATTAGGAAAAACATGATATGCCTTTACTATGACTAACTCTTTAAAGATGTGTTACATAATTTATGGGGCCAAAGATTTGTTGATAATGTTGGACTGTCTACACTTTCTACAAATGACCAGACGTGCACAGAAAAGCCACCATGTGTGGTGTAATGACGACAGCGCGTGCTGGTTACAGACGTTCCTCTCTGTGTTCCCTGGTAGGGTTCCACCTGTACCGTCGTCTCCCTGCGGTGGTGCCGGAGAGCTGCCTGCTCATCATGGTAGGGTTGCTGGTGGGCGGGGTTATATACGGGACCCCGCACCAGGCCAGTCCTTTCTTGAGTACAGACGTCTTCTTCCTGTACCTGCTGCCTCCCATTGTCCTGGACGCGGGCTACTTCCTGCCCATCCGACTCTTCTTCGAGAACCTGGGCACCATCCTGTGCTACGCTGTGCTGGGAACGTTCTGGAACGTCTTCGGGATCGGCCTGTCTCTGTACGGGATCTGTCAGGTGGGGCCCTTTGGGCTGGGCGACGTGTCCCTCCTCCAGGCCTTGCTCTTCGGGAGCCTGATCGCTGCGGTGGATCCTGTGGCTGTCCTTTCAGTCTTTGAGGAGATTCACGTCAACGAGCAGCTCCACATCCTGGTCTTTGGAGAGTCGCTGCTCAACGATGCCGTCACTGTGGTATGCACTGGTTATTACATGCACTGGTTATTACTTATTATTACACTTAGTTTAAATAGAGCAAGACACTGATATGTGTAACATATATATCACTTGCTTTCCTAAAATCACAGTCTATTTTGATTACTTAAACAGCAGAAGATCTTAATATCACTGCTTAAAACTGCTTTATTATTTTGAATTATCTTCAGTGAGGTTAATAACAAGGTCACAATGGTTGCAGTATTTTGATCCGCTCTTGTGTCGATATTAAAATGATGCTGATCAGAATCACAAACGGGTGCTGTGAAACAGAAGATAAACAGCGTATAGACAGCAGGAAGGATTCCTGTTAGATATTCCCTTGACCTACTCCATCTACAGTACTAACACTGCATGAATAAATTAGGACTCTCCCACTCGTTGCAGGTCCTCTACAAGCTGTTTGAAGCATTCTGTCAGATGCCAACGATCTCTGCAGTGGATGTGGTGGCTGGGATCGGCCAGTTCTTCATGGTGGCGGTGGGGGGGGTGGCGGTGGGCACAGTCTACGGGTTCATTGCGGCTCTGACAACGCGTTTCACGGAGAAGATCCAGGTGATCGAGCCTCTCTCTGTCTTCCTGTACAGCTACCTGTCTTATCTGACATCTGAAATGTTTCACTTCTCTGGCATCATGGCGTAAGTACAGTGGGAACCAGTTGCCTTTTCAGTGTATAATGTATTCGTATCACATCAAACTGTTCAGAAGTAAAAAGGAGCTTGAAGAAAACGAACTGCACACTGCATTCTGTAACTTTGAAGTCTGTAATTGAGGCTCAGTGTACCACTTCTCACTTCTATAGGCTGTTTGCATGGTATTGAAGAGAAAAGCTCAGGTGATTTGGTCCTGTAGTTGGTCCAGTATTGTGCAAATCATACCTCTTTTTTTTATTAACTTTTACATTTTAATTTAGGCTTGAGTGTTTTAAGTTATGGATATACTAAAATTCAACTTAACCATCCAAAAATTGCAGAATATTTCTTGTATATCTTGTGGTACTTTGTGTTTTCCTGTATTTGGACATTTCTTTCTATGCAGGATCATATGACTATTCCGGTACAGTAGGTTTTATTCTGATGAGTTATTGCCAAGCTTTTAGCTTTGTTCACTTCTCAGAAACTGCATTCCAAAACCTCATACAATTACACCCAGACAATACGCCTAAGTATCCATTGATGGAAACCACGTTCAACTGCTGTCTGACCTTCTTTCTCTCAGCATTATAGCTTGTGCAGTGACTATGAAGCAGTACGTGGAGTCGAATGTTTCCCAGAAGTCACGCACCACTATCAAGTACTTCATGAAGATGTGGAGCAGCGTCAGTGAGACCCTCATCTTTATCTTCCTGGGAGTCTCCACGGTCAGAGACAGCCACGAGTGGAGCTGGCCTTACATCTCCTTCACACTTTTCTTCTGTCTGCTCTGGAGAGCTCTAGGCAAGTGGGAGGAAATATGTGAAGCTTAACCCTATACAAGCCCTTATAAATATGCACTGTTGTATTCCAGGGTGAAACCATAGCAAAGTAAACTTATACATAAGCATTTGAAAAGCCAGTGGAAATGCTGGACTTGCTACACTTCATAATGGTAACTGACATCACCAGCTGTGTTTTTGAGGAGTTATGTCGGGTTTCAGTGTGGCAAGGGATTATTGGTTACTCATTTTCCAGCTGAAGAAAACAAAACAGTACTGTATAGGGATCAGTGCTAGCAGCATGCTCATATTAAAATATTTTGCTGTGGCGGTCAGGGGTGCATCCAGATGGAAACAAAGTATCATAATGCGTGTCTTCCATTTTTAGGAGTTATTTTTCTGACCTCCATTGTGAACAAGTTCCGTATGAATACCATCACCTTTAAAGACCAGTTCATCATTGCCTACGGTGGCCTCAGAGGGGCAATCTCCTTTTCTCTGGTCTTCCTACTTGATGACTTCCCCAGGAAGAAGCTCTTCATTACTGCCACAATAGTGGTCATCCTCTTCACTGTCTTTGTGCAGGTACATTGCAACCCCTCATAAGATATTGCCCCATACTGTTTAAAGGCCATCTTAGTTTCCCAAGGGAAGCATAGAATTGGAGGCTCACTGTGTCCTTCTGTTACAGGGAATGACAATCAAACCACTGGTTGAGCTGCTGGAAGTTAAGAAAACAAGAAAAGCTCCTCCCACTGTGAGTGAGGAGATCCACTGCAGGGTAGGTAGAGACTGACCAGCCCTGCTGCTTATCTCTTCTTACATTTGTATTCTTCCTTGCTTGGACACTAGTTGAATAACAAGTTTGCAGGCAACAGTGCTGTGTTACCTGCTGGTCCTTCCTCAAGCTGGTTAGTGTATTATCCAGTTTCTATTCTTTCAGTGCTACTCTTACTTAAATAAAGCTAGCTGTGTTTCCTCTAGCTTCTGGACCACATACTAGCTGGAGTTGAAGACATCAGTGGGCACTGGGGCCAGCATTACTGGAAGGACAAGTGAGTCTTTCATCAGTGAATTGGACTCTTCAACAGCATAGATAAGCTGTAACACACACGGAGGAATGTGATGATTATGTATGTATGTGGATTTTTTTTTTTGTAGATTTCAATATTTCAACAAGAAGTATTTGAAGACGTTTTTAATCCGAGGGGACAAACAGCCAAAGTCCAGCATCGTCCTCTTTTACCAGAAGCTGGAGAAAAAACATGCTTTTGAGTTCAACGAGTCCGAAGAGTTGATCCACCCACCTCATCCGCCGTGGGTAGCAAATTGCCTTCACAAATATCACTTATCACATTCACAGGCTGCTTTTAGGCTCCATGAGTTTATCACTACTGGCTGGTCAAGTTTCCTTTTAGCTGATATTGCATCAAGGCAGTTTTACAGGACGCTGGTGCATTAGGGACTTTTAGGAAATAAAATATGAACATAGCTGAAATGCATGGCATGGTATTTGATCGACTGTGCGGTATTGAAGGCCAAGAGCTGCTGTGTAATGGAAAGAAGTAAAGATTTATCAGTGTTTGAAAGGGTATGCAGCTCTTGCATTTGTATCTCAGAATAAAGGCATGCCACAAAACTTTACAGAATGGGAAATTACATTTTGTTCCATGACA
Organism: Acipenser ruthenus; assembly: GCF_902713425.1. NCBI lineage: Eukaryota > Metazoa > Chordata > Actinopteri > Acipenseriformes > Acipenseridae > Acipenser > Acipenser ruthenus. The sequence goes on from NC_081204.1 coordinate 28,332,139, forward strand.
GTTGAAAGACAATGGCTGCAGAGTATTGTGACATCTGAGAGATGTCAATCAATGTACACAGTGACTAAACATTGCATGCACTGTGCAGGGAGTTGAAGGTTGGTCCACTTAAGGAACTTCCTAACAAACAGTTTAGATCTGTACCTGATTTTGTGCCGTAATCGTGCTCTCTTGTTCCTGCTGTAGAGGAGACTGCCAAAAACCAGCGCCCAGCATATCACCTCTTCTGCCTGGTGAGCTTGACAGCATCAGGACCATCCTGACCAGGAACCTGTTCCACATCAGGAGAAAGGTGAACGAACCAGGGCGGAGAAACAGACCCTAAATAATTGAACTGGGGGATTGGGCAGAGAGCTGTATAAAACCCTAACTGCTGTTGTGTGTGCATTGTGGTAGGGTTACTTTATAATTTGTAATAATGTATCACTTATTTCCTGTACAGACGCCAGCCTACAACAGACATACCCTGCAGCGGGATGGGAATGCAGAGGAGATGAAAGAGATTCTGCTCAGGAGACGCCAGAGTCTGGGGGGGAACCTCACCGGAAAACGGGTACCTGTCTTTGCTTCAGCTACAAAGTCTAGACTTACAAATAAGTTAGACAAGTACTTTCATTTAGCCTCAGACATTTAAAGACCCTTGTCAAAAATCCTAGCATTTTCAATATCTATTCAATTCCGTAGATGTGTAGTTTCTTTAAGTTTTATCTTTTTAAATTCTGGAAGGTGGGTTTTTTGAGTAGTAGCAAACAATCCCAGTATTTAACTGTTTAGAAAAAGTTTTAAGAAATTGCACCACAAATACCTGTGCCATTCATCTATAATTCATTTCAGATTTCATTTCAAGGTGCTATAAACATCCTTGTTTTTGTTTTAAACTTCAGTGAAGTTCATTGGTAGACACAACTGCAGAACCACAGTGGTTTATCATGTTTATCCTGGATAGCAGTGATTTCTGTTAAAGCTCTGTTTGTTTCCTCTAAAGGGTGGTGCCAGTGAGTCAGACAAGGAGCTAAACAAAGAGAAACGATTAACAAGATCTCATACTGGTAATCTAAACTATTACACTTAGTTACTGTAGAATGATATCATCTCTTTATTGATAGTTACAGTTTATTGTGTTAAATTTACCCCATGCTTATACCATGCCTTCACTATGCTTTACCCTGCTGTTTCTATACTTTCCGTCTGTGCTTTACCATGCTTTCACAACAGCTTGTCTTAGAGCACTTTGCAATGCTTTCACCACGGTTATTTACATGCCTGATTTCTTAGTGTGTAATGTAGAAACAGTCCAGGTTCAATATGTGAAATGAAAATTTTGAGGAAACCACACACTCACTGGCACTTTTTCAATTTCTGCTACAAAAAGTTTGACCGGATATTATAGCTTTGAATGGTTAGAACCATGAACGAGTTTCACATTTTTTGAAGGGGAATTTGCTACTGAATAATATGAAAGAAACAGCACACTTTCTATAGCTTAATAAACAACCTTTCAAGTTATAGAATGAACGATAACTAATCTAACCTCACTTAAAGGAAGATATTAAAATAAATACACAATGTTGTTGTCTATACAATTATTTTAAACTGCAGCTGGTTCAAATTCCACCATTCTTTCAATCACTAAACAGGACTGGAATACTGACAGAAATGCACTAAAGAGACTCTGGGTGTCTCTGCTGGGTGTTTGCTTTTCATAATGTTGGCACAAAAACTTTGAGCTGTGCCAGTGGATATATTTACTGATGGCACTGTTCAGATCAATTAAATAGACCTACTTTGAAAAAATGAGTTTTTAAGAAGCTTGACAAATCCCCATTCCTTCCTATTCCATCTCTCCACAGTGGGTTCAGAGCACAAGCCTGCTGTTGAAGGCGCTAAGCCTCTTCCATCTGACATCCCAGCATCCATGTGTGCTACTGGGGCAGGAGGCATGGAGAACGGACCCGGTTTAAATGAAAGCACCCAGTCACCTGGAGGCAGCACCCGAAACAGAAGAGACAAACCTCAGAAAACACTGAGCTTTTCTTTTCAAAATGAAACTCAAGAGTAAAGAGTCTTACAAAAGGAAAACAAAAGGTGCAAAAGGATGGTTTAAGCTGCACAGAAGATATTGAAAAGGGTTCCAACCAACACAGAAATACACCTATCACAACAAAGAATACATCAAAGGCATTGCTATAGGCGGCTTTCTTTCACAAGGAGTACCTGCTGGTTGTTTATATAAAACGGTTTACTGTTTCCGATTGTAAAATTATTGACAGCTGATTTAAAATTCACACTTACAGTATATACAGTGTATAACTAAAGCATCATGAGGCAGGCTGCTGAACAGCAACATTTTAAGATTAATATATAGTTCTGCTGGAAGACTGAATAGCAGATAAAGGTTTAGGAAAATTTGTGATCTAAGGTTAGGATTAGGTTTTATGTGAAGATACTCCTGGAGGACTGAATGATCATGGAGCATTTGGTTGTGGATGAGATATTTAACTTACATTTAGCAGCTATTGGGTAAATGCATGTTACAGGAGGACTGGATCATTGTGCACTTTCTTTACTTGGTTTTAAACCAAGGGTGTCCAATCGCTGACCTGATACGCCATTCCACTCCAGGTTTAACAGGTACAATTATATAATAAACTACTTCAGGGTCTGGGTCTGAATTAGTTCAATTAAACCATTTAGAACAAGGTTGGAACAAAGACTAGGAGTGGAAGGGCCACTTTGGACACCACTGTTTTAAACCATGGGTCATTCCCTATATATATACTGTTTTGTTCTGTAATACACTATAACTGCTGCACCACTGTAATTTCCAAACATTACATTAATTATATTCAACCAATAGTTTTTAAATGCATCAACAAAACATCAGTAAAGATTGCAGTAGCCCGAGTCACATACAGCATCAATCTCTCAAGGATGGAGAGCATAAACAAAACAAGATAAAACATTGTTCTGTGGCTGCACTCATCTTTGATAAAAGAGTGCCCTCTTGTGGCCATCGTACTTTACTACACATTTTTGATCAAACATGTTGCTAATAAAACAGAAACTCTTTTTTTTGCACAGTTTTATGCTGGAGCAGTTATTGTTATGCCTGTTCTGAATATACAATTCTGTTAAATTGGGTGCATTACCCAATAGGAGTGGGTTGGAATTGCTGCTTAGGTTAGCATTTTGTACTATGTATCTGGCAAAAAGCATTTCAAGTATGAAATAGACAAGTAAGAAAAATCACCAAGTAAAATCTATCACCCATATAATGCTAGGGGACTAACGGTGATATTGTGTCCTTGCACCCTGTTGACAGTGTTTTGGCAGGTATCTCTAATATTTTGTCCAACCTCTGTGTAATTTTAGATCTGCTACATCCACAGGTTTTATTTGCTTTGGTTAATAATGGTCCCTCTAAAGTAGAGTACTAAGTTAACCCTGGTGAAACAAAGTGTAACAAATACACAATATAAAAATGGAAAAGCCGTGGTTTAACTGCAGAATACTCAGAATACTGTGCGAATCTACCATGGTTAATATTTAGATGGGTATTGAACTAAATCAAGTAACCACTTTGATTTTTAGATCTAAACGCCAAACCAAATGTATCAAATACACTGGCATGTCTAAATAGCTTGGTCAGGCTACACCACACACCCTAATGCTAACTATTCAGAGAAGGTTAAATATGCAGCCTGCATTTACTGTGTCATTTATTTTTTGGATCCTACGCTGGTTCACATAGAGGAGCCAAATAGTTAAGCGTGCCTTTAAAAAAAAAAACTGCCAAACTTGTTTGATGCTTTCAAGCAAATTGGTTTAAAATGCACAGCAATAGACAACGAAACACGCCAGCACTAATTATTATTTTTAAACCAACATCAACTGTGCTGTTACTTTAGCTCACTTTTATTTTTAATTACTGTACTTGTGTTCGCGTGATTATCCCAGTCCCCTGTGAAAATCATACCAGTCTCGAGTCTCACAAGCTGCTGTTAATTCTGAGTCTTAAAATAGCCTCCCAACTACCCTTCTCCCCCTGTCATTCTCACTCACCCGCTTCTCCGACCGAACTTTCCCCTCATACCGCTCCATAGTTCTGCTCAGAAGCCTTTCCCCTGGTTTCACAATGAAAGTCGGTATAGCAGCACTGGTAGCGGGGGTCGTCGGTTCCATTGGTGTTCTCTGTTTTTTAACGGCCTTTGGGACTGACTACTGGCTATTGGCGAGTGAGAACTGCACTGGTGACGAACATATGCAACCCGAAACTAGCACTTCTGGGCTCGCTAATAATAAAGAGGTAATGTTTATGGTTTTTTTATACTGTAATGTTTTAAAGATGCAACAAACCCTCAATAAAAGTTTACCACAGTATTTTCGCACGATATTTTTTGCAGTTTTACTACCATGATATTGGCATGGTTACTGCATACTATGCATTTACTACAGTTTAACACGTTTTGCTATATTTTTAATATGCTTTACCATACCTCGGTATAATGTACAATGCTTGCCTATGCTCTACCACGATTTCACTATGCTTCACTACACTTTGCTATTCGTTTACTATGGTAAACTTTTAATAAGGGATAGACAATCTTTTCGGATAAAATTGTTACCATACATTATCATATTCTGCTACTATACTGCAACAACCTTAACAGCCCTTTTAAATTTGTAAATGGACATTTTAATTGAAACAGATGCTCTGCACTTTTACAGATAGTAGTTTTAATAGACCGATGCTGTGTGTAATCTGCATTGATTGAGTTGACTGCTGGCACACATTTCCACCACTTGCTGGATTTCGTGACAGGTGAAGAAGACTGCTGACCATTTCTCAATTCCTTCCTTCAAGAAAGATGGGGGTTTAAATCTACAGCAAAGTTTTTTTTTCTGTTTTTAGTGTTATCTGTTTTGAGAGTGTGCTTCATGAAATGCCATTGATTTGTGCAACCTCGGGAAGCACCTACCAACTGAGCTCCCACCATCACCCCTCTGTTGATTGGTTGTTTTTGCCACTGTGACTGAAACTGATTGATGGCAGAGATTTATGACAGCTATTATACTGTATATTACATAATATATTTTTAACGTGCATATGAATGAACATATTGCAGGTGATTCTATTGTTTTGTACATGTACTTGTTTTTTGACATGTTACAACCTCATGAAACCGTCTCCTATTCTAATACAGAATCAGACTGTAAAGGTTGAGAACAATTTATCAGAGATCCGCTTTCACCACGAAGGCTTCTTCTGGAGGTGCTGGTTCACTGAGGATGTCTCCCACGACAGCATATGGAACTTCCTGTTCAGTAGGTGTCATTGTCAACCGTCTCTGAAGGAATGTCACATCCCTTATCAAAGATACATGCTACAGATTAAACAAATGGGATAGGTAGAGAGATATATGGATAGATATATCTGCTATTACCTTATACTGCACTGTCCTCTACTAATATATTTCAATTGAAACAGAAAAATGCTTTTGAAACCTACATGAAATTTATGATGGTCTGTGACTAGGCACTGTACCTTACACAGTACTAAGTAGGGTTTCATACTTTGCCACATGAAACATCAGTTATATGAATACCATTTAGATCACTTACTTACAGGATAAGACAACTCAGCGCAACATGTACGGATTGCTTCAAATAATATACAATCTTTACACCCAAAGACTTTCATTATTTTCAAAACGCCAGTACAGACATAGATGATGATACATGAATGACAACAGTTATACAATTCATGATCATTCTACCTTTCCAGCAAATCAGCCTCCATCCAAATACTGTGTTCATGGATACCTCTTTCCCTTGCCCATTTCAATTGGACCAGTTCCCCATCCCTCCTATGATGCTGCTGCAGGTATGTTGAAGCACACACTGAACACAGCTGCTTTGAACAGGCTTAAGGTTGCTTCTCTGGATACACCAGGAACATAAAGTACCTGCTAATATCGAGTAATTCACTAATGACTGTTCCAAGAAAACTCTAGATTGAACTCGTGACCAGTTAAAATGAGTTGATCCTTTGTCAGCATATTATTATTATTATTATTATTTATTTCTTAGCAGACGCCCTTATCCAGGGCGACTTACAGTCGTAAACAAATACATTTCAAGAATCACAGTGCAAGTAATAATACAATTAAGAGCAAGATAAATACAATGACTTTGGTTCAAGCAAGTACAAGTGTGACAAAATACAATTCAATAATACAGCAGATAACAGTGTCAGTGATAGTTACATCAGGATATAATTAAATACAAAATACAACAGATTAAACACTTGGCAGATTATAGTACTCTGAAGTACAGGATTAAATGCAGTATATACAACATTTGAATTATGGAAACTACTTTAAAAGAACCAAACTCTGTCAAGTTGTTTGTTTATCAGTTTTGTAATGTGTATGTTTCTTCTTTAAAAAAAAAAAATAGAAGTTAATTAAAGACTGAAGTAAACGATTTGAAAGTTTGACCACTTTTAAGTTTCTTTTTAGTTAAACTGTTTACTTAATGGATGTTTGGGTGAGTTATTAGTATTTTCAATATGCTAGTACTGTAAATATTTAACAGTCACATACCCAAGAAGGATATCCAACACAAGGACATATTTCTTTATTTGAACCTACATTAATTTACAGCAAAATACAATGTGTAAGGAGCAAAAATAATCAGTATAGGCCTTCCACATTACCGCCACAATTCTTTCTGACAGTCATTCTAACAAGATGTGGTCTGTTTCTCTCCCCAGTATTCCGTGGGTTCTGGACTGCGTTCATTGTTTTAGCTGTCACTGCCAGTCTGGTGGGCGGGTTCTTGCTGGTGTGTGCTGTGCCCTTCACGAGCGCCAAGCTGTACAAACTGGGAGGAGGGTTCCTTATCACAGCTGGTGAGCGTCACAGTGCCCGGGGATCACAGCATTTTAAAGAGAGGGCATGAACTGTATGTGCGGGTTGGGGATCATGGAGCTAACATTGTGAGGGGGCGGATTGTAACAGTAATCCTATAAAAATGAGGCAGTCTGGAATTGAAGGCATTTAAATGAAAAGCCGTGGGGGGCTGGCTGCTCCTCTCTGTTCCTGGTAGAGGTGTGGTCAGGCTCATGGTTATCAGGTTTCTGTCCTTTGTATGTTCCAGTGATGGAACACACTCATCACATTAGAATGCCTTACGCGGACAGGCCAGAAATACAGTATTTATTCTTACTGTGTGGAAAGAAGTCTTCCCAGAGTTCCATCCTGCTTGGAGGTGGGGCTGACCTCACAGCAGAGTGTGCTCAGTGTCAGTGTGCTGCAAGTTAGGAGAGTATTTCTCAGCTTACTGATATTATTAGATTTGGGTCAACTTAACCTATCTTTTCTTAGAACTAGCATGTGTGTGTGAAGTTAGGTAAATGTTTTAACTTCCATTTCAAAACAGACCTATATAATATTGTTGATTTGTGCAGAACTATAGAAAGGGAAAGTTCAGAACTGCACACAGAGTTGTATCTAACTCCCATCGCATCTAAGCTAACGCAATGGTATCTAATAATAAACAAGACGTTTTTTTAAAATGTCTCTTGTAATCTGCTTTGTCATGTCTCAGGGGGGCTGTTCACCGTGCTGATCGCTCTGTTTGTGCTGTGGAAGGAGCTGGTTGCAGACATGAATAAGTACATCTTGCTGGAGAGGAGTCTAATCTGCCTGGATACAGAGGTGTATGTACAATACGGCTGGTCATTCATGTTCGCCGCGGCTGGGATCCCATTGGTCCTCCTCAGCGGGCTGCTCTTTTATTTTATTGGCCGGCACAATCAGAGGAACAAATGATAGACTTCAAGGGGCGGGAGTCTTCTTTTTTTTTTTTTTAACTATACCTATAAGCTTTGTGGACTAGACATTCTCATTAATTATCTGCTATGATGAGAAAGTTAAAACAAGATTTTAAGCAAAAAAGGAAATGAAAATCAGACACCCATCATAGCATGTTGGTCTGTTTAGTTTCAGGAAGGTAACATTTTTATGATTAAATGCGATATTTAGGTCCACCGCTATGTACAGTAGATCAATGGAATAGACACCATTGGGCATAATCTTTTAATTTCTTTGTCCATAATTTATTTTATCTGTTAATACCTTCATACATAATTATACATCATTAACTGAAAATAACTCATTTTGTTTTTTAACGTCTGAAAACACAAGAGATCAACTCACATATTGAAAAACACGCATGATGATATAATGTATGGTAGTCAAAAAAGAAGAATGCTGAAAAAAAAAGAATATATTACATACTGATTTCAACAAGCCAAAGAGTGACTGATAAATGTGTTGCTGTCTAATTCAAAATGACATCATTTAGGCATCTGTCTTCCTCATGTGACTGGTTTTTACTATCATGTTTCATGTTTCCATAGGTAATAAGCACTGTATTAACAGTATAATTATGTAATGAAAATCACCCATTTTATTCAACTGCCTGACATTTTCTTGTGTTTAAAGAGAAACAGAAGTTTCTGAGTTTCTGTACCAGGGGTCTGCTGTGTGGGGAGGCAGCCTCTTATGCAGAGACGAATTATACTCTGTATGGGCTCTTAAAAGGCTCTGTCACACATAAAGGCCTTTCGTATTTGCATGATTCATTTGTGTGGCAGAATCTGGACAGCTTTTTCAGAAGCCCTTTCATAGAGCCCCTGTGCTCTGACAGCCCTTCAGGAACCAGAGTGCCCCCGACAGTGACAGCTCAGCAGCAGACTCACAGCTTTGATGTGGGACTGTTTGCAGCACTGTGCAGCTCTGTGCAGCCCTATGCAGCTCTGTGCAGCCATGCAGCTCTCTGCAGCTCTCTGCAGCTCTGTGCAGCCGTGCAGCTCTGTGCAGCCCTATGCAGCTCTGTGCAGCCCTGTGCAGCTCTGTTGGTGGGGAGGTGGGGGGGGGGTGAAACACAAAGCAGAATGGAGACCAGGGGCGATGGGAGCAGCCAGTCCACTTCGGGGGGTGTCCAATGGTGTATGGGGGCAGGAAATATTAGATCAATATAAAAATGTTATGTTACAGACCATGTTTCAATCTGCCCCATTGATCCGGGCTGTAATAGTGAAATGGTGATGACAGAATCCCCAAATCAAACAGTTTGAATTGCTGCTATTGAAAACCAATGCCACTGATTTCAGATTTCATTACTGGATTTAGAAAATACATAATGCATCAGTGTGCCCTTAGGTCTGCAAATATGAATTTATCAGCACACAGATACATTGACAATGCAGCCCCAAATTCTAATGGGATAGATCAGTTTCCTATGCAAATACATTTCCATGCCCTACACAAACTCAGTTTGTGTGAAATTAAATATTAAACTTTACATTAATCCCCCAACCCTAGACAGTTCAGAATACAAGCACAGTATAGTGAAGAATAACCAAACATGCTATTCAGTTGTAGAAAGCCCATGGAGCACAGGTGACAACAGATCTAACCTAGAGGTCAGGACTCAGCAGGCAAGGGCTCGGAACAAAAAATGTAACACCTGCTAAACCCTGTCAATAGGGTACAGAGCCACCATAAGCAGCATGGTCAGCAAACCTGTAGGAGATTGAATTGAGGGATACGTGATTCAATGAATATGCCATTCTTCAATTGAAGTTGTGGTTGGAAATCTGTAATTAAAACAACGTCAAGCAGGTGCACCAATGTATGCAAGTGGTCAAATGTGAGAAGTGGCATTCACCGTTCTTATACAGTACTGTAGGGTCGGCTTCTCTGTTTTTGCTGAAGGCACTTCATAAGGAAGACATTTTTCCCATTTCATTTTGCACGCCTGCTGTTGTTATCATCAAACATGACCCAAGTTGTTTTTAAGCACCTGTTTGTCTTTCTTGCTGTGCTATTTAGTTCACACGGCTTTAGCTTTTCACATACAGTCGTGTGCACACAAACACACAAGCACACCAAAAGCTCATAAACAAACACACCCATCCATCACAATGTACTATTGTATACTAGTTCATCCAATCACTGTTTGTCCCCTAGATATATTATTAATTATAAGTATATATAATTGTTTACATATCCGTAGTGAACACAGAAACTCAAACACACATTACCAAGACATAACTAAAACAAACAAAACATGCAAATACATACATAAATCTAAACACACGCAGATACACACATTCAGAAACACACACACACACACACACACCACTGCATAATCTAACATAAACATGATCAGACATCTGAGGGTCTTTCATGAATGAAGAAATAAGAGCTTTCGAAACTTGTCTGCAGTAGCGTTGCGGCCCCCTGTCCAGTCTCTCTCTTCTCCACTGATGAATGTCAGATCCTGCTCAGGAACCTGACTGTGCCGTGCACTGTCTCTCTGATTTGCCTCCATATCACTGTCTATTTGCATATCATAGCCAAGCCCTGTCAGCTGCTGTCAACTCACAACCATTTATGCACCTTTCTGCAAAATAACCAGTGAATAGGAGGGAGAGCCTTGAAGTTTCTGATAGTGAGGCCACGTTCTGTACTTCTCCCCTTATCTACTTCAAGCAGCTTCCCATTTCAAAGAAAAGCTTGAAAAACCTTTGCCAAAAAAAGTCACTGATGTAAATGGCATCCAGCCACAACAAAGTAAAGCCATTTTATTTGTTATTCATATCATTTTATTGAATAAAATCCACACAAAAAAAGCGCTGATGCACTTTATTAATTTGAATTACTTGAAGTCATTCTTTTTAAAAAAACAAAAAAAGAACAAAACGTAAAACAGATTTTGATTGATAAATTCAGAGCTATGAAAAATGTACCTGCGTATTTTCAGCTCAGACCCTCCTCCCTGAGTGATACAGGACCTGCTCCTCTGTCTGGTCTGGTCTTTAAAGGGTATGAAGAATATAACAGTTTAAAAGAAATGTTGGAGGTGCCCTTTAAGAGGGGTGACAGCAGTCATTATTATGCCAATCTGCACAAGTTACATATTTATTTATTATACAACAGTGCCACTTACTTCTATTGGGATTCCAAGCTGGTATGGCGGGTATGCTGTGATAAAGCCAACGTCATGAAGGCTTACACTTTTTAAACCCCAGTACAGCTCAGTCTACAGCCTCCACTGAATGAATCTGACTCAGACTTGTACTTTCATGTATCATTTCGATTAATAGAATAGCTGTCTATATAATTGCAAAAAAAATCCAGATACCTTACTTTGATTTGATATTCATCTACACTTGTTTAAAAAAAAAAAAAAAAAAAAAGCTAGATTGTTTTTGTTTTTATTTTTTTATTCACTGGTCTCTCTGGCCCCATTATTCTAAAACTCAAAACCCACAGCATTTTCCTTCCAGCTCAGTCATGGATTTTAGTGTTGACTGATGCCGACGCAAACCACATCCTGCTGGGTTTATTTTCAACCAGCCCTCAAGTTATTGCTTAATTAAATGCTTTGCATGGTTGGCCAGCCTGCCTTCTCATCCTTGCACTGTGCCTGAGTGCTTGGCCCTGTCAAGGGTGGTACTATCCATTGTTCTCTCTGCACCAGGCCCTACAGGAACAGTGCTGCTCCAAGCCATATTACAATGCCACCCCCCCTCTCTTTTAAGTGGGATTACAGAGGAGGGTTATGTGATCAAAAAACCCCACCCTATTCCAAAGAGACCCCACAGTAGAACGGCCTGTGACGTCATCCAATTAACCTGCATATAAACACATGTTTAAGTGTCCAGTAGCACAGAAGACTAATACGTAACGCAGGAGAGATGTCAAAAGCTTTGATTGATTCCTCAACACCCTCTCCCACCTGATGGACAGAGCTCTCTCTCCCTCTATAACCACAGAAGCATTTTACCAGGAAGATGAAAGCAACCTGTTCAGAAGACTGGCCAGGGAAAGGGAGTATCAGTGAATGCAGCAGCAGAGCAGTTACATTACATTCACAGCAGGAGGACAGTACTGCATAACACTCAGACAGGAATCAAAACACAAAACAATTATTTACAAGGGCATCTCGGTTTGAGGGGATCAAACAACAGAGATTGAAAAAGACCATCCGGCTACAATCAAAAAGAAAAGGTGGATTTTACAATAGAAGTTCTGACAGCCGGTACTGTAACTATGTGCACAGGTATAGGATGTCCGGGGAAAGTAAGAGATAAAGGATTTGGAACTAAGCAAAACAATTAAGCCAGTGCTATATACTCCTATCATACAGGGACAAGCAATCAAGCTTACTGTACATGGAGCAATGAAGGATGCAATCATAGTAGTACAAATCTGCATGCTGTGAGATACATAGAACATTGATGGGGAAAATCTGAGATATAGTGTGTTTGCAAGGGGGCTGGGTGGTGCAGTGGGATCATTTACCAGTCTTTCATGCCTTTCACTACTGGAGGTCTGGGTTCAAACCAGGCTCAGATCACTAGGGAAATTATTTTGGTGATGTAGCCCCTGTAGATATTAGTGACTCTTGCAAAACCACAACACAATTGTCTGTCTCTGCTTACAAGAAGCCCAGGAGTGAATTGCAAGGGGGGTTCAGATCAGGTCTGAGGTGTGTCTCAGAGCTTCAATGACACCTATCAACTCCGTGCCTCACTGTAACCTTTGCCATTGATCCTCACCGAAACAAGAGACTAGGCTATTCAATCTTTTAAAAAAGTGTGTTTGTCACATGACAGTCAGTGTCTGGTTGCATTATTAATGCTATCATTTTGAGCCACGCAAATGAAAGCTGACTATATTGCATCTGCCTCCTTCAAAGTAACATCCGATCAAAAAGATTGTCAGCAATGCGATGAAAGGTTTGCTAATAATGAAATGAAATGCAGGTTTTAATGGGCACTCATTTCAATATAAACATACTGTAGCTTTCTTTACCCACTGCTTTTCTCTCATGGTCAAGTATAGGGATTTCATCAAACACCATACTAATCAAATACATCATATTATGATACTGCAAGTACTTACCGCTAATTTAACCCTTTCTTGATAGTTTAATTGAATCAAGGATTTACAAAACAGGTGTTATTACTGGCACTTGTTAATAAAAAAATACATCTGTACAGTAATCACTGCCTTCTACATTGAAAAGAGTTTTCTCTGGCAGTATACCATGGCAGTAGGATAACAATGTGTTTAGTGTATAGTACAGAATGGTGAAAGCATAGTGACACAAATGTAAAGCAAAGCAAAATTTGTAAGAGCAAGTATGTATTATAAAGTATTGTAAAAAAAAACAACCAAAAGTTTAACCATGATAAAGCACAGGAAATACACTGTGTGGTCTGTGGCTGGGCTCACAGCCTTGACACGATGGGGCAGAGACTTCTCAAGGTGCTGGAAGGTGCCTCGAGGGATGTTAATCCATTCAGTCATTATTATTTAACACAACTGATACAGAGAGGTAGGCAGAGGATTATGAGGACAAATCTGTGGTTAACGTTCATCCCAAACCTGCTCAATTGGGCTGACATTGGGGGATTGTGGTAATACAATGGTAATACAATGGTAATACATGGCCACCAGGTATTCTTGCCTTGAATGCTACGGTAATAATCCTGTAGTATGTCAGTTCAGAAATGTGTTTTGCCAAAAGATCTGGGACTCCATTTACGGAGCACACAGACTCGTCTTTATAATACTCTACTCAGTCATTCCACTGAATCTTTTATTCTCATCCCATTTCACCTTGTGTCTGTTGAGCCTGTTCTGAACAGCGATACAGCCTGGCAGATGTGCAGCAACTTTGCTGAGGAGATTGGATGGCCACACCCCCTGCTGCTGGCTGCCAGCACTGCCTGGCTCCCTGGACTCCACTCTTCTGAATGGGTTCATTAGGTGAGCGGTCTGGGGAGCCCTCAGCTTCCTTCCTGTGTAGAGAGCCGGGGGAACGTTTGGAATCTTTATATCCTGTGTGTGAGGGGCAGTCCATGCCTGTCAGGATAGGTTTTCAAACACTGGATAAGTAGGTCATATTCTAACAAGAGCCAAAGAACAGACTTAAGTCAGCAAATCCTCAAGTATGTATTTATGTCAACCGTATTTATGTATTTACATATTTCAATGTTTGAATCATTGCCTCTATAGCTTCCATCAACTGCGCAGGTTCTTTCCATAGAATGCAACACGCAACCATAGCTAACTTTTCACCACTTAAAACAAATGGAGCTGTATCGGGAGATAAATTAGCCATGACAACGCATAACACTTGTTCGTAATACTGTAGGTTAGACTGTTTTCATCTTATTTTGCCTGGTCTCTTTTTAATATACATATAGAAAAAAATAACCAGTAGTCAGACCCAAACACTAACATCCCTCTTCACTAAAAAAAAAAAAAAAATCAGTCTGACTCTGTTTAAAGATACAAAGGGTGAGAAATCAATGTTTTCCTCTGTGACAGATCTGGGTGAAACTGTCTGCTGGCGTCCTTAGAGTCAGGTGCTGGAACTGAAAGTAGAAACATAACTGTCTTCCAGACAGCAAACAGCTTTGTATCCATGGAAAAGCAGGATCCCAGAGGATGCACATCAGTCACTAGATATTAAACAGAGAAACTGAAAAGAAAGCGGCAAACAGAAAACGCACTGTGATCATTTACAAGCTTATAATGATGAGTAATATTCTTATCCTATCTAACATGCTGTATAACACAACATATCATCACACTTATGAAAGCATTAGCTTAAATGTTGATCTAATTTACTTTTTATGGTCCTATTTTGAAGCAAGTGCAAATGGAAAGTGAAATTTGCTTAGGGAATAAAGCAACTTTAATGGCATCAAACTATCAAGAAACCACTGAGTTGCATTGAATTATACAGTGTACAGGATATACAGTTGTGTGGTCACAAAGTCATTGTTACAAAAAAGTTTGGGGGCAGTTGCTGACACTTTTTCTAAGTACTGTACACTGCAATTGATCCAGTAGTTGTGCAATAACAATGCCATTAATGTAACTACATGATGCAGATATATGTGCAGTATATATTCTGCAAGTAGATTTGACCCTGCAACAGTTGCGGACTTCCTAAAAACATACCAGCAATGTTAGAAAACAGTATGTTATCAGATTATTATAAATGGCACACTGATCTCTTTAGAGGGGTTATCGCATTTTAATGTCTTAATAAACAGTAACTATCCTAACTTGTGTCCTTATAATGTCACTATTAGAAATGGAATGGGGATGAGGTATGTTTCTGTTCTGCCCAACATACTTTCTCAATGCCCTGGTATCCACTAACTTTATATTTTGATGAGCAAACTGTCTATAGCGTTTATATCAAAATGGAGATTGGACCACATTATTTAGATTTGAAATAATCCATTCTAGTTCGGAGTCTAATTTATAGGAAAATAAAAAAAAACAAATCCCTGAAACAACATGTTTGAATGCTTTTGGGGGCTTTTTGTTTTTCCAGCCCCTAAGCTACAATGGGAAAATTGATTTTGAAAAAAAGAAAAAAAGAAAGCTTGCTCAAAGGATATGAGCAGGGTCTTCATAATTGGATCCGCGTGGTGAAGGGCTCCAGGCTACTCTAGCCTCATTTCTCAGCTGACAGCTTTCCTCCGCAGCCCTCAAACCCGACGCAAACGGTTTGATTGTAGTGCGCGCCCAACATTTGACCATCCTATCTCTGACAGTCAGCCCGCGGCATAGCTGGTTTGATAACTGTTGTCAGATTTGTGACAGCCGTTTTAATCCAAGCAGCCAGAGAAACACAACGGTCTGCTGAACACAACCCTACCAGTAATATAGACCTTTCGTTTGCATAGAACCTTCCGCAGGTTAGCCATGCCTGAAAGACGCACAGACAGGGCTTCATTCCGTCTAGCTATCCATCTAGATTTTGCACGATCAAATGAATTTCCTATAAAAACAATGTTTAATTGGTTACTTTATTTTACGGTGTTGGGGTGTCATTTCTTCTGATAGTAATTTATTTGCATTGCAGGGATTACAGTAACCACATTACTTGCAACCATGGCTATAAAGACCAGCTGACCATTAAAACCAGTCTATAAAAACATCAAGTACTTAACTTTAGGCCTTAGTTATAACAACTTTAAGCTGACATTTACCATGTGTGCTGAATAACTCTGTACACCTGTTTAATTTGACCAAAACCTTTGACGGTAGTGCTGGTATTTCTGGTTGATTATGAAGGCTCATATATGTTACATATTAATTTAAGTATAGGGCTCATTATCACAGTTATATTTTAATTTGTGAAAATAGGACATTGAATTAGAATGTCCATCAAGGTTTATCTGCCGCTAAAAAACAACAACTGATGAACCAAAAGTTGCTCCAATTGTTTTTATTAAGTGAAATAAATAAAAACTGCAGAACAAGGTCATAAAAAAACAGTGAATGTTAATGATAGGCTTCTTCTCACAGCTAAGAGTTATTGTGTTTAATTTCTGATATAGTATTTCCTTTCTAAAAAGGGGAGAAAACTTTATTTTTGCACCAGAGAAAAAGCTTATTAAATCTGTCTCCTAGTCTTTTAAATATTTCTAACACATTTATACATGATGTTACCGGTACTGCAGTTATGAATTTGACATAGTAAGTATCTATATAGTATTACTCAATTACATCTTGTGTGGGGATGACACTTAAATTGTGGGATTTGCAATGCCACATTATGAAAATCCAAGTACCACTACAGGGTACCAAGAGGGGTTTTAATCAGCATGGATATCTGTTTTCTGCATAACTCAGCCTGTTATAGAAAATAGAAAATTAACAGCACCACGAATTAGAACTGTCAGCTCCATAGGGACTGGTTTATCATTGACCAATTTATTGAAAAACTCGCCACTACATAATGGTTTCCATGCTGGTTACATGTTTTAAGCCTATCCTTTAACAAGCTTTTAGAGACAAGGCAATTAAAACTGAGAGATATGTAAAATGTAACAAATGGAGATTTGTAGTAGCATTGCACGCACGTTGATTTAATAAGACACATGGGGGGGGAGCTGGGGGGCAATTACTGTGCTCTAAGTAGTAAATTATTTTGCCCTTTCGGCGACAGTAGCTACCAAGAGTGTGAAGCCATGGCGATTGGGTATGTGTAACAAGAAAATTTAAAAATTGAAATTTGGTGAAAATCACCATAGCTTCATTTTTTTTGTTTTCTCAGAAAAAAAAAAAAAAACTTGAGTCAGTGGTTCGAAATTACACCTCTGTCATTTTTTTGTTACTCCTGCTAAAATAAAGGAAAACCAAAACAATGGTATAAGTTCAAAATGCTTGCCATTTGTGTAATGAAAGGGTCACAATGGTGATGTACCATTGACGCTGGGGGAGAACACTGTAGATCAGAGCACAGTTTCATTTGTTTTCAATTTCACCAAACGTTCTAAAAATTTAATTTATAAGCATTGTACGGACCCCTCAGCCTTAGCTCCTGATGTTACAGCTTACACTTTAAATGTGCGTCCCCTTGGCGATATGTAACTGTAGTTCATCCCATGAAATGTATTGTAGCTTCTAGTTTGTTTTCTGTAAAGCTAGCATATAACAATCTCGCCAGCAGAGGGCACTCTTGTTTCTTACTCTGCCTCATCAATAGCAGGGAGCAGGGTTTGCATTTATTGTGTTGTTTCCCTGCTTGGCCTCAAGGTGTTTTTTTTTATTTTCAGCTTCAAAGCAGCGACTGTCAAAACAAACAGAAATGCCTTAAAAGGGAGGAACTGATAAACCGACACCACCCGTGAAAATAAACTCATAAGAAATCATTACAGTTTCTAAATTTGTTTTCCTATTTTTGATTGGATTGCTATCTGACAATTCTGTGTATTTTAGTGATATTTACCCATATGAAAAAGACCTAGGTTCAAATCCAACTAAGAATTGAGTTTGGTGGTCTCAACCTAGCCCCAGCAGACTTTAGTCTACACCACAAAGCATCACACCGTTTGAGACAATTTGCAATCTATGCTTGAGAGGGTCAGGATTGCGCAGCAGTGGTTCAGGTGAGGATTAACGTTCATTAGGAGAGTGTGAGCAACGTCCAGAGATACTGAGGACTTTACATTGACTTTACATTGACTCCCATACCCTGGGCACAATAATACAATCATGAAAGTTACAAGAACTAAATGAAATACTCCTGCATTTTTATGTTTGAAATCTCTGTTTAAACATTACGGGGACACGCACGCACGCACGCACACACACACACACACACACACACAATACTTTTATTAATGGATTAGGCGCTGCTTTGATTGTTGATCTGTGCTTCTTGGTATCAGTATATCGGTCAGAAAGTAACAATAATTACCTTTTGCCCAAATAGTTTAAAATGTGTATTAATTGTATGTTCATTTATTAACATATAGACTAAAATGTACACATATAGAAACCATATATATTACAAAGTTTAGATCTAGCATCAGTGTCCAATAAATACATAAATATAGAGCCTAATGGCAATAAGAGTATGATTCTATAAATGAACATGTGGTATGTCTCTTATTGTATCATCTTGTGTGAGCGAGAGAACCATGAAGCGAGTGCCTTGCATGTCAATCATTTTCAGCAACAGGTCGTCCCACTTCAGCTCCGACCAGGGGCAGCCTCCACTCTCACCCTGTATTAGTCACTACATGCAGTGTTCCAAGTAAGAATTCAGGACCACAACCAAATCAAAGGATTACCCATCTAAACCCTCAACCGAAATTAAAATAAGAAAAGCCTAAAGCTTACAATAACCTTTGTGGATATGTGCCAGGAGATAATCATGAACACTACATCCTAGGCTCATCATCAGACTATTTCTCAGCATGAATAGCAAATGGAAGCTACTTACCCTTACCAAATAATCTTCACTGGCAATGATGGAGCAATGGCAATGCAAATTATTCTACAGTAAGTCGTCACAGGCAATATCATATGTTATGCCAATCAGAGTTAGTTCCCCTTTGCTCAAAGACATTTCAGATCTGCAAGAAACAGACAGACGACCAATATTAACAATTATGCCTGTGATGTCCGACTTACTGGATGGCCTGTATATGAATGGGTAATGGTAGCACAAGGGCAGTTACAATGTATGAGTGATTGGTGGAATGGCAGCAGTGTGGAGTAGTGGTTAGGGCTCTGGACTCTTGACTGGAGAGTTGTGGGTTCAATCCCAGGTGGTGACACTGCTGCTGTACCCTTGAGCAAGGTACTTTACCTAGATTGCTCCAGTAAAAACCCAACTGTATAAATGGGTAATTGTATGTAAAAAATAATGTGTTATCTGTATAATGTGATACCTTGTAAGAATTGTAAGTCGCCCTGGATAAGGGTGTCTGCTAAGAAATAAATAATAATGGTAGTATTTTATATTTGGACATACCAATGCAAAATCGATTGCATTCAACACCCCCACATCAAGGCATATTGTAAGTGCAGTGTAGACAGGGAGTAAGAGAAACAGAGGCAGTTTATGACTAGCAGCAGGACTGTACTCCACTGTTGATGCAGGACCTATACTAGTGGCACTGAGCCCTGGCTCCCTCAGTCCCAATCCTCTGTGTAAACTTTAGTTAATTAAGGGCGCATTCAGCACAATGAAGGACCAGCTTTACCCAAATTCCTTCCCCTCCATTCAGACTCTGTAAAGAGCAAGCAAAAAAGAAGATGGCAGTTCATTATTAAAGCTCTCTTTATTTCTGTTTGCCCCTTTCTTATTATGACAATGGCGAGCGCGATTACTTTTTTTATTATTATTATTTTTTATTATTTTTAAATTTCCTTTCAGAAGCGATTGTCTTTCAAATTGCCGTGCTGCCTCCGGGCTCCCGACCTTCACTCTCTCCCCATCTGGAGAACAAATGAAGCGAGGAAGATCAAAACCGCAGGGTAATAGTCAGGAATGCCCTGGTTGCGAGGCTCATTTCAATGCGCTCTGCTGTTCCACCAGGCCGACACAAACTAAACAACAAGAGGCTTTTCGGCTCTGTGCTGCTGGGAGCTGGGTGGCTCAGCATATCGACTAGATGGCATGAAGTGTTTCAGCTGCTGGTCTTTGATTTGATTGTAGCATGTCAATCAGGTGTGAAATATCAATATTCATAGACATCTTAACTGCTGTACTCTTCTTGTTGTTTAGATTCACCTGTATCCAGTTTAAAACACTCCCATGGCCTCAATAGAGCTCTCAGAATCATGTCTAATCCACAAATACTAGTATCCCAGAGTGTAAGCATTAACCTGTCCCCTGCAATACTCCCCAGGTGAATGTAAGAAATACATCAGTAAAAAACACCACATAGAACAAAGGCGATATTTCTTACATCCACTACCCTTGTACAAATTTACCATGGTAAAATCAAAGCAAAGTGTAATAAAGCACAGTGAAAGAATGGTAAAAAAAAACAGGTAAGCATTGTAAAGAACAGAGAGGTATGCTAAAGCTTATTAATAAACATGACAAAGCAGGGTAAACTGTAGTAAATGCATCGTATAACCATGGGAAAAGCATGGGAGAACTGCAAGACTACCATGGTAAACTTTTATAAGGGTAGGGGCAGCGGTGCCTTCGGTCCAGCTTTGAGGACTTGCTAATGGTGTATTTTACCTACTACTGTTGGTATATTTAATCAGAATTTAAAGTTTTCAATGTCTTTATGTATTACGTTTCTTATACATCAGTCTACCCTATGTAATATTCTAATTATTTAGTTTGTACTCATTTTTATGATGCATTTCACATGATAGATAACCGAATCGATTATAAAAAAAAGGATGTTCTGAAAAGCAGTGTTTTTCTGCATGACATAATTGATCATTTGGCTTATTGTAAAAGTAACATTAGAGCTACTCTTTCCACTTGTTCAAAATGTAAGCAATGGATGGTTTGTGGTGCCAGATTCTGGGGGCTTTGTCACAAGTATAACTCACTGTACTCGCTGACAATAGGGGTTACAAGTGAACATCCAGAAAGCCAGAAAAGAAAAAAAAAGGAAATTAGCCACAGAGACTGAGGAGAAGACAGAGCCACGGCAGGGATTTCAGTAGCTGTGCTGCAACCAGCCACTGCACAGAATTCATACAGTACCTCTACTTGAATACTTAATTAACCTTTAATGCGTTTTCTGTCACCTGCAACAAAAGGAATCTAAGTTCATTTGTTACAAAATTACAGCGGCTGCAAGGGTGTCATTGATTATATAAAAAGGGTAGGCCTTAAAAATGAGATGTGAATGAGGAAATAATGTGACTTAATGATTCACAAATTAACCTCGGCTGCCCTCCTAACTGCACTGTAGGGCATTAACAAATACCAGCGGAGCTGCCTGATAATAAGTCCAAGGCAAGCACCTATAAACAAAAGGGCCATATTACTTGCCATGGCAGTAATTATGCTCGGAATCTATCTAAATGTCTCAGGGCCTGGAATTTGTTTGCGCCGTGTTTATTACCTGTCAAAAAAAAATGGAAAATATGGGGAATGGGCAAGGATGGAAAATGATGTTATTAAACAAGGATCGGATGTGAGTCATGAGGCTCAGCCAATGAAAGTGCAAACACCATAGGGTTCAGCACACAGAAATGATCGTTATTGGCGTTTTCTTTTTTCAGTCATTACTCATTACAAATAAGAATATTAAAAAGGGTAGGCTGCTGTAAAACAAGTCTCGGGCACAGTCGCAAGAGGCTTGTCTAAACTGGCTAGAGCGGTCGAGAGCCTACAGTAGTTTGGGAAGGACCATGGGTGAGTAAACACTGAGTAAACATTCCATGTTAGTCGCCCTGGTGAACACTCCAGAACAGCAATATTATGAGCGTTCTTGGTGTTGACGCCCACTGTGACCCCATCAGGTGGGCTGTTCAGGTCAGTAATTCACAGCGGGAGAGACGTGAGACTCAGTCATGCAGAAAGTAGAAAGTTTCAGTTTGGAACAGTGTATTTTAAAAACCTGGTCTGGATTTTTTCCACAGTAAGTGGAGTCCCCATAAAACAGGGTCTAACATGTCTGTAATGTGTTTATTGTCCAGCAGGGGGCTAAGAAGTTCTTAGGTTTTCATGTGGGATTATATCCAGCATTGTAGACAACAAAAATATTTATATTTTAATCGCAGTGCTAGCCACCTGCTGGACTATAAGAACATTACATGCGATTCTGAAAACCTGCTTTTGAATTGAACTGTCTTAAATGAGTAAAACAAAGTTTATCACTTTCAGGTCCAATATAAGGTATTATTCTGACTCCTGGTAAAAGCCATTTCTACTCACATTTAGTCCAGTTTTCATCTGGTTTGTTACAGAAATCTTGTGAGATCAATCAGTAATTACCTGGCAGTCGTTTACATCCGTGAAGACACTGACAACAGGACATAGCTTAAAATTCTATCAAACACATTTGAGCTAATCTATAACAATATAACATGCTTTGAGTGAATATCACTACTTTGTGATTAATGAAGTATGTAAATACTGAATACTTTATCACGGTACTGAAATGTTATCATTAGATCAACAGAGACAATCTAGATTTTCAAGAGTTTTAAACCACTGTTTTTTTTTTTTTTTACAAAACATACATTTTATTTTTTAAATTTTAAACCTATGCATCATCTTACTTGTTGAATATTCATTGAAAGTCATCTTATATTTTTCACCATACCTGTCTGGGCTTTACAATGCTTTTCTATGCTTTATCATGCTTTCAATGCAGTAAATGCTGTCTAATCCAGCCCTTCTGCTTACCAGCATTCTGTATAATTCAGCATGATTTTTGGGTCTCGGCCAAATCCCTATTTAAATGAATGGTGTGATACCCTCTACAATCCGGAGAATATTCTGGAATTAGGCGTGATTTTTATCAGTGCGGCACTGGGTGATTTTATTTCTTTTCTAAGTTCCAAACTACAGTATTACACTTTGTTATGCTTTTAATAGGGCAGACCTTTATAAGGGCAGGTATGTGGGAAAGTAAATCTTCAGCACACTCAAGCGAACAGGACTTGAGGCTCGGTGTCTTTTTCTAAGAAAAGCATTCATAAAGAAATACCTGGTGAGAAAGAGAGCAGGTATGTTAGCAGAGCCCCCAGGCTGCATGCATTGCAGTGGGAGGAGAGAGCACGCAGCACCAAGTGGGTCACAGCAAGCACACAATTAACTCTCCATGCTAATACAGAGCGGCTCACAGCCCAAGCTGCAACATCATGCCAACATTGATTAAGAATGATATAGCACATCCTCATTGTCAAACACTATTCAACCAACACAAACCTGAGCCGGAGAAGTACTTGTCAGAGTGAAATGTGTCTTTGATTTCTATTACGCCTTTCCAGTAATTGCTGTCATCAGTGGCAGGTTATTATTACAGCTGAATAGAGTTTCAGTAATTACTTTTTACACAGATTCGCTAGGCATTGAGATTGAAGCATTTTCTGACAGTCTGAATAGTCTTGGAAATAATCGCTTTTCTTTTTGGAGGAAACGGAAAAATTAAAAAACGGGATTTCTTTTTTTACATTTTCTTTCTTTTTGTGTTTTGTTTTGCGGGGGTTTCTTGTTTTCAGTGTTTAAGAAATGAAGAAAAGCTAATTATACTGGAAGGGTGGTTCTGGAGTGTAAGGGGAACAGAGAAATGCACCTTTTAATCGCAATACAAATATATTAAAATACTTCATTTACACCGTCTAATGATAGTTCAGGCAAATTGTGCATATGTCTGACCAAGTATGGCAAGCAAAAAACAAATATTATATATTGCCTTCATGCAGGCATTTAATGCAGACAGTCATAAAAATATGCATTTACAAATAAACGAGAAGCAAGAAACTAGCAAGAAACAACTCTTTATTAAATTTAATCAGAATAGTGACGTATATTTTCCCGTGCTCAAAACATACTGAATGAGGGCTCCCGAGTGGGCGCATCCAGTAAAGGGACTCCACCCGGAGTGCGTTCTATAGCTTGGCGATCGCCAGTTTGAAAGCAGGCTATGCCACTGGACCATACAATCTCATGCCCTGACTTCAACATATTCACCAACCCTGCCCATGCAATGCTTCTGAAAGCATGACTAGCAATCCAGGTGACTGATTAATACCAGGATTTGTAGACCAACGAAGAAAGAACAGATTGTGGTCAGATTGAAGCATGTATTTGTTTGAAATTAAAAAAATAATAATGGCTAAGGTTAGCAAGCTAACATTTTTAATATTTATAAATGTCAATGTAAAATTCCAGAACAGAAAGTTTTGTGTCTATCACGGTATTTTAATATTTACAGAAGAGGAGCAGGGTCAAGAACAATCTGGCTTTTTCTCTTTACATTCCCTCAGTAGGAATAGAAACAAATTGAATTTCTTTTGGGTTATATTTGGATTTCCAAAGGGGCATGTGAAGAGCGCTCAGCTAAAGATAACACTATATAAATGTATTAATAAGATGTTCTACTAAGCTTTGGATAGTGTAGATAGTACCTACCACTGCTGAAGGTCAACGCCAGCTTGTTATTGGTATGTAAAACGGTGTGTAAATGGGCTGTTTTGCAAATGGCATCCCCAACATGTAACCTTTTTTCTTTACCCAATTATTTTACCCTCCGTTTTCTCTCCAATTTTAGAATTTCTCATTATAATCCCTCACCGCATCAGCTCCCCACACCAGCCCAGGAGAACTGAAGGTCAGTGGGTGTCCTCCGATCCCAAGCCAATATCCTCTTCTTTACACCCAGGAGTTTGCTGCTGGCCTCTCTGGGACAAAGGCCAGCCTTGCAGATGTCGGCTTGAGCTCACCAAGTGCATGGCCAGTAGCAGGCCGCAGTAGCAAAGTGAGATGTCTCTTCTGATTTTGCCTCCCTAGTGCCAGAGCCAACATGAGAAGGACCAGCTTTTATATTTGCCTTCAGAAACAGAAAAAGGGAATTACCTTGAAATGGTGCACCATTTCTGACTCAAAATGCTTGAGCAGAAGCATGTCATCCATATACTGTAGCTACCAGGTATGACAGCGGAATATTTAAACTTCTATTTATTAAGGACGCAGGCTCCAGCTAGTGTCATTAGGACCAGTTCTCTAATTGAAATCAGACTCACTTGTGAGCATTCCTTAAGCAAACAAAGCAGGGAAGCTGGAAAGAGAATTCTGTTAAGATTGTATTAGTGTCCTGTGGATATTTATAGAGCCTTGGGTGCTGTTACAGTACATAACATATGCAGCATTCACGGATTGCTTATTACAAGGACGCCATTTGCTTTACAATAATATAGTTGTTATTGGTCAAACACAGCAAAAAGGGCAATAATGCAATCACAGCGTAATAAATCCAGTTATTCTTTTTTAGGTAGGTAGACAGATTTTTCTATAAAATCATTTACATGTCAACACCAATCTACCTTTGTATGGAAATAACATCTTTTTTTCAACACTTTAGAATTATAGACTTTCCTTATTGTAATACCTATGCAAAGAACATTGCCTTTTATTGTGGTTGTGAATGTGGCACAAAGGCAAATGTAATTCTTTCAATGGGTTGAAAAGAAGCAATCTTTTACATGACAAATCTAACATTATCGTGTGTAAACCTAATTTATAATGCAATCGCACGCTGTTTCCAGCTCATTAATTGAAGGAAACCTATTTGCAAATTTCAGTAGGCAGTGCAGATTCTCATCTATCCAGGAATACAGAAAACTCCGCTACCCCCTGTACCAAATAATTCAGAGAAGGACTTAAATCTAAACGAATGTCAATCGCTCCAGAAAGATTCTTCTTCTCCTGTCTAATGAACTCAGTTATGAGATGTACGTTTATGAAACTAGCAAAGCCCTGGATGAGAGTGACATTGCCGTTTTATTATTTAAACCATCATTCTTCATCTTCTTCTTATTCTTACTATATTAAAGTTGTTGTCTTGCATCTCATCCTATTCAATTTCAGGGGTGCTGAACCCTTATAAAAGTCTACCACAATACATTTGCAATGTAATTTAGCATTTTCCTTTGTTTGACCTTTTTTATGATGTATTTACTGTACCATCTTTAACCATATCCAGCCATGCTTTTTTATTCTTGCTTTATCAATACTTTTCCACACTTCCCAATGCCATGGTTTACCATAGGCAATTTTATTGGCAATACCTCCATGCCTATGGTGCTGATGTCCTTCAGTGTGGTGGATTGGAAGGTAGACTCTCAAAAATGACAAACATCAAGTACCTACAAACA
Organism: Acipenser ruthenus; assembly: GCF_902713425.1. Taxonomy (NCBI): domain Eukaryota; kingdom Metazoa; phylum Chordata; class Actinopteri; order Acipenseriformes; family Acipenseridae; genus Acipenser; species Acipenser ruthenus. The sequence continues at coordinate 28,358,346 of NC_081204.1, forward strand.
AAACAAAACCACAAAAAAAAAGGATTCTGCTTGGATCAAGTAAAAACATCCAAGACCAGAAAGTGCAAGTTAGCAAAAAAAGCATGACAAAGGAAGGATTTCTTGCGTACTTTGCATAAAACTTCCATAATCCCTGAGGTCTTTTTTTTAAATATTTCAAATCTTGCAAATTCCTTGCGTGATCCATGCACCCCTTGCATAACTCTGGCATATTTTTGTGCAAAGCATGCAGGGAATCCTTCCTTATCCTTGTGTCATCCATACATAGTTCTTGCTTTAAACTTGCATTTATGGGCTTGTATGTCTTCCTTGATCCTAGTATGATTCTTTAATACCATATCAGTACGAGGATGCTGCTGTATCAGGGTCACTGTGCCATATTTGTTCCTAATCTATTGTGGTGCCATTGATGGTACTACTGTGGAAACCGGACTGTGCAGAATGTGTTCAGCTTGCTATTGTTTGTGATCCCCATCCTCATGATGCTTAAAACCAGTAATAAATTCAGCCTCCAGACAGCATAGATGCAAATGATACAAAGAGACCTGACTGGTGTGCAAATAACATAATCAGAAATGAATAAAAATAACCAGAAGAGAAGAAATTAGAGCCTGAGCATCAGTAGTTATCTAGACAATAATGTATGGGGTAGTGTGTGATTTCAGAATTTAATGCCCACCCAAGGGGTGAGATGCTACATAAAACTGAGGGCCTTATATTCTCACACACTACCCCATTAAGTATTTTTTATAATCTCTGGTGAGCATTTTGTTCCTGCCAGGGTTCTGTGTTGCTTGTTGTGGGGGGCTTACTGCTTAGTCTATGTCAGTGAGTTATTATATTAACTTGCGCTGCGGTCACGCTCTGTCGCTGGTGTTAATGAGCACGTGTTTCCCGTAATAACCAGGCAGTTATTATGGGAAATATCAACTGGATGAGCCCATTGAAAAGATTGCTCACTAATTATTATAAACGTTTCATTTACAAATGAACATAAGAAAAGGTCAGATGAGGATTTTGGTGTTGCACTGTTTTTTCTTTATCTTCATGAGAACCTGCATATCATCCTGGGTATGTAATGCATTTCCAGTAACAGAGAGCGCCTTCTATTAGCACTGCACTAAGTATACAGTAGTACAGTAGTTAGCCCCTGCCCCAGTGCTGAGATTCCTCCCAGCTTCCCGTTGCAAGCAGAAAGCAACAACACGACCGTCTTTCCTTCAGTCTGCCAACCCCATTAAAGTCAAATTAAGGGGGGGGGGGAGAAGAAAAGGGAGTCACAGCAAATTCTGCTCAATCTGTGCCCCCAGGTGCGTACTCCTCTTTTACATGTACAAGATTACCTGGAGCTCGGGGGGAATCGCACAAAGAAGCCTTCGGGGGCTACACTGCTCCTCTGATTGAGGTTTGCAGCCTGTCTACACGTCCCACCCAGATAAGAAGAGATGAAAGGAAACAAGAGTAAGGATGTCGCTCCCATCTTCCCTTTTTATCAGAAATCCCATTCTCCCACCCAAACATGTCAAGGGCTCTGCCTTCTTTACTGTGTGGCTTAATCCAACTTGACCGAGTGGAGAGAAAAAGGGGGAGAGGGGGAGTGCTGCCACTTACAAGCTTGAATTAAAAGCTCTGCACCGTCCAGGCTCAGACAGATTCTTCTTTAATTAACCTAACAAAGGGAGGATCATTTTCCTGCTTCTCTTCTGATAAAAAAATAAATAAATTATAGTCAAATAAATGTGAAAATCCTAGACAGAAAGGACAACATACGTGACTGAAGGATTATGAAAGTGGAATGCTGGTTTTAAAATATATAAAGACCCTTTAGTGGAATCTAAAGGAGATGTGTCTTTCTGCCTATCTGTCTCAGATTTGGGGCAATCCGCTTCTTGGCTTCGTTTCGTACCTGGCTGCTCGTTTTTATTGTTAATCATCAGCAGCAGCGTGCTGGGCTCGTTCAGGCAGCTTCCCCGCGAACAATAAACAAAGGGATCTGGTGCAGCTGATAAAAATGGGTGATTTGTTAAACCGGCGATGAAAAGCAAGCTTAACACAAAAAACGAAATAAAATCACCTAGCCTAGATAGTACAGTATAGCACATTACGTGTGTCGCTAGGAATTAATTTCCTAGTCAGTGGCAGCTGGAAACTTTGTGAATGAAGCAGAATGTTCTAAAAGCTTGATGTTAAAGTTTTCTTCTTCACATCCAGGGCTCAACTATCAGTCCACAATATTATATAGCCTCACCCAGGGGTTCCCAAAATTTCTTGGCTCAAGGCCCCCCCATGACATTAGGTATCCTGACTGAGGTCCCCCACCCAATGAATACATAGAAATTGATTTTTATCTTAGAAAAAAAATCGAATGGCATCTATCGTTGTATCGTTCGACAGTGTTGAAATGTGTAGACCTTTAGTGAGGGAGGTTATTAGTTTGTACTGGTAGAAGTACTACAGTACAGTTTTCATTGTGCTCAGAGTCGTTTCTTGCACGTTTGAGAAACCATTCTATAATAATCTTACTCTGTTGTACACTGCCTGACTGCAAATGCAGCATAAACCTGTCTGTAAAGGTAAGTGGGAGTGGTCTAGTAGGAGGAAAATATATCAAGAACTTAAACCGAAAAACCATAAATTGACAGAAATCATGCATTTATTTATTTATTTATTTATTTATTTATTTATTTATTTATTTATTTAAATAAATAAATAAATAAATAAATAAATAAATGCATGATGTCTGTCAATGTAAATTATAAGTGCATCAGTATTGTTGCCTATTTTGTTCTCCTCACAATCACCCCATTATCACCCCATTTTGTTGTATAATGGTACATACTGTAAGCACGGGCATGAGCTGATGTTAATGCTACATTCAAAATAACCCCAAGCACCAGCGTTATTGTAAATTAGTTGATCCCCTGGTCTGAAGAACATTGCTTTGTCAGGGTCATTTGGGAGATAAAATATTTGCCATCTCGCAAACCATCTCGCACCGAGTTTGGGAACCCCTGGCCAAACTAACCAGTCAAACTCCACATACCCTAGGTAAAACACAGGTGGAGGTAAGGGAGTGGTGGAAATCCTATTACCGTAAATGGGCATGGTAACCAAGCTATTCAAGATGTCCCTGATCCAGGGTGAGTCAGTGCAAACCACCCTGTTACCAAGGTAACGAACATGAAGGCAATATGTCACAACAACCCTGCATAACAGGACATACAAAGAGATGATAAATTCAGGTGACCATTGGTACAAAAAAGTAGAAAGAAATTGGGTAGTAGAAAATTGGATATAGCATATGAAGGCCAGTTGACAGTACCTGTATCTTGTCTCCCACTATCAGAACCAACTCTCTTATTAAGACCCTTTAAAGTGGACTGTTTAGTGTATACATTTTTGCAATGGCCTAATTGTTTCATTCACAAGACATGCTAACTTTGCAGGAAGAATAGAACGGGGTCAAAACTTTCAAAATAACTACTTTTTAGAGCAGCAATGATTGACAGGAGGAAGCATATGGAGCTGAAGACACATCTAGCCCAGATTTAGATCTAAGGAAACAAATATTTGCCTGAAGGGAAAAATATTAATTAGTTTGCCTACACACAAGAAGATAAAAGTCAGGGAGACAAATCCATCAAAAGGCAGCGAAGTAACCAGTAAAATGGAAATTATTTGTAAATTGACAGTATCCAAACTTGGCAAACACTGAGGGGTAAACAAGTTATTTGACATGCAAAGCACTCGGAAATCACAAGCTCTGTCGGGAGGCATCTGTGCGTGTATTCAGTTATTTTGACAGAAATTAACATTATGTGCGAATCTTTTTCGCATGATAAAGATTTCTTTAGCCTCCCTAATTATTTTTTAATTACAATCTTAGGATGCTCTCTACAAACATTAGAGAGACAAATTAAAAACATTAAAGAGCTGCATGTATCTGTACGACGCACCGCCACCTTGTGATAATATGACACTAAAAAGAGCCCTTTTTTAATTGGAAGGAAAGAAAGGTTCCTTCCTGTTTTGTGTTTTGACTTATTTGGGGTGACGAGTTTACATGCCAGTTTCAAATTTGAATTTGTTTTAATTATTTGTATTAGTTTCAGAGAGTGGTGACAAAGACAGTTGGATAAACACACTCTGCAGAGCTAATTAACTTGGCAGCTGAAGACACTAAATTATGGTCGGCAAACATTGCAGAAGTAACCCCACAGGTCACATAACGCATTTACTGCTTACCTGCTTGGATGAGTGATAAACAAGCTTTAACATGCATTGTTCTAGGGATTGTTAGCACTTCTAATGACCTTTCAAACAGAATGTTTGTGTTCTTGCTGTGCTGTCAATTCCTAATCTCCTACACATATGCATAGGGCTATACATTCTGTATGTATTTGCTTATATATAATATTACTCAGATGAGCAGCTGCTCAGCACATCTGTACATTAAACCCTTTAAAAAAAAAATACATAAAACTTTAACCCCATAATCCAAAAATGTATGAAACGCAAGATTGACTTTTTAATACAAATGAACAAATAACCAACCATACGATATTCTTTTTGTTAGAAGCTGAGTAAAAACTTCATACAGTGACCCCGATTTACTGCCAGACAGAGACATCTACAGAGACAGTCAGCAAAGCTTCGAAGATATTTATAGATCTAGATAGGCAGGCAGGTAAATGGATTGATAGGCGTCAAGAACATTCTTATTTCAAACCACAGTGGCTATGTTTACAACAGAAACAGAGAAACAGAGATTGCACGCTATGACAGCAGCGCTGTTATTCCACTTGACCCCGTCCTTTTCTATTTGGACATGAGTTTACAACAAACCTCTAAGTGCCCGCACCAGTGGATGTCATTCTATGGTAATTAAGGAGGCTTATATTTCAGATGCCACGCATCATAAGAACTGTACTATGAATTAAACGTCCATCGCATTAAAAAGGGTGTTTACACTAATGAACACTATTACTAATTCTATTGTTAATTTGTTGAACTACATGTTATTAATATGTGTGCTATGCAATTACCCCTCTTCACTCAGCAATACGATCATCAGTATAAATAGCTTCACTGGAATATGAATTTCAAGTTAAAACAAAATGTGTCTGATGAAGGATATATGAGTCTTACCTCCAGACCAATACAGTTTCCAAAAAAAGCTATAATGACTTTTGACAATCGTGGGGAAGCTCTCGTGTAGCTCTGTGTCCATTCCCTGGTTGGCTTGTTTTTCATTGGTCATTATGCTATTTGTTATGAAGTTGTTCGATAAGCACTAGTTTTGCAGCAGGATTGCAGGATGTAAAGACGTGTATTTCTGTCTCAGAAAGATGATGATTCTTCAAATTGTCTTTGGAATTTGATGTATTTTGACCAGTGAAACGATTTTAATCAAACTAAACTGTCACTCACTTACCCCCTCCAGGCATTCCATGCATGCAACAAGCATTTCCAAAATCTAGAAAAGTATAATACAATGACAGCATGATGACATCAAAATTCTAGAAAAGAACATTCCATTCTGTGGGCCAATAGTCATTATAAATATAGCCAGTGCTCCTGAAAATAAAACTTCAATATTGGGTCTTCAGGGGGCACCAAAAGCAAAGTAAAAATCCAATTAGAACCAAAGGTAAACAATAATACCTTAATGGGAGGTTATTTTGGAAATATATGAATGTTTCAAAAATCCCTTATTTGCAGATAGGCAGACAAACATACAGAACAGTATTATAAAAGAACAGACAGACACACAAACAAAACATGTTTATGAATATGTATAAATTTAATTATTTGTTCAGTCATCTATTTATTAATTTGTTTTAATTAGATAACCCTTTGAGGCAGATTTCTCATTTTCAATTCCAAGCAGAAAAAAAAAACAGACATCTTCAAACAAGCAATCCAAACTCACAGAGGGTCTGGGAATTACACAGGCTGAAATCTAAAATTATTAAACTGCATGAAGGCAGGGCCAAACACAAGCAGACAGAAACAGTGCACTCTAGCTTCCCATCCCCCAGCCAAATGAAGGGATTAAAAAAAAAAACTCCAACCAGAGCAATAAGGGGAAATGCTTCTTTTAGCACCAGTCTTGAAGACCTCCCCATTTCTAACAACTTCCATATGAGAAAAGTGTCCATTCTAACTGAAACATGCACATAAACTCAATGAAACGCACCACACTTCAAACGATTGATTATACCAAACAGCTTCCATATTGATACAGAATATGATTTATAGATTCATGTATGTATTCATACAGTATCTTCAAACATGGTTCAGTGTAAGACTGAGATTTTGAAATACCTAGGCCTCCATATCTATGAAACACTCAATAGAGCTGAAGTTAGAAATAGTAAAAGAAACCTGATAAATTAAATGACAGGTCTTTCGACTAGAAGTATTTTTCAATGTCTTCAAATACATTTTTTTTTTAGTATTTTATATCTAGACAACAAAGAAAATTGCCGTATGTGAATGATGCTTTTCTAACATTTGCAGTAGATCTTGGTTATGCATTTTGCAGAATCCTTATTGTATATTATGTTCATATACAACTTTCATTTAAATGTTTAATTCTGAAATTTGTATAGGAGAGATGCATTTAATTGTATGATATGTTCGTGAAACTCACTATGCTACCACAGTGCAGACCGTATAATCTATAGGGGCTTTAAGTTTAAAATACCACCTTGGTCGTCTCTCACTGGGCTGTCATAGCGGCTGAGGGACCTCACTTCCTACTGAGACTGGTTCCTCCAGGGCGAGGTTGAGGCACATTTGGCAGCGTGTGCCAGACCATTCCCCAGTGGAAAAAAAGAAAACCTCATTCATCACTGCTATCCATCTATCACCTTTCACCAGCACCAGCTTTCTATTTAAAAAATGGATACACTTTAAAACCAGATAACTACCCTTTAAAACTCTAGCCCTAGGATAACATTGTAATTATGACTCCACTATCCTTTTAGCAGCTTAAGAACCTAATAACAAAATAAACAGCAACTGTGATCAAATGGTTTGGTTTTTTTTAGGCAGTGTTAGAATTAAGTAATTGCACACAATTATCATAGTTTTTGTAATTTGGTACAAAAGGATAACGGCGCCATCATGAAAATGTAATCCTAGGGTAGAACACAAAAAACATTAACTAGCACACGTTTCTCTCTTTTGAAAATGTCTATTTAGCTTTATCTAATGGTCTCTATTCATAAGAGTTACTGAAAGGCAGCTTTGATGTGTTAAATACAATATAAAGACTGTGGGTGGCTTATTTAACAATAGAAAACTTTAATACATGTGAAACTTTGTTTAATCCATAAACCAAATTGAACAATAACTCATAATGGAATTAAAGCCTGATTTCTACCCCCTCAAAAATTGAATTTTTGAAGCAACAGTTAAACTCAAGTTCAAGCGAGAATTGTGTTCTTAGTCAAACAGATTCCTTTGTTACTGTTGTGTAGATATTATATAGCATAGATAGGATATTTCTTAGAGTGATGAAATACATATTTCTTTCTTTAATAAGTCTAAGAAATGCAGTTCTAGGAGTTTCACAAAGTTATAGGACTGTAAGCATTAACAATGTGTTTTTAACATACAGTACTTACTTTCCCACTTAGAAACATTCTACCCCACAATGGAGTTCTACATCTTTTTTTCTAATAGGAGTCCTGGCCAGTTTCCCTGGGTGGGAATGTCACTCAATGAGAGGAAGTGGCACAGATTCCTAATCAGAATCTCCTTGCTCCACAGCCTCATCTCATTGCTTTCCTTTGTACTGTACCTCTGCCAGCTAACCTTAGCCCTTCTCAAGCTAACCTTAGCACACACTCTCCCCCTGGCCTTGATTAGTGACATTTTAAACAGGAAATTATTATGTTTGTGTTTTTAAGATAATTGTAGTTTGTTGTTGTAAACCATGGCTCCAAAAGATTCAAATTAAGCTTTAGACCTGACTATGAATGTCTTAAAACCGTTTCCCCAAGTTTACATCATTTTGTTCCAAATGTAAAAATAATTAATGAACCAAAACTGGGAGAAACAACTTGAAGAGCCCTTAAATTAACATTCAGAGTAATTTTTTTTCTAGCAATACCAAGTCTTAGTTTAGCAAGTGCTTTTGTATTTAAATGCTTATTTGCCTCTAGGGCGTCTTCACCTCGAAATGTATAATTTGATCATTGGAAGTCATCCACCAGCTAAAACTATTCGTTTGTGCTGTCTGAGACCTAGCGGGGTATTTCAATGTTATTATTATTTATCTGATAGGATAATCACGAAATTGATGTGGTTTCTCGGGTGAAACAATTCATATGTGTTCATGAATCGGGATACCTCCTTTATATATCGCTTCATACATGACCAAAATAACTTCATACACTTGTAATCTTTCAAATGGTTCCTGAATGATGAATGCATCCGATTCATTTTTTGGTATGACTACTTTCTCCCTCAATCTCATTAATGTTTTTCTTTTTTAACATCATAGTCCTGCAATAAATACTCAGACCCCTGACTAATTCCATCAAGTTCAAGCAAAACATAGAGAAAATATCTTATAAAATAAGCGTTGAGATATGTAGCATCAAATAACTTTGTCATGTCCAGTGGTACTGAGTGAATATTTTTTTTATTTTGCTTTCATTCAAACCCAATGACCGGGACAATCGTACTGTACCAAATTACTGTAAGGAATTCTCTGATATCGGCTGTTAAATATAGGTTTAAACATACTTTCTTTTTCAAACATTGTACTTGTTATATAAACAGGATACTCCATTAACATTCTTAGACTGCTGTGGTTACTTCAATAACTCCAGAACTCTGTGAACATTAACCCATGTGTCCTAACATGTTATTTCCCTGGTCTATGGTGCCATTCAATCAAAGCTCCGGACATACAATGGCATGCTTTGAACACATCACTACGTTCAAAAACATTCGGTATTGAAAACACATTGCACCTTTTAGAACAAAAAAAGAAATGTCACCATAGTACAGGAAAGTAAAACCAGTTCTGATCAAATTCAGAGATATGCAGCTTGTCCCGTCTCTAATTGTGTCCCCTCAGTTTTTACCGTTCCTTTTACCTTTTCTTTTTCATTTCCCAGGGTTGCCAGTGACCGTAATTAGCTCACGAACACCAGAGAGCCTTCGGTCACAGAGATACATTTAGTATAGAGAGAAACCCTCAGCATTAGAGCGTAAAAGCTAAAGTCAGTTGAGAATATAAAATTATAAGGTACTTTATAACCACGTTTCTTGCTCTGTACCATTAAAACTGCTTGGAGAGATTTGACATAACACTTCAGTTCTGTCAGAAACTTACTGAAGGGTTCCTGAGGTTGTGCCTCGTTTGGCAGGGTCTATTGAATTTGCAGTAGCAGAAATTTGGAATGTTTTACAAAAGTAATTTAGTTTGTGGTTTTAGTCATAACCTGGATCTGTTTGTAACTGATAACCTCAGTGGCCTCTATAAAGATCTCAAAGTCTTCCCTCTAAGAACATCAGGTACACCAGAGTGTAACCATTAACTTATCCCTATTCAACACTGCCCCCAGTGGATGTAAGAAATAATAAAAAAAAAAGTATGTGGTAGATCATAATGAGCGTTGAAGCTAAACTAGCAAAAGCAGTAAACACTGGAGCCAAACTTTATTTGTTATTGGTTTTTGTTTTGTTTGTGGGTTTAGTCTTTTCTGCTATAAAAAGAAGCCGAAAAAAAACACCTTTGATTTTAAAAGGCTTTACAGACAATGCCATTCGGTGGGCCTACTTTCCTTTTACTTCCCATGTAAAAAGATATATTTTCATCTCCATTAATTAAGCAAGGTGCCTATCTTACTTTGTTTTGTGTATTTTTGAGAAAGATTATCACCTTATTTCAAAAGAATTAACACATGGAAAAGGGCATCCTATTCTCATGCAAATTGCGCCAGCTGTTTAGCCGAGCTGGTCCTGTGCTTTAGGCTCCGGGATCTGCATAAAAATGGAGCGAGCTGATATGACAAGGCTGACAATCGCATGCAAATAGAGATCAGCTACTGCAAAGACAGGGGGCTCATTTTCATCAAAAAGAATTAGCTGACAAAATAAAATAACCCATTGTGATAAAAGTAGAGATCGCATTATTGGTAGGAAGGGATGCAGGATTTCTTTGAGGAAGAAACAAAGCGGGTGGTGATAAGTTGTCACAAAAATAAAATGACAGATTTCTATACCTCATTGTGTGGCTATATAATCTAAAAATATAGTATTATTTACATGGAATATCTATATACTATAGATACTATATACAATACAGTAGACTGTCCTGCACTTATGAATGTGTTCAACAATTCCTCACATGTCTTCTGTAATATATGCAATCTGCACCTCCCTGTTGCAAGTCAGTTTCAGTCTCAATAGCCTGCGCATGCTAGTTTGGTAGACGGTTAATAAGAGGTCCTATCCAAGACTACATAAATCACTAATGAACAAATCAGTCACTAGATAACCCAAGAAACTGTCCATATGCACTGTGCAGTATGTGCAGCAGCTGAATTTAAGGGAAGCTTTTATCATATACATAATAGAAGGAAACCTGAATTGAGATGGGTTTTGTAATGACCACTAGGGGTGTGCAACTATGATTTCTGCCCCATCTGCAACTATGGCAACCATGTGCTAATAAATGGAAAATATCTATACAAAATCATAGTTGCAGAGGAAAACTGCAAAACTACAGCTGCACCTGCCTAGTGGTCATTCTAAACGCACATTTGAAAAGAGACATGCTGGAATGGTTAGTGAGTATGTTAAAAAAATAATCTAAGCAGTAATGCTATAGATAATGCTAGCCCTTATAAACATTTCTCATAGTAAAAGCATGTAGTGAAAGCATAGGTAAGTATTTTAAAGTCCAGAGAGGTACTGTATGATACAGAATATTTAAAAATATGTCAAACCATGGTAAACTATAGTAAACACATAGCACAGTATAACCCTAGGAAAATTGCTAAATTACCGTACACATTTAAATGGGAGAGAACATACAGTAATATGATATTAGAAAGTGATATTACAAATTATGAAAATGTAGGTTATATAAATCGGTGGTTTTCAACCATGGTCCAGGTTTTTGTTTCAACCAAGGACTAAAGATTAGTTTTAATCATGCACTTTTTTTAACAATGCACATAAGACCATACTTTCAGACAGCCTCTGAGACTTTAAACAGTGTACAGCTACAATGATTGCTCTAGAGTCAATATCCATTTACCCGAGGACCAGGGTTTAAAAACACAGATGTAAAACATCCCTTCAATTTCAAATGTGTTCAGTCCCTCCACCCTTGTGGCTTCATCTTGTATAAATGTATTCAAATCTGGACATCAAATGTACAAACATGCCAAGGATTGCTGGTTTCAGGTCTAGACATAATCTAATCAGTGCTGTTCTCATGACAGATAGTTGATTGAAAGCACTACTGTTTCTAAGCCAGTATTTCTCCACCCGCCTGCCCCCTGAACTGAGCCATGACCTGCCAGCCTGGCTTGACCTCTGTGTATTCTTCTATAGCATTTACCTCTCTTCAGGAGAAACACACCTGTTCATTTGCAAAGCTAGACCCAAACAACTAAAGAGGGGTTTAATTCAGGTCTCTTAGAGATGTATTCAATCAGAAAACACAGAGCCTGTGTCTTTCCTTGTTTTATGGCTACATTTAATTCAACCTTCAGTGCCCAAATTTATTTTTACGTGAGTTTTATTAACACTTGGCATATGAATGTACAGCACTATATGTGAATTAACATTGTAGATTTAAATTTAGCAAAGAATTATTGTGTAAAACATCTGCATTTGAAATTATAAAGCAATACATGAATATAAAAAATGAACAAAAAAATATTTTTCAACAAGGTTTATAAACTGTTTTCTTTATTTCATAAATGCTCTTTATTTTCTTGAATTAATCCTAATACAATAAAGCTACATGCTTAAAGGAATGAGAATATTTTCATGTATAGTATAAAGGTATCCACATTTCCTAAGTGGTTATATAATAATAATAATAATAATAATAATAATAATAATAATAATAATAATAATAATAATAATGATTCTGTGCAGTAACCCCATACTCTGATTACTAATGGAAACTCCATTTCCTTGTATTGGTAATAACAGAAAAAAGAGGGAGCCTGTATATGGATAAGGAAAAAAAGGAGTGCGAAGGCTTAAAAACAGACAAGCTTTTGGAATTATTTGTCCTCGGAAAAGTATAATTTAAATGCAAATTCCTGTGGAAAACAGGAACCATGCCCCCCCTCTACTCCCCCCCCCCTCCCTCCCCCCGCCCTGAACAGCGGGCAGTCTGTGCCCTTGACTGGAGGGCATGTCATCCAGGCATCTTTTCAACACCAAGCCGTCAGACTGGCAGTGCTGACAGATGAACAGCTTACCATTAATTTCAACCCCCCTTTCATGCCTTCAATCCAAATGGTGCATATTCTCCACAGGGAGGCATCAAGGTCTTTGCCTTCCCTCCTTCGCCTGCATACTCGCTCTGACTTATAAATCAAGTGCATATAAGAAGCGAGGGCAAATATCAATCTCGCTTGCCTCCACTCCCCTCCCACTTCTCTCTCTCTCTCTCTCTCTCTCTCTCTCTCTCTCTCTCTCTCTCTCTCTCTCTCTCTCTCTCCAACTCTCTCTTCTAATGTTTCTGCTGTTCTAGAGTCGAGGGACAACGCTGAAGTTGTTTAGGATTTATTTTTTTTCTTACAGCCCCAGGTCCTCATTTAGAAACCTTTAGTTCCCTCTGTGGGGGCTGAACCAGCACAGCTCTGACAAGGCACATCTCACGTCCTTTTATTCCATTATTTTCTTTTGCTTTTTTATTTAAAGAGAAGGATTGATAGCCCGTTGGACCCAAGGTTAAACTGGAATTGCATAAGTCCAGTGATACAGATCAAATAAATAAACAAGTCAAGGTTAAAAAGCAAATATAGTGTTTGTTTTGGGCTGTATACAGTACAGCAAATCTACTGTATATGTATAGTATAGTGTGAAAAAAGATATATATTTCCTACAATATGAAACAGGCAGTTAGAACGAAGGAAATGTCAGAGGGAAAAACTGTTACGTGTGCAGCTGGTGGCTAAGGACTGATCTAGTAGCACTAGCAGCATACATGTAATACAGTAATACTACCAGTAGGGGGGTGTGGCAAAGTGTTTGCAGTGCGCAGGTGTAGGGGTAATGCAGTGCTCAAGACAAGGACAAACAACAAAGTACTGGTGAAATAATCCAAAGTCTTATGACAACAGTAAACAATAAAGAGAACAGGCAATATACGGGTTCAGTCCTGAAATAATAAACATGGTATTTTAAACACACACAAACACGGTCACAAGTCCAAAGTGAGTGCTGTAGTGCTCATGGTGAAAATACAATTAATCGTGACACAAGTGCATGTTGTCTGGGTTCAGTGCTGGCCTGTAACAACAGCTCTAGATCGTGTTAGCCGTCTAATAAGAACAAACAAGTAGATTTTAGACACGACAAAACAAACAAAACGCTCATGATAACAATACAATTCTCCTTCCGGTTCAGAGTTAGCCATACAAAGGAACAGATCACCTCGCTACGTTCCCTCATGTACCGTCAATCACGCCCCCTTGGTTAACGATTACAACAGCTTCTCCAATCAGCGGCTGCCACATCGTTTCCCTTCCGGGTCGATGACTTGGTGTACCGTAGCTCCACCCCCTTTCAAGATGGCCGACTTCCACCGAACCCTGGGAGTGAATTGTCTGGCCATCCAGTCCAGGGCACTCTGTTCCCTCTACACAGCGCCCTCACAGGTCGGGAGGGAGATTTATCACCAAGAATCATGCTGTCTCTGTCACAGTGGGATATCAACGTCTAAAGCCTTGTGTATGGGTCGTCTTTGTTGACAAAATTGTTGGAGGGTTGCTAAGTTAATTTACTTTGTGCCCATCAAGGACAGCTTACATCTCAATAGGGCAAGCTGTTTCATAATTACATTTTGTTTTCATATTGCATGTCTCTTCCCTTTACCATAGTGAAAGCATAGTGTAATAAAGCATAGAGAAAGCAAAAGCAAAAATAGGTAAGCATTGTATAGCCTGAAGAGGTATGGTAAAGAATGGTAAATGCATAGTACAACCATGGGAAAAGCATGGGAAAAAATGCTCTGCAAATCGACTGTGGGGAACATATAAGGGTTAAAATTGAATATTTAAGTTCACATGAACAGTTTTACAAATTTCTAAAATTTGAAAAATTGCGAATGAAGTGGATATTCACTACAACCTAATAAAGGTAAGTAGAAAACCCATCCCATTGAAACGTGCCTTCAATAACGTTTATCAATTATTACTTATGGCAACTGAGACCAACCAAAGAGGGAGAGGGTGGAAAAAATGCCTGACAGGGTGCTAAGCACTCCCTTAACGTATAACTGCACTAGTCTGATTCATTTATTAAGCTGAAGCCAGCGGAGAGGTGATAATGTTTGCTAAACAGTTTCAGCTGTTGGGGTGAAGCTGGCTGCCTTGGGGCTGCTTGCAGGTGTCATATCGGGGGAGACATGCCTTTTTCATTTCCTCGCCTTTTTTTCCTGTTCTTAAAGACCCCAGGCTCAATCCATAAATTACAGCTGAGGACATGCACAGCAGCTACAGTGGCAAAAAAATTAGGCCCAAAGGCAAAATAATTATTTATACAGCCTTTAGCAGTGAGGGAGAAAGCCATCAGTCAGTCCTCAATTATTCACTAGTTAATCAGTTCTGCCCTCCTTTTATTGAGGGGTTACAGTGTAATTAAGTTGGCAGCATCCTTTTAATTCATCAAACACACAACACATGGCGGTGTTTGCTGCAATCGGGTGACAACACCTTTGTGAACCTGACCCCACGCAATGCCTGATGGGAGTCAGAGCAAGCTGCAGAGCAGGGAGGATGACGCAGGCACAACGACTCAGGCACAACTGGGCAGCCTGATGCCTGCAAACATCGGTGCTGCAGCCACAGCACTATCATATCTATCCATCTGTCTGTGTGTGAGTTTGTATTGACAGTAACACACAGTAAATGCAGTCCAACGTGACCCCAAAGATGCAATATTACCTTTTAGACAATATTACTTTTAATATTGTTACTACATTTGCTCTTAAATGCCTTTTTGAAATTATTATTATTATTATTATTATTTATTTCTTAGCAGACGCCCTTATCCAGGGCGACTTACAATCGTAAGCAAATACATTTCAAGTGTTACAATACAAGTAATACAATAATATATCAAACGCATTTACTAAGTGTTTCAAAATTACACCATGTGCCATGTTGTAGGGTTTAGATACCATAGCAACATCATAGTACCTTTGAAACATTGATACACCTTTTCCTGGGTTTATTTTATGAAGCAAATTTTACAAAAATAATAAAAATACAAATGTTAAGGATAACATTTATATTAAACAAACCTATAGGCAAGAGATACGCTGTCGCTGATAGATACAAAGCTGTTATGGTTTTAGCACAACACACAGAATTTATGTCCTGAAAGTTATCCTTTAAATACTGTAAGTGAGCCGTGACACATGGCAGACAGCCAAGTGGTTAAAAGGGACTGTGTGCTGGGGGAAGCTGTCTCATAGCCTGCCCAGCTCTCACCCCTAGGGTACATTGTGTTGGCTCTAGCCACGGCCTCCTGTTCCACAGTTCTGTATACAAGACCACACTGCCTTCCATTGCTTGAGCAATAGCTCCCAGTTCTTATCTTTAAAGACATCCAGTTCCTCATAATTCTCAGCTCTTACCTCAAGTCCACAATGCTTCCCACCCCTGTATCTGCCTTCCACCCTGCTCTAACTATCATCTGAAAGATAATTTCAGACTGCAAACTTGCCTCCCAGTCATCAGCTCTACCCGCTAGACCACATTGCCTCCCAGCCCATGAGCTCTACCCACCAGACCACGCTGCCTGCCAGACCCTATCCAATAAACACAAGACCTGACAATCTTGAGGTCCTGCTGGCTTTAGGTTATGAGGACTGAATCAGACAGCTCCTATAAGGGTATTGAGATTGGCCTACACCCTGCTGTTTAATATCAATAAACCTTGGTTGCCTGCGGCCCCTATTTAGTTTGTACCTTGCTGCACTGAGTTGCTGCTGGTGGTGATTCAAGTCTTTGGAAAACAGAGAGCCCAGTTAATGATGTCCCCTTTTTGATGGCAAGAAATCAAACAGGGAGGTGAGGTCTGAGCTAGGATTGCTTAGCAGCGTCACAGGGAGGCTGCGGCTGGGATCTAATCACGGCCAAGGTGAAACATCACAGGGAGGTTGGGGGGTTGGGGGCAATGAAAGCAGCGCTGTCAGATATTGAAATCTCAGCAGGAGAGCCAGCTCCATTTAAACTGAATACACAATTACCTTCTGCCTCCTTACCTCCCATGCATGTGTAACTAGCCCGGGCCATTTCACATTTGTAATGCCCTTTCTGCCAGGGAGGGAAAAAATAATAATGTAAAACTAGACTCCAATTACATATCACAGGTCAGCCATAAAAGAGCCCAGGCCTGGGTTTACAACAGCCGTGAGTGACCCCCGGGGACTGCATTCTCTTTTCATTAGGACCATTAGGGAAACAAAGATCTCCAGTGAATGGAGATGGTAGGTGTGGATGTAATGATTCCCCACTATCTTTCTCAAGGGGACATTTGCCTATTAAGGGAACTGTCAGTCCTGTAAGCACAAGCTTGAAACTATGTATGAAAGTCTGGAACCAAATTAAGGTTTCAGCACCCATGTTGTTGTACCTTGTGATGTTCAAATTCTTGAATGCCATTGACCTCAAGGGCACACATTTGAATCCATTCTCTGTTATCAGTATCACCACACACATTTTAATTATATAAGGGCCTATGACTGTTTTAAATTCTGCAAACAACTGCGTCCTTCTTATTACCAGTACAAATTATACTGCCAGTAAGAAACCTCAAAAAGACTGCTGCAAGTTCTTCAGGACTTAAGTTTAGAGAAAGTGAAATGGCTAGTTATATAATTTGTTTAGCCCAGCTACTGGCAGCAGAAAAATCATCTCCCTTAGTGGCGGTTAAAATCCTACTAGTACAGTAGCCTCCGTGCATAGGAACACCTCCTAAGAGAACACTTCGCCTAAGGGAACACCCTTGTGGTGAAACTGATTTTTCCCATTGTAAATGCTCTGGCTAAAGGAACAGGAACTTTGCTTAAAAGAACACTTCTTGGCACCGATAGTGATTCGCAAGAGTCATCGCAAGAGTGTCTTGAGGGACACTGAGTGGTTTATTAAATCTTTCCAGAACCGCCGTCTTATCATTGAATTGTTTCGTGTTCTGATTTCCACGAGTGCACCTCATCGCTACAAAATGGCATGGCAAAATGCAACGCTGTTTCTCTTGCTACACAAAGTTGGAAATCGTTCGAGCTCTTGAAAAAAACCTGAATCAGACACAAGTCGCCAAACAAATTGTTGGTAATGAACAAAAGGAAATCAAAATAAATAAACAAATTTAAAAAAAAGACAACTTGCTTCCCCCACAAATATTTTCTTTGTTCTCCAAACCAACTCTCTTACCTGACACACCTGCAACACAAACATCTTGTCAATTTTCTTAATTGGGGAATTAGCCAGCACTGGGATTTTTCCCTACCCCCCAGGATAATTAATTATATAAACCAGCATTTAAAAATAAATGTGATTAAAATGAGAATTGTAATTTTAGTCTGTAGCAATGCTTCACTTACATACATAAATTCACTTTTTAAAATGATAATAATTAGCTCTGTGATGTGTGCACTACTGCAGAATGCTGTAGGTAGTGTTGTCTGACTGCTCAATAAACAGATAGATGAAAGGCATGGAGACACTGAACAACACTGTCAGTCACAAATAAAATACTGTATCCCACAGAGTGTACGTAAAACCTAAACTTCCACCTTTTGACGTCAACTGTATCAAACCAGGCCCTTCTTCCGACATTAGGCCCTGTCTTTCCCCTGCTAATAACGCCATCACGCCTACGGCCCCACATTTTACAAGAATAACCAAACGTCTTCTAATGTTAGCAGCTGAAGAGGGAGACAGATTTATATTCTAGACATACAAAAAAAGCTTGGATCAGGGATGGCTGCAGATGCCGCAGGAACCTCACAAACGATTCTTTGAAAGCGGGGAGAAAAAGGAGGATTCATAAAGGCTCCCTTTGAACCCCGGTGTGTGGGTGAAAAGGTGAATCCTGGACATGAAACAGAAACGAACGCCTTGAAAGTGGGCTTGTTAAAACTCAATTTTTTTTAATGCTATTTCTGGGCAAAATTACAGGTGGCCACTCTCAAAGTTCCTGCTAATTTCTCAGGTTTCACTTTTATCCGCTAAGCAAGCATCTTGGCCCAGGTTCGCAGGCAGGGTTCTCAACAGGAGCTTCTCCATGTATATATTAAATATCCCTGATTACACAGCCTGCCTAGAAAACCTCACATCCAGCACTAGCTCGCCCTTTTCCTGTACTAACTGGCTTGGGTAATGGAGGGTCCCGGGAGGATGCTCTCTCCTATAAAAATGTAAAAAAGCATCTTCCTCTAAGGAGCTGTAATGCACATGCTTTTATTTTGCAGAACACATGTCCAGCACATTTCACTCTCATGAAAGGGAATATGGTTTAAGTTTGGTTTAATCAAAGATAAGTTTCTCTGAGGAGGACGTGTCAAAGTGCAAGAGGTTGTGCACACAAAGGATAGAGTTTTATTTCTGTTGGCTGCTTGTGAAATGTTCATCTGTGCTTGAATTCCTATTATAATGTTGTTTTTTTTATATACTGTATATGTATATCATTTGTATACTACGGGACTGGGTCAATTAGTAACATGTCATTACTCACAGACATGTCTATACTGGGCTGCTGGAATACTCACTGTGTGCAGCCAACTTTGCTTCTGAAAGTGGAAAACAAACCTTTTCAACAAGGCACGGTTGACTTGAATTACCCTGTGGTTTCTGGAAAAGGAGATCAATCGAGAATTTGTTATTTATAGGCATAGTTTTTCTTCTTTGATATATTACCTGCTGGGACTATGTATGGATACATGTACAGTACAACTATCTACACCCGGATTGATCTGTGCGATGCATATTGACTTGAAGCATTCCTTGGTGTTGGATAAATAAGTGTTTTTAATACCTAGGACATTGTATTAAAGCATATTAATCACTTTTCTGATGGGTTTTTAAACCAGGGCGTCAGAATGTGAGATCTGAGGTTGTTCAATTACTGTGCCCGATGGCTCCTATTTCCTTTATTCATAGGTGGAAAAGTAAAGCTGAACCCACCCAGGGCATTCTGTTTATTAAATAGGAACAAATACTCTAAGTGCTACCATTCAAACTGTTCCAGGACATGTCATCACCTTTCTTCCCTGTTACTCAGTACTATCCCATATCATTTCATTCCCCTTAATAAGAAAGAACCAGTTTCCCAAAAGGATTCATTAAAAAAGTTCTCACGAGAATGTAAACAAGAAAAAACTAAAAAAACAGTTTGCGCTTTCAGTTCTGACAGCTAACTCTGTCCAAAACCTGCAAAGTTGTGCAAGCCTCAGGTGTAATAATAAGCCGGGGTGTTTATGAAAATACTCGGCTGTTTCTACCACTGACCATCCCCTCAGATACAGGAGAACAGAGAGATACCCATCACAGGGTGACCACAATGAAAATCATTTCTTTAATTTGTGAACCACTCACTAAAGAAATGACCTGACATCTTTTTTTAAATAGCTTCTCAATTCAATGCCATACCCATTTTATACTCTAATTATTTTCCCTCACTGTAATAACTTCCCACAACAGCTCAGGAGAACTACAATGGCCTGGAGGACAAAGGCCAACATGGTGGTGCCTTTTACCATGTGGGTCACCTTCTCTTTCCTTCAATATCTGTTGTGTAGGAGTATTTAAAAGGGTTTGTGATTAGTAATTTGCTCAAATTGTATTACTGTACTATATAGTTGTACTCTACATTTTTTCAGTGTTTCAGTGTAAGGAACATTTTACTGGAGCAGAAGATAAGTAAATCTGGCCAACATTTGGTTGATGAATTAAATATCCAATAATATTAATCGAATTAATCTAACAGTATATTATTATTTTTTTAAAATAACTTAAATTATTATGACCCTGTATTATAACCTTTTTGGCATTTTAAAGTTGTTTGGGTGAAATGTACAAAAAAAGGAAAGTACGGATTTGGAAACATACATTTCATAATGTTTACTTTTCCCAGGTACCTGGAAGTCAATATAAATACCCTGGTGCAGACGAAAGCATTTCAGCAACACTATCTTTACCTAAACAGAGGATACAGTTCACCTCTCTCTAGCAGAGGTTAATGCAATCAAGATTACCATTTCCTGCTGTTTTGCTGTGGGGGCAGAGCTGTGCGTAACATGACATTGACAAATTGCCCTGTATTTATTTAAATAATGTAATACAATCTACCGGTAGTCTTGTAATGTGTGTGTTTAAAGCAGTTGACCCCTCCGACTAACTAAAACAAATGAGCCCTCGGGCTCCACAATAGCACATCTTGTAGTTGAAAGAATGGGAGCTCCATATCACCTGAGATCTATAAACAAGCGCATGATATACGTATGATCTAATTAGCCAGCGTGTTTCAGGCTCCCAAGCCCTTCTTATCTGCCTTGCATTGGGCATTCAGCTTGTGTCTGGGGTGGTACCACCTTACCGTTCAATATAGAGGCTGGAGAAGATCATAACGAAAAGTGTCTGCCTAGTTTAATGTTACTGAAATGTATACTGGTAGTCTGTTCCGGATTCTCTGACATTCTGCTTCAATTTGAACTGGTGTCCGGTTTTCATTAGGGATTAGCTACCATTAATTAGCAATAATACCTTGTGATATTTCCAGCTGCTAGACACACAACTTAGTTTATAGGAAAATTGTGGGCGCTGATGGGCTGAATAGATTATTCCTGTCATAAAATGTCTTATGGCCTTGTAGCTTTGTAGTATTTTTACTTATTTATTATTATTATTATTATTATTATTATTATTATTATTATTATTATTATTCATATCTCTCTCTCTCTCTCTCTCTCTCTCTCTCGCTTGATATATATATTATTAAATGGATAAGAATACTAATTTTGTGCTTTATTTTACAGTTTATTAAACCATTATATGTACATTCCAGTATTTTAATGATCATAAATTCCCTGTGTAACAGAAAGCAGAACACCAACACAAATCAGGCCCCCTCTAAATCAAAACCATGAAGTTTGGCATTCTGTATATTTGGTTCCACAATCAGATTCTTTTTTTCACCTTCAGCATACACTTGATCATCGCCAGACACTGAAATTGATGGAATAATTCTATACAGGTCACAGGTGCTTCGCAATAATGAAAGTTGAAATCATTATAAATGACCCCCAAAGCATTTCTTAGAGTCAAACTGGCAACCAATGCACAGGAGG
Organism: Acipenser ruthenus; assembly: GCF_902713425.1. NCBI lineage: Eukaryota > Metazoa > Chordata > Actinopteri > Acipenseriformes > Acipenseridae > Acipenser > Acipenser ruthenus. Next base: position 28,379,917 of record NC_081204.1, read on the forward strand.
TGATGCAGGCACATACTAATAATGATGTAATTCTAGTTGTATGGTTTATTTCCAGCAGGGATGACAAACTGGGCTTCCTGTACAATAATGGATCACTGTTGTCGCAGTAAACAGGATCTTGTTTCAATTTTGCACTACCTGTCCTGCAGTACCGTTTCATTCAAGGATTACCTTTGCCAAATGCTCTTCAGTGGTAATGCAATGGTTCTGCACTAATGGGGCTAGGGCACTATAAGGGCAGCTAATCTACAATGCTGTGAGCCTGAGCCATTGGCAGAATGGTATCACTGTGGTTTTATATTTTGATATTCTATGTTATCACGATACAAACCAGTAATCCTATGCTGTTCCATTGTAGTATATCAGTACCAGTGTGCAACTGCATCAGGACCACTTCACAATATTTGTTCTCAATCCAAAAAACTAGAACAGAGTAAGCAGCCTAGCACATTTAACAGTACTGGGCTATTGTTCTTAATCAGATGTCTGATTTATTAATGAATCTAATGAGCACTATTATATTCGTTCTGGGACTGTCGCTTTAAAATTAAATAGCCAGCTAACTCTTGTTTCCATCTTTATCAAGCATGCAGGTTTTTTCCTTCATTGATCTAAAACAGCGCCCAGATATCTCCGATTATGCTGCGTAAACGCTTTGATTTTTAATTGCAGCTGTCTGGAACAGATGTTAATCTAGGTTATCTGGATTACTCTTGTGGTGAACAATTCAAAGCACCTGCCATATGTCGTGTGGTGAAGAGCAGGTTAACAGCTTGATTGGGGTTCAAACTCCAGGTCTCCAGGAGAAAGCAAGGCACACCAAAGAGCAATGCTGACCCCAGCCTCTGCTTACAGGTATTAACATTGAACTTTGACCCAAGACGGACACTTGAGACAAGTAGAGTCAATGCAAAGGATTTATACATGGAACGTGGAAAACTCAATAGATTATTTTTTTTAATCTGGAAAGCGATAATGCAAGCGGGAATCTTCAGTCGGTTATCGACTTTGAATTTCGTTTAATGATCTTAAGTAACATGAGCTTCCGGAACCATTGCCAAGGTCACAGGCCAATGTAACCTACTGTAGTAGAATGACCCGAGGAGCCAGAAAACCCATGGTTCAAATCCATTACTGCCTGTGTGCACTCCTGGGAACGGTGGCGAGTACAGTCATTCCTCCACGCTTACTGTCATCAAACAATAAGACTCGATATCTACCCCTTTTATTGAGTTTCCTCCAAGTGGATCTCTTCGCAGTCATAGCAATCGAAACAGATCTCTGTCCTTTATATGCATCTGCTGCAAATGCACTGCCACCTAGCTGTACTGCCACTATTAGCATGGACTGCCATCTAGCTATACTGCCACCTATTGACGGAAAAGTACTGTGCCGCTCTGCATTGAATTGTGCACTTCTGAGATCCCGCCCCCTGACCTTTCTCTACAAAACTGAAAAATGTCTAGAGCGCAATGCTCATACACAGAGGGTCACTGCAATCGTACCTGCGTTATGAGATTCTATAAGAATAAGCAGACCGAGAAGAGAGAAGAGGAATCTCCTTTGTAATATCCAACAGATACAGAGATGTCATCTTAGAGCATTATTCAAAATACACTTTACTAAAGTAAAAAAATAAAAAATACACCCATCAACACTACTCATAAAGCTACTGCTTTATGACTACAGCCCAGAGCAGGAAAGCTTGTAGATAGAATCAGTCACTTAGACAAAATACATTAAGAACTTGTCCCAGAAGGTTTTCTTTGTTATTTATTTTATTATTTTTTTAATTTAACATGGTTAATCATATCTTGCGAGGGTTAATTAAAAGTACACATTACACTTCAATTATTATTTAAATGTTAACATATCATGAAAATCTGTTGGCACTGAAAAGTCTCTCTCCCTTTGCTGTTAACCTTGCGGTTTGAAAACGGAATGCATTAATTGGCGATAATAACTGTGTGCCATGTTTGTGCCTTAAGAGCTGGTTAATAGATTTTGCTCAGGAGAGGAGACATTGTTAACCCTTCATTTGCAATTGAGGACTGATTTTTGCCTTCCCACACTGTTCCATATTATAGTAATAGAAAAATAAATCGCTTTTCTTGTTACTATTTCTTACAATCTCTGTAAATAATATTTAAAAAGACCAATCCCATTTGATGTTTCACATACCTTGACAAATGTAATTCATTAATCTAATTAACAGATATACTCTTACCAAAGCCCCTCTGTTCTGACATTACAGTAAGTCATTTCAGGCCTATATTTATCACATTAGTAATAACTCTTACTCTTGTCATAGTCCAGTTTTGACCAAAATCCAACTAATGGTCCTGGGGGGAATTGACAACAACGAGTGTGTATTAATCCATGATATAGCTTCAAAAAGAACTCTAAAACACAATTAGAAATGATCTGAGACACCCTTTAAACCATGTGTGTTTGTGTGTGTGTGTGTGTGTGTGTATATATATATATATATATATATATATATATATATATATATATATATATATATATATATATATATATATATATATATATAAGTTTCTGAGTAGAATTGATGTGAGCCAGAAGTGCATTGTAAGTCGCCCTGGATAAGGGCGTCTGCTAAGAAATAAATAATAATAATAATAATAATAATAATAATAATAATAATAATCACTTTGTGGTTCTCTGATCCAAACTGCACAAGATAACACACTACACACAATGTAGTAATTTATAATATTCCCTCAGTTCACACTAGATGGCAGCAACAATCTCTCTAGTCAAGGGGACCAAGCTTTTGGTTCTAATTATATATTTATTATACATAGGAATTTATTTTATTTTTTATATTACCCTACATTATATATGGAGGCATTTACATGATAGTTTGTAACAGTTTGTATTAAAATTAGCTATACTGCATAATTATTCTTACTTAAAAATCTATATATTATAGGGTGCTGTGTAAGATACAAGCAGATTCTCACCCACTTAAGGTCAAAGCTGCCAGTAAGCTCACTCGTGGCAAAGGAGAACATATCTTTGGCATTAAAGAGTTAAAAAATCTTATGACCAAAGCTGCCTTATTGCTATCCACACTGCTGATTCAGCTCCAGATCAGCCTGTGCACAAGGGTGAAGAATGAACTAAACGCTGGGAGCTGACTCTTGCTCCGAGACTTCATTTGTGTGGGTGAGAGGGAAGTGACAGGCACAATATTCTTTGCCATTATCAGTGTGACAAATTTTACAAGGTGCTACCGAAAGCACAGAGCCATACAACTTTTACTGGTTACATTTCTCAGGACTTTTAAAATCACAACAGTTTAAGTGCCTTCAGAGCTGATAAATTAAATGTCCAATAAATTGTACGTTTTGTCAGCTAATAATGCTGCTTTATCTGGTTAAGCATATGTCTGTCTCGTTCCTGAAGCATTATTGTAAGTGCCAAAAGGAGATAATGTGCATTTTACAATGTTATGTCTTAAGTGTAATGGATCATTGACCATGAAGAAGTATGTTAATAAATCTCTTAGGCTTTGTTAATTGCACTCAATGAAGTGTCACTGTTAAAACAGAAAAGATGTAATGTAGAAAGCTGAACATAATGTCTTCCAGTTTTACAATTAACAGTTCACTAGGCAAATCGACCAAACAGCTTATAATTTGTTGAAGGCTTATTAACTTGTGTCTTTCTAAGTCAAGGTCATATTGTGAAATGCTAATGATGCTATAGTGTTTGTGTGTGCGTGTGTGTGTGTGTGTGTGTTCCTTGGGAACGCTGCAGGCTAGAGCTGGTGCACTTTCTTCTTGGTGTGACAGGAGTGGCGGGCTCCACTAATCAAGCCGGCTGCAGTGGGGGTCCTGCACCACCCCCAAGCCCCCTTCAAAAGATTGAAAGACTCTGTGCCTCTACTTTTTCTGTGCAGTTAAATTTGATTGTAATGGAAGCTTCGGTTTTAAAGACAGAGAAATGGAAGCCTCACTATACAGCACTATGTGGCTTTGTTCTGAACAAGGAACTAAAGGGACAATTAACTTAATGTTAGGCTCTATATACTTACTTTTTTATGTTACTGAGACACCCTTTAGAAAGCGCTTGTTCATGATTAATGTATTTTAGAATGGTGCACTCAAGTCCAAGGATACAGTCATTTTCGTTGGAAGTCCCTTAACAAACTGGAGTTCTGCTCAAGTTATGCAACTGTTTTTTGGGGTTTGGGTTATTAGTGTGAAATGGATCCCAAATTGATAGTTATGATGTATGAATTCAGGAGGAAATCGTCATTACATAGGAAATTACTGATTAGACGCTGTTCATACCAGGTTATCATCATATCTAACCACTTACACATCTACCATGAACTATATTTTGTTTTTTGGGGAGAAGCTATTATAAAAATTGGAGTACACCATGGAAAAGCATAGTAAAGAGTAGTAAAACATTAATGCGTGTTTAAGCACTGGCAATCTTGGTAAGGAAAAACAAAGTCAATCTCAATAAATCATGGAATATAAATAGTATTAGCCAGGCGTGGGCAAAATGACTGAGGTGGAAAGTTACCAAGGGAGACGGATATTATTTATTTTGTCTTTTCTTTTTTAAAAATATGATTTTCAAATAAATGATTTGCTGTTATGATTGCTAGATGTAAGGGCTTCTTACTGTATGTCAACAATCCACTGTTTCAATCCCCTTTGAAAACCCTCACCGATCTCGTGCAGGTTTTTAAGGTTCTATCATTTGAATTTTGATTTATGGTGGACAGGTGTAAACTGTACCTAATGTGCTTGTTTATTAAATGTAAGCTGTGTCATTTACACCTGTTATTCATCGTGTGGATTGTTTAGCCACCCTAAGTGGAATAACACGGTTGTTTTTTGTATACACCCATTCACATAGTGTATATAGGTACAGCCAGTACTGCACACATTGAAAGTTTGTAGTCAATAAGGTTCTGGCTATGGCGTTCCCAATGGGTTCTGGGAGGTTTGGAGCCTCAGCACCCCATAATAAGAATGCCACTGGCACAACACTTTAGCTTGGTGAAGCAAGACACGCTCAGGTTTCCATTATGATAGGATTGTTAGCTTTTATGTGTTTAATGACATCATGTTTGGTGGGGTGGGGGGTTTCATGTTCCTGTTGTGGTTTGTAGTGATTCATGTCTCCCTGGTATATGTATTTTCCCACAATCAGTTTGCATCTTATGTATTTAATTGCTTTCTTCTTCAAGGGGAAAGGAGGGGGGTGCCACAATTAGATTTCCCTGATGATAGGCTATTATGAATGGATTGTGTGATCAGCATGTTGAAACCATGCCAGCTGCCACGCTAAACTACACAAAATTAGATGAACAACTCTACACTTTTATCCTGGTGAACAATTTGTATAATAATGAACTAATAATCAAATAATTTAAAAAGAAACAATTTGCAAATGTACAATTTTCTGAAAATGTTGCTGATAGAAGACTGTGTGTTTGTGTTTTCTTCTCCTACTTATCCAACGTTAAATTGTTTTGTGATTATTTCTGGAATAATTGAGAATAATATATACAAAATTGTACAGTAATAGTTTAATCCTGGAAAGATTCATTTTATGAACAAAATGTTATGGCTGCTTATACAAAATGAAGTAATACTGACGCCAAAAACTCATAATTCACTGCTCAGTGAGAACAGTCTGCATCAAAAACCTGTTCCTTTTACAATTTGATCACAACTTATTTTCTGTTGAGAAACATGTAGTGCAGAGTTTTTACATATAAATTAAATTCAGCAAAAATGATGCAAAGGTAACAACAAACACAAGAAGCAAAATAATAGTGTAGACTCTTCAGAAAATCATTCAGCTACAACTGCAAACATGCATGTGCTAGGAATATACAGTATATGTGAGCTCAAAATAGGGCACCAGGATGATCAATTAATGTTTAATTAAGTCTTGTGAAATAAAATCCATGGTGACTAATAATCCATTAATCCATCTAGTGCTAGTTTTATTTATAATACAAAATATCAGTGACCTGCAAAATCACAGAAAAAAAACTTGTCCTGTACACCCTAGTCTGGGTGTACAGGACATGGGGCAGCAGTGTGGAGTAGTGGTTAGGGCTCTGGACTCTTGACCGGAAGGTTGTGGGTTCAATCCCAGGTGGGGACACTGCTGCTGTACCCTTGAGCAAGGTACTTTACCTAGATTGCTCCAGTAAAAACCCAACTGTATAAATGGGTAATTGTATGTAAAAATAATGTGATATCTTGTAATAACTGTAAGTCGTCCTGGATAAGGGCGTCTGCTAAGAAATAAATAATAATAATAATAATAATAATAGTCTACCTCTGCGTGCCTCTGAGATGCCTAGCTGCAAAACTAAATGTAAGCAAGGCAACCTCCTCTCCCCAAAAACAAAACGATTTGTGACATCTCAATCTGGCTCTGTCTTAGAGAAATCATTCCTGGAGCTATGCCGGCTGTGCTCCATAGCTCCTGCTGGGGAGGAAATGGGCAACACACCAACCGAACAAGCCTACAGAAAACACAGCATGCAGCAGTGCTGTGTCAGACCCCCCGTGATACCAGCACACACGGGCACCATGGGAACAGAGAGAGAGAGAGAGAGAGAGAGAGAGAGAGAGAGAGAGAGAGAGAGAGAGAGAGAGAGAAGCATGCATCAGCCAGCAAACAAATTCAAAATAAGATTAATAGTGGAGAGGAAAGAAAAAAAAAGGCACATTTGTATTAATGAAAGGGAAAGTGGGAGTGTCTGCTGCCAGGTAGGTTATGATTAATTGCATTAATCCACCAGTAGTACGTCCAACACTAACTGTCCTTCTCCTTTTTGACGCATTGCACATTTGTGGTACAATCAGCAGAGCATGCTGTTCGACAGCATTAGTACCAATTTAATTCTCTCCCAGAACCGACCCATCATTCTCCCAGGGCTGGCTTCCAAAGATAAAATATAGGAGCTCCCACAATAAATTAGGACGAAGTGAAGCATGCATATATCTATTGTTAGCATCTCAGGAGGCTTTGCCTGTTGGCAGGAGCAGCTTGCACTGACAGTCCAAAAAGGAAGAGAAACAGCAACTCATCTGAAACACATTAAAGAATTAAGAGGCCAAATTACTTCAGCAATCCTAAACTGTATTTGCAGAAAGTGAAGACACAGGAAAATAGTTCCCAGCTGCTAATTTTGCTAGAAAGCAAATTGTGAGGTTGCTAACGATTCTTAGTCTTAAATGTTGATATCGTTTTAAGTGGCCCGACCTCAGAAGGGATTAGCGTGAAGATGCACAGACACGTACTGTATGGCATTGCATGAAAGCACACAAAGCACACAGATCTATACTCGTTATATACAGTATCTATCGCATCCCCACAGCAAGGCCATCACACTCCCCAAAATGTGGACATATGGTCACAGGAAAGGTTTTAGGTGCTGCAATTTCCAACATGTGTCCTTATTAGTGTGGTGGCCTTCAAGGTCTATTGACATTGAATAAAGGAATCGGACTGTGGTTCCTATTGGCATATCTAATACCAGTTTATTATGCTGAAGAAACCAATGACAGTCCATGACATTGCTGGACAACACAATGGATTTGGAACAAGTAACAATAATAGGAACACACCAGTACTGGTGGCACTGTGATGGAGCATGTATTGGTCCTTTGTTTCATATGACACCATGTGGTTTGTCAAGATATAAAATGTTACCAATGTGGTACCATTCTACCATCATGCTACCATGGCTCCACTGTACAGAAACACTGAAGTGCCACTTGAAGATTACTTGGTTGAAGAAGTGTCCACTTACACACTCTTTCACAATAAGCATGTCAGATAAGGTTCTCAAATCAACTAATATTAAGTACTGACTTTAGCTGGGAGCACATAGCCACATTGGTGTTTTAGGTGTTAACCAATGACATCCATTTAGTTACATGCTCAGTAAAATTAATTATTACCTAGGAAATCGATAAACTGGATAAATGCGCAATGGCAAAAGCAAAACAAATTATATATATATATATATATATATATATATATATATATATATATATATATAGTAGGCAAATTCTGTGTGATACAAACACCCCCATATTCTCGATTTGAGAACATTCAGAGCTGGAGTGCTAGGCTAATGAGTTTGAGCTGGTGATTAAATACCCTCAATTTCGCATCTGTTTGTTTAGGGTTTTAATTAACCTTTTCTACACCACTGATTATTCAACACCAGCAGAAATAGAAGATGCTGGAATGTACAATGAGAGGACAGATTTCATTACGACACTTCAATATATACTGTGGCGCTCTCCTTCAAGAAAAGAAAAGTACATTAAGCTTGGCGTTTCGGCAGTGGCAATGGTTCTTCGAGGGCCAATGGTAAAGGCAGCTACAATGGTATACGAGTCACTGGTACTACAGTGGATATATAACTGATGGTATGGCAAGTGGATAAACCAAAACACACTGTTTCATGAAATGATATTGATATGATTGTGCACTATTTGTTTCAAATGCTTTGCTGGTAATATTGTTCTCTGTTAATGGTCCAAGGTTTTCTTCTGGGTAGTATCACAGTTATTACAGAAGCCTCAGTGATACAATTTAAACTGCCATGTAGAGGTATGTCTCCCTCTCCTTTTTGGTTGTTTGTCTGCTTTGCTGTCTTTTCTCTTTACCCCCCTTTAAGGGGACAAGCCTGTGTCTGTGATCAAGGGGCAAATACAATGTTTGTTACTTTAGCTAATGTATCAGTATCAACTATTACAAATCCAAAAGCTCAAAGACCCATCTCCACAAAAATACTGGGCTTGCCAATGGTCTGATATCGATGACTTAGCTGTAGTAACTATACCGTTTTCATGCAAAATGCAGATTTGACTTTCCCTTTAATAGAAACATTCAAATGATCAGTAGCATATACTATTCAGCAATACCACAAATGCTATTAGAATCACCGATTTGGAAGCAGAAGATGGTAGTCCAGTTTATTTACTTCCCCAGTAAGCTAAAGAAAATCAAATGCTGATAACATTTCACACTAAATAGGTATAAGAGATGATATTTTCAACTGAAATGTTTTTTTCTTCTTCTATTTTTCATGAGCAATGAAACTGTATTGACGTTACAAGGTAAAGGTATTCTCAAATGCTCAGTCACTTGCTCTGTAGCTCTGTCCCTGATTCTTTCTTCCTGCCTCAGAAAACAACAACAAACAACAAAAACAACTAAAAACAAGCAGGGAAAGCCTTAAGCCAACTCAAATGTGTGCAGGGCATTCCTTTCTCAACACATTTAATTCATGGTCAGTGCCCGAGCTCTAGAGTTCAAAAATAATAAAAGACTGTCAAAAAAAAAAAAAGGAGGAAAAAAATCTCTTTGTTTTCCGGGAGCCTCTGTTGACACTGCCTTATATTTTTTTCTTTCCCTCAGAGTCCAATGAGGCCAGTTCAGTCCCTGTCTTTGATATGCAAATGAGCAGATTGCTTTCATGCAGGGGACACTGGAAGGAATCCAAACAACACAAAAGTAGTGGACCTCCTGTCAATCTGGGAGCTGCGTTGTTCGACACCGCAAAAAAAACCAAAACAAAGCAAAAAAAAAAAAACTGAGTTTTTATCCTGGCCCCGTGTTTACTGAGGATCTGGGTGCGACATTTAATTCTCGTGGCTTTGAGTAAATTGGTTTAGCGGAGTAATGAGTCTTGCATTAATTCTGTAATACCACACAGAGTGACTAGGGTTTCAATTAGGGTCTTATTTCACTGGGATTTCAAAAGCTTTGTGGGAATTTGAGTGACAAGGTTTTTGAAGAGCCTGGTCTGAAATACGTCCAATTGGAAGCATTTTAAATGCATCTGTTCAGTTTTTACATGGGAGCACAGAGAGAAGTTGCCGACAAACTGCGTTTCTTTGCTTTGGACAGACCCTCGGCAGGATTCTTTTTTCCCTGCTTCTGTTCTTATACAATATACATTTGACAGGGTAGCTGATGCTAAGCTGGGAAGTAAAATCACTGCTGGGGTTACAAGCGCGATTCAGGCTTCATTGGGTCAGGACGGCACGGAGGGGGGGAGGGGGGGAGGTGTCCAGATTCCTCTTAAAAAACCCCAGTTATTTTTCTGCCCACTGTCCAAGTGTTACTGTGGCACCTGCCCAACATCAACAACTATCACGCCTCTTTCAATTGTTGTTAGATCTTTGCCTTTCCCCATTCCCCGTTTTGCAATTGTGCTGCTCCCACAGCTTTATAATGCTGAAGGGATCACATGTCTCATCACATGATTAACCTTGTTTAAATCTCTAATTCAGGATGATAGCCAAATTGGGAAGACAATTTTGTAGCTTGAAACCATGGGAGAAAAAAAACACCCTTGGCTCCTAGGAGACACAGCGATTGCTTCTTAAAAACGACACCTCCATCTCCATCAATGCCTCCTATTTGATTTTCTGTTATTCCTAGCATGAAAAACAATTGTATTCAAATTTAATCACGTTTTTCATTTTGAGGGGATAAAACAGTTGGTAACCCTAAACATTAACACCCTAAATATAAGGCTCTGTTGGTGGATATTCTCTGGACTGCAGATTGTCTTCATATTTTAACTGAAAAGACATTTTCATACTTCAGTCTTAACCCCTTGTAAGTAAAACGCAATACTCACCAAACCGTTTCCTGAGCTGAAAACTGCACAAATTCCCTATGCCAAAATGATAGGCCAGTGAGTGACTCAAAAACAGGAAGGTAGGATATTTTACTCAAAATTATTGCCAATTAGCTGCCGGTTCAACAATAGACTTATTCACCACAGTAGTTGATTAATGTGAAATTTTTCAGTTGGCTACCTTGTACTTGGCCTATTTTTGTGTCCAATTAGTATGCTAATAACAGTAATTATGTTCTATACTGCATGTCTCATCACCTAGAGGGTTTTTAAAATGATAAAATAATGAGAATAAACAAGCTGATGCTGACATTCACTGGGCCAGTCTAATTACTTACTGAAGGCTCACTGGGGAATCAACACTTTAGTAAAGAAACGCTTATTGCTTACTTGGTTTGAAACTGCTATGTTATAGGGAAATTAACTCCTCGATTGCCCTTGTCACAGGGACCGGTCTACTGCATGCTCCCCCTACACATTGTGCAACAATACAGTCATAATTCTGTTTGTATGTTTGTAAATGTATCTGATTAATACACAGGTATAGACTGGAGTTGACGCATATAGTCAAAAACTATTGTCCCTGAGGGGGATATAGTATCTGACAGGAGCCTATATTAGTAGTAAATTGTCCCCTGAAGAACACTATATCAATATGAAGGGACAATAATGATCCACTATAACCAAAATACCCAGTCCGTACAGTATATGTTTTGTATTAAACCTTGAAGCTTTATCTCTGTTTGTTTTCCCGACTGCAGCGTAAAAGGCAGTCCAGGTCTTGAGGCTCATATTGCTGTTTCTGGAGTTGTTGTATTACTGAAAGAGAAGTGCTTTTTATTCACCAACTTTTGTATTTTTAGCATGTTTTTGCATGTAGAATTTCTTGAAGTTTATGAAGAATAAAAGTGCTCCTGATGTATTTAGTTTTCTTTTTGATGTTCTGTGAAAGTGGACCTACATAGGATTCGATACACGTGAAAAAAAGATGAATGTTGCAGTACAGGCTGCAAAAATAGATAGTTGCAATAATCGTCTAGAGCCTTGTCCATTCACTAGAACAAGTAATATTTAGGGAAAAACAGAAGGGCAGTACAGCCTAGCCCTCTCAACATCTTCCCCTTAGCTGGAATATTATATTCTGAATATGCATTCATTCATTTAATTAAAAATTGAAAACTGTAAATATTCTGTATTACACTGTGATTTAGGTTTGATGCTGTTGTCATTTTTCTTATCGGCTCCCAAGTCTATTACAGTAGGTTTCCATCTTTTCGTCTTCCTTTGAGCGGATGCATGGAAACCCCTTCACGTTCCGTGGAATGATGAGTTTGGGGAGTAATGCAGGCAGTGCAACACGCAGAAATGAAGTGGCTAATTGTCGTTGTGCGTGTTTGTCACCCAGTACCGGCGCTCATCACATCCCTCTGAGATCTAAAAACCAACATAATTAGAACAACTAGGAGGAAAAAAGCCACGTTATCAGAAAACTGTTTGCAAAAGGATGTTTTGTTTAAGGGCTGATTATCCAGCAGAGTCTGCAAACACTTGGTAAATCACTTGGTGGCTTTTAAGCTATCCCATTTGGTAATATAGCAAGACGCTTTTTAGAAGTGGATTTATCAAACAATCTTTCTTCATGATGACATTGAAACGTCTCTATTAAGACCAGTCAAGGGATGAACAAAACGTGACTTCATAGAGAGTGTGTATACCATAGGACAATTTAAGACGTTATTAGCTAAGCCTTTTCTGGAAACCTGTGTTCTAATTTCCTGATTTAGCCAGTGTTCGTTTCTAATAGTTTCTATTTTATTGAATTTTTTTTCTGACTCAAACGTGCAACACCAGGATGCATCCAAGGGTTTCAAAATGGTTGGTAGTTTACAACATGTTGGTCTTATCAGAGGTAATTTAACAAAGGGTGGATACCCTTGGGACTGCAGATGGTGGCCTTTATACTGAATGCAGGTGTGGTCTTGATATTGAAGGTGACTTTACACTGCTGTCAGCAGAAGCTGTTGCAGGGGGGTTGGGGTGTTCTATTGTCAGAATCACATTGAATATAGTGGTGTCCCGGGAAGTGCTAATCTGCGTACTACTGCACTAATAGAAAAGGTGCTTTCAACTGTGAATATGTTCGTCTAGGCTTTTTAGCATCCCACATTGTAAGATACATTTGCTACTACTGTATAAAATAACTGGAAGAAGCACATGTTAGAAGGGGCTTACATTACACTTGTGTGTGCCACAGAATCCAGTTTCCATTAGCTAGGGGTGGGAATTTAGATTTTTATACAGACATAACTTTCGAAATACTTCAAGTAATTATCTTTCCACAAAATCAGTGCCACCTGACTTTATAATAATGTAAATATATTTTGTCTTTGATTGTTTTGGTATTGTATTTAACAAGGTTGGAAGTGGGGTCCACTTGCAGCTTTTAATGTATATAATGTTTTACTATCCTGCTTCTATTGAAACATTCAAGTCTGTGAAAGCAAATTGACTTTTTTGGCTGCTTCCTTAAAATGAGTCAAAATGCTGCATCAATGCAGATGTGGGCTTGCTCTTTTGAATTCTCTTCATCTGGAACCGAATCAGCAAGGGTGACCAGTAACTCATTTATTCCATAGTTTATTATTCCTCTGTGCAACTTAGAAACAACTCTGTTGATGTTCCAGTTTGTGTGCAGGGTGCTTTCAGCTGAAGGCACAGGCTTTCTCCATCCTTGAAGCCTTCTTGTCTCCCTGTCACTGCTAAAACTCTGATAAAATGCCTGGCTCCTGATACTGCTTGTAGCAGCTGGATGTTTGGAATGTCATGTACAAGCTCTTGTCAATCTGCCAAAAAAGGGGTATTTTTCCCAAATGGTGTCTTTGTCAAACTGATTACATTATTCAAGCAATATGTATGATGCTGATATTTTCGACATGAGCTTTTAAAGGTAACTAACTTGTTAAATATCATTATATATTATTGTAAAAACAATTTCCCACCAAAGATTACTGTACTCAATAAATGGTTGATCAGCAAGATTATTGATTAATGTTCTGTTATTTATAGCATACAAAATCAACCAATCACCTTTACAAATTCCAGTCAGATGTCATCACATGCATACAGTAGCACATAAGGCACAATTCAAACTTTATTTTTGTTTAATTGTACTTTCTGTCCTCGTTGGTACAACTTAGTTTTTGTGATTTCTATGTAGTAATATGTTGTATCTATTGTGTTACTTATTTTAAGAAACTTCATTTCATGCAACTTTTAAGCAGCCAGACCTGAGGTTGACTTTGCAGTCCTCTCGCCCAAACTGCGCAAGATGACAACATTTATATAGGTATGGAAATAAGACTCCTATTGCATAGCAGTTTGATCCATTCCTGGTTTTACGATGAGTTTAAATCAGACACACCTGAACTTGTTACCTATGCACTGCGGCTAATCAAACTCATAGTAAAACCTGTAATGGGCAAAACTGCTATGCAGCAGGAGTTTGTTATTCCAGTCATACTGCAGTAATTAACGATAAACTCTTAATTTATTAGCAATATTAGGGTATGCGTTTACCAGTAACAACAACTTTATTATCTGTTAATTGAATGTTTAAGGACACTTAAGGTTAGGTAAATTGATTGATGGTGTACTCTATGAGAACCATAAGGCAATGATTGGGCACAGCGATTTCTTCCACGTACCGCCATATTTTGATCACATTTCAAATATTCTTATTCTATATTTTCTGTGGTTGATTTTTCCTCTTTCTTTACTGCCAGGGCAAGTACGGCTAGTTATCTACTGATTTCAGAACCAACAGCGGCCTGGATTGAATCAAAATAACGTTTATTTAAACCCTCTGAAGACAAATAACATTAAGAAGAAGAACAGGGGTTTTAAAAAAGAAATACATCTGTATCTCTTTCAACTGAGAGTTGAGACTGTAGCTGCAGGTTCCACCAGACAAAGTCATTTAGAAACTGCAATGATTTGGCCACTGCTATAGAATCCAACAGCATTTTTTATACTAAACCTGGATTGCAGTAAGCCTCTCTTGTGTTATCTGGATGGAGGTCCATTTCAGAAGAGAAGCGACGGTTTAGATCCATTCAAAGCAGCCTCTTTCATGGTTCCTCCACTCTGTCTTCTAAGCGATTAAATACTTACAGTTTTATTGCATGGATCTGTTGATTAACACACCAAGAAACAAGCCTAATTATAATTAAACAGATATTGATAGAAGCAGGCCTGGCTTTGATCTTGTCATTTCCAAAGCAAAGATTCTATCAAAGTCTGCCACTTTCATGCAGATGCTTAGCATGTAAAGCACCTCTTTGGCTGTTACACACAAGTGTTGCGATTTATCTTCCCTGCTCATGGATTACAGTATTGCTAATTTGCTTCAGAAAGAAACAGTCCCGGTACTAGAGAACTTGGCTGTGTTTATTTTGTTTTGTTTTATTGGGAGATAAAGTACATTTCCTGTTTGCCTAACAGATTTTTTTTATATATTATCATTTTTTTTTATTTTTAATGGAAATGTTATCCAGTAATTACCCAATAAATTGAATTTAGAAAGAGGGCTTGTATGGAATGTAATTACATCGCTGAAGAGCAAACAAAGAGAAACCATTGAAAAGAATGGTATCCCATTTAGGGCTAATCTCGGCAGTGCTTATAGAAAAGGTGGTTTCAACTGTGAATAGGCTCAACTTCTCAGCTGTTCAGTATCTCGCATTGCAAGATACCTTTGCTACTATTTAAAAACAAAACGCAACAAGACAACAGTTAGAATGGGCTTAAATTTCACCTGTGTGTGCCCCAGAATCAAGTTCTGAATAAAAACATATTCAAATATTCTAGTACTTAAACTCTAGTCCAATTACATGCAGAATAAAGCTACTTGTGGGTTGTTGAATTTTCTTATGTAATTACTATGGTACGATATACATCTTGCAGTAAATAAGTAGTGGGTTATTGGGGTACCGAGAGGGAGTAATTGAAATCTATTTTGTGCAGAACTATGTACACCCCAAAAATACACCCCACTTAAGTGTTTTCTGGTTGGATATCTAACATTTATGTTACAAATTAATTAAATCAAGAGCTTCTAAGAAATGTACGAATCAATTTAAAATAAGCACAAAAAAATTCAAAATAAAATGAGAATAAATCATTCTGAACTCAACCTTACCAATGCAACTGTGAATGTTAAAATGCTGTCTTTAGTATTGGAAATGGCAATGTATAGTAACATAAGATAGTATCTAACTCCCTTTAAAAAACAAACTGTCCAGTTGAAACTGGAGCCAAATGGTTACCCTACCTTAGTCGCTTTTAAGAACTGCCAATACCCACTGCTGCCCTAAATTCAGGGGCGGATCCAGACTTTCATGAAGGGGGGATACCTGATACGAAACATACCGTTAAAGTCAACAATATTTTGACATTTTTAATGGATCCGCCCATGAAATGATGCACATAGTAAATCAGATCTCCTTTTCCATTCTGAAGGTTGACAGAGAAGGGGACATTGTTTTAGCTCCTAAACCATTGCTTTAAAAAACATAGTCAGAGGGATTAGTGCCTTCAGATTCATTTACAGAGTACACACTGGCCTCTAGAGTTCCGTTTAATGAGTTCATAAACAAGATGGTTTGTTCTTGTGGCTGCAGCACTGCATGTTGTGCCAGGGAATACTACTTTCAAATCCCACATCAAAGCTCAGTGTCTGAATTGGAGCTAGGCTATAGTCCATAGGTGAGAAGTATTCAAACCTAGGCCCAGGGGCCAAATGTGGCTCTCCAGGCCCCTGGAGCCCTTCGCAGATACACTTTTTCAAGCATTTCAAGCAGCCAGGCCACACTCTATTTTTTGTTCAGTTACTAGGTGTTTGCTAAAGATATAATTCACAAAATGTTCTATGTGTTTGGTCCGGTTAGTTAACATACCACATCAGTGTCGGCCCTTGTGGATTAAAACACTAATAAACCCCCTGATTTGTAAACCAGAAAACGTATTGATATCCCTGCAACATGACATGATCCTGCACCATCTGCAATTCGTTTTTCCTGTGATGGGACCTAACATTGCATCTAATAAAGTCTGATCAAAGTAGTTGTAATAATAATATTAGTATTGGATTTGGATACCAGTGTAACTTCTGGCATTTTGCTCTTAGAATTGAGAATATCCATGGCAAAAAACAAGTATGTATGAAATTGCAAATGAAAAACATAAAAAGGATTTCAAAAGGGGGACATTTTTTGCAATCATACAAAATGTGAGTGTGTGCTTTTTTTTTTAAATTAGCTCTTTTATATTCCAACTCATTTCGATCGCTAGTCAAACAGAACAAAAGCCTGTTTAAACGCCTGCTCAGCTTATTGTGTTAACGATAATGCAGACTTGGGTCAACCAGCACATATTGGTGTGGCGTTCAAGAACACAATTAGTGCCGTGTTGATATTAGAAACCACCGTTCAAATTACACTTTCAAACACCTCCCTAGAAAATGTTCCTAATCCGAGTTCTCTAAAGTGCCTTACACTGCAGCGAATTAGCATTTGTTTTTGAGGAGCCGAGAGTGGCAGTGCAGCACTGCACTGACAGGGTTCTGTGTGGATGAAGTCTAGCAGACTGCGAGCGAGAACTAAAGGTAACCTTGCAATAGGCAGAAGCTGATCATGCAGTAATTGAATTGGGGTTCAAAAACAGCAACGTGCTAATTAAATTAATGTAATATGCAGCTTTAGATAAAGACGTTTTCCTTATTATTTCAGCTTGTACGATTTGTACCATTGTTTTCTCTAGTCAGTGTTCTGGGGCCTTAAAGCTTCCAACCCATCTGGCCACCAGGGGGAGGATTATCTCCAGCGAGATGAATAGCTCTTTGTGAGGACGTGCGAGAGGCTGAAATGAAGCCTCAGAAAGACTGTGCGCTGGCCCAGCTGCCAGCGGCGACTCTGTGAGGCTCTGTGAGGCTCTGTGAGGGACAAGTCAAAGTCATTCACTGGGAGACGCAGCCAAACGCCTTTGTTAATCTCACAGACTGGAGTAGTCAGCAGATTTAGGTGTTTTACATTATTATAATAATATGTATTAGTATTATTATTATTAAAAATCAAAATGATGATGATGATGTTTTCTAGAAACAACTTCTATATTTTAAAATATTATACTTTTAAGTATTATGTTTAACAACAACAGCAGCAAAAACAACAACAATAATAAGATTATTAATATAAAAAGTATGCACATTATTATAGTTATTATTAATTGTACTATAATTGTGACTATTAATAATAACAAATTAAATACAATTATGAATAATAATAATAATAATAATAATAATAATAATAATAATAATAATAATAATAATAATAATAATAATAATAATAATGTGGTTTATTTGTTTTGTATTTGATAAAATAACAGTATACTGTAATACTGTCATTTGTTTCCCTATTATTAATTATAATAAAGCAACAATAAAACAATTCTATTCGTCTTGTTGTTGTCTGTCAATCCTACAGTGCTTACACATGAACACCAATGCAACACCACACACACACACATCCAAAATGGTTTGCACACTTCCCTCTCCTGCTGCGTTAAATAAACAATGCCATTTGTAACCATGCTGGCCCAGGATAGGGTGTTTGTTGATGGTCTTTTAATTACAGTCAGCTGCTCCTCACTCCCGTTCAGGTCCCTGTGAGCCCTGTTTACATGTAACTCCACTACAAGCGTGTCTTTACAGAAAGGTCGCATTTATTAACTTTGAAATGTACACTCATTAGAGGCACATATTAGTGCTGTTGTTCTAAACCCCATGCTCAGTGTAGTTTAGAAATACCTTCCATTTTTATTTTTATTTTGTGTGTGTGGCTTTAATTCAGTAGTCGAATGTCAAGTTCAGGAATTATTTCAGCTGAAGTTTAATTCTGAGGATGCTGGATAACTTTGGTTTTGTGACATATTACTTTCAGAGCATTATGAACTAACATAATTACACACAAACTGAAATTGTACTTATACATGGATCTCATTGGATTGTATCTAAGAAAAGGTAATGCAGAAATATTTCCAGTGGAGCTATTATTTTACTATTTAATCTTAGCTATAAACAGTGGAAGGGTTGTCCTACAAACTAGAACATTTACATGACTTTGGCCTTCACACTACACTCCAATAAAAGAAAGGTTTTGAACGTATTTCTTAACATGCATTTATTTGTTTATCTCAAACTAGTAGGGCACACGTCCTCTCAGCCTTAGCTCTAACAATGAGCAACACAGCCTCTGATTCCATCAGCTCTTACCACTAGACCACACTGCCTCCCAGTCCCTAAGCTGTAACCATTTGGACACACCAGCTCCCAGTCCCACCCACTTGGCCACACTATGACCTTCCCAGTCCTAAACTCTGTCCACTTGGTTGCATTGCCATGTGTATTCCTAGCAGGCAACATTTCATTAAGGGAGCATTACAAAGAAGGATATGAAGATATTTTTGTCCCGTGTTTAATGGCTGAAGTCTGAAAGAAAAAAGAAAAAAAAGAAAGAAAAAAAATCAGGAAGATCCCATTTCAAAGAAGGGAAAACATTCCAAGCAGACCGTCCTGAAGGATTAGCCCAGGAGAGAGGAGACGGGCTGGTGTTTGTTAAGGCCAATGCACATAAGAAAATCGCTATTTTGTGGTCTCTTTCATGCAGTATCTAGATGAACCGCTATGAACTTTGTAGGTTTTCCTGCACCCCATATTGTCTGCCAGCCTAACCGTTTGGTAAATATTTGTGCAGCTGACCTTATATAATGCGTGACATGTTCCCCAGTTCAGATTAGTTTGCTAAAGCTAGACAAAGAAATCCATATGTGCTTATATTCCCTGGTTGCTTGCGGCCTTCCATTCTGGGAGTATGAGGGGGAGCTGCTGGATTGAACATGGCTGCACAGCACAATGTGGGTCTCATTATTCCAGCCCAACTGAGCAGCACAGCGCAGCACAGCACAGCTCACCACTGCACATTGAGGGGGGGGGTCAAAGTGTGGAGAGCTGGGGATTAAAAAAAGAAGGGAAATCATCTCAAAACCTGATGCAAGCGGCTTTATTTCTACAACCAAATTATACAGTTCTCAAAGGGTACTCATAGGCCCTCTTTTATAATTTTGCTCATTTTAAGGTCATTTTTCATATTTTGCATCAATTTTCTGGAATGTGAGCGCCACTAATACTTAGCACATCTCATAAGGCTAAACAGCATACTGACAGTGAAGCTATTCAAAGATGGTAGTCCCATTAAAAATGGATTGAAGGCAAAACTCCCATCTTTAGCCCCTTGTCCTTTTCTGGTGGGACACTGTTGTTATTCAGTAACACCAAAATCAAGTTCCTTTTAGGGAAAGACAGTATTCTGCAGTGAAATTCATCCTGGACCCCAAAACACCTTAGATTTGAGACTCTTCAGCATTAAACAACAGCATAGCTTTTGCTATGGAAGCACCTGCTAACCAACAGGGAGATGCAGCTTCTATACAATACATAATACACGTCAAGGATTCCTCATATAACAAAGTGTGTGCTAAATATTGCAGGCTTAATAAAGTATATATATATATATATATATATATATATATATATATATATATATATATATACTCTATATATAATTGTCTCTTGATAGACAGCAACAGAAAAAGAAGATGGGGTTGGGTAATGTCAATACCATCAATGTGGCTCTGAATACTTATTCCACTCTGATGCGCTGTACTATATAAACCAAGCATTTGTGACCTTGATGTCTTTCACTGAGAAACAAATCTCAACTATCGGCTCACTTACAGTGAGAACTTCATTTTTTAGACTCATAAATATTCAAAAGCTTGTTTGTACGCAAGAGACTCGGATATCCTGTTCCTCATAATTAAGTCTCACAAATCACAGACTTGAGGATTTCAAGAAAACTTGTACTGCTAAAGCCAAGAATAAAGCTCCCACTTAAAGTAGCATTTTGTGGTCAGCGTCATTACCCTATATTAAGATGTACATGGGCAGAAACTACACAGAGTGGACAGTTTACTAGGAATCACTGCACTAGTAAATACATGAGAGTAAATGCCAGTAAAGGCATGATTGGTTATGCAGCATATAAGACCTAGAGCAGTAAGTTGGGTAACAGTGGTTTTGAATGTGAAAGGTTCATAGTGGTTAAATTAGATTTTCTTGCAGAGATATTGCATGCAAACAAAAATAGCACAGTTAAAATATGATATTACGGGGTAGTGATATGTGCCAAGTACAAAACACACAGGTAACATTAAGGGAAAGTAACGTTACCATGCTAAAAAAAAAGGCTTCTGAGAGAACAGGCACTGTAAGGGTTAACACTAACAGCTTGGCGGTCGCTCCTTAAGAAACTTCGCCTCATTTCACCAGGCACTCATTCTCCCCAAGCCCTGTGCTCTGCCTAATAGTAATCCCCACGCTGCAGGGCTCCCACAGCCACCACCCTTGAAGGAGAGCTGTGAATGAAACTGTTGCCGAATCTTTGTCCACATCTAATGATGCATAAATCCCCCTGAATAGAAACAGAACCCTGAATACTGAGAGAATGAGCTGCTGGAAAAAAAGGGGGCTTTGAGAACGAGGTGAGGCTTTATTATTTCTGCACAAAACGTTTTTTTGTTGTTGTTGTTGTTTTTTGAATGAGCAATCTCCATTTACCCCTTTACTGCCCTGCGGACAGCCAAACCCCAGCTCCTTCAATGGGGAAACGGGGTGGGGAGCTTTTCTAGGTCTAAGAACCAGAATATTTAAGCGACTTGCCTGGTGGTTGAGTTCAATAACTGAGATGTTATGGGCAAGGCTTTTAAAAGATATGCATATAAAAACTATTAAACTGCAGTGAAAGACAAGTTGACACAAACATCAGCAAACTTTAACGACACTAGTTCAATGGTAGAGGAACAGCAGGTAGAACACTCTTATCGGTACAACTTCCAATTATCTGCAGTTACAAGACAGTTCTGTAGTCCAAAGATCCAATTGCTATTCCTTCCCTTTACAGGAAATTATACCATTGGAATACCATTAAAATGTATCCTGAAATAAAACACAAACAGAACCCACATAACTAAGCAACGCAATTGATTTGGAAACAAACACTGTACAGTGGTACAGATATGATTCCACAGCACTGCAATGCAGCATGTATTGGTTATTTGGTATGCCAAAATATTACATTTGTACCACTGTGACACTGCATTGCCATGGAAGGTCATTTAGTGATGGATATAGAGGTGCTATACATTGGATTTAACCCATGTCTTTGTCTCACCGCTAACCTGTAAAGTTCATCATACAAGTGCTTTTCCCCGCAGAGGTGTGTAAATAGACTGTTACTGCAGTTTAGTGTTTTGTCTTTTTTTGTGTGGTGTTCTTGTGCCGCCTTTGTTTCGAGGAGCAGGTCAAAAGGAGGTGCAGTTGTTTTTCTGATTGAATCCATCCTGAAGTAGAGTTCTGGTAGCCTCTAAAGAAATTACCTTTTTTGTTCCACTACTGTATTTGATTTGCATTTGAATTCCTGCCTTCGTTGCTGCTGACTATATTTGAAAAAAGGAAAGGAAAGGAAAGAAAAAGCCCCTCAAGCACGACTGAATTTCGTTGCAGCTGAAATGATGCAACATACTGTTGCCTCAACACTCACTCTCCCTATGGAGAGCTACTGTCCATTAAGCAGGCAGTACGTGCAGCCATGTGCGGATAGCGTATACAATAGACTCAGTGTTATAGATCAGGGGTGTTGACAATGTTGTTCAATGGGGGTCACTTCTCTGTGAGTGTGGCGTGCTCAGAGAGGGGGCACAAAAATCACTACAGTCATGTCTGCTGTTTAGTGCTGCCTTGGAATGTACCAAGACTTGTTTCATAGAGGGTACAAGAATGACAAGGGCAATACAATACGCAGGCCTTTTTTAAAATGTCTTATACAGTTCAGTCTTTATATTAATAACATCAAACAGCATTGTTGTCAGGCCAGTACCAAGTAACAATTTAAAATGCTGCCGATGTGCAAAGCCAACCTTCACTTACATTCAGATTCAAGTAACTGTACCTTATAGGACACATCCTAGTTTTTCTATACAACATAATCATGTGGAAGTAGAAATAAAAATATTATTACCTTAAAAAATATGTATTTTGATTATTTTAAAAGTAATGCAGGCTGTTTTTATGGGCACCCAAATTATACAACAATAACACTTTTTTCCTTTAACCAAATTGCTGTTTGGTTTTAATATCTGGATCCTGTTTACTTTGTGATTGAAATGATCTGTATTAAATCGGTTATAACTTTTATTTATCTTTTCCCTAAGAGTAGCATCCATTTGCAATCAACTGCTACAAGAGCAACTGAGGGTCTTCCTCAAACTGAAGCTGGCAGTTCACAAAATATTTCAAAAACAGCAGCTTTTGCTTCAAAAGAAAGTCCTGTCGTTTGCCAATATCCAGATCATGTTAAATTACTGATTAACAAGGAAATGATCAATTTTTATCAGCTACCTAGTAAACCGTAATGTGCGACACTGACAGCATATAAATATTGCCTATCAGAACATCAATGAGGCAATTAAAAATGGAAGCTGCAAGTGAAGTGCGTATCTCGAGCCATCTTGTCCTGCTTAAATGGTAGACGACTGAAATCTCAGGTGTCAGAGTATCAGATCTAGCAGAGCATTATATACCCAGTCAGAGGAGGAATTCCTTTAATACTGGCTTCAGTCTACCATCATACTCTCACATACTGATTACAGTTTCCACCACACATTAAGCAATGGAAGCAGGTTTTAATAATCCCCATGATCTCTCACTAGCTTGCATTGTCTGCCGACACGTGCCACGGATATCATCATTCACACAACTCCAGAACGATTAAAAAGCGCACAACACCGGACAATCCACCTAAACCAGGGGAACGAGGGTCATATTAATCTTGTCACTAGTAAAAAGCCCAATGCTAATGGTATTGGTGAAAGTGCGTGCAAATCCTACAGATGTGTTCTCGTTATGGTCACAGCAACAGATTTTCCTTGACTCTCATCAGTTCTGCGTGGCTGCTTCATGCTGCACGAGTCAAGGCTTTGGTTTTATGCCACAGCCATTCAATTCAAGCACCAGTAGGACCACATATTAAAAACACCACGTACCACTTCAGCACTGCAGATGTCCTTTACATGTGGTAAGGGCTGTTTTTTAGCAAGTCAGCAATAATTCAGTTTAACAACTGTCTCCTTGACAAGTTTAGTGTCATACTCTAAAATTACATGGTGACAGGTTTTTTTTTCTCTCTCTCTCTCTCTCTCTCTCTCTCCTTTTTTTTTTGAAGACCACAGCACAAATTAACCTTTTTACTGCTAAATCGTTAAACATTGCACAATCGCTTTTTTTTCTTTCTTAACAAAAAAGAATGACATGTTATCAATATGTATAAAAACATAAAAAGCGCACAGACCCAGCTGTGATCCAGATTAGACATCTCTAGCACTTTCCATGCGTGCATTTTCAGAACTGGAGGTTTTATTAAAAAAAAAAAACACTGCTATAAACTAATACAGACTGGTAATACATGTAGTGCCATGGTACCTTGTCAGCACCTGTGCTACTGTACCATTTTACAATATTGATTCCTAATGAGACCGTTGGTTTGCAATGGTAATATATTCGTATACCAATGTTAGTTTTTCTTTTACTTTTCTGAAAGGCCACTAAAACAGGAATCTGCCGATCTGGACTTTGAAAGCTATCTCGTCTATTGATAAAAATCTACAGCAATTGAAAACTATGTCTACCTGTTGGTTGTTGGGGGAGCCTATTGGTCAAGGCCCAGTTGCTGTGACCAGGTGTCCAGTCCAGAGAGTACAGGTGAAACAGATCATTGTGTATTGATAAATTGTGACTCATGATAGAGGTGTGTATCATGATCTCCGACCAAAAAGCACCACATAGCTACTTCTAGTTCAACAAATGTTTTTTTCTATTTCTTAATTCAGTTTGTACTTCCAAATGTGGTATTGGTATGTTTCCTTTTCATGGTAAACACTGGTCCTGGTGATCTCTATTAGAGTATATGGTCACCAGGGGGCGCCAAGCTCGAGGTAAAACAACAGTAAATCAACAGTTAATATAACCATTTAAAGGGAGCCACAGCCTCCATTTTTTTTCCCCACAAAATTATGACAATATGTATGTACCAGTTGCCCTAAAGTAATGAAGATAGCATTGCTATGAGTTTTTTTTTCCTAAACAGCCCTAACAAAATGTATTTATAAAAAAATAAAATACAATTCACAAAATAAATGGTTGTTTTATCAGATAAGTGTAATGTTTGTGAAAAACACAAGCGTGGCAAAGTCACAATGTGGTACAATTTCCTCCTTCGCAGATTTTATTATTCCATAGTTGTCTACCTTTGTTTTGCTCAAGCAGCAAACTTCTGGCTTCTCCGT
The DNA here is from genome assembly GCF_902713425.1 of Acipenser ruthenus. Taxonomy (NCBI): domain Eukaryota; kingdom Metazoa; phylum Chordata; class Actinopteri; order Acipenseriformes; family Acipenseridae; genus Acipenser; species Acipenser ruthenus. The sequence goes on from NC_081204.1 coordinate 28,405,106, forward strand.
CGAAAACCTGAGCCTTTCTTGGATGCGAGTTCTCTACAAAAGATGGGTTATTTCAGTGTGGGACCTCGGGGGATGCATCAAAGACTTCCTCCCTCTCGTCGGCTGGGGTGATGGGCAGCTGTTTGTTTTTACTGTTCCTCTAGACGACACTTCATATTCTGTTTGAGTAGCCCAAGACTGAGAAGAAACAAACGACACTGTTTATCTTTTCAATTTTCATTTCTAATAAAATCTTATTTTATTTATCTTAACAGTTGGGGTTCTGTCCCCTCCTGGTAATAAACCGGATTTCTTTTATAACCAAGCGGATACATGAACTGTCTGCAATTTCTTTAAAAGTGTGTCTACTAAGTACAAATACTATAGTGGTATAGTGCAAACCTGCATGCGTGTCCAAATAATTTATAATTTAAGTGGATTAATGTACAGTACAGTAGATGAAATAAAAAATATCGATTTATGGTTCATAAAATGTATCAGCATTTACATAATTTAACTAATGACGAATCAAGAAATACTGGCAACAAATATACTCGAAGTTCCTTGATTGCATTTTTTAAAATGTATTCGATAGGCCTTGTAAAATCAGCCTATTTGAACCCCCGCCAAACAAAACAAAACAAAACAAAAAACATTGATATTAACTTTATTTTTCTAGGTACAGGATTTTAAAAAAATCATTACAATGTTTATGTCTTGTTTTGTTTCAATTCTAATCGCATTAGTCTATGGACCAGAAGCCAAGAGATAATAGCATTAGCCCCCAAAGCTGGAATGAACAGCCTCACTGACATTCATGATTAATAGACAAGGAAGAAAGGTGGTTCCTCAAGTTCAGTCAGTAAATAAACTAAAACATGCAATTATACAATTATTAAACTAGGTTATGCTGTAAAATAATACATCTAACAATTTAGCAGCTTTAAGACATTAACAAATCTGTTCTGGTTGTTATGAATAATCACCGCAATCTATCTGCTGTTGTTTCCCTCTACATTGACAATTTACCTTGATCCAGCAGAGAAGAATGGCAAGGTGCAGGCAGACACAGGGTCATATTAGAGTGAAGTTCATCCAGCAATATATAGCAGAAAATTAACATGGTGGTTAGGATTGAAGTGAAACCTATCTTATCATAACTAATTAGGACCAGAATATGTGTATTATTTATATGGCATTCCCAATCAAGAAACCTACATAAATAATTACAATACAGCCCCTATAATGTACAGTACAGTGCTGTAATGTAAATATCAGAGCTAGAGGGCTGGTTAGGTGGGTATATGAACATTGCAAACAAGACAGGTTCACACAGGTGACTGTAAAAGTAAATTCATACTTGTTGATTAGTTACACAAGAGTTTCACGAGCGAACAGGTCTGCTGCTTTGTGCTACTGCAGAGACAATGTAATTTGCTGTTTAGCGATGGTCAAACAAAAAAGTATTATTATTATTATTATTATTATTATTATTATTATTATTTATTTCTTAGTAGATGCCCTTATCCAGGGTAACTTACAATTGTTACAGAATATCACATTACAGAATATAACATTACAGCAGTTATAAAGTACAATAAAATCAGTAGCAAATAAGATCAAATTTAAATAAGAGCAAAATAAAGTACACAGTAAATAATTACATTTAAGAGCAAGTTTGACTAAGAGCAGTTAAAATTATAGTAAAGATATGTGCTTATACAAGTGAAGTTTTAGTATCTGCAGTGTTAGTACCACAGTACACAGCCCAAAGGGCATGACCAGAAGTATAACCTTATACAGTGGAATCCTAGGGAAATCAACAGGCTGTCTCCTGTATTAATGCCTTACTCCCAATACTTTTTGAAAGAGCAGCCACAGTTATGTTTTCTTGGGTGCTGACAGTCTACTGTTAAAAATATCAGCACTGGAAGTAAATGGATTAGTAGTTGAAAGAGTTCCACGATTTGAATTTCAATTGTATTTGGCAACGCAAGCTTATACATGTATTATAACTGTTATTAATCCTTTTCACTGACGATTAAGGATTTTTTTCCCCCAGCACTGTGGGGGGTGTTTCAGTCTTATTCTTCAAACCTCACATTACTGGCAAGGCACCAAAACAATGCTCTGTTTAGTTCTTAAACTACCAGTTTCTAAGTGATGATTCTCCAGGAAATCAAAAAAAAAAAAATAAACAGTTCAGTACTCTTTAAAGAAAGCAAGATTAATAAGCACAATGTACAGATTCAACTTGAAGGAAGAGAACGAAGCACCACTGAGGAATGTATGACACTGCAGTTTAACCCTTTCAGCGTTGCAGACCTGTAAATAAAAGATGACTCCATAGAACTGCATTAACTAATCTTTAGGGTTAGGTTTATGTGTTCATATTAGTAAAACAGTTAAATATCTTATACACTGCAGTGCTGTATATGTAGCGTTTACACAAGTATACAACCTCCTTAAAGACAGAACTTGTGTTCTATTGTTTATTGTTATTTTAAGTAGAATATTTTATTATTATTATTATTATTATTATTATTATTATTATTATTATTATTAACGTTAAATGATGCTCAGTTTGTTGTATGTATTAAACGCCCACGTTTAATAGATATGTGTAATACGGTAGCCAATTAGCAATGGTCTCAAGCTATTTTGTTAATGGCCGTTCACACGGTAAACAACCCCCTCAGCCCCATAGTCTAGCTGTTAAAAATATTTTCAGCTGCTGCATTTCAAGCTGTGCATGTAATATCCAACAGAAAGGAGGCAAATTATGGAATCGGCAATCATACTGCTCTGACTAATTGTTTTCGTTTTACTCCACGCTACTTGTACTAGTTCGGGACTGTTATAGTTGAAGTTCAGTTCAGATCAGTTTGAACCCGTTTGACCGCCGGCCTGCTAATTGGTTAATGGAGTTCATGAATTGGACTGTGGGTACCATACAGCACTTGTTCCGCAGCTGCCACTGTTAGAAAACATAAATTTGAAAGATCTTTGCTTTCAGCTCTCTAAAGCTCTTGCTAGTGTGTACATCGCAGATCTTTTATCCCAAGGCTCAGACAGCATGGACTGCAGACTAATAGATTTTTTTTTTTTTTTTTAACCCGCCGCTAAGCAAAAGTATAAAAAAAAAACTAAAAAAAAACACCCTGTTTTTGTATTATTAATTTGTCATAATTCAACTAAAGCGATCCATTAAAGTACTATATGGCATCTTAGTTTCCGATCTGTATGATGCATCTGTAGTCATAATTACCATGGAAGTTACGAGCAGTTACGGCAGGTATAAAAAAATAATACTTTGCTTTTCCCCCATCTTTCGTTCCAGTTCACTGCAGAGAGAGCAGATAGTGATTACATTGACCGAGCCTCTACAACGCAGACACATGCTCCTTGTTTAAATGTGTTTCTACCTGAGGCAGGTGAGCTTTACAATAAAAACGAGGAATGTTTAATTTTATATATGCCTTAGAGAAAACAACTAATTCTAATAAATATCATAAATAAAATCTTATGGTACAAATAAGTTGATTTTAAAATTGCAGGTTTTGGCTACCTATCACCTTGTATAAACTGCAGATCAACTTGGCATAGAAAGAAATATTTGTAAAGAGAAATAATATTTTGTTTAATTTTTACCCTTCAAAAAAAAAAAAAAAGAAAAGTAAAAAAAGTTATTTATGTGCTGGTCATATTTTGGCAGCCTAACTGTGACAGTATTGGAGTACTGCAAGTGTAGCACGCTGTAGAGTTAGCCAACCTAGAATAGAGCCAGACTGTGTGTTTGTACAACAACCTTGTAATCATGGAGCCTAATAGAGCAGGCAGTGGCAGCATTAGTTTGAGAAGTGCAATTATTTAATCTGCTTCAATTTCTATCATTTATTTTCTTTAAATTATTCTGACATTAACTTGTGTTGCACGTATTGACAGCATCATCAATCATGTTCATATTATATTTTAAATATGTTCTTCCCTCACGGTGTAATTGCTCCAGTATGTTAGGTTCCTGTTTGGAAGTCAGGGCTTTTTTTTGAGTAGTGGGTTTGAGAGCTCTGAGTTGATGTTCTCTGGGCTGAAACTAAACATGCCAAGAAAACTGATGTCATTACTTGAGAAATTCCTCAAGAAATGATTTCACCCGCCCGGGGCTGGGCTAGAATGAGTAACTCATGTGTCTCTAATGAAGGGGAGCTCTCTGGTTACTGAAGTTGGCATCAAAAACAGTAATAGTGCAAAGCAGCCCATTAAAGTGTAGTGGATTAACTAAAAACAGAACCGGCCCATTTAAAGACTACATACGTTAATGTAAGAAATAAAGATATCATTATTGTTCTTATTGTTAGTAATGCTAATTGATAGTAATAATATTGAGGAATGGGCATTTTAATTCTTGTAAAAATGTCAAACTTTTGTTTTATGTTAAACGACTATGAAATGTATGGTGGGTACCAACAGAGATTAACTGAATATTTTTTGTTTTTGTTTTACCTCCGATGTATACAATATTTATCAGGAACCCAGTTTTAATTACAATATATGGCAGGTCTACATAAGGTTACCCCCTGAAAGCAATAGGCTTGGTTGTACAGAACAGTAGTGTAAAGTATTTCCCAGAAATATATAGAATCTGGGAAAGGTTTTGTCTGATGTGTGTTTGTGCCGAGGGTCTGGATCACATCATAAATTAGGGGAGCTTCAGTGTGAATGAATCTTAATCGAGTCCCTGTAATTCCAATTCAAATTCCAAATCTCTCACCTGGTCAACTTGCATTCATTCCCAGATCCCTGCACGACAGGTCCTTGATTTGAAACAAACGCATCCAGTTTGTAGAAATCAGTTCACACTTCACTATTGTACACTAATGCCTTGTTTCCACTGTAAAGTGCTTACATGTGCATGTGTTTTACATAGGAGATACTGGTCCCCTATCAACCCTGAGAATTGCTTTAAAGAACAAAGAGGATGACTGACGCGTCAATGTTTTTGTGCCATACAGTACTGTAGGTCTTATGCATTTGTTATCTGCAAATCTAATTCTACAGTACAGGCTTGGCATAGTAAGTATGCTGGACTAGGGTTCAGTGTTTTTCATCTTAATATGCAGCTAAGATTAACTGCTGTGATATCAGCCTGATGTGCTTTCCTGTTGTTTGTTGGATGAATAAAATAAGGCAGCTCTCCAGGTTCAGCGTTCCAGCGACAGTGAGTACATGGACAGGTTTTCCATTCATGTAAAGGAGTCATGTATTTGTTAGTTGCTGTGGCTGGCAGTGGAATTACATTACATTGCTCTACCACCCCAAGCTCAAGCTTACCCCTAATTTGCTTGTCTCATTTTCACTTGATTGAGATTGCTCTCTATTGTCTGATTGTAAATTACATTCAATCTCAGCTCTCACTTGCGCTCTGCACAGCATTCAGCTGCAGTTGTGGGGGAGAATTAGGTGACAGACGTCCAGTGTTTGAGTTGGCTCAGTTACAAAACTGGAAACTGATGCAGCCAGGATCCCAACCAAAAGCAGTAAGACCATTCAAATCTTAAATGCGAAGTAAAAAATGTACACCTGTACGCTTTTACCAAACATCGGTCAGATAAACTTAACTGAACATTGATTGAGTTTTTCAAAGAAATATGAAGTTCAAAACTGTTAATTAATAATAAAACATAATTTAAAAAAAACACCCTATGTAACATGGTATGAGTCCAGAGCAAACACTGTCAAAGTTAAAACTCAGCTGAATCTTTCACAGAGTCTAATGAATCCTAGTAGCGCATGCATATATATATATATATATATATATATATATATATATATATATATATATATATATATATATATATATATATATATATATAATATATATATATAATTTTAGTTTTTGTTTGGTTTCTTTAGTACACTACTCCCTCAGTACAGTATATTGCCATGTCAGGATCGGATATAAATCTGCTTTACACAAGAGATCAAAACATAAAAAATGTCAGAAAACAGTTACTGTAGCATTTCTATTTGCTTCACGTGTAATTTACATATTCAGGGTATGTTACAGTAGTATGCCAGATTACTTTTACTATAGTGCAAAATACTGCGTCTATTTTTAGTGTGCCAACATGTTCAGCAGTATAGGGTCTGATGCAACAGTCAGTGCCATCAAGAACTGGGAATGATTCCATCAATCTCGCCAGGAAAATCCACTCCTGGATGTTTTAAAGCAGTTTGCCTTACCAGGGAATCCACTTTAATTGGATGCACCACTTTTTTTTTTTTTTTGTAGTAGTAATCTCAGGATAACCAGGCATTGGTGGTTGATAAAATCCAGGGTGTTTGACCAGTGGTGTAAAATTCTCAATCAAAAAATAAAGCTGGTATTGGTTGATTCAATCAGGACTGAATTACAACCCAATCAGAGATATACTTGGTGTGGGTGTACTTGTTATATTCTTTAGATATTCATATGCAGAACTGTTTTCAGCTCACCTTTGATTTTCTTGTTGGAGGAGTCATGACAGTCAGATTTATCAAAGACAGCAGGGAGGCAGGTCACAATAAATAGCTCTTCCTTCAAGGTAAGATTTACTCAATTCATGTTTAAGTCTTAAATCGTTTTTTCTTTTCTTTATTGAAAGGTGTTACACTTTCTCCCAGAGTATAGCTGTAAAACAGCTGATTGAGTTACAGTGTTTCCTGCATGGCGCCCAATGAATCTCACACCTCACACAGCCATATTGACTTCTGTTGGGCACAGACATAAAAGCTAAATATTTGCCTTTTTGCCCATTGCAGTTTGCCAGCCATTCACTCTAAGAAATTAAATGCAGATGTCTGTGACTTTAAAATATGACCTGATTTATTAAAAAAAAAAAAAAACATAAAAAACTCCTTGTGCCTTAATGAAAACTGGTTTCAGCAAATAGGAAACAGAGGAATAGTGACAATAAATTGACAGTAAGGTGGCTAAGAAACAGCCCAGTGAAAGACATGGATTTATAATATGATTTATAGAAAACTTTGGGTTTTGGGATTCTATGGAGCTAATCTTTGGTGTAAACTTGATATTTTCTTATAGCTTAAATAAAATGATGTACTGCATTTAAAGTTGTAACATTAATAAATCAGGTTGGTACCTTGGTTATCTAAAATGTTGGTTTAACACAATCTATGTTTTATAAGAAGTATTTATTGGACAATTAGAATAGGATCAATCGTGGTGTTTTACATATTTTCACGGACAGAAAGACAATAAGGATTCTCACATTCAATGTGTAAATGGTGGCGTTTAGGTCCGCCAATGTTTAAATCAGTTGACTAGACTCCTCTGTGTCCTAATGTGATCGTGTTTGTATAAATTAATTTGTTAGCAAAGTGGTTGATTCAATAAAGCAATTTCATATTGGTTGAACATCAAAGGGAATGCAGTTTTACATTAAAATATGCTGTAGTTGAATACTGCATATGATAATAAATGTAAAATTTGAAATAAATAAAAAGTAAAAAAAAATGTGGTGATTTTCATAAAATTCAGTGTAACTGTTCCTTCCTTGCAATGAAGCTGCAATTTAACATTAGCGGAATAGTATTTTGACTATAATAAGCTACAATGTGTTTTAACTGTAGCCTAACCAAATCCCTGCGTCATTTATTACATTCCCTATCCACGTAATTACCCCCATCCCTTGAGATTCAGATTGTGTTACTGTTTGTCTTTCAAGTCACTTTCACCTTTGCCTGCCTGTTCCACCAGCACTGTGCCTCTAGGGTATCTCTCAGTAAAGTCAGCGGCTGAGCTGTGATTGAAGAATCACATCCCAAGGCTCACCTCTGGCCACTTGGCTCATCAAACCCCACTGTAGTTGTGTCTTGCATTAAAGCACAATAGTTAAAGAGTAAGTAGCGGGGTTCCAAAAGATATAGCGTTCAGTGTCCCCACGTGTTGCTACAACTGTTTAAATAATACACCTGTCATTTTTCTTTTCATTGTTAACATCCTGGCAACTTTTTTACACTTATAACTGTCTGTTTCAGAGCTATTTTCAGATATAGTGTGGTCAAGAAATTCAAGAGGAATGTAATGTTTTGGCAACTTCAATAAGTTGTTGGGCTGTCCAAGCACTGTCCAACATCATGCAAAACAAATCAATAAAACTCACAGCTCTTGGAAATAAACAGAGCGATTGCAAATATCATAAAAAGGTGAGGGATGGTAAAAAAAATAAACAAAATTGCCACTTCGTTACTTGCTCTTTGTATAGCAGATAAATTAAAGGTGAAGTTATTTTGGCCAAACTTTATGCCCATCTCGATATTAAATGTTTTCCTGCCCCACTGCATCATGTTTTGTACATTAGTGCATTTACGTCAACGCATAGCTTTTTTAAAAAAAAATTCTCATGCTGTTGTATAATACAGACGGAAACTGACATTTCTTGCATTCATTTCCGAGCTTCACTGATCAGCTGCGCAGTAGGGCTCCCTGTCTCGCAGACCCCTCTCCTAGCAGCTGTTCCTCTCTCCTTTCCCGCAATGCCAGCAGCGCATGATGTTGATGTTCTAATAAAATTCAAGCCAAACATTTTGAGACATAAAATAAATTGGAGCGTTATTGAGCTTTCTAATAATCTTTGTCGCATCAGTGTGCTCGAGCCACATAGAAGAGCCCGTTGAAGTTGTGTTTGCTTCATGGTTCCATACAAATAAGTTTGCCAAAGGAAGTGTCATGCCAGATTTGTAATGTATATGAGCATAACGTTGCTTAAAGTAGTATGCATGAGCTCTGCTGTTCTGGGTTCTGGTTTGCATTTAAATTTAGTGAGAAATATACATATCACTTGCATAGCTAGCAGAAATAAAAAACGTAACATTGTGAAATCCATTTATAATACAGTGACACACTGAGTGAGTAACCCAGTGTGGTGAGTAATGGTGAGTTCAATAACCCCAACACTGGGGGGAGGGGGGTGTCTTCATTGCAGTACAGCTAAAAACATATTTGTGAACTGCAACTGCAGCTATGCCTGTAAACTGTTTCTTGACCCTGTACCTCCTTATACTAATGAAAGTGATTCCTTCCCAGTCACTTACAATTAAACAGCATGCAACTTCAAATTCCTTTTTTGTATTTTTTTTTTATTTTGATTGACTTACCTTTTGTGTTTCTAATCATTTTGAGTGGGTATTATTTTATACTCCGATATTGTGTTTAATTTCGTTTTTAATACACCCTGTGTTAAGGTGCTTCACCTGAGCTGACAGATTATTTTTCGCCATAGACATTTATATATCAACTAAATGTCTCTACAGCTATAAGAGTCAACTCCATCAACTGAACAGGCATTGTGCACAGATACTGCATAATGACATCAACACCAAATACCAAAAGAAACCAAGTAATGATGATTTCTGAAATTTGTTTAGGATATTTTCATAGGTTATGCTTACCAATGAGTAGCAAATACACTGCAAATAAAGCCACTGTTATTAAAATCTAACATCTAACTGTGCATGTGAGTCTCTTCCATGTTTTTACAGTCAGAAATACATTACATTTTCAAAATACATTGATTTTTTTTATATAGCAGACAGCTTCCATCATTATAACATTTTAGAAATGAATGTTGCAGGTCCAGTTTTGTTAGCTCTTCTGAAATCTTAATACAAAAATAGACCCCCCTTGCTCATATATTGTACTTATAAAAGTATTTTACAATGCATGTTTTGGCAGTGAACCACCTCATGAATTCCCATTAAACTGCAAATATTACACTATTTGCACAGACCATAAACCATTGCCATTGCTGGTACCACTGATGACCTTGCTTGTTTCATAGTCACTCATGGTATAGGAATGGCTGGTTGCTGTGTGCAACCTTATTTAGAAACTCCCATGGACTGATGAAGAAAATCTGCAAGAGTGGAACGTGATTCAGCTGTGGTGCATGATCTGGCAATGGTTAACCGCAGTACTTCAAGACTGACCATGTCAATAGTTCATGGTTTAAACATGAACAAAAAATCCTCTTGGTATAAATTAAAAAGACGTTTTGTAAAGATGACTAGTACCAAAGTACCATATTTAAATATTTAAAATTCAAGTATTTGGAAACTGGCCTACCACATTCTTTCACAGAGCTGGAGGTTGAGCAAATGTAGAGCAATATTTATTTTGATATAAATAACATATGACGCAATAATGGAAGCAAAATAAATATTGGCAGAAAATTAACTTAAAATAGCACCCTTACATGTCTAAGGTAAACTTATTTTCTATACATACTCTTTCTGTAAGGATTTGGAGTGGCACAAAATGTATTAAAAAAAAAGATAAATACATATATCAATCAATCAAGTAATCCGGATTTATTTTGGATGAAAAAAATAAATATATATATATATATATATATATATATATATATATATATATATATATATATATATATATAATATATATATATATATTTTTTATATATATATATATATATATATATATATATATATATATAAAATGCAAAGAAATCCTATTCGGGTAATCCCAAGTGTAAATAATGCAGCACAAACATGGGTTTGTATTGTGGGCCCGATTTGAGGTGCTCTTTTCTGAACTGTGTATACAAATGTTAGATTTCCAAGCAGTGTAAATAAATTATACGATGTAATCCTTGCTATTCGGTATATTATGAACTGCATGCCTTTCCCCACCTCTTTCTGCAAGTAACCTGCCTGCCACACATTCGTCGCGTCTTAGTGCTTCCTCAGGAGGCTCTTGCGCAGATAAAGCCTGAACATACATTTTATCCCCTGATTAGTATTCAGCTCAGCTGCTTGGACAGAAACCAATGCTACAGCCACGAGGTGGTTTAAATCACATAAATCATAGATCAATGACAGCATTCTAAGTACTGGATAGATTACAAAAGTTAGCTTTATTTAGAAATAGATTAACCGTTTCCCTGAAGAAGGCAAGTTGGGAGAAACTAGATTTATTTTATTGCAGAGGTTTTTTTTGGGTTTTTTTTGTTGTTGTCTGCTGTGTGTGTGATTTTATTTACTATGTGCTTTCAGTGCAATTTACATATTCATAACGCTTCCAAATTATTCTGACTGGCAGGGTAGTGGATATGCCTTTTGAATCGTTCGGCCTTGCATGTGCCTGTGAAATAAATGTGTAGTTCAGGTGCCCTACAGTCAAGTTCTTTTCTTTCTGAAAGGGGCTTTGCAGACCCATCCTGGTCTGACACAGAATCTGACTGGGATATCCAGCTGTTATTGTCAGCTGTCTGAGTGAAATGGTTTCTCAAACTACTGGTGCTTGAAAATCATTACGAAAAAACTGCTATATTTGAACAACATAATGGTTATTAAACGTGCCCCAAACTGGGATTGTAATTAAAAGGAAATGGTATTTTTAATTTAAGCTAGTGAAAACAGCCTTCCTTGTATTTGCTAAAGAAAAATAAAAAAAAGAATGTGACCAAAGAATGTGTTTTAGAAATGGATATTAAAGGCTGTAGTTATTCATGCGTAGGATTCTGTGGAATTGCCTAAAATGGTCTACTGTAGCATTGAACTCAATGAAAAATGTATCGTCAGTCAACTGCACTTGAAGTTAGTAATTCATTCATTTCATTAATTACAGGAGAGAAGTGGAGGTGCCCGGGAACACATTTTATTCAACTACTGAGGTTGCAAATAGCAACAAAAAACAAAAAACACATTTTTAAAGGAATCACAAAACAACGTGCAGCAAACGTAAAGGTGTCCCAATCTGCAGAGCAATTTGACAGTCGAATAAAAGCAAAGAAAACTAGGTTTTATACTCTTGCTTGGGCAATGTAGGCCCATAACACTATTGATCAGATAAGAGTGCCTTATAATGCAATGTAGTATCAAACAGGTGTATTCCAGCATGTCCTTCCATAATGAAAGTGTTCTGACTGACTTGGTTTGGATCGTTTAATGTTTTTCCTGATGTTTTTTTGGTTGGGCCGATTCTGTAGCTGGTTCAGTCTGAACTGAACTAGTTGAATTATGCATTGAAACATTTTGTATTTGGTGCTCTTTTGGGAACTAAAAAAAAAAGTGTTCAAATCTCTGTTTGTGCTCTTTCTGTATAGCCTGGAGAATACATCACAACCTGTACCTGCAGAAAGCTGAAATGGAAAGAGGATGGCTCAGCTCCATGTCTACCCACCCCCTGGGTGCGTAAGCCCTCAGCAGGCCCTGTCTCCTTTCTGCAAGGCTTGAATGGAGGCAGCACTGCACTGCCAGGTTTCCAAATTAAGCTTTGCCTTTACACTGTCTTGGGAAAATCTTCCAAGGGAAATTACAATTAAAAGCCTTGTTTTAGTGTGCTCCCTGCTGGGCTTCCCGCTGTGTTGTTTTAATAAGGAGAATTATCCATCCAGAAAGGTGTATCCTGTTTCCATGCTTGACCGTCTAAAGGCTGAAGCACACAGGCATTAAGTTCTGCCTCCCTAATTTTCACACTCTAACATCGCTGAGGGGAGCTGCTGGCTACCAAAGCAGGGACAAGGGATTCTTTTAAGTAATTAGGTGATGCTTTATTTCAAAGCTCCTGTATAAATAATTTATGATGCATTTATGAATGTAATTTGAAGGATTTTAGAAGCTATGGTTCAGTATTTAAAGGTATGCTGTGTATTTTTGTTGTTGTTGAATGGTGAAGGAACGGGTTACTTTCAGGAATACAATTCAAATGCATAACGGATTAGAATATGAATGCAAATTATTCAATACATTTTGGTTATCTGGTCAAATGGATCTTTCTACAAATGTGTATTCAGTTTTATGCTGTCCAAAATACTTTGTCAGGTAGAGTTGCAAGGTTTCATACTACAGGACAACTGTAACAAACATTCACTTTTGTTTGCTCTGGTAATAGCTTTTCATCAGTAATGGATACAAATTATGCAGCCCTCAATGGCATTTTTCATGGTTTTAAATTCTCAAATAACAATTGCTTCCACTGTCGGAAATTGTGGTTTTCATAATCTTGCTACATAAGGGCTCTATTTGAATGATCTATATTCAGTACAGTAGTTACATATGCAATTGTTGGATCAATTGGTAAAAACTACAATGGTGTGACGCCTTGGGTTAAAATACTAATTTACTATCTAATAAAAACTGCTAATATGTCTGCGGGCCTTAAAATGGCTTGCCACTCAGAGTTTTTTAATTGTTTTTTTTTTAAATTTCATTAGTTGTGTTTTATTTAGTTTTTTTTTTTTGGGGGGGGGGGGGGGAATAAGGGACAAAGAGAGTTATGGGAATTGTTTATTTTGAAAATATAATTTCATAACTCAGCTAACCCCATATTCATAGAGAGCGAGTGTGTGTGTGTGTGTGTGTGCGTGTGTGTGTGGGGGGGGGGGGGGGGTGGTGCGTGTGTGTGTGTGTAATGTAAGTTTAGCGTTTGACACATTTCTAAATGCTGATTTATCTTTATTCTTTGTATTAATTGCCTCCCAACTTAATGTTCCCCCACCACCCACTTGCAGGGGTTCTGCAGGGATCATCCAAGTTCAAAGCTGTGGAAGAAAAAGGCACACAAGTGAGTGGAGAAGCGAGGAGCGGGGAGTGAGGCGGCTGTGAAGAGATTTCTATTCCTGCCCAGCTCTTTATCCTCTCCTATCAAAGCTGAGCCGTTCCACACTACCTTTCATTCTCTGAGCTCCAGCCTCTGCCTCCTCCAAAGAACCCTTTCCAGGTCCCCACTTAATGCAATCCCCTGCATTAGGATTCACAGATAGGTAGGGAATAATAAAGCCCTCAGTGTAGACTATAGAATCGAAAAATGTAAATGCGATCTGACAGAATATTACCACCCAACCAGCAACCTTCCTTTTTTACATACAGTAAAAAAAAAAAAAAACATATATTATTAACTTAGATCATTTATTTAGTTTGAAAGAATTATATATAAAGAAAATATAATATCTGTAATTCCAATGCATATAATCCTGTGTACAGATGTCTTCCCATGCACAGACTATACAACACAGTTATAAAGTTAAAAAAAACTTTTTCATGTTTAATAGTAGTACAATCGTGGTACTTGGTATTTGAGGACCAGGGTGTACTAGAAATGATTCACATGTTATTACATATTTTGCCACTTGCCATTTTATATTGTGCTTATAGTAGTATAAATAGCTAAACACATGATGCTGTCCGCAACTTCAGACTTATATTAATGGCATTAAATACATTTTGACCAATACTGCAGGTGCATAGCTTACTTTAATAACTGTAAACTACACAACTTCTACAGAATGCCTTTTTTCTCTTAACATACATGTATGCAGCTACATTTTATAAAAAGCTTTGGAATAAGGTAGTTCCTATCGCTTTCTCTGCTCTGAGGTGCATTATGAATAAGTGTGAAATGTATCATGAATGGCTGGATTAGAGCACAGTTGGAAATAGTAGATTTTCACCACATATTGTTGCCCTGTACACATTTGTTTCACCTCCAGGGGGAGCCCTTCTCGCAAACAGGGGCCCCATCCCAGGAGGGAGACGGTTGGGGGTGGTGAGCAGCCAGTGAATGCCAGTTTTTGATAAAGGGATTTCCATTGCTCATGGATTTGTTTATGTAGGGCCTTTTCACTTTTCAAGACGGGTAGCCCCTGACCTTGTCTCCTAGTCGATTGTCTTTTCTTGGAAGGATTACACCGGGGCCCAGATAAGAGATGGGGTTGAGCCTCTGTATCTCTGCCTCGCCAGCAGGCTTCTTCCCCTGGGTCCCCTGCACTAATCCACAGCCAGTCAGGGCCATGGCTAGCCTGGCAGAGTGTGACACGCCGCTGCCGTGATGTGCTGGTCTTTAGCATTAAGGCTCCACCCAGAGCAACGGCCCCTTGCCTCTGCAGATCTGTGAATTTTACATTGTGCGGTTCAGTCTGTGAATCTATCGTTTATTTAAACCATGATGAACAGAAAAAGATGCCTTAAAAAAAACCAAAAAATGTCAAAATATAAGCATGGAATAATATTTCACCCACACCCAACTTTGTGAAACATCAGGCTGCCTCTGGTGTGCATTATGTAGGAACGCTTTGTTGAAATATCTTTTAAGATGCACCACAGTAAAAACATTACAAATTGTAGTAAAACAGGCAAGCATGGTGAACAGAGAAGTATGCGCAATTGTGGAAAAAAAATGTGCTAAGTGCATAGTATAAGCACACTTTAATAAAGAAATGGCGCCAGTAATAGCTTGCGGACGCCCTTAATAGTTAAGGTGAATATAATCATGTTAAAGGAGAAATTAGTTTTGCCATCATATGTGATTTTTTTTTTTTTTTTGTGCGTAACCATATATCATAGTGAATTTGTTAATCAGTTACTAATTGCCTATTTGCTTTACTTTGAGTTTTAAAGCCCTTTGAATATAAAAGCCTTTTGGCAACTTTCACGCGATTTGATTGGCTCTTGTAATTGCAGTTAAGTAGAATCAGCTATGTGTGTGTGTGTGTGTGTGTGTGTGTGTACACCAGCTTCTCTTTATACACACAGTACATGTATTATATCATATAGGGTTAGTGCTTCAGGTCAGTCTTCTGTGCTGCATGTGGTTATTAACAGGATGTTTCAGTTCATTTCCTTAAGTTTTCATCAGCTTGCTAGCAGCATACAAACTCTAGAAGACATGAGCAATCCTCCACAGGCTTTAATACTCTCTGCCTGTTAGAAAAAAGCAGACTGGAGGTGGTTGAGTTCATCTCTGTTTTTTTTTTTCATACACTTATCAGGCACAGCAAAGGGGAAAAGACTGAGAGGAAATAAACAATGGAACAGTGTTGGCTAAAACTTGCCTTTGCTACTTACTGCAGTAAGGAGTGGTTAAATAACTGTAGTTTTAAATTATTTTAATTAATTATCTTTTGTAAACCTTTACAGAGGAATCAGTGGCTTACTGCGTCTGTGATTATCAGGCCCATGGGCCACATGCGGGCCCCCCAGGATTCAACTTGTGGCCCCTACAAATAAGCCCACCCCTAACAAATCGGGTGAATTATATTAACCCTTCTTCTTGCCATAGCCCCCCTCCCCATCTTTTTTCAAAAGAGCATTGACAAGAATGGAGCCGGTATGTTCTTCATTAAATTAGATAATGACTGGGGTGAACAGAAAGCTGAGATTGGTTGATCAAGACTCCAAGCAGTGCTGTTGTTAGACCATAACGTGCATCACTCTCTGTTATTCCATAGTTTCTTTCTGCTGCATGGGTAACCATTTACCAAAAAGAATTGGATTCTTTGGGCGCTTTTTTTCCCTACACTACTCTGGTTTTTGGAATGGTCATTTTATAATTGCAATGACACACTTCCAGGTGTGGATTATTGTGAAAAGACAGTATAGCTAAGTGGTCGTGGTGCTCCTTGGTGTGTCTGGTTGCTTAAATAATAAACTAGCAAATTTGAATATGAGGTTGATGGCATATTATCATTTTACAAATCGAAAATACATGGATTGGGTTAATTCACATGTTGACAGTACGTTGTACATAAACTGTGCATTACTTCATAAGGGTCCGAATTGGCTGTCTTCAAAATGTCATGTTTTGTTTTGTTTAAGTATGTTTTATACATAGAAATAAATTGAGATATTCTCTGCAATGTACCAATATACTGTATTTATCTGGTTCAATAAAAATAGACGTATACAAAATTTGGGGTGGAAATCAACCTAGTGGTCAACCGTGGTATTTCATTTAGTTATTCATTAGTAGTCTGTGATTGCAACATTCTGAATCGGAGACTACTGTTGTAGCAATTAAAGGTTCAAACACTGCCCCCCACCTTTTCAATAGTTGCCTATGTGTTTTTGGTAATCGCAGAGTTTGCAGTCACATTTAAGGGCGCTTCTTGGCTCCAGTTTGTACTCTCTGCCTGCAGGGCTCCAGCTCTGTTAAAAGTTAACAAAGCAGTAATTACTTTTACATTGAGGCTGAACAAGTCTAGCCATAATTACAGTCAGCTAGGGCTGCTGCTCGTATTCTGTGTGGCTCAAGCGCAGACATGCATGGGGCCAGTTATGAACATTCTAATGAGTCATGCCATTCACTGTGTGTTTTACAAGCTAATGCATTACAATACTGAGTATACATGTGTATGTGCTGCATTGCTTTTTATATACAGTATATTACCTTATACATAAAATACTTATCCTTTATAGCCAGTCTGTTATTAGGTAGAAAGCATTGCCTAATGGTAATATTTGTTGCTGTAATCTGCTGGAGAAATAATATGCATATAATGCACAGAAATGTATGAAGATTGGCAGCAGAAGAAATAGGCTGGGACTGAGTGAGGACCGATAGCTCGGAGGTACTAGTTTTGCATTGTGCTGCATCCATGACAACGGGGTCAGAGGTTGCTTTTAATGCTATTATCCTAACATAGCCGGAGCTGAATGCTAATGCAGCTCCAGCGCTGAAATCATGCAATGGATCAGTATGCACTGAACTATGACCACGATGGGTAGTGTAGGGTAGCTGTGCTGTGGGAGGCTGTGAGAGTGCTGCCTGGCAATAGAACCATTCTTAACAGGGCTGCTGCTGTCTTCTTTGTCAGGCTGGGTCAGTATTGTTTGTGTATTACTGACATCTTTCAGAATTCAAGGCTTTTTGTTTTAATAACATTAGTTGTGTTTTTCTTTTTTGGTTGCTAGCTCTTCAACTAACCAATTTTAAGACAGAAACAACAATTACTCAAATGAATACTAATCCTCTTGGAGGTAGATTCAATGCATTTTTTTTTTAAGTACAGCAATGCTTTATGCCCTGCATTACAGAAGTTCCAAAAGTTTCCTGTGTATTTTGTTATCTGATTGCATTTTAAGAACCCTCTATTGAGCTGATCAGCAGGGGCTTTTAAACCCTTTTGAAATGTGTAAAAAGTCATTTTTCAAACCGATTGGGGCACTACATTTTTAAGAAGGTCATCCTCTGCCGTCAGATCGGATGTCCCTGTATGTAATGAGATGAATGACCCCTCTTAAGTGTAGGGATTTCATATGGTGTCCAAAAGAAAAAAATATCGATTTGTCTCTAAATTAGAAAGTCTGTTTTGAGAGAGCTGGAGAGAAAGAATCCAACTGGAATGTGAAATTTCTGCTGAGTGACAGTGACTCCCTGGAAGCAACGTTGATTTCCAGCAGTGGGATTGCATTAAGAGCAACTTTGCATGAATGGAATTAATCTTGCTGTCTATCCTGGCTGCATGCTAACATGGCAGTGCTCCTCTGGTGTGCGTGCTTGTAGATTCTTTCCAGACAGCACAGTCTCACTCTTACACCTGGCAGCACAGTCTCCTGGTGCTAAGAGCCCAAGTTGTTAACTCTAGCCACTGTGCTGATTCTCACTGTGACCAAAAGGGATTTGTAAATGCAGCCAGACTGTACTAAAGGGCAGCACTCCATTTCTGCAGAAGCGGCTGTCCATGGGTTTCTCACTTATATAGAAATGTTGCCTTAATGTTTTTTTTGTTTGTTTGTTAGTTTTTTGGGGGGTGACTGGTGTCATCAGTAAATATGATTTGGTTGAGTGATTCAAGTTATGGTTGATATATAATAAGGTCCAAAGTGTTGAGGTTATAATTTGTTTGTAAAGTGTAAAGGAAAGAAACGTCGACGTACAGAGCAAATGCTTCAAAACCCTGTGCCTCTATAGTTAACATTATAAAAGCACAAACAAACATGTCAGAACAAAACCAAGTGAAAAGATCATTCGCAAGTTAAGGATACAGATGAAAAATTCCCTAGAAGCAATGACTGCCATTTCAGGGCCGTTTCCTTTGATTAACCTTCACCTCCCCTTGCCCCCAGGCACGACACACTCTAATTGTTCAATTACATTAAAGATATTTTATGCACAAGCAGCTGATTTTCCCCTGCACCTGACATCTGAGCAAATTAGAAGCCAAACAAAACCAGGGACAGAATAGTCTACCGGAGCGAGTCGCTGATTAGCCAAATATACAAGTGAGCATGCTAACGAAGTCAAAGGGCGTGATTGTTCGCTCTCCCTTTCCTCCTCACTCACTGTATGCATTTTAATGGATTTGGGATTTTCATTTACAAATTGTAAACGGTATGTTGAAGATAAGATCTTAATGTGTGATACCTTTTACTGGAGTCTATTGTACCAAAAACTCCTATAGTGTATGATTTCTTAATTACATTTGAACACTAATTTAAGTGGTAACATACAAGGATGTAACGAAAGGCAGCTAATTATCACTGTCCTTGTTTTAACCCAGAAATATCCTTTTGCTATTTGAATGAAGCGCTAACCATAGAAACTGGCTAACATGTACCAAACACACTTTAAAAATACTGCTAATTAAAATGTAATATGCACAAACTAGCACATGATTTCCTGTTTGAATTTATATTTAAAACCATGATACACACTCAGAACCAGACTGCCACATTTCATAAGCAAGTTCATTGAAATTGTTAAAAGACTGATTGGAAAAAGCTAAGTGAGAGAACCAGAATATACTCAGTATTTTGTGTATCAGTAGGGGATACAATCAAATCACACCTGTTTTCACATCCAGAGACATGGCAACTGTGAATATCTGCATGTGAGCTAAACTCATACTAACCTGAATAGTGACACATTTATTTTAAAGTGTGATCGATACATTCAGTTGGCCTGCATCCGCCCTTCCTTCCTTCCTTCCTTCCTTCCTTCCTTCCTTCCTTCCTTCCTTCCTTCCTTCCTTCCTTCCTTGTTTGTTTGTTTGTTTGTTTGTTTGTTTGTTTGTTTGTTTAAATGATTTCACCCCAGTAACCTGCATGGGAAGAAACATCTCTCTTCCAAGAGCACCCTGGGAGCATTTCAAAAGAAATCATTTTGATTACTCCAACGTCATCCTGGATTAATTGCCCCCTGTTTGATGTTTCATCTCTGCCTTCATCGTGTGCGATATTCTACTGCTGTCCTGTTGTTTTATCTTCACTTAGTTACATTTTAACCACATTGTGGGCTGATACCACTGTAAATTAGCTGCCGTTTAGTTTTTAGATCACTGTGAACCCATGTGAAGAAGAAGAAGGGTAGTTTTGTTTCGTCGTCTCAGTTAACAAAACTTTAAAAGGCTGT
Source organism: Acipenser ruthenus (assembly GCF_902713425.1). Taxonomy (NCBI): domain Eukaryota; kingdom Metazoa; phylum Chordata; class Actinopteri; order Acipenseriformes; family Acipenseridae; genus Acipenser; species Acipenser ruthenus. Next base: position 28,425,234 of record NC_081204.1, read on the forward strand.
TCTTTTTTAAAATATTATTTTAAGATTTGTTTTTTAGAAGACCTTTATTTGTTGTTTTTTTCTGTTTTTTTTCTTGAGTTTAAAACCACGCTCTAATTTATAATTTAAAATTATACTCTGGCCCACTACAAAAGAAAGAAGTAACGTGCTTGTAGCACATAAAAACAATATTACCAGAGATCTTTCTATAAACTAATTATGCTTTATTATTTTTATATTTCCCATATTTATTTATGTTTATCATTATATCCAGATGGAGAAAATATGATTTTTTTACGAGCTGTTCCAGGGAGAAAGTTTAAACAGAAGTGGGGTAATTGTCTTGGAACGACATCAAGTAGCATTTCGTTTTTTGCGCCACCTTGGCCCATTGCTTTAGGCAGTGAGAGATGCACCAGGGAGCTTCACTGCTCATTTGGCTTCCTGCTTTCCAGGTAGGCAGCAGTGCTCTGGAGGCCATACAGAGGAATCTGGATGAAGTTTGAATTGTGAGAGTTTTAATTGTGGTGCTACATCTGTTACTCTCTTGACTGGGAAGTAGTGATTCCCTACTCTCACCACCACACACACACACACACACACACACACACACACGAGCGAGGATGAAAAACAAAACCTGCCAAACAAAGAATTCACTGTTAGATACTCTCTCTCTCCCCCATGTACTGTTTTACAATACAGTCAGTTTAGTACTTGTTTACCATTCAAATAAATGCTGTTCATTGCATTTGACAATGCAAATTCATAGAGCAATCAAATAACAACATGTAATGTCTACTTGATTTGGAATATTATACACATACCTATTCGAACCATTATCAGAAGCAGCTACACCGATTTATAATAAATAAATAACAATAACACACTGTGTGAGTAATAGCTGTAACAACCACTCCAAATCATTGTAAACATCATAAAAATGTAATGAAACGGTGAAAAACAAAGACAATATAGAATAACGGACTTTTTATATATCTCACTTCAAGGGTCCTGCAACATTAACTTCATTTAAGAGTAAAGGGAAAATATGTAACAGGTGTACATCATTTAGAGTTGCTGGGTTAGTGTGACAAAGAAGGTGAAGACCATGGCATGTATCAGTAATAGTATAGAATAAGTCCACTATATTCCCATTGCCTGGGGTTTCATCCCCTGCAGGGCATATTAAGCCACTTCTTATTACAACACAGTGGAAAGTAGGACTCTGTTTTCTGTTGTGTCTTTTGCTTGAATGTATGCAAATCTAATGATCAAACAGGAGTTGTATACAGAACCACAAATCTTCGGGTTTTCCCAATAGTAAGCATGGAAGAGAGAAGATAGCCTTAGACGCCACTTACAAATGTTAGCCTCGGGAAAATCTACAACCTGGCTCTTGTTAACATCCAAACAAATTCAATTAAAGGCTAACCCTGAATACATGTCATATCTCATTAAAAATTAATATTACATTAAATATCTCATTAGATCCTCTGGCATGGTACTTCATGTGTTTCAAGCAACGCGTGTGAAGAATGTTTTTTAAGAGTTATCCACTGTACACCGTAATCCCTAGTTTGAGAACCAAAGGCCAGTGGAACGAGAGATGCTGTTTCTAATAGAGAGAGATCCTCAGATTGAAAAGAAATGACAGAGAGCTTGAGTTAGCTAGAAGGGGGAGTTAACTGTACAGTAGACTCGCTAATCTGAACCCCGATATACCGAATTGGCCTATAATCCCAACCATGCTATCATAATGAAATTCACACTCATAGCAGTGATGGAAATCAGACCTCGTTATCATAATGCTAGGATAAGTGTTATAAAATCAGACATATTTTTTTAAGGGTTGTTCAGATTTTCTTTGATGAAATGTAAGTCTCAAAAACATAAAATAAAGACGGGTCAAGGCATTAGTTCTCTGTACAGATCACTCATCTGAAGATTGGAGGTGAGGATTTATTTATACAGACACTCTTAGTTTATAGCATTGCGCAGTGCAGCCCTGTTTCAATGTTAAGGTCCTGTACTGGCTGGCTGGCTGGCTGGCCAGCCCTGTGTTCTGTCACTGAGATAATGAAGGCTGTGATGTGTGACCACTTCCTCTTGGCAACGTGAATATCCTGAGACAACAACCAAAAGATTTATTAACAAAGCAGAGCTTGGGATCCAGCTATTGTCTCACAGAGAAAATATATTTATTATTTTTTGTTAGATACAGTACTGTATATATTCCATTATAAAGAAAACAAATTAATAAATCACGTTTTCTTAGTATTTTTTCCTCCTCAGTTAAAGCAACAAAAAGACCAGGAAAGCACCTTTCCCCATACCTGTCAAGCAAATAAACTAATAGCTACCTGTAATACCCTAGCCAGGTAAATCTGTAAGTCTGTGTTGTGGTTTTGAGTTTACTTCCTCCTCCCCAACCTCCACCCCAATTTCAGCCTTGACCGCCCTAAAAATAAGCGTGCTGTACTACACACTATTGGTAAATGCTTAGAACGGTCTGTTAATAAAATTGTGTTTTTATTACAGTTGTCCTGTCTAAATGACCAGAGATGTGCTTTTGTGGTATAATCGGACTAAAAAAAATGTAATATGTAACACCCGATCCTACGTGTGATTTTATCAGTATAATACAAGGTGACAGTGCTGTAGGTCTGAGAATGGTGAGAATGTTTTTAGTGTGCATCGAGGTGCAAAGATCTGCTGGAAACTTCTGTATGCCTGTATATGTGTGTTGAGGACAATTTCTGGACATCCAATCAAAGCAGGTTCTGTAATTTGTTGTAGTTTCTAATGACCTGCTCAAGGAGATGCTGTTTCTAACACCACCGCCGTTCTCCTGACTGCAGACAGTTCAGGCTGGCACTTAGTCAGCACTGCATCTGCTTTACAGTGTGGCCATACTCCCATTTCCTCCTCTGTGTGATCTCCTAAAACCGTTGTTATCAGCTTTCTGTTTATTACTGTGTTCGGTTTAAAGTGAATTTGCCAAGTGATCCCTGGACTCCAATCTTTAGGCCTGTTGTAAGGACAAATTAATTTGTGTGGAACCCCACTGCGCCTCAGATACTATCTAGGAAATGTAGGTTTAATGGAATCCCTGTATAACAGCTTTGTGGTGTGCCTGCTGGGGGGCAGGGAGAGGGGGAGGAGGATGGGTGGCAGACTGGTTAAAAAACAACAGGAAACAAAAAAAATCTATTAAAAATTGTCAAGGCCCAGAGTAAGTTTCACTCTACCTTCCTCGGTAACGCTATAGCTTCCAGGCACACAATGAGTCCCCAGATATCTCCACGGCTGCAAGCTTGGTAGGCCTGAGCATTAGAGACTGAATCATGCAGAGGTTTCAGAAGAGATCGGAGAATACCACACAGGAGCTCCCAGAACAAACACATATTGATTGTATCACTGTTCACATTGTTATCAGTAGCACTAGATTGTTGGAACATCATTCATAATAACATGCTATATTAAAAATATATTGAAATTCCTTATTTTGCTCAATGAATTAGATTTGTATATATATATATACATTTCTTTTGTGTGTTGGTGTCCTCGTCAAATCATTTAGAACTAAAAGATATATCTATGCTCTGCTTGTGTTTTTGTTTAGTGTTAGCTGCATACATATTCTTTGTGAAGTTGGAGTGGATCTTTTAAACTGTGAAAAAAATATATTTTGTGGCAATTCTTGGGGGAGAAAGAATTACATTTGTGACAATGCAGCACACAATAGTATATTTGACAAGAAGAAAATGCTGTATTGTTTTTGAATGAACACTAAGCTGTAAATGTTAATGTTTTAACATAGAGTGATATTGGGCCAAATGGGGATCAAAAGGTGAACTTGGGGTAATAAAGTTTGGGGTCCCCTGGTCTAGATTACTTCTCTCATTAACCCCAAACTTCATTCTCGTTGTGTTCCTCTAGATTGAGGTAAGACCTCAGGGAAAGAAGAGGCATGTCTTCCTTAAGAGCAATTCAGAGAGTTATTCACTGAGCATTTCTAGTCTGGATCACCCTGTCCTGCCCCTGCTTCACACACCAGTCTGCACTCTCAGGAGAGATGAGATGCAATGAGTCAAATAATGATGTGATATTACAAACACACAACACTCAGCTGTGGAATCTGACAGCTTCCCATTGAGTTAAGCAATCATATTGCAATGCTATATGTTATATTATGTTGCTTTGTGTGTCAGATAGAAAATTCAGGGTCCAGTTTACTATGGAGTGTCTAAAGGGTATGTCCTTTTCACAGGTCTTGACTCTATGATCTGTCCTGTGAGTTATTAGAGGGAATATTATTATTATTTTTTTTTATATAAAGAGAAACAAATGTGTAGCCCACTTGATGACAGCATTTTGCACTAGTTGGACTTTATCCTGACACTAATTTAGGGTAAAAGTAAATGCATATATTGCCCCTGCATAATGTGCAATATGTAAGCTTATGAAGTCGCCAGTAGCCAGTATGGTTTCTGCAAGTTAAGTAGAAAATATTCTGCAGCTTCCAGTGTGTGCACAGCTGGACAGTATTAACGGTAAAGCTGGGAATGAAAACCAGAGCAGTACTTCTGGTTGGACACTGTGCTCTAATGTTGAAACAGCCTGTCATAAATCATAACATTTCTGTTTCAAGTGGGAAAGAGCTTCCAAATCATAGAATTGATTGCCGCCAGTGGCTTTCATATATTATTATGGATTTTGTTTTGTTTGTTACCTGAGAGGAAAGGCATATGGATCAATCAATGGCTAATTGAGCCAAACCAGTTGACAGCAAAGTGTCCCTGAAACACATTTCCTTAGTGCACATGAGCCGATACAGAAGGGCCTATGAGGGTGATCAATAAACTCTGATCAAACTATTAATATACAAACAGTGCAGCACTTCGCGTTTGATCTGCAGGCGGTGGAACGTTCAAATAGATAACAGCGTTCATAAACCTTTATTTCAGTCAAAATTAAGCATTTCAATTCTTAGGGTGTAAAGGATGACCAGGCATTGAATCAATTTAGGAGTGTGAATGATGTCATATGCACTCCAGTGATGTAAAACAGTGAGAAATATTTCCTGGACTTTGTGGGCACTTTTAGTTAGTCATTGTACTTTTCCTGTTCATTTTTTTCTTGTGTGTTTTGTACTGGTTTGCAATAGCATATAGTGTGACTGTGTTGCAGCATCCAGCAATTAAAATAATGTGTCATTGTGACATAATACTATAACATTCTACTGCGTCAACTACAGCCCAACCTATCCTAGCAACATAACTGAATGTTAAGCAACATTGTCTTCGCTGTCGATTTAATACCAAACTCCAGTCTCCACTGATGCTAACATGACACATTTCATTGCTGTATGCATTTTAATTTTACATTTTTCAAATTTAAATCGGAAGGAAACTTTTACACATTTCTCACAAGAAGCAGAAGCTGAAATGAAATGCTTCAAATCAGGAAACGTGTTCTCAACATGTCTGGAAACAGGAAGAATGTGACGATGGGACTTTTTTTTTTGTCCTGCTCTGGAAGGATGCTGTGATCCTGGTGACATTTACATAAAGGGGAATTAGTATTCATACGGCAACCTGGAATATATAAGCAAAGAAAGGGATGTTCCTCAGTATGCAAAGGTCAATTGAAACTGAAATAATTATTCAATAACATTCCAAATTGCTGCCAGTGCTCTGGTGTTACAGGGATATGCAGCAGCATATATTTGACCATTTAGAGTTCTGAAATTACATATACAAAAAAGAACATGTGGATAAAGTGATGGGCGGAATTTAGTGTGATTGTGCTTGATAGGACTAACAGTGTGACCTAATTTAGGCTTAAAGCTCACCACAGTTCAATATTGGACTAAAATAAAATTCCTTGTATCTACTACATTATTCCATAGTTTAGCATCCTGAAAAAGTTTAGCATTCTACATTGTGAGAAAACAACCCAGTTTGTTAACATTCAAAACAAGGTCTATTGTCGCTGTAAGGCTGAAAACCAGATTGTTTTGACTGAAACACAGGTAGAATTTTACAACACAGTGATGAAAGGGAATACTTCAAGCATATATATATATATATATATATTCTGACAATAACCTTTCTTGTATGTAATAGATTACATGTTTCATGTAGCTGCAATCCTTCACAGCGTGTACAGTACACTGCTCTGTGGTCCCATTGCAGAGGCCTAATGCCTGGATATTGACCTGAGCACTGACCTAAAGGCAACCCTTTAACACTTACTGACAGCAGTTGACGTCGCTAGGAAGCAACTTAGGACGTGTGTACATTTATAACAGCCTTGGAATGCTGGTGTTTCTGCAAAGTATTATCTAATTGCACTTCATGACTCGTGGGTATTTTAATCAAGGGTGTGATTACCCCTTTCTTAAAGCATTTATTAAACAGACTATAAGATTAGTGTGTTCTTGAATCTTAGGAGGGTGCTTCACTATGTATTTGGTACAAAACAATGTAAAACTACCCTCCAGATATGGGTTCTGTAATTTCAATACTACAGTATTTTTTTTCAAATGCAAGTCACACTTTTTTGACAGAACTAAATGGTCCAATGGGGGGGGGGGGGGGGGGGGGCTTGGATTGGAAGGTGACTTGGATTTGACATTTCAACAAGACTTTTATTTGCTGTTTAGTCCGGGATACTACCATTCATATAGTCTGACTTGCATCTTTGCGGGCAACGCTGCCGAGAAGGTGTGGTGATTCCGGTGTTGTTGAGAAGATATTGAACATCGGGTTGCTTTAGAGGTTGGCAGCAAGTCTTTGTGTGTGTATAGATGTATAGATAGTAATGCATATATATAGGTAGATGTAGATGGGTAGATTGTCTATTGTAAAATGTTGTATATATATAATAAGAGTTTTACTTTATTTTTAGTACAATTTAATATATCAACCACTATTTGTTTAGCAAGTAGGGGCAGTATCCTTTCCCCTTGCAGACCTTCCATTCTGTGATACCTGCGTCTCTTACTCAGTTCAGCATTAATGGTATGTGGCTGATGCTCTGGTATTTTAAAGTCTGGCACTTATTTTAATGAGAAGTCTTTCCCTCCCTGAGGTTCATATCCATTTGTTTTCTCTCTGCCTGATTATATGTATAAAAATGTGTCTGCTGCTTTCCCCAGTGATTTAGAGGTTCATGCGCTTAGTGCTAGACAGCGGCACTGCAGCTGAACACAGCCTAATGAGGTTCTGCCACACCGACATCACAAAACCAACATGCACACGTCTCATTTGTATCAGCAAACAATTAAAATAAAAAAAAGACTCATCTTTAAAAAGAAGTTACTTGAAATAGTTAAAAAAAAGATTAGGGCCTCCCGAGTGGCGCATCCAGTAAAAGCACTCGCCTAGAGTGCAGGATGCACTCTATAGCCTGGACGTCGCGAGTTCGAGTCCAGGCTATTCCATAGCCGACCGTGGACGGGAGATTCCAGGGGGCGGCTCTCAATTGGCCGAGCGTCGCCCGGGGGGGAGGGAGGGTTAGGTCGGCCAGGGTGTCCTTGGCTCACCGCACACCAGCGACCCCTGTAGTCTGGCCGGGCGCCTGCGGGCTTGCCTGTAAGCTGCCCAGAGCTGCGTTGTCCTCCGACGCTGTAGCTCTGAGGCGGCTGCACGCTGAGTTCGCAGTGTGTAAAGAAGCGGGCGGCTGACGGCACACGCTTTGGAGGACAGCGTGTGTTCATCTTCGCCCCTCCCGAGTCAGCGCAGGGGTGGTAGCGGTGAGCTGAGCATAATAAAATAATTGGGCATTTCAAATTGGGGAGAAAATAATAAAAAAACTAATTGGCAACGACTAAATTTAAAAAAAAAAAAAAAAAAAAAAAGATTAGGTGTTTAATCTAACTTTATAAATGTAATAGATTAGTTATAGCATATAACTAATCTGATAAATGTAAATGATCAATTCATCAATTAATTGCTTATCAGTAAAGCTCTCATGCTGAAAACAAACATTTAAAATGCCAAAACAAAAATGACAAAATGCATTTATTTAATCAGATTTTAGTTGTTTAAAGAAAGAGATTTTTTTTGTTTTATTTTGTGCATTTAATTTTACTATTTTACTATTTTAAAAATGTTTATGATTTTATTGATTAATCATCCAATCTATTTAGAAACCCTAATTAGGATAAATTTTCAACTTCTCAAAAATACTACAGTGCTTTGATATTTATGTCATTGGCTTTTTGTTTGTGGTTCCATTACATTAAAAAGTTAAAATGAAATGCTATGCACTTTATTAAATAATCCTTTGTTTTATAGCTTTACTCTAGTGGTATATGGAATGATTTTTAAATATTTCATTTGCAGATACATGAATTTATAAAAACACCACCTTCGACACACACAAAGCATATTTTTTTCTTAACAAGATCCTTTTATTACTGTTAAAATGATTGTTTGTAATCACTGTATTACAAATACACGATAGAAACACGCACACAGATAACCTGATGATACAGATAGATATTCCAAACCACGATCGTTTTCAACATCTTATAATTAAGCCTATAAAACCAGTTGAGGAACGGCCTATCACTCACTCTAGCGACAGAAGGTGCATAGGCTTTCTGACTCATTTGGTGGCGGCAAGGACATTTGTTTTCCAATTTAATCCGGCCCAGTGAAGCGTAGTAAATCCCTAACCTTTTTATTTTCAGATTTCGTTTTTTTTCTCTGTTCGTGATCTTCTCAATGTGCCTCTTCTTGCTTTGCTGCCATTGCCAGTAGCTACAGTATATAGCCAGAGAGATGATGAAGGGGGAGAGAGGGCCCAAACAGTGTGACAGCGTGGTGGCGTTCTGTGTCCTTTAACGTCTTGTCAAGGCGGTTTGTACCGTTAACTCGGTCGCAGTGTGGGGTTTGTCTCGGCTGCTGGGTGGCTTAGGTAAGAAGCCAGAAAGTCACAGAATTGAATCATTATCCGAGAATGCTACAATGGAAATTCTGGAACTGATTTAACAAGCTTTTTTTTATTTTTATTTTTATTTTTTAACTAAAAGATTTGCAAAAGAAAAACGACAGTGAAAAAAAATATGTATTTACATATTCCTTCTTTTAAGATTGTTTTTTTTTTTTTAATTTGACATGCAATGTGACTGCTTAGAATGAAACTGTAAAAAAAATATGACGATGAAATATATGCCGGGAACTAAAATAAACATATTACACTGTAACTCTGCTTCAGTGTAGCTCTGTGTAGTGTGCAGGTACAGTGCCAGCAAAAAAACATGCAGGCTTTTTATGTTTCAAAATCCATACATGTTTTCAAAAAAGGAAGCTTACTCTCTCATATACTGAGTAAATCCCCAAACAAATCTCTAAATAAAATACTGGCACTAAAAAGGCTAATATAATGCTGCTACTGTATGTCTTATCTTTATTACTGCAGGTTTGAATGGACTTTTATCAGTATACTCCTGAAACAAGCTTTGGATAAGTGTTCATTTGATACCAAGTTATTTATTTAGCTAAATGTGTCCTTTTTGTTGTAACTGTTACATAAAATATTATTCAAATGATTAGTTAATTTGTAATTTGTAATTAGTAACATACAGAGCCATGAAAGTTCATAATGTACTCCATGTATGAGGGTGGCTGAATAATCCATGAGCTGTGTGTGTAGACAGAACTATGGATATTGAAATGTGTAGTAACCGAGTATGTTTGGTACATGTTTTAGTTGATATATCTGTGTGTAGCGGTCCTTGGGGTGTGATTCTTAACACCATCGAGTGGACATGCAGTATCCGGCCAGGATGATATATTTTTTATTTTTACTTTTCAGAAGAATCTCATGCACAATCGTAAGTCTTCTTGTGTGTGTTCAGGATGAGAATTCAAGCCTAGCCGCTTGCCAATAGGGAGCACAGGAGTTCTGACCCAGACCTACTAAATTCTCCAAGAAATTCACTTCCCTACCCCAGGCATCAGGCCGGGGCCTCTGGTGGAAATGCTCTTGTGTTTGCCTGTACCTCATGAATATATGTACTTCTGCACCCCGACATGGGGATAGGGCCTCACTGGAAATCAGCATTCATGCTTCAAGGGGTATCCTGTACAAATAGCTCAACTTCCACAACTTAGCATTCAGATGGAAATATCTTTCTATTTTTAAGTGGTCCATTGGCTGATTTAACTTGGGAATATCTTTTTTTCATAGTCTTATGAAGGTCGGAAATCCAAGTGTTTCCTATTCATTCCAACATCTGAGATAACATGCCTGTTTGTGTATGGAAGCCAGACCAACTATGAACAGCCCAACACTTGATAATCTGCTTAAAAGGCAGCCTCCGTTGCCCATTACAATATACTGACACCTCCCATATTTCCATAGACTGAGAACAGGGGGGGGGGGGGTGGATCATTTACTTATTCTAGAGGAGATTTCCCTGCAAAATCCAAGGTAGAGGTCAATTAATAAGTAGTGCAGGCTGGAACCCAAATCCTCAAGGGTGACTGTAGGCTAATTAATAATTAATGCCAGAGACTGCGTTTGAAATGCAGATGTGATAACTGCAGGCTTGGCAAAGCTGTTCAGAGGAAGCAGATTTGGAAGCTACAGGGAATTGGCACTCCCTAGCCGGCTGGCTTTTGGAAGTACACCTGGGTGCAAAGCAGGGCCGATGGTTTAGATTAGATTCCCCTCAGCTGTTAATTACCTGGAGCTGCTTTTGAAGTTCCTCCCTCTTCAGAACTGTAGGAAAGAGAGGTTGGTTCAGCCAAGGGACTTGGGGAGAGGATCAAATAGATAAGTTGGGGAGGAAAAGGATTGGAGTGGAGGGGGAGAAACGGATAAAAAGAGATAAATGAGAATGTATAAAAAATGATTTTTTATCACTGAGATTCCTTGTTAAGCATATTTTATTATTATTATTATTATTATTATTATTATTATTATTATTATTATTATTATTATTATTATTATGATATTTTCACAGTGTAAACTTTAATTTTTTACATAAGTTCAGTGTTTTTTCTTTTGAAATGCTGATTGTTTTGTTGATGAATTGTCTTCATACTGTCTGTATGTATGTAGTCATGTGATGAGAAACTTGCAAAACAGATAAGTCACTTGCTCTGCTCACCGACAGGCTAGATATTGATCTAACTGCACTAGTTTACAGCAAAGATTATTGGTTTACATTTAGGATGCCTACCTTACAAACCCATCTTCCTTGCAGGCATGCTGTCTGGGTCCCGGGGTGTGAACGTGTTCCACTGACACCTTCACTTCAATTGCCCTCAGTGTCTGTGCAAACAGTAGGGTTCATGTGTTCACCATCACAGGCATTAGCTGCAGGAGGCTCTGACCATCTTCTCTGAAACTTCATGCATGTATTAAATGCTGGCACTGGGGCAGGTGCCTCTTCACCTCCATTTGAAGTGCTTGAAATAAACATATGTGCATGTTAATAAGGAATTCGTTTTTGAATTCATAATGAATGGGTAGCTCATAGATCGATGTTTCATTCATATGAAAGCAGTCGGAACATAGGATCCCAGTTTGAAAACAAGGTCAAAGCTTGCGCCCATTTTTTTCTAAAAGGGGATATCCCAACCTTTTTTTCTTCGCTAGTTTTATAGCCATTGTATTATATCTATCTATCTATCTATCTATCTATCTATCTATCTATCTATCTATCTATCTATCTAATATATATATGCATGTATTAGATGCTAAGTAACAGTTTTGAGTACTTAGATGTATTACCTCACAGGCATCAGTTTAAAATCCCCCGAAACCCCCTTTACGGGTATAAAGGAGACCTTAGTGGTCTCAATGGACGAGTGTTCACATTGCCTTTTGTTTGCGCCTGCCCTGCCTCCTATAGACCTGAGTTCTTGTAGCATGTGAAGTGTTTAGTTGAGGGTCTTGGTGCAGGAGATCCGTTACAAAGAAGTTTCACTCAGTTGTACTGTCTCTTGTATAAATATGGGAAAACTCCGCTAACAGCTCTTTGATATCGCAGAAATGTTAATGCGATGTGACAATATGAAGCAGAACCCAGTCGGATGATGTCATTCCGCCTAAGTAAATGTGTGTGTTCGCGGGCGCGTTTGCAGGCGAATTTTATTTGTCCAATGTATGCTGATATGATTGGTGATTAAATAGCGGTGGGGCCAAAGGTTTTCATACAGCACAAAATGTGCAGACTGTGGAAATAGGAATTATGTTGTTTCAGAAAATAGGACCATATGTAGTCTTTAACGAAAACGTTAATGGTTAAGTCGATGTGTTATTTATTTATTTATTTATTTATTTTATTTTTCAATAACTCTGAGCGCTGACTCAAAACCATGAATAAGCACGTATGCCTAAACGTCAATAATATATTATATTGACCACAGGAACATCTATTTTTTTCTGAACAGTGTTTGGTGTTATTTTAAAACATTCCAAGTTCCGAAATCGCGTCCACGCTGCACACGAGTTAATTAGCAGGCAATACTGTGTTGAAAGCGCCCTTCACTTTCATGTTTGCACTCTGGCACGTAACATCGCATTGTGCTCACATCTTCTTTAAATATTTAGAAAGGATTCCCAATATGTTTTTTTCCGTTTTGAAAATATGAGCACGCTTTCCTGAATTACGTGGTAACACCTCCTGCAATATTAAGAGGCATTGGTGCGTAACTTGTAAAGCAGATGGATCTATACCATAAATACTTAATAAAATATTTTTAAATAGCCCGTCCTACAGATTTTCCCCATGCCCAATAAAGTCCTGTAAGGCTGTCTAACTATCTATCTGTATCTGTCTGTCTACGCTGTAAACCCGCGTTTAGAGTCCAAACCCTTTTCCTAAACACAGATATTGTATATGTTTTACAGCACTACAGTGTGTTTGGCCTTTGCATACAAACTAAATGTATTTTTTTCACTGTGTATTTAATAGCTAAACGTGTAATTTGTATGAGGTGTTTTAGTCTGTCAATGTTTACGAGTATAGAACATTTACAGCAGCGCTGACCAACACACAATTTGTTTGTTTTTTTCCAAAATAATAATAATAATAATAATAATAATAATAATAATAATAATAATAATAATAAATAAATAAATAAATAAATAAATAAATAAATAAATAAATAAATACATACATAAATAAATAAATAAATGTTATTTTCACCAAGTTTCAACTAAATTGCTCAGGGTGTTATTGTAAACTTGTATACAGCCTACACCTTAGTTATGTCTTGGTATAGTTCTGTAACATAAGTAGTTTGTTTCACCTTTTCCAAAAAACGAAAAAAATAACTGCACTGTGGTGAATAAAGTGTTTCTATCTATCTATCTATCTATCTATCTATCTATCTATCTATCTATCTATCTATCTATCTATCTATCTATCTATCTATCTATGTCTTTGTTATATAATACTGATGTTATAGTGCACAATAGGTTATACATTTCAAAATAATGTTAAATTATAAGGTACCGACCTGGTAACATTCAAACAAAGTTCTGAAAAATAAGAAGGCCTTTTCAATTCAAATCCTGAATGCTGATGTCATGGGGGAAAAAAACGTCAAGGTCTTGAACTTAAGGTCTAGTAATTAAGGATTACATTAAGTTGGGTTTTAGAAAAAGTATATAGTGGCATTATCATGGAGTATTCTGAAATAGAAGAAATCCTTATTAGGAATATTATTTACATGAAAATGTTACCTTTATTGAACCATTAATGTATTTCTCGAGCTACAAAGAAATATTGCATCGTATTGATTGATTTCATATCGTTTATATCATTTTCAATATTTAAACGTAAGTACTTCATGTAAAATAGCAGTAGCCCTACCACAAAAATTGGCTTTAAATTGATGCATTGTGTTTTCTAAATGTATTTTACCATTAAGTTTTTACAACGGTTACTCTGTATAAGGTGTTTTAAATGGGTATAAAGGCGTAGCTTTAAATACATTATATTATATCATTTTCCTGTGAGGCAGGTATCAATATAATGTTAGCCTAAAATATTTTTGTTTTTGTTTTTTGTAGTACAGCAGATACATTTTCTAAAACATTTAATTTACCGCTCTCCACCGAACACGCACAATTTCATCAAAAGTGTGTACAAGTTAGTTAACTATTTAAATCTTAGCATACTCAAAATATTACAATATTATTACAAGCAAAAATAGCATGCCAATGTTAACAAAAATTAAAGAAACAAATGCAGTTCTTGCAATTGTTCACAAACAATAGGATATACGCACACAGTGTGGGATTTGTAATGCCCATTTAAACCAGGATGTTAATAAGAAGTAAACTAGACAGATTTAAAGTTCCTACAAGTTTGTTTTTTTGTATTTAAATGCATTTTACCACAACTTATAATAAGCAGCCTAGGATTTAATTAATTCGGTTTTCGACAGAAGCCCCGAACCTTTGTATATTCAATCGGTGTGCCTAACACCGGATATGCATTATTGAGGTATTCATTTTCACAAGCTCTCTAGCTTTTTCAGTTTACCATTTAAAATACATCTTCAGCACCAGAGCAGCATCCGCCCTAACTCAGCGTGATTTCTCGTACTGTGTGGAGCTATTGGGATGATCAGAGAATGCTAAAAAGTTTCACGTTAATAAATCAATATCTTGTTCAGTCAGTTCACGGGGTTGTCATGTTTCATCAATGTAATCAAATAGGCGTTTCTCTTTATATCCACTGCCTTGTAGAGTGTCGCACAAACAGCACCTACAAGAAAACAACTGTAAACGTCACCACATCAAAAACTATATTCAGTAGATACCGGATATGTGCTGATAATCTGTTTGCGCTTCGTGAGACTCAGTTTTCAACTATACAGATAAAGTTTAGATGTAATTAAATTATATATTTAAAAAAAACAGTGTTCTTCAGTTTCCTTTTGTTAAATGTATAGCTTGTCAAATAGGATTGAGGTACATCCATCAATTTACAAGACAGAAATGACTAGGAGGCTGTGTGGTCCAGTGGTTAAAGAAAAGGGCTTGTAACCAGAAAGTCCCCGGTTCAAATCCCACCGCAGCCACTGACTCATTGTGTGACCCTGAGCAAGTCACTTAACCTCCTTGTGCTCCGTCTTTCGGGTGAGACGTAATTGTAAGTGACTCTGCAGCTGATGCATAGTTCACACACCCTAGTCTCTGTAAGTCGCCTTGGATAAAGGCGTCTGCTAAATAAACAAATAGTCTTAATTTTGTATCGTTATTGTTGGCTATCACTCTAAATTAAAAGAGCAACGCTTACACAAACACAAGCAGCTCACCCAGGCAACCGGCTTCATTTTTGTAAACTAACAGACCATTTTCTTCATTTCCATCAATTTCCGAAAGTGCTACATTCTAATTAGCTGTCCTGCAATGCCTAACTTCTGTGTGCTCTTGAATTTCAATGTAGACTGTTTTAAGATTAGTGGCTTCAAGGATTGTTTCAAATCGCTGAAATATGGGTCAGCCAAATATACTATTCTCTAATCCTAAAGTGATTATATATATATTTGTCATTTTAATAATATAAAACAAATATGTTAATTAAGTTTAACTTAACATTACAAGTGTACAAATGATGACTACATTATAAACGCGTTGTATTATACACAATGAATATTTAAATATGTTGTAAAGTATGGATCTTATGCAACAAATTAAAAACATATTTTATGCATCATACTGTAATGTTTATTTTGGTAACAGCCTTGTGGCCGTCTGAAACAATTCAAGTAAACACTGCTTATCATCTGCAATCTGAATGCTTAATTCTTTAATGTTTAGTTTTGCAGCCTATACCCTTTAACTGACTTGCTTTGACACTGCGTGTCCTCCCGTCTGTCTGTTTGTTTCTGTCTGTTCATCAGTCAATAAAAGGTTAATTAAATTTTAGCTGAAAAAAAAATGACTCGATAAAAGATCGCAGTACTGAAGAACAGCTACTTTTGAATGTTCTGTCTTGTGTACACGGGGGTTGTGCAAATGTGTGATTTTCTCTAGAGCATTATTGCTCTATGCAGACTACTAACTAGTAGTGATGTTATTGTGATTAATGCTGAGAGGGTGCACGTTATATTTATGCAGCTGGAGTAAAATATAACATCTATATTTCCTGAAATGCACTTCAAATGTTAATACCATTTGAGGGAAAGTGTTGCATTTCTATACACAACTTCATCAGTATACCGTCCCCTGCACGATAAGTAAATAATGTACAAAACCGCGCCTTGAAAGCAACACAATCATTTTGTTTTAGTGTAACACAATACAAAAATGGTGTATGGTCAAATTGTGTTGCGTTTCACGCTGCTTTGTATGTAAGCAGCGTGTTTTACAAAGCTGTAAAGCTGTCGTTTTAACATGCACGAGCCTAGTCCTGTCCCAAATTGGTTAAGCAGGTTTATTTGACAAAACTGCATGGAAGTTAACATTGTGGACTTTAAAAGCAAACTAATTAAATCCAATAACATTTATTTGTCTCAAGTCATGCATACGATTATAGCCTAGACACCAAATAACACAGACGCTTCAAGTCTCTAAATAGGATATACTGTAAAAACGACGGCTCCGTTATTCATTGAAGCATCTACCGGACAAGGGATGTAGCGTTAGGTGGTGTTTATGCGCGCAAACGGCTATTGTTTGGTTGTTTTTTGCCCGGCGAAATCAAATGTTGTATTCACCCGCGTGTTGACTGTAGCTCCTATTCTGCTAGCCTGTTTGTGCAGGCCCACGTTCTGTTTGTTCTGGCGTTACTAATGCATTTCTTCCACTTGCCATGGGTCCCCCTGCCAAAACTTCCTTGAGATCTCATTTCACCACTGCCTTTTACAGACCCCCTGCATGCTCAGAAACTGGATAGGATGTCCCAGGGTCTGGCTTAGAAAAATAGAAAGATGCTGAGTAACACTAAAGTCAAACTGCAGCATCCTATTCTCCCCCTGTATTCATTGATCGTTTTTTTAAAGACTGCCCTCGCTAACCTTGTATAAATATTCTGCAAATTGTCGCATTGTAGATTGATGCACTGAATAAACACTAATTAGGTTGCTGTTCCAATTGTATATATGCAGTTTAGCACCAATAGTGTTTAATTGTTAGATGTTCTGTACTTTTACCTCGACGTATACATTTTTGTTGTGGTTTCTTTTAAATGGTCGCATAAAAATATATTTTGTGTATTCTCAGAGAATTTTATAAAACAATATTATTTAGTTATAATATACTTTTGATAAATTAAATGCAAACAATCATACATATTTGTTTTAATTAAATGCATAGAATTACACACACGCGCGCGGGCGCACACACACACACACACACACACACACACACACACACACACACACACACACATAAGCGTAGCCTACACTATTGTCACATCAAAATGAGAATCTTAACACCTCCAAAGCAAAACAAAGTAGTTTAATACTGTTTATATTCCTTTGGTATCTTTAAATGTAGGAATTCCTTTTTTAAAAAAAATATTATTTATTAATTATTGTGCAGCGCGATGTCTTTAACAGGCGATTGTTTTAAATAAAGTATTTTGTGACATAAAATCTGCCTTTTAATGTTTTTTTTTTTAAGTTGTTGGTCTTATGCTCTTATTTTGAAAGTTTTTTTGTTTTTTTTTTACTTCTGAAAAGTTTCTCCCGTCGGCTTCCAATAAACGTGTTGGTCAGGGGCACACAGGACCCCAGTTGCTAGCCAGAGTCGTCTCTATGAGGAGGTGAAGTTGCTGTTAAAGAGGTCATGACACCGGAGTGACAGCTTCTGCTTTGGGCTTCATGCTGTATTAAACACACACAAGACAAGCCCGTCTTTTAGGTGTTGAGATATGGGCAGTTGCATCAAATTCACCGTCATGTAAAGTGCAGCAAACTTTAAATACACTCGTGTAAACGGAACACTGACGTAATGAGAGAGTTTTTTTTAAGGTATATTTATAGCCGTTTAGTAAGACAGCGGTGTTCCTTTTTTTCTGGGTAATTCACCATCAACAACTGAAAGAAATCACAATCAATCATTCCTCTGTATGAAAAAAAAACGCGTAAAGGTATTGCTTTTGTGTGAATATAAACGATGTATATTACATTTGGAAAAAAAAGATCAATTATTGATACGAATGTCCAATTTGGTTGCACCGCATTAAATATTAAGATGTTCCTGTATTAAGATGCATATGGTCTCGGGATATATGTATATTCTAATAAGAATGTTTTAATTACAACATTTACAATAAAGTACCGTTCGAGCAGTAATTAATTCCACAGTATGCGATTCTAGATCATAAACAGTTTATGTTCGATATTATTATCTTGTTTTGACTATACATTTCAAAATAGTTTCAAACCTCCAGCAGTTGATAAAGACGATTTAAAACAGTTTCAAACAGCAGCATTCAAAAAATGAAAAATTGTGACTGTTCTAAACGTTCCACATGCATGTTCTCTTTTTTTTCACTATTGATAACATTACACTAAAACATCAATGGAAACGTACCAAAAGTATTTATGCAATAGTAATCTTGGTGTATATTTCAAATTGTAATTACACATACTAAATACGTGCGTTGTCTTAGGTATTAACACAAAATAGATTTAAATAGAGCTGTATTATCAGTGTATTGAAATGAAGATGCTTGTCGTTGTTTCTCCCAAACGACTTCTCAAAAACATGTGGCTTTGAGTTAAAAAAAAAAAAAAAAAAAAAAACAGAACCATTTTTAGCCAGATTCTTTTTTTTTTTTTTTTTTTTCCTTTTGATAAACTTGAACCATTCATAAAAGCTACAAAATCTCTATTTCTTGCAACAGTAGCTTTGGAGCTTCTTATTTTTCTCCCATGTCCAGGCAGAGTCCTCTATTCAATGGCGTTCTTTTATCCTGCATGGGACAGGGGATTTGTGGCTGTGCTCCCCTTTTATTCCTCTCTCTATGGAAACCCGGATCATGGAGAGAAAAATGTGAAGCTGAATAAAGAAAACCAGCAGAAGGAACGGCTTGAGAGCAGCATCTGTTACACTTGGAAACTTAGACTATCGGGACAGAGCCACAGAAACCCACTCCACACCAACCATTCCTCAGAATTATAGGATACACATTTCAAAATTGAAATGACCATTAATCAGTCTGGTGCATCGTTCTCCCCTGTACATTCTAGAACTGGACCCATCCGATACGGATTATTAAAATCCAAATTAATAATAATAATAATAATAATAATAATAATAATAATAATAATAATAATAATAATAATAATAATAATACTTTTTGTTTTCAGTCATATGGATTTTTAAATTTGGACACATTTCCGCAATCGGTCAACAAGTAAAGTAAAAACAAAACAAACACAAAAAAACGACCCCAAATCCCCACTAACAGACTGCGCGTCCATAATAAATCTGACTGACTTAACAGTTATGTTTGGTGGTTGTTTGTTTTTGTCCGGTTTCTTCACAAATCTGTTTTCAAATACAGTCACCCGATTGATTTGAATATGTTTGATAATTATTATAATCATATATTATTGATAATTGTGTTGCACTATATGCAAAATATATAAATTATTCAGTTGATCTTTGTTATTTTCTTCCTCCCTTGCATGATAACAAAGACAGTTGCCGAGCCGCCCCCCCCCCCCCCCCCCCCCTCCCCCGCCCCCCATCACATTTTTGGCGTATATGCAGCTGCTAAGACTGGAGATCTCTTTTGAATTGTTGATGCTTTGCTCCAGTATCTAATAAATAAAGTTTAGCATGCAGATCTGTTCCCTGTAATAAACAGTGACATTCATGTTTTAACAGATTTTAATATGTAGTATAAATAAATGAAGCCCATAATTTAAAAATAAAATAGAGAAAAAGTCTCACATTAATCTATGCACAGACAGTCATATAATATGCTAAAATCACTTACATTTATATACACTATTCTACCGATTATTTTGGCTATGACAAGCTGTCACAAAGTAAGCACTGACAAACCAATACTATCGCGTTTTTAACAGAAAACACCCAGCCATCTTACAACCTTGTTTTGTATTGAATAAGGTCATCCCTGTGCTGCCCCATACGTCGTTCTATAGACCCGAGCTGCAGGTTACCGTGGCAGTAGCTGTTCCATGTACTGTGTACACCAACAACAAACTACACCGTTTCTCTATTTCAATTATTAGAACGCTCACCTGTTAATATTTTTGAGCTTCTTGAAGATTTTCTTCTGATCATTCTCCTTCAGACACCCGCGGTCTTTAATGGCTTTGTGGTGGCTGCAAGCCTTCTTTTATTTCTGCTAAATGTATGAAAATGTATGCAAATTTAAATCAAGCTTAACCTAGGCGCTCTTGCAATATATTTAATGGAATTTCAAACCAATAAGGGGAGTCTGATGTAGTCTTCTAATGGCAAATATAATTACGCAGCTAGGTAACCTCTGAAATATGCAGAGAGGTCTTTTTTCAACTTTGAGAAGACTTGTCGAGATTCTTAAAGAAGTGCTCGAAACTTTGGATAATTTAAACGTGAACCACAAAGAATCGTCTTTTTGTTGGTGCGTGGCATCAAAGACCTGTTTAATGTTGCAGGTTTGAGAAACTTGAAGAAGGCTTGTCAATGTCATGTGAATTTTGTTTTGTGCAATTTAATTGGTGGGAGAAATTATATCTGCCTTTACTACTGCAACAGACCATCTTTTTTTCATAAAACAAAATAAGTTAATGAGCCACATTGCGATTTTCCATATAGGGATTTTATTATTGCAAGCATTATTTTAATTTTGCTTTAGCACATCAAATGCAAAGGCAAATGTGTTTTTTTTTTTTTTTTTTTTTTTAAATAAATGGTGTATGCAGTATTTCACGTTTACGGGCTATTGTTTACTTTCATATACTTGTATATTGCACTTTATTATTATTTTCTCTTTAATAGAATTAACATTTTTCTATTTTCCCTTTGTCAAAAATAGACAATTTTTATTTTTTATATTGTGGTTTTTTTTTAGCGAAACGTGCTTTTTCGACGTCTTTTGCATGATAATCCCCTTAAAAAATAATACATTCAAATATATAACTGACCAGATATATTCAGTATATCGGGTGGGTGTACAGTCTCATGTTGACTGCATGGAAACACAGCATTTTGCACATGTGAGAATCCGTGATTTTTGACATTCTAATGAGTGATGCAGACTTTAGGAAACGCATCCCGTTGTGCAAGTGAAAAATGGATGGCAACCTGACACAAAACATTATTCATTTCTTAGAGAGAGAGAGCGAGAGAGGGGAAAAAAATAAGACTAGCGGTAATAACCGTGCTTAAATAAGTTAGGAAATAGTTAATAAGATCTGTGAACCACGGCCAGTCAATTACACAGCAGTACCCAATGGAGCCTGCGGACTGCTTCGCTTCCTGCTTTGTGTCAGTTTAACTCTTCGGTCTCTCGCAAACCCAATTTGGAATAGGAGAGCCAGCCTCCTGCTTTGTGATTGGCGGTGTCAAAAACTACTGTGTTCGAGGACTGCTCTGGTTGGTTCCAAGGGGTGCCAATTATTAACCGGTTGCTGATTTGGCTCCCTAGCCTGGTAGATGTCAAAGGCTGAAGCTGTTCCCTTTGCCACATTATAACTAGTAGGGGATCCACACCAGCCATGGCCACAGCTGCCTCGAATCCCTACAGCATTCTCAGTTCCAACTCTATGGTTCACGCAGATTCCTCGGTCATGCAGCAAGGGAGTCCTTTTAGGAACCATCAGAAACTTCTCCAAAGTGACTATCTGCAGGGAGTCCCCAGCAATGGACATCCTCTTGGGCACCAGTGGGTGACAAGCTTATCTGAAGGCAGCCCGTGGACGTCGATAGTGACCAGCCCTTTAGACCAGCAAGACGTTAAACCTGGAAGGGACGATCTCCAACTCGGGGCTATCATCCATCATAGGTCTCCTCATGTTGCCCATCACTCGCCCCATACAAATCATCCAGGTGCGTGGGGAGCAACCGCGGCTCATAACTCATCTATAAACAACGGCGGACAACCTATCAACATCTACGCGCAAACAGGGTTCACTGTCAATGGTATGTTGGATCATGGAGGTCTAACGCCACCTCCAACATCAGCGCCTAACCAAAACTTACACCCGGGGCTCAGAGACACCCCGGACCACGGAGATATAGGATCCCATCACTGTCACGATCATTCAGACGAGGAGACGCCGACATCGGATGAGTTGGAACAGTTCGCGAAACAATTCAAACAAAGGCGAATCAAGCTAGGGTTCACACAGGCAGATGTTGGACTTGCACTGGGGACTCTGTACGGCAACGTCTTCTCCCAGACTACCATCTGCAGGTTTGAAGCATTGCAGCTCAGCTTTAAGAACATGTGCAAACTGAAGCCCTTGTTGAACAAGTGGCTAGAAGAGGCAGACTCGTCCACGGGCAGTCCGAGTAGTATTGATAAAATCGCAGCCCAGGGAAGGAAGCGAAAGAAAAGGACCTCGATTGAGGTGAGCGTCAAAGGGGTGCTGGAGACCCATTTTCTCAAATGTCCCAAACCTGCCGCCTTGGAGATCACCTCTTTGGCAGACAGCCTACAGTTAGAAAAAGAAGTGGTTCGTGTCTGGTTTTGTAACAGAAGACAAAAAGAGAAAAGAATGACTCCGCCGGGGGAACAACAGTCACACGAGGTATATTCTCACAACGTTAACACAGACACCACCTCGTGCCGTGATCTCTGACCACAGAACCGGGATCCAAACCCCCGAGACTCTTTGTGAAGAATGGAAATGTAGAGGCTTTTTAATTGATGGCTCTTTTTTTTCTCGTGGTATAATGCTGATAAATTAATAGGAGTATATATATAAAAAAAACACAAACATTTTTTAAAGCATTTTGGCAATATCTTTCAGCAAACAATGTTTCTGTTTGTTTTCATAAACGGAGCCCGTTTATTATAAAATTAGGTTTATTTTGTTTTTCTACTACAAGGATTTAAATACAGACGTGTGCCTATTAATAACCTTCCAGCGCCTTGGTTATCACAACATATATATCAGGTGAATCAGTTATGTTATGGGCATGTGTTTCTTTTCTATTTTTATACTGCATTGCTGTAAGTGTAAAAGGTGTTTTACTGTTTTGTCCACAGCTGGTGCTTAAATAATCACCACCGCTGAGACGAAAACGTACAAAAATGTGTTCACTGACTCCTTGCTGTAATCATAAACATGGACTCCACATTTCTGTTACATTTTTCACATGTCTGTAAATCATAATTCGGTACGCCATGCTGGTTGCACGACCACAAACATGGTTGAGTGGCATTTTGTAAGTGATTTGACGATTTAAGAAAAAAAGTTATCGATGGGAGTGTAAACATCGCAGTGAAACACCTTGGAGCTAGTATCTAGCTTTAAAGAATTATTGATTCCCGCTTCCCTGCATTGCAACTATCAACCACCTGTCCGGGTTTTCTTGGTATCCTGAAGATCTTATTTTTTTTTTATTTATTTTTTTTTTACTTGGCCTAAAAAAGAAAAACAATGATACAAAAATAATCATCTATGAGAACAGTAACATCCACTGAAGCAGTGTTTTCCAAAAAGCTATAGTATTTAAAACAAACAAACAAATAAAACAATGAAAATAAATTGTGCCGTATTTTATGGTTCTTCACGCATATAGAATATTAATAATTATAAAAATGTTTGGGCTTGTAGACTTTATTCCTTTATTCTAGACCATATTACTGTGTATCACAATTTACGTTAATATATATATATATATATATATATATATATATATAATATATATATATATATATATATATATATATATATATATATATATATATATATATATATATATATATATATATAAGACGAACCGTAAAATACATCCCAATATTATTGCTTTGTATTGCATTATATATCATTATTTTATTGTACACTAAGTAACTAAAGTTTTGTAACCTTTAATGTTCCAATATTGATTTATTTCTTTAATATTCCTCCAATATTTGCTATTGTACAGTTTTGTATAATGAACTTTTTTGAATTTATTAATTTAAACAAAGACCGTTTAGTTTATTCATGCAGTTAGTGATGTAAAATAAACGCTATTTTCATTAAAAAGATGAGGTTTTCAGCAATTTAATTCCAAATACCTATGGCAGTCCCAGCGATTATTTATTTTCAGTATAAACCTTGTATTATGTTTTTGAAACGAAATGTAAAACCGTTATAAAATGTATGTTGGAATAATAAAAACAAACTTGTTGTTACATCTTGGGTTGTCAGTTTTTAGTTACGGTTGTAGTGATTTCTGTTCATTGTGTGGAGAAAGTCAAAAGTCTCGGTTTAAATAAATTGTTTTGTTTTATTTATCTATGTATTTATTAAAGAAGAAAACCTGTTTGGAACTTTCCGCGTCAAATCACAGCAACTTATGTTTTTGGTTGAACAAGATTTCCTACATCTCTTAATATTTTGCGTACCCTATAGTCGATAATTTAAGGTGTAGATGCGTCTCGGTAACTGAGAAAATAGTTTCAGTGATTATAATACAGTGCATTAATATGATTATGAAGCATAAAACGTTCATTTTCAGGAAACAATTTTTCATAGTTCGTATTATAGTTAGTATTATAGTTAGGCTATATTTTAGGCTTAACAAAGCTAACTGCTTCATTTTGTTTTATTTAATTTAATTTGCTCAGTAGCCTGTACATGGTTTGACGTGTATGTATCAGACATTGTAAACGCATTAAAATGATATAGAATCAAAAGACAGAAACAGACGTCAATTCAAAACAAGATTTAAAAGAAAAAGGCGTTCCCTAATAACTCTCGAGAAAAATAAACAGTAGGCCCTGCTAGATGCTATCAAAAAGCCTATAGTGATATTTATTATTAGAAGATTGGTACTGTAATTTCACGTTGTTGTTGTTTTTTTTTCTTCTTCTGTGTATTTAAATAATTTCTTTTTTATATTTGTTCTCTTTTATTCAATCGCACCAACTGCTTCGGTTAGAGCACGTTTGTATACATAACCACTCATGATGTAATATTTAAAAAAAAAAACATTTGAATGGATGTATTTGAAATGGACGGGATTAGACCAACAAATCAACCGTTTGTTTTGTTGTAAAAGCTTTAAAATCTCTGATAGGTTACCGGGGCTAATTTCAAACACATTTTATTTTAACCACATACGATTTGTATTATTCATTTTGAAACTTACTGTATTTCATAGATTACAATTGACCATTAAGTGATCTGACGATTTCTTTTTTAAATATAGACCATTTCTTTTTCTTTTTTTAAATTAAAACAGCAAAGCCAGTAGTTATGAAAAAAATATAATATTTTTAATGTCACTAATCAGATTTGTAATCTTATTTTATAATGTCAATAACAAATAGGCAAATCTAATTTAAGCTTATATTTCCGGTTATGCTTTAGCTTTCTTTTCAAGTCAATACAATGACGTTTTTTTAATTATATTTTTAATTTTTTTTTCGAAAGCATTTTAGTGCAAATTTTTGATAAACTGCTTTCTTTTTGTATTTTTTTTAAAAGAAAGACTTAGCATTGACCTTTTTAGAGGATTACAAAGGCAGACAGTAGGCCTCCATTATATAAATGATCACGGATATTGAAGAATCAGATAAATTACTGTTTAGATTTTCCAAACAGCTGGATACAGTATAGACCTCTAGAATTAAATGTTGTGTCGCCAAGAAGAGTAGGCATATACCGCTGTTTACGGTATTATTCTGTCCGCTGTTCTCTGCATTCGAACTATGTTTAAAAGATTGTCAGCTTCCATCACACTGGCAATGCACTTGGGGGAGTCGAAGCAGAAGGGCCTTTTGAGGAAATGTGGTTCAACTACACGTGTTTTTATTTATTTTAAGTCCAATTAAACAAACAACGGTAATTCCTTGTTACAAATATGAGACTTGATTAGCTGTCCACCCAAAAAGATGTATTATGCTTCCCATTTAAAAAAAAAAAATAGAAGCCATAGCATTGCCTGCCTTACTACGGATATTGTAAAGCTCATTAGTTAGCCTGGGATGTATTGTGTTCAGAGGCTAATCAAAGTGACAACCACTGAGAGGTAGACTCGCTATATAGAAAACGTTGTTTATCTGCCGTGCAATAACAACAGTAACAACACATGCATGATCTTTCAGAGAAAAAAAAGGAAAATAAATTTGTGTTATACTTATTTTTTTTATGTTGTACAGCGTTGACATCTAAGCCCTGGAGTAGCCACCATTCATTAGAAGGCTACAGTGGTCTTTGTATTATAAGTAACACTTCATGTGGTGGTAAGTACAAATTGCACTGTATTTATTTATTTATTTATTTATTTATTTTACTAAAAACTAAACGACAAATACAATTTTGACGACAACACTAAGCTTCAGCTGGTGTTGATTATGAAATTTAGAATGGTTTTGAATCATGGAACCACACAACGTGTATACATGTAGAATACCAAACTATTTATAATCCAAGCACTAACATTTTCAGCAACATTTTTGTGCCGATAATGTTTAGACTATTGTCTGTATTTAAACTAACGTACGAGTGATAGGACGAGCTATCTAGTATTTTATTGGGGGGTGGGGGCTGGGGGGGTGGGACCATTGTATTACACGTATATTGAAAGCAGTTTAGTAGCAATAAGGCCTTCAGTATCTACATGCATGCCTTGAATACTAATAATCCTCAATGCATGCATTTTTTAAAATAAGAATGCAGCTCGGATTAATAATTACAATGAATAATATGCTATATCGGTTGATTCTATCATTCCTTAAGAATCACCGTCTTAATCAAGCTAATAAAAGCTGTTCAATTATTAAATGTCAATAAAAAGCTTTTTGCTAAGACGAGTTGAAAATACAAATGAAAGGAAGAGAAAAACACAGATAATCAGGGTCGCTGGAACTAGGGGTGCTGGGGGTGTGGCAGTGTATCAAACACACATAATCAGGGGCGCTGGAACTAGGGGTGCTGGGGGTGTGGCAGTGTATCAAACACACATAATCAGGGGCGCTGGAACTAGGGGTGCTGGGGGTGTGGCAGTGTATCAAACACACACAATCAGGGGCGCTGGAACTAGGGGTGCTGGGGGTGTGGCAGTGTATAAAACACACATAATCAGGGGCGCTGGAACTAGGGGTGCTGGGGGTGTGGCAGTGTATCAAACACACATAATCAGGGGCGCTGGAACTAGGGGTGCTGGGGGTGTGGCAGTGTATCAAACACACACAATCAGGGGCGCTGGAACTAGGGGTGCTGGGGGTGTGGCAGTGTATAAAACACACATAATCAGGGGCGCTGGAACTAGGGGTGCTGGGGGTGCAGCATAATTGAGTTTAACTTTGGTAGCAGTAGCTATGAACATGTCTGTCGTTTGGGGGGGGGGGGGGGGGAGTGGAATCAAATAGCGGTACCAGCACCACCAGCACCTCCTCTTTCGTCCCCGTGTCTAATTATTTCCAACACAACACTATAATAATGAAATGAATGATTCACAGGGACACAAGTGGAATACGTGAGGCTGTTAACATCTAACAGTAAATCGTGCAACACATTTCCAGCAGCAGCGACATTTTCTAGCAAAAGGACACGTACCTGTAATGGCATTATTTACCTTCTGGAAGGTCAACTGGAGAAGTTTTTTGTTTGTTTGTTTTTATTTCTCACTAACAGATGGACCAGTAATAGCATTTCAAAATAGGCCCACATGATGGTCTCACACTGTGCTGTCTCCCGTTTGTGTTGCAGAGAGATGGGTTCATAATTGTACTAATTTATTTCTGCATAATAAATGAAAAAGATTTACACCATTTTAATACGGATATAGACCGTTCCCCTATTTGCATTCACTGTTAGCAAGGATACTGCTCTTCAGCTACACAGATCTTTGTATTCCGGTTGTAAAGGTATCCGTTTCTGAAGATTCTGTTTAAATGTGTATTAATATAAATGGTGATTAGATACCTTTGTTAACATTTTCACTTTTATAATGTAAAAAGGAAGCAGTGAATAAGATTTGTTTCCAAACACACTTTATTCAAACAGTGGCTATCCGCCACCACTTTGTATTTTTGCTCATAACAATAGCTCTGAAAAATACAGGACACAAGTAAGAGGGGAGTTTTAATTTAAAAGCAAGTCGTTTATAAGGGTGCTGAGCTGCATGAAAGAACACGCAGAAGTGGTCAAAATAGACCTTTTATCTTAAAAACTGAACAAATGCAAAATTCATGAGGCTTGAAGAGCGTGGGCTATCTGGGGTATCATTTGTGCAAAAAAATAAAAAATAAAACACTTTGCTGGGTCCACTTAATACATGGTTTCTGTAACCGTACTGCTTTGAAGAGCTCATCTCTTTCGAGACCCTCACTAAGTGTTTTTATAAACAGGTGTGCACAATTATCTGTGCAATTTTCCAGTGATTTAATTTACATGTTGAAGAAGATGTAAAAATGAAATTGCTTTAAAATGCAAAACCACATCTTAATATATATATGATTAAAAAAAAAAAGAAGCATGGGTTTTATAAGGTTAAGTGGCTGCTATATAAACAGGGAAAATTAAATAAATGTAGGATTTCATTAAAGCATAAAATACCAGTAATGCAATCTCCATGTCAGGGATTTACCAATATTTGTCCTACAAAGATAATTTTAAAGTAATGAGTGATCTGATTTTTAACAGTCAGCTTTCTTTCTTTCTTTCTTTCCTTCCTTCTTTCTTTCTTTCTTTCTTTCTTACACATCCTTCATAATTGTTTCATCTTCTTGTCCATATGGCTTTTAGAGATGTGGACAGTCTGGCCATCTATTGAATTGATGCATTAGAAATGGTATGTGGCCTGAAGTTATAATGCGTTAAAGCAAATGTACTTCACTACTGGCTAAAGATGAGATATATACTGTAATGGAGACTCAGTCTTCACTCTATTGTATAGCTAACATACCTTCTGCTACTTAGATATCTTCTATTGGTAATGAAAGTGTTACAGTGCACCAAGGAAAGATCTAGTGGTCATGTTCTGTTTAGGAGGTTTGGCTCCAACCATGATGTGACATTTTGTTTTTTTTAACAGTTTCCAACTCTAACCACCAGGGGGAGGTGTATTCTCGTCTTGGCTGTTGGGTGGACTAAGCATTCAAAGTAAAAGTCCCAATACAATCACCTGACCCTCCCCTCTGGCAAAACACATAAAAACTGGGTTTTCTGTTTCAGCTGGAGCCATAATATCTGTACGTTGTTATAAAGTTTTGAAACCCCATCAGTCTGTTTCGGTTATTTTTCCATTTGTTCATGCCTTACAGTGTTTTAGGCCCCTACCCATAATATCAAACACATGGCAGTAGTTACGAATAAGACACGAGTCAAGGCTCAGAATTACTCAGGAGTTAAGGTATTTATTAAACAAACCTAGTGTTTGTATGACTGCCACAAATCCAATACACTAACAGTGGATTAAATATGTGATCACAGCAATTGACTGCGGCAGCATAGGATGTACTGTTGATGTTTTGAGGTTTTTCTATAGACATGTTTTTAAAAGATACATTTAATATAGTTACCTTGAAACACATTTATTAATTGCTTTATTTAAGGTCAGTGCATTACACAGCCCTGTGTTGGAATGTAGTATTCTAGAAGCTCAGTGTTTAGAACACTGCAGTAGGGGAAGCAGGTATTTAAGCAGCTTAATAGTTTGAGTGCTGTGCGATGCTGCCGAGTACAGTGATGTATTTCTGTAGCTGAAGGATTAGGTGTGACAGGTAGCAGGCTGAATAGCTCAGCAGTGTGGAAGGTATGAGCTTCAGTAAAATCCATTTCAACAGCAGGCTTCCTCAAGCTCAGCGGTATTCAGCTGTGGCTCTTTCGGCAACCTGGTCCTTAACAATTTAATGAAACCTAGATGGGCCAATTTAATTCCAGATAAAGAGACAAATATGAGTATGGAAACCAGTGAGCTCTCAGGCAGTCGTGTCAAGGCAACAGTAGCCCTCGTTCAGTTTCGATTATCTTTGGTCTTCGTGTCTCTCACTCGGGTTGG
Source organism: Acipenser ruthenus (assembly GCF_902713425.1). Taxonomy (NCBI): domain Eukaryota; kingdom Metazoa; phylum Chordata; class Actinopteri; order Acipenseriformes; family Acipenseridae; genus Acipenser; species Acipenser ruthenus. The sequence continues at coordinate 28,455,324 of NC_081204.1, forward strand.
CTGCATATATGTGCTGGATCGGATTGAAGTTGGAAACAGTACATTGTTTGTAGAGTTACGAAATGCAACCAAAACTACAGTGCTGCCAGACATTCGATAGTTCTCTAAACCACATTCCATATGCGTACAAAATGCCTATTCTAATATACACTGTTTTAATATTGTGCTGTTTGGGGAATGAAACAAATTGGAAGTGAGCTTTTTGAGACATTGTAAAGAACCCAGGGCTCTTATTACTCTGTGGGCAGACAGTAAAACACAAGCCCAATTTTGAGGGTATTGTACACAATTCAAAAGTGTCAAAAACATTTATATGGGACTAAATTGAATAAGGACTGTCAAGCAGCATAATTTTCAGCATGCCAGAACATTCCATCTACTTGGGAGAAACATGCATGAAGAAACGTTGGTATGCTCCTGTGACCAATTTAAACCTTGCTTGCCCTCATATTTTTGATATTATTTCAGATATATGTCTACCGTTCTATTAGCAATAAAACAAATTTGGGTAGCTTTTGTATATCTCAAACAACTTATTCTTAAATGTTGATGTGCAGTCACCATATGGAAGAATAATATGATGCACATGGAACAATAAAAAAGTGTCAACAACAATACGATATACATATAAATATGGAACAAAGTAACCTGTTTAAAATTATATATATGTTGATACTATATTTTAATATATCTAGCATAGTAATTCCTGAACTATTGAACACAGTAGCAGCAACAGCTGGGAATCATGAGACAAGAGGATCCACAGGCAGTCTTTACTATGCAAGCATATTCACCCTGTCCTGAAGGCAGTTAAAGAGCTACTTAGTGCTGTGGCTTCAATAGAGCTATAGCAGTCATGTCTAACCCCCAAATACATCAGGTACACCAGAGTGTAACCATAAATCTAACCCCCCGTGCAACAATATGCCCCTAATGGATGGATGAAATGCCACATTTGTTCTAAGTGAATCTAAACAAGAAGAATACCTCACATATTATACAAATGAAAGTTGGCAGAAGCGTGGGATCTTCTCTAATGCGACTCAAGTGTGTAGCAACTTAGGCAGGGGGATCTGTATCTGTGTGGTGTCATCTGACAGTTGATTAATGTACGGTGCGATCAAAGCAATTGCTGTTATGTTATCATGAAGGGATAGGTACAGCTACTGTAAACTGAGTAACGAGCAAGGGATGAGTTTGCACAGTGTTCATCAATAACCGCAGCCATTAAGGTCTGTTAAATAGTACCCAAGAAGGTAAGGTAGTAACTAAGTGGGATATATACCACCAATACTAATGCTCAGTTCAATTTTTAATACTTGTGTATTTCTCAGTAGCAGTAATACTTTCGGTGCCATAAGCATAGCAAAGAAAAACCCAACTGGCCTTTTTTTTTTTTTTGCTCAGAATGGCAGTAGTTTTCTGGTTGCTATGAGTAGGTCACTCACAACCTCTCACCTTTTCTGGGTACGTAGCAAAATTGTATCTGACGTAAAATGAGAAGCTGAGGAAGGATTGTAGAACAAAAATACAGAGCATAAATGGAAATGTGAATAGAACCGATTTCAAAAAGCATAAACGGTAGCTTACTGCAGTAAAAGGCCTTGGGCCAAAAACAAAGTGAACGTTCCCCATTTAAGGCCTGACAAATGCCTAACAGCGAGAGAAAAGGCAGTACTTAAGATGCGAAGGAGATATTTTTTTTTCTTTCTTAACTAAATGACTACCTCAATGATATCTTCATTTGAGAGTGCAGGTTGATCTGTCTCTGTCCTATATGTTCCACATTAACTAATTATCTATGCTGCTCAGTCCATTAATTCTGCTAGTTTTATTAGCCAAGTGTTGTGCCTGTTCCTGTACTAGTGACAAGCCTTTCGAAAAGCTAATCTGACAGCTAATGACTTCATTAAGTGCGGCACACTAATTGGCTTACTTCGGGGGCTAGCGGTTAATTAAAGCAAATAAATTCACACCTGAGCATGGATTCACCCTAAAAGTGAGTTCTGGAAATAGCACAGGTTTGGGGAGCTTGGGTGTTTGAAAAAGTACTTAATATTACGAGTACAAAACAAAGAATCTAATTAAAAGATGTTTACTTCTCCGCAATGACATCAAACCTGCCGTGTCGGCTCTAGTGTATATTGAAATGACAACAGCTGAGTTTGCGGGATGCATTATACTAAATCACTATATTCTTTATTAAAGCAGTAATAAGTATGATTTAAAATCAATTTCCTTAACATTTTTTTTTTTAGCAATAACAACATTGTAACTGTCCTTTCTTCTCTTGTGCTGGAAACCTATTGTCTTGTTGCTGGTCTTCAATCTCAAGAGTTCACACTATGGTGGTCTTAGGTATACTGCCTGGACACTTTATTAGGGCTTTTCTACCAAGTTGTTTTGGCATTGCTCTGAAGAAGGGCATGTTCTCCTGGTGTACCCTGGGTCCCTTGATGACTCTGGAAGTACAAACGAATGCCCTAATTTGCCTAAGCATCTTTGCGGATCAAGTCAAAGCAACAGTGCTGCAACTCTACCCTGATGGTGATGGCTGCTTTCAAGACCCACCCATAATAGTTCAATAGGAAGAATTAAACACTATACCTGACTAATGTTATGCCATTTCCATTTGATGCAAGCTATCTAATAATACAAATACATTTCAGATAGCTATATAACATCAATATCAGGGTCTATTATACGATATATTATATATAATATATACTGTTTATGTATCATCAGTAGTAATAGAAATCACACTGTTTCTGTCTACGATGACATCACAAAACAATTGTGTGATGTCAGAATTAAGGATGTAAAACAAAATCAGTTAACCATCTGCCAGAATCAGAAAAGCAAAATGACTGAGCTGAATGAGTAAGTACAATACCAGATGCAAGATTGTGTACCCATGCTTCCCACTTGATACACAATAATAGCACAGTTATAATGGGTCAAAATATTGGTTTATAGGTAAAAAATGAAAATATTACAATTAACATTCCACTGTTTTTACAAGGTTTAAAACAAAATACTATAAAAACAACATAAAGGGACCTATTCATAAAGCTCATGAGTTATTCATATTTTGTTTTAAAGAATTTAAAAAAGTGGTCTGGAAACGAACAACAGTATTGACTATTTTAGAAATATATTTTTGTTGTAAATACCCATGCTGTCATACTGATATGAAATTCTAAATACGATGATAAAAGGTAACAACTGAAGTATTTTGAGAAACACACAAGAAAATAAAGCTGTTTATCTTAGTTATTCTTTTGTATAATAATGTAAATTTGACTGCTTTGTAGTGGGAAGGAAAGCCCACCAACACTTCTGGTACCAGAACCTGAGGATGTGACAGCATGGAGCCGAGGAGAGGAAATCCTAGTAGATCCAGAAGGGGAGAAGGGATCCTTGCATTGTGACATACCTGAGACTCTCAATACTGAGGACTTCCTCTTTACAGAAGTAACTCCCTCTTCACAGATCAGCAGCGAACAATGTATGTGTGTGTGCAGGCTATGTGCATGGTGTGAGTGGTGTGCTTCATGTGGTTCACTGTGCCTTGAGAACACAACGTTTGCAAAAACGAAACAAAAAATGTTATTGATGTAAAACTGGAAATAAACTATGAAGAATTATACAATACAGGGAGGATACAAAATGTTTATAAGTGGGTAGCGTAAAAAAAAGTGACATAATCGAAGACATAAACGCAGGTGACGAGGATCCCTAAAGACCTTTGTGATGAATATTCCCGGCAACAGGGAATGTGGGATGTTTGACTACATCGCAGGGAAGGAATGTGAAAGGTTCAGCCAATCAGATTGCCCAGGTCTGTCCAGTCTGTTTAGTCTCACTAAATTACGCCTATAGTATATTTCTATCAATAAATTATAAAATGGATAGAATCTAATAGAAATCTCCAGGTCGGCAATAAAATAAGAGACCTATCTCACTTATTAATACAGGTGATATACTTTTTACAAACATTTTGGCCAAATTAGCCAATGAAGATGAAAATGATTTAATCTACAGGAGATATTTATATTTAGCTGCTGGTTGTAACAAAACGCTGTACAGATGGAGTAGGATTAGGGTTGAGAACTATGAACAAGGGCAGCAGTTTGGAGGCTAGACTGAGCATATTGTGAAATATGATCTAGTGGAACTATAGATCAGCCATGGTTGATACAGCAGCCACTAAATCAGTAAGATGTTGTTTGCTGAACAATCCTGTTCATTTCTGTCTTAGATCTGAACACCATACTGCAGTTGTCACCTCCGCTCTCCGGTAAGTTGATATGGCCCCTTCGCTTCAGGAAGCCCCCACCACTGATAAGAAGACCCCCCAGTGAGCGCCCCCTGCTGTTTATCTACAAAGAGGTGAGTAGTGGCGGAGCCTGCATCATCAGATAGGAGTGCATTGATACTTAATATCATGTGTTATTGTTTCACAGAGAGTCTTTACCTCTAGAACTGAAAGATCATTTCAACAAAATGAAACTAGAAAGAAACTACTCAATACTTTAACAGCCCCTTCCTACAACTAAGTATCTTTATATTGTTTATTTTCTCCTGTTTCTGCCTTTGCGCTTCTCATAATAGAGCTATGAGTGATTTTATAGTTATGAATAGACTGCACAGATAGCTAAACTACAGAGAAATACAGTAAGCATTAAATAAATAATGATATGTTTGCGTGGGATTGAACATGACAAATTGATTGATGGTTCTGTGAATGCTGCAGAACCTCTAATGTTGTAGAGTTAAGTACTTTTGAGATGTTTTTTGCAGCTAATTGAAATTCTGTTGAAGCATAAAAACGGCATAAAAACAGGCTTAATAATTTGATTTAAAAAAGAGGAAATAAATGTTCATATATATATATATATATATATATATATATATATATATATATATATATATATATATATATATATATATATATATATATATATATATATATATATCCAGGAAGAAGAAAAGGAGGAAGAGAAAATGGAGGTAGCTGATACTGAGAGGTCCTTCTTGCTGCGTGTTGGAGGGATGTTAATTTTCCCAGTGCCTGTGCCTCCTCGGAAATGAAGTCACTGTCCCTGAAATCAATGATTGCCCGGCACCCAGACCAGACGTCTTCTCCAGTAGCACTTATTTTAAAATGCTTAGCTGTAAAATTAAACAGAACTATGAAACTAAAAACAGCAGTGTGTGTGTGTGTTTTTTATACCATATGAGGACCTGAACTCATCACATGACAAAGATAAGGAAAGACGTGCTTCTATTAACTATTTTCTAATGCATCAGGTGAAAAAAAAAATTTGCAAAACATAGTCATCAGTACATTTAGATGTATTTCTAAGGATGTTGCCTGTGTGCTATATACCAGAGGGTCATGGGTTCAATCCTTTCTTTCACAATATACAATACTTGAAGGGCTTAGGGGGGATGTTGGCAGGGAACTGAAGGATGATTCAGGCCCTACATGAACAGGATGTATTTACCCAGTTGTTTCCAAAACATTGGCCCCCGAAGAAGCAAATGAATCTAAACCAATGAAACTATGTCCTTTAAAACTGGTCAGGCTGTGTTCCTTAAGCCTGTATGTATGCCTTTTTAAAGAGGCACTGTCCCTAAACTATACTATCAAGTTAATATAACATCTATACTGTACTGTATACTCATTTTAATTATATACAAGAATACATTAGATAGTTTCTCATATTTTAAACTTTGTAAAAAGTGAATTATATTTTAGTGTAACGGTAAAGAGGACACTGGGACACTGCAGTTTAAGTCATGGCACTGTCTTTGGAATCAGTATTCCAAAGCATGTGATTGATCGTTTTTACATAAAATGGCTCAGCAAAGGGATGCAATGTATCAGTCTGTTGTCACCGTGGTCTTTGCTGACTGTCTGTCTGTCACTGCCTTTATGATGTCATCTGCTAAATTAATTTGTTAGTATTTTGCAGTGTTAGGAAACAATGAAAGGTATGAATGAATGCAGCTTGTTAATGGTGGATTCAGAGTGAGTATATTGCACTGTTAGTATTCTTGTGTGTATGCACAGTTATCAGAGGTACTATCATTTGATTTATGCTGATTTAGGATGTTCCCTATAATGTGAACTTCAGGCACTCAGGTTGACTGAAGCTGGAACAAGCAGGTGTAATTTTAAACATAACCACCTGATGGCAGAAAAACAGCAGTCTCAGAAGACAATGGGTTGGGTTGAAATATATAACATTTCACTAACAAGGGCTTTGTTCATTAAAGTTACAGTGTAGCTTTCATTTCTTTATGGATGTCTCACACTATTATATAAAAAAGCCTGTTGTACATACAACAAGGTGGAAGCACAGTATAACATGTGAAAGCATAGGCAAGGATGGTAACACATTGTAAAAAAGAAAACCTAACCAGACCAAAAAACAATCATAGTATGGAAAACTGTGAAAACTCTTTGGGTTGTGTCCTTGCTAAACTACAATTTAACAATGAAAGTTTTGTTTTTATTTCCAGAAGTCCAAAAAGTGCGTCGTATGTCCAAGGTAAGATATAGTGTCATTCTGATTTTGAGAGTTACACACTTGCAGGTACACTAAAACTGCAGTATACCAGTGCCGTTTACCTGCAGGCGCTTCTCAGATGCGTTGCTTGTGTTGTTTTAGATGCTGAATCCTATTCTACTGTAGTTAAGTCATGGAAGAGAGTCCCTTTTCATGTGCTCTCCAGACCTGCCTGCCCAGGCAAGAAGAAACGATCCAGACCCTCAGAAATGAATGTGAGAAAAAAAAAAACCTGAAATACATTCAATATTACACACTGGAAATATTTATTTTATCCCTCCATGCCATCATGTTTATTTTTGTTCATTTTGCTCTTGATTTTTTCCATGTTTTAATTTTTTTATTTTAACTCTAATTGAGGTGCAGTTTGCCACAATACGTTTGCTTGTAGTACTTGGTTGTCTTTTTTTTCTTCTCCATATCACTTCCTGTGCACATGACCCCATATAGTTTCAGCACGGAACACAAGTGTGAAGCTCAAGTTGGGGTCCATATAAACTGTAACACAGGAAGTTATCTGATATTCAGAATTAAAATCAGCAAAACCGCACAGGACTTGTCAGAAAGCTGCTATGCAAAGGAGCGGTAAGGAAATCTTCTTTTCCCACTTCTAACCTGTGCTGTCCCCACCAGAAACAAAACAAACCATCAGGGTCAACCCAGCCTCAGCCCATGCAGCCCTCTTTTCTTAACAATGAAAAAAGCTTGAACCAGAGCCAGAATAACCATTCGGAGCCCGTACCTGAGGAAATCAAATCTGTAATCAAGAGAGTCCAGATTTCAGGGGACATGCCTTCCTCTGTGCTGGGCATGGCTGAAACCCCCACAGGCCTAGCTGGAGCTCCCACTGCCTCTATCTGCACTATGAAAGGCATAAAGTATCCTCCCATGGGTTCAGGGGGGGTGCCTTCCTCTATCTCAGGCATTGCTGGACCTCCTCCAAGTCTTTCCATGGCCCCTTCTGAAATCCCTGCAGCTCCCAAGCTAGGGATCGATATGCCCAGAACCAAACCAGTCTGTACTGATGCATCTTTGTGGATCAAACCCACTGCCTCTACTGAAACCCACACAGCTGCAAGACCACCAGCAGCAGCCCAGCAAGAGAGCAAACCTGCAGCGTCCAGCCTGGCTGATGCAGCTCCTGCAGCTACAGCAACGAATCCTTCCATTCAAATCAAGTCTGCCAGTTCTAAGTCCTATCTGGTAAGCTTCATGTTTGTAACTTGCCACTCCCCACAGCTCTTTAAACACGCATATGAGATACAAGATTTATCTTACTGAATAACTGATTCATTCAATCTAATAGTTGTAAATGTGCATTTCTTGTGGTATTAAAAAAGGTATTAGCTTATTTACAAGACGACTATTTATTGGGTAGCTGGTTACACAACAACAAATTAATTCCTTTAATTTGCCAGCTTTGATTGCATTAAACCAACAGCACCTGTCAATCATTCTATATTCACAGTTTATTTCCTGTAACTTTATACTATGGTGTGGGGTCTATTCTCAAAGCATTTTTATCTCCCATTTGTTTGAAAGGAGAAAACTCATTTTAGATCTTTTAAAAATAATTTGAGTAAAATAATGAGGTGCATATTTTTTCTTCTGTTTCTCTTACAGCCTCCACTGTATTGGTTGCAAAGGCTCATCTGAGAAAATATACAGGCTGGCATGCCCATCACCTTCCATTCTAAATAAAGAAGGCTCTTACCCTCTATATTGCTGTGGTTAACTGCCCCCTCTTGTAATGCTCAGTGTACTATAGATCACCAAATAAATTAAACGTCCTGTTGCTGTGTCTCCAGAGTCACACCACACGTGATTTAATGGTTCTCCCATGATTCCAGTGCAATATCACTGAGCATATCAGATCCACAGGGTTTTAACATCAGTGCACTTAACTAGGGATAGAATTTTAATACAAAATTCTGCTGCATTTCATTGACGACAATATCAAGCAATGTGCTGTGATGCTGCCTCACAGTGAGCACTTCTGCAGTACGCTAGTGTCCTCTAGTGGTTAAACAAGTTTTCAGCAGCTAAACTATACTGTGACTCAATTAAACCTGCTTGCCAATCTAAAAGGCAAATATTTCCACTCCTTAAAAACAAGCTGGACTGTGCCCGAATTACAATGCACTGAACTCCTAAACTATGAAAGAATGTATTAAACAAAAACTAAGGAATTCTGCTTTAGTTGAAAACGTAACATGATTGTGGCTGAAATACTCCCATAGAGCTGTGCATTGATGTAAATGAAAGCCATTCATTTTCAATGAAAGTACAAACACCCTCATGTTGTAGATCTGTGCTTTAAATCTAAGGAGCGTCCTCCTGCTTTAATTGATATATTGACTGAATAGAGACAGAAAACTGGTAATAACATATTGAGCAACTCAGTGTTTTTGGATCCAGTCTGCCTCTAAGTTGGATTCGGTACAGTAAGGGCTGTTTTAAGCAGACCCAATATTCAGATTCTACATGCAGAACTATCAATTCTGCAATGGAATGGGCTTGCCCAGTATCGCAATCCAAGTGATTATTCTGGTCTTAATGTGCGTTATTTATTGCTTGTTATACATACACTGTTGTTCCATAAAGCCAACCATAGTTCAGTGTATGCGAGTATCAAATATCTGTCACAGCTCCTTTTAGTGAACCAGTGAGATTGCCAGGGACTGTGTGCTTGTACCTAGCAAAGAAAAATGTTATTTTCAATAATAAGAATAGTTACATGGTGTAAGCTTTATTTAAAGAAAGATGTATTTAATGTTAAACCAAGTCCAACCATGTAAAATCACTCCAGTTGTTGGCAATGTTGCCAGATTTAAAAAATAATGTTATATCATCACCCTCATTATATTTATCACTCCTACAACTGGTATCAATTTAGGAGGAAAAAAGCCTATGACTGGGGTTACTCGTGAGTAGGTTGGTTATGCCGTGTTGAAATGTTCTGACATATCAATCAGTACAATACAGTAATTTGCATGTTTGGTTGTTGACTTACAGGGGTTGATGCAATACTGTTTAATTCTTTGTGTAAACTTTTACATAAAAGAAGAATTTTGTGTACCAATGCTTATTTTGACAGGTTAATTATTAACCTTTTCACATTTTTCAGTCTGTCCCATTGAGAGTTTGAGTGTGGGATAGATTGACATGTAATGCCTGTCTCAGAAACCCCATGCTTTGGCATTGCATGCCTGTTTAAAATGTCAAGGGAATAAGGGGAAGCTGAGCTTGGGATAAAAACAGACAGAAATTCTCTAAATAGACTCCCAGTTAATTTGTTTGACAACTTAATCCATGTGAAACCAGATTCAGAATTTCAGTATTGGGGGACATCCATTCAAAAACAAAAAGTAATTTTGTATTTACATTATCAGGCAAATGGGAGCAATGAGCATAGTATCTTACAAGCTGTTCTGCTATATAAAAGATACAGTGTGCCTCCTTTGTTAATACTCTAGTCAGACTGTTGTTTGTGTTGCTGTTTCCTTTGTTAATACTCTAGTCAGACTGTTGTTTGTGTTGCTGTTTCCTTTGTTAATACTCTAGTCAGACTGTTGTTTGTGTTGCTGTTTCCTTTGTTAAAACTCTAGTCAGGGACTGTGTTATTTGTCTTGCGATATCTAGAGGAATGGCTTGGGAGCCATTGCCATACCAGGACCTTTCAAACGAGGGAGCAGTGTAATAAACATGGCAATACACAACAAAAAAAAAAAAAAAAAAAAAAAAAAAAAAAGTCTGGAAGCACAACGTCAATAATGATCTTTAATGTCAATATATACACCCCTTAAAAGAAAAATATCTTAAAAAAATTAAATGAAATAAATACAATATGATACAATTTCCACAATGTCTTTGAAGAGATTCATGAAGCCAAAGCAGCCAGTCGGAATTAGCCCCCCCACCCCCCCCCCCCCACCCCATGTCAATTCTTCGTCAGCTAGCCGGCCCGTGATCTTTAGGGAGCTTCACTGAAGTACCGTAATATTCTCATTGCTGGAGCCTTGCATCAATCCCCTTCTCTACATCAAATAAGCTTTTCCTTTCCAGATTCCGAGATAGACTGCTGACCTGACTTAGTAAAACAGGATAAATAAATAAGTGTAACAGACGAGAATCCTGTTCATGTCTACAATACAAAATCCACCCAAGTCCTGTTGCTGACAGCACAGAGGAATGCAAGCCTTTCAACACTACGTGTTATATACACAAGTGTATGAGCTTCCACTGCTGGCCTCTGCATACACACACACACTGTGCAATTCTACATCGATTGAAATCTGAAGTATTCTTGCTGCTGAAGGTTAATTATTTCAATAGCTTTTTTCCTGTACTTCTTACCTACGAATTCAACACTCAGGAGATGACGGCCAAAGGATCATCAACTGCCATTTGAACATACCTATTACACAACAGACTACAGAGACAACAGTTGAAATGACTTATCTACACCTCTTACTCCGACTCATTCAGCGGAATGCACATTAATTCTTTATTCTGATGGCCAAGCTGGGATTCAAACACTCCTTGCTCTTATCCCTCTATACAGTATGTTACCATAAAACCACTCTACCTTCTCAGTTCTCACCCAAACTAGGACGAAATCTTAAACACAAGTCTCCAGTGCTTTGTACCTTGATCTGCCTCCCCCACCCCAAGCTGTAAAGCGGATTAACCTCAATCAGCGAAGAAAAATAACTAAATAATAATTCACCAAGCAGACTCGGTATGCTTACTATACACTGCTCAGTGATCCACATCTAGTGACCTTTATCCTTCCAAAGACTCCTCACTCCAGAGTGGTCAGCAAGTTGTACTACCTACCATGATAGTTCAAACATTCCCATACCAAGCATTCTTTTAAATATAACTGGAAACCGCTTACACTGCACCTAGGAAATTGACTGGCTTCCATACAGTCTTCTCAGCATGATCTATATGAAGGCTAACATGGATATTTTATACCTGTAGCTCATCCAGATGACGAGTTCTGAATTATTTATGTTTTTCTTTTAGTAGCTTTTTTAATACCAGTCCTGGAAATTCATGAACGCCAGGTTCCATAATGAAGCTGGAAGATCTCAATGGGAGGAGGAATTTGAGAAACAATGGGGGGCTCCGGTTTACAGGCGTCTTTATAGTCATGCCTTCCACTCTATGATCTTAATAAATGCTGCTTCCTCTACTTCTGGATTTATTTAGAAATGACATACAGTTTGTTTAAGAGCTCCAAGGTGACCAGTCACAGTGAATGGACGTTACAGTTGGTGCATCCCCCCCCTGCAAGTAAACAGACTCTGAACTATTAGTGAAATGCTAGTTCCTGCAGTACACAATATGCATCTTCATTATCATTATTATTATAACTATCAGTTTTGAAAGCAACCCAGACAGGCATTTTGCAATAGTTACTGACACTGGTGCCATGGCCAGAGATGGTTGCTGAGACAATAGGGGAGAGGGAGGGACAGGGAGAAGGGGGCAGGCGAGCGGGTCAAGGTAAGGTAATTATATTAATAATCATAATAAAGAAAACCAAAACAACCCAAAGATGATTTTCACTACAAGTCTGTGGACGTTAGTTTCTTCATGCCCCTTCGCTGGGCCAAGCTGGAGGCAGCCACAGGTTCAAGCACTGGCTGGCACGTCTTGTGGTTCAATGCGGAATATGTAGCAGCCATTGCACCCTGTCCAGAGACAAAGAAAGAAGATGACAAGCTGCTATCAGATCCAGAGGACTTGCTCACACAACTGGTACGTAAGCACTGATGTTCCACTGTGATCATTCCCGGTTAGATAACTGATCACAGAGATCCCCAGCCAAGAACGAGAGTCAAGATTCTAAAGTACAGGTAGCTTTTAGAGAGCATCTACCTGTGTGATAATGACCGCTCCACCTGAACCTAACTGGCTGAGACGATCCTTGGAGTTTCTAATTCACTTCACTTTTTCATAGTTTGCATTCCGGATGCGTACAAGGAAGTCCAGACTCGCTTACCTTGACCAGGTGAGGTGCATCGTGCCTGTTGAGCTGGTAATGAGGCAGTTGGTCCCTGTATGCTATCCAAGAGTGTTTTAACACTTGCGCTGCAGTGTATCGCTGGTGAGGATCTACATGAAGCATATGGGACAACAAGTCCTAAATTTGGAACAAAATTATCACAGGTAGGATCACGATTAAAATTCAGAACCCTGCAATGACCAAGGAATAAAACCAATTGTCACTAACCACATTATATTACCAATAGAGTTCTAGAATTGTGTGCATTAGTAGGGTATTAGTAACATGGTGCTCTGTATCCCTAGCAGCCCTGTTCCATCATACCAGGGAGACTGAGTGAAGCGTCTCTGTAACCTCATGCCCAGGCAAAGGGATTCAATGGATACCCACTTGTCCGGACAGTATAATTGTATGACATGATAACTGAGTTTAGCACTTGACCTACAATTACTAGATACCAGCATGCCTCTTGTAACAATTGTAATTCGCCCTGGATAAGGGCGTCTGCTAAGAAATAAATAATAATAATAATAATAAAAATAAAAATAATAATAATAATAATAATAATAACTGAACTAAAGAATAAAAATCCACAGTTATCACAGAACTGACAAGCAGCAGATTGTTTCATCCAAAAGCTGACAAACAAAACCAACAGATATTAAGCTGATAGAAACAATCAAACAGGGACGGTGTGTGTAGAAGTTTGATTCACCTTTGATTTGTCTGAAACGGTGTCCCAGTTGCCTCCGCTCAAGGAGAATTTCCCGCTGCCTATTCTCAGCAAGATCTCCTCTGGGGTGTCATTGGGTCCGTTGGCAAAAGGGGTATAGCTGCAGGAACGAAAAACAGTTTAATTGTAAATATTTTAAACAATGTGGCGATATTAGTTTTTAAATTACATTATACAAAACATTCAGTATTTTTTTTGTTTGTAAAAAAAACAAAACAAAGCCCCACTCATCATCAAACATTATGCCCATTGCATATCAACTAGCAGCACCTGCTGAATACACAAAAGGATCACACAATAGTATTTTAAGTCTTCCTTTACATACCCTGCCAGCATGGTGTATAACAGGACGCCGAGACTCCAGATATCACATGCAGCATCGTAGCCCTGCCTCATGAGGACCTAAACCCAAACAAAGCAGAGTTATCATCGGCACCCACTCCTAGATCACCTCGAGAGCACACGCCTTGCTGAACGTACCTCTGGCGCGACGAAGTTGGCTGTATAGCAGGGAGTCAGCAGCAGCCCGTTCTCTCCACGCAGCTGTTTCGCAAATCCAAAATCGCAAATCCTGATTGAATCTGGATTCCCAGAATCCTCCATATACAGAATATTGCTGGGCTTCAGATCCCGGTGCACAACCTGCGTCAGACACACACTCATTTATTAATATATTTACTGAGTGCCACAAAACCTTATTGTTAAATCAGTCGCAGTTTATATAGAAAGTGATCTTTATAACTCGGCAACTTAAATTGTTTAATTAGGTCAAACTGGTCATTTCAAAAGGCATATTTAGTGACGTTCTGTAATGACAAATAAAGATTGAGTTTGTATTGAAATGGTGTCTGCTTTAATTTTGTGTGATCCACATGTGCTGTACTATGGACGTCTCCAACATAAATACTCCATTTCCAATATACATATACATCTATAATACTGATCTATCTCCAGTCTACAGTCTGTCACTGTTCACTACAGAAAGGCGGTCCTTTAATACAGGAAGGATAAGGATTTAATACAGGACTGTGACTTACTCCTTGACAGTGCAAGTAGTCGACAGTTTTAGTGATGGTATAGAGGACAGCGCTGGCTTCCCGTTCAGAGAAGTATTTCTGTCGGAGAATCTTATCCAGCAGCTCTCCCCCTTTCATCAGTTCTGTGACCAGGTACACAAACCGGCCTTCATCATACACCTGCAGGAAACAAGAGGGGAGACCTTCAAACAGGCAGCAGCAGACCCAGCTGTGCACGACTCATTATACTTTCCACACACTTACTCGGACTGTGTGCTTAGTAACACTTGAGCATGGATAACTTACTGTAACTGTTGGATATGTACAGTATGAAAATAAAAGGCATTTTTAATAAACCTACAACAAAAGTTGGAAGGAGTGCGATATATTTGAATGCTTGGCAAAGCTAGATCGTAGAAAGATTTAGAGCGTTAGGATAAAAGTTTCTATGATAGACATGCAAAACAAACCCAATGAAGATACACATATACAGTGTATGATTCAATGATAACAAGGAGTAAGTTGACAATTTACCAAAAAAAGAATGAGATGGTTTCAGTGCCAGTAATAGGTCAAGTCTCTTGCTACGGAAAGATGCTAAATAAAGCAGATCAATATAAAGTCCCACTTACATCCTTTAGAGTGATGATGTTCGGATGCTGCCCGTAACGCATTAAAATCTCAATCTCCTCCGATGGATCTCTCTTGCTCTTGTCTATTATCTGAAGTTCAGAAAAGATATGACAAGGTTAACCTATTAGAACACGTTTAGTATAAGGCACATACTTATCACTGTGCAAAATAACGCTCAAGAACTATACTGTTAAATACCGGACTTCTGCAACTAAGTAACTACTTGAAACTATTACTATTCATGAATCAACTGTGACGTTGCTGCCCTCTGGCGTTTCTTTTTAAAACTGTTGCTGCTACTGCTATAAGGCCTGTGCTTATTGTATACTTACTGTGATTCAGATTTGGAATATTGGGAATCCTAATTTTATATTTTCATGTAATCAGGGCACCAAATCATATCAGAAAATCTTTCCTAAATCCAGTAGCAAATCCATTTTCTAATGGATCAATACATGTTTTTCATTGATGGTAATACACTGCCGTAAGCGGAGCCGGTGACCAGTACCTTCACAGCGAACTCCATGCTCGTGACTCGGTGTATGCATCGCTTGCAGATGGAGTAAGAGCCCACGCCGATGTCTTCCTTCAGTTCGTAGATTTCAGCAAACTGGGCGTTGCTTTTATGCATCTGCTGTGAAGCAAAGGCAGGGTCCTTAGTTAAGGATTTTTTTTTCTCCAGATACAGCAAAAATAAGGTCCATGAACACAGTAATGCCAAACTATTAATGTTGGTCGCATCTTACTTAAGTCATTAAAATGGCCCAAACCGACAATTTGATTTTTTTGTGCATGGCATTGTGTACCATCGTGCATATAATTATATCACTTGCAATGTCAAACAGCAGCTCAGCAGTGTCCAGGGAAATGCTCACTGTATTAAGGGCTCAATACACAGGCATACTTAGTACATTTCTTCAGTTACACAAAAAACTATAAGCCACCACCAGTTCACAAATTATGCAACTACTAACTTACTGTGTATTGTGAACATCATAATTTTGGCTTTGCATCTGGCACTTTCAAAATGACCAATTCTCTTACAGTACAGTAAGGATTTACCTGAACGATAGGTAGTATGTTCACATGCGAAGAGCCTTTACTTTCTTCCAATGAGACAGGGGCCACAAAGCTAAAGCCTTTGAACAGCTGGTGGGCATTAGCACTGGGGGGTACACCAGGAGAATCTGCCAATAAAGCAAACAAGAATATCAATAACACACACAGCTGTAACGATCAGAGATCAGCATGATGAAAAATTAGGCTCACGATCACCTCCCATCC
This sequence comes from Acipenser ruthenus, assembly GCF_902713425.1. NCBI lineage: Eukaryota > Metazoa > Chordata > Actinopteri > Acipenseriformes > Acipenseridae > Acipenser > Acipenser ruthenus. Next base: position 28,471,584 of record NC_081204.1, read on the forward strand.
TGAGCCTGTAATAATGTGATATACATTTCTAAAGTGAGGCCAACCCCTCCATACAGTCTATTTCCAGGCTCTTATACCCTCAATAACTGTAATAACATGTAAAATATTTAACGTGACATAAGGTTGCAAGTATGGATGAATGCACGCCTTAATGTATTTCTAGATCGTGACACTGATGTTACGAAGTTTACCCACAACTGGAGAAGTGGTTCTCCAGATATGTGTTAAACTCTAAAGTGTGAGACGCTAACGTAGGAGATATTAATGCTTGATGTTTAAATTAAAGGAGGAGGAGGGCTCATTTCCCTTTGTCTTCCAAAAGAAGAGGGATGACATTTATAAACCAGTTTTAATTATCACACTGCCAGTAAATAGATTTTAAATCTGATGGGAGGATGAATAAATATTTTGTTATTGGCGATGTTGGAATCAGGACAGGTCTTTGAAATCTTACATCTCACTTTTCACTGGAGATATGAAAGAAAGGATGTACCATTCCTCTGTTGAAGTGTCTGAATCTGCTTTGTGAAACCTTTGATTGCCCCATTTCAGGTTGATGCTTATATTGTACAATGAATAATTCTGTACTATATATAGTTTGCATAGTTCTGTACTAGTAGTGATCGACAACACAATGGGATGTTTTACCCATTCTAAAAACATTGATACCTTTTGGCGTTTTGGCTGTAAATTCTGGGTCAAAGCAGAACGTGTCATCTGGTTTTCCTGCAGCAGGTTTAAAAGGAGGCTGGATTTCTCCTCGATACAGTTTCTGAAACCAGAGCAAACACAACAATATTGTAAAATGAAATGCAACGCTACCCTGGAATGCTCTGGAAGCACATGTTGCTGGTGCATGTTGATTTGTACTCTGGGGATCAGATTAACCCTTTGCGGTCCATTGTCGGACTGGGTCCGACATTGCAATTATTCCTCACAGGTCCTTTGTCGGACTGGGTCCGACATCATTATAGCAACGCAATAAACGGGTGTTTAGTCGTTTTTTCTCCGGAAAAAGCCGAGAAAACCATTCAATTGCCGAGTGGTAGCGACAGGAGCCGAGACAAGTCGGAAAAAAAAAAAAAAAAAAAAAAGGCGTATTTCATGAATAGTCATACATGGTATCAGGTATCAGATAATGGGCGTCCATAATAAACAAGCTGGCTAAGTGCGTCAGCGCACTGAGACTATCATGGACATTTGCAGAGCTTTTTTCAGATGTTATAGTAATAAAATAATGACTTGGATCGCATTATTGAGGAGTTTGGTGATAAAACGAGTGATCTGGAGATGATCGATCGGTATGTACGACTATTATTATTATTATTATTTATTTCTTACACAGCTGAACGCTATAGCAAACAAAAGGCTGGGGAGGGGCTGGAGATGCCTAGTGTGTGCTTTGTTGATATGCAGGGCCATTTAAACCCGTTTGACTGTGAAAAAAAATACTTTTAAACAGCGCGTATAAAATTAACTGCGCGTGTGAAAATTAATTAGACCTGGCGTGCCTGACGCGCGATTAATAAATGGACCGCAAAGGGTTAACCTTGTGAACGTTAAGAGCTCCTGGTTTCCTCTTTGAAGCTTAACAAAGTGCTGCAGGTTTATAAAAGCTGCATGAAGAGCCCACTAAGTGTGCTCTTTTGAACCTAGCCCTCTGTCTAAGTGCTGTGTTGCATTTCAAAATAAAAAAAAATATGAAGAGAAAAGCTTGGGCTGTTTCTGTCAAATTGATAGAAAAAACAGCTTTTTAACAGACCAGTCTGAAGCCACATGGTGATATTCCAAGAAGACCAGTTTGAGTATCACTTTTGAAATGACGTGCTGTAAATAACATTAGGTCATGAAAATGAATCGGAAGTTTATCAGTCGGAAGTCCACCTTTGAGACCCTAGGACAGATCAACTGTCATGAGTGCTCTTAAAAAAAACAGTATTATTTTTCCTGGTCTCCCAATGATGCCCAGGAGTTCAGGACATGTAATCCAACCACAGATTGTTCGGTCGATATGTTGCTGCCAGCTCGTACTTGAAGACCAGCCTCATTAGGACATTGCTTCATTCTTTAAATATTATCAGTACTTGGTTTTAGACAAACTTACTGGGTCAGTGAACAGCTTTGCATGGGACAGTTCAACAACCCAGTGTCCAGAATCACAAGTGATATCATTATATGTAGCTGTGGTTTCTTTCTGTTTGCTTACAGGGGTGACTAAACTGTCGTAAGATAATTAACTTACATTCCAGTCGATTGTTGAAAAGAAGGCATGTCTCTTAATTTCTTCCACGCCGTCAGAGCCAGCCCCTGGAAGAATTATGAAGACTATTAATGCTCTTATCAACTAAAATCCAAAAGGAATTGGAGATACTGTCATCTTTGTCCTGTATTAAACAGAACAGTAGACATGTGTTATTTATGTTCTACCATTCCATGGGGTGGAAATAAGACTCCCATTGTATAGCAGTTTGATCCATTACTGGTTTTACTATAAGTTTAATAAGACACCCCTGACCTTGTTACCTACACACTGTGGCCAATCAAGCTCGTATTAAAACCTGGAATAGGTGAAACTGCTATGCAATACGGGTCTTATTTCCATCCTTGCATTCAATTAAATGTACAGATTCACCAAAAAGTAATAAGAACTCACCCAATCGATTTGCAGGATTCCTTTTGAACAGCATTCTAAGAAGACTTTGAGCTTCAGAACTTAGAAACTGCGGCATTCCTAATTTAGCTCTAATATAAAAAAATAAGACAAAAACTGAGATTGTAAGATTGGAATGACACCTATAACCAAATACATATTATATTACTTTTTTATTTGTTTGTAATGGGAATTAAGGTAGCCAACCAAAACATTACTAGTTGGAATTGTTTTTTCCGTTCTTTAAATTGCTTCCTTGCCCTTAAATGATCCCCTGCTTGCTTGAAGAGCCTGTGAGAGGACAGCACTTACTTCAGGATCATGCTCATCGTCTCGTTCCTGTCTTTGCCTTGGAATGGCAGCGTACCAGTGAGCATTTCAAACTGCATGGATTAAACAGAGAGAGAGAGAGAGAGAGAGAGAGAGAGAGAGAGAGAGAGAGACACACAATCATTAGAACACTTCTCATAAGCACACACAGACAAATAAGTTTGCATGCTGTGAGATAAAAGACCACTTTAAGGTCCCAATATATATTTTGAAAAAAAAAAAAAAGAAAAAAAAAATTGACCATTTACTTAATGCTCTTCCTCTCTAACCCCTGCTGTACAGCATATAATAACTGTGTTTGTTTCCGACAGGCAGATTCCAAACAGAAGAATTTCCCCAATAACCTGTTCTAAAAACACTTATGGATAGGGATAAACACCACAAGATGTGCAATCGCTGCGTCAATTCAACAATGAGTGGTTTATGTCTTCTTTTTAAAGATATGCAATTGGCTACTGCTGATTTTACAGTTCTACAGTCTACTCCATAACAGGCATTATTATCACGGCTAATTCCATGGTTCTAACAAACAAGCCACACACTGCACTGCAGCGTGACCTACCATTAGAACACCCAACGACCACCAATCAGCACTCTGTGTGTGGCCCCGTCTGTTGACCACTTCAGGTGCCATGTACTCCACTGTTCCACAGAATGAGTATGCTTTCTTATCCTGGTCAACAGATTCTTTACTGAGCCCAAAGTCTGCACACGACAGAGAACAGCGTTAAAATGATCAAATAAGATAGCTACTAAACAAGGAGAAAAAAAATAAAATCAACACAGTTACTTAAGCTCACCAGCACTACTTTTACACTGTATGACGTTGCTTTTTCTAGTAGCTGGTTTAACTTGTATAATTCTACAGGGCAAGGCTGATGCTCAAGAAACATACAGGCTTAGTTTTAATGTGATTCATGGCAGGGCCTGTTTATACTACTGTATATATTATTAAGGGGTTGCACCATCATGTCTGGGATTAAGATAAAACCCTGTGACGCTGCAATCCGATTGGAGGATTACAGCTGGGAAAACCTAGCTTTCATCACCATCATGTTGTATTCCTCACAATGGCTTTAGAGGCTCACACAGAGGTGTTTTAAAAGATCCACTGCCCCATAATCATGTTCAGTTTCACACTGAATTCCTTCCATAGTTTATCCTATTGTCAACTCTACTCACAGAACAGTGAGACACAAGCTGGCTAGCACTCTTAGAACCTGCTTGGAACAATGGCACACTTTATTCTATGCACTGCTACTACCCAAGCCTTTAATAACTGTGTCTTAGGAAGCAGAACTGTAACTAAAACAGCAAGTTCAAGGCGTTATTATTTGTATTTATTATTTTAACTGTGCCCCTGCAGATGTCTAATCAATCAGTCAGAAGGAATGTAAACATCACACAGTAATTATAAAGTATTTGGTTTCTGTTTAACAGAAATGCACCAGTAGATTAGAAGTCTCATATACAGTTAATACATCTTAAACACTAACACTAATAAAAGCATCTTGTGTGACTAAATGAAGCTGGTATCTCTTTCTGTTACATCAACAGGCTTTGCACCAACAGCATGTGTTTATCAAAATCAATAAAACAACAAGTGACATGCACTAGAAAAATATGTTTATATGTAAATATAAATAAATACATACCTGTTAACTTGATATGTCCTGCTTCATCAAGCAAAATGCTGAAAATTAAAATCACATTCTCCAATACAGATACACAAATAACATCCGCACGATAAACACATTGAACATGAACACATGGTCAGCAGTATCGCCAACCTGCCATGGCAAAATCACATGGCACTGCCAAAACATGACACACTGCCAAGCAGATCACTGGGGGTACTTCTGAAGTACTTACAGAAAGCTTGACAATGAAACCGCAGTAGTTAAAAATGCACTGAACATATACATAGTTAAAGACAAGCCTCATGATCCCACATGTTAAAACAAATGAAAAAAAAACTATACAGTGCTTAAATTAAATTAAAAATGATTATATTTATTTATCACTTTAATTAAAAAAATCTGTTTAGCAATTTACAACATATGAAAAATGCAGTTTGTCCAGCTGGGTTTGATGTTTCAGCCCCAGTACAAAAGATTTTGATTAAATCTGGAAAATTGTAGCCGTGTAAAATTTTTGGCAAGTTGGCAATACTGTTTTAACTAAAAACAAATTATCAGCAAAACATGTTCTCGTTTTCTAACATTCTCATTTCAAATTCCCTTATGAATACAAATGTTGCATTACTTTAAAACAGCAAATAGATAACATCCGATATATGGGTTTAATTTAAGAAAGTAATTCATGAAAATGCATCTCTGTAAATAATGTTACTTTGTGTTCGCTCTATTGCTTTCAAGAGAGGCACAGAAGAAGGCACTGAAAGGTAATGTTGCAAAGCAAGAGGAATACTTTACTTTTCGGGCTTCAGGTCCCTGTAAACAATGCCTAGGTTGTGCAGATGATCCAAAGCAAGGGCCAGCTCTGCAAGGTAGAATTTCACATCCTCCTCTGTAAACATAACCTAATAAGAACTGGATAGATTTACCCTCCGGTCTCCGTTTGCAGTCAATTCAAATAACAGAAAAATAAAATAAAATAAAAAAGACAAGCAATTTGTTTCCACACCACGGGTTCTTAAATGGGAAGTCCCTCATTAAAGTTTTTCCTTTCACCTCAAACCAGAAAATAAATAGTTTAAAATCCTGGAGTGAGTGTTTTCTTCTATGAGGGACTTCCTGTTTAAGTTCAGCAGCAATGTATATTCTGTCCAATAGAGTTACAAATCTGATTTAATACAGATAGGGCTGCTCCACCCTCAGTGAGGAGTCAGGAAAACCAGTGGAAGCTGATGTATTTGTCTTGTAGTTCAGATTCCTGCTGTATCGTTTTCGGTTTCAGTCATCATATCCTGGTGACATTTTAAAACCAGTCTGTTCCCTCAGTCGAGCTCTGTGAATCACTAGACAGTGTAAAGTTATTATAGCTGTACGTCTGCATCACTTTCTGCCTCTGGCAGGGTCAGTAACAAATGTTTTATTAAATTACATCCACTAGGGCACAGTGTTATCGGGAGACAAGATAATGGTAACAAACGTATTGCAATCAGATGTATTTGGAGGTTAGACATGTTTGTGAGAGCTCTATTGAGGCCACCGGGAGTTTTTTTTAAAAACGTCGTCATCAGGAAGTGAGGACTAAGACGGAAAACCACGAAAGTGAATCTAAAAAGACAGCAGTTCACACGACTCTGGTATTTCATGCCCGTACCACAGTGCTATTTAAATAGAGCTCCAGGGTTAGTTTAATTTCAGTAAATAATTTTCAGATTTTGCGCTGCAGCACTTTATAACTGAGCACTTCATGTTAACCTTTCACATTACGAGACTTTAGAAATCCTGTCACTCTCTTCAGAATATGTAGCAGCTGAGACTGGGTGCTGTGCCCCAAGTTGTTCTTCTTTGATAACAGCATGACTGGCACACCACATAATGTTTGAGTTCCTAGGTTTGAGTTTGAGGTCCTAAACCAAAAAAAACAAAAACAAAGCTTACCTCTTTGGATAAGCGAGTAAAAACGTCTCCCCCCCTGAGAAAATCCAATATTAAGTACAGCTTCCCTTCTGTTTGAAAGGCTGCAATTCAAAAAGAGAGTGTTTAAACAGGGTACAATGTCCCACTGTATCGGTCAATAACTAACCATTCTATACTATATCATATAACCCATCCTACCCATAATTATCTTTCCAATGCATTTTAAAGCATACATATATTTATTAAAATCAACCCAAACAGGCTTTTTTTTATCCAGTACAGTTTTCAATACACAAACCTGAAACAGAAATCATTACCTTCATACCAGCAATCTGTTTAACTTGTAGTTTGTTGGGCAGTAAACATATTTAATAAACTCGCCAGTAATCTTAGTATTAGTAGTTCCTTCTTTCATGAAAACCATTACGAATGCCTTGCAATCAACATAATAACTAAGAAACTGCTACAAGAGAAATATCAGATCAGGACCGTTAAGCAGAGCAGTCTAAAAAAGGACTGGGGGAAATTAGATTAAAAAACTAAGCAGTATCGTAAAGATAAGGCTTTTGCATTAGCTTCAAATGATGCAAGCTCTCTGCAAAAGCAAATTTGCTGCTGCAAGTGAAGCTGGCAAATGTCCATGTCACAGAAAGATGCAAGCTGTGTCCACAGCGCAGGACCTCAGAGGACAAGGGGCCAGGTAGGGGTAATCAGTTCTGACACATACAAAGGAGCTTTGCCCAAAAGGCAGTTAAAACCCAAGAGTGAAACTTTACAACATAATTCAGCACGAAGTAAGCCTGACATTTCTTGCAAGAACACGGTCAGCCACATGGCAAGCAAGCAGCTATAATCACAAACATATATCCATTGATTCTTTAAGCAGATATTTTCAAAGTGATCACTCTAGGTTAATAAGGAGTAGGCCCCAGGTACTGCATAGATTTAGGAATAGACTTACCATAGTGCAATTTGACAATAAAAGGATGATTTACTTCTACCAATATATCTCGTTCCATCTTTGTGCGAACTCGATCCCGAACTAAAAAAAAAAAAGAAACAAAAACGGAAGAGAGAATGAAAGGGAGGTTGCCAGAGTTAGTGCCCGAGACACAGCTTTTAATATCCTAAAACAAAATAATTGAATGCCCTTGTGTAAGACACCTCATCTGTTTAAGGCTCAGGCAATTCCATCACTGTAATTGAATAAAATCTAAATGCGATACATGTCCTTGTCCCCTATTAGAGTGCCGATCCCTGCTGCACCTGGCTAATGCAATGTGTCAGAAAGGCAAATGGAATTGGTGCCAGCCCTGTATCAAAGACCTGTTTTCAGACACCTTGCTGTTCACACTGACAACCGATCCTGTCATCTTCCCTTAGCTCCTGGACATCAGCCTTCTTTTACTGGGCCTTATTTGTATTTCTCTCATTTCTCTTTGCCTTTCGCTCTGAATCACTGTGACACCAAGACGCGTAGGAGTAAGAAACTAATAAACAAAGGGATGAGGCTTCACGGTTCTACCCTATTCACAGCTTAACATCTGGGCCCTTTCTGGAGAATATTAGCCAGCGTTGAACTCTGAAAGCATTATCTGTACCCAGGATGTGGTTGTTCGAGACAGGCAGCTCATGAATTAAATCCACAGGGTTCTGCTTTCTTGAACATGCTGCTACCAGCTTTGATTAGATTCTCGGCCGACGTCACTGTCTAAAATTGCTTGTTTGTCAGCATTCCTTGATACTAGCCTTTTTCCTACTGCCACTAATGCCTCTTGGAAATGCCCTCATGTATAAATGTGTTGCATCATTTGAGTTTTGCCTGCAGTTACAATGTGCGTGTCTGAGCCTCTCTCCCCAGGACAAATTAGGTTTTCATCTCAGACAGCAATATATTTCTGTCCAGTAAAAATACAGCCAGTTTCTCAGAACACCTTAACACTGAGAGCGCATAACAAATCTCCAATAAGCACAAACAGGAACAGCTTACCTTTTAACGATGCTTTTTTCAGCACTTTCATTGCATAAAGCTGCCCTGCATCTGGGCCCATTATCTTTCTCACCAGAAAGACCTACCAAAAACAAATAAGCAACAGTTAACAGTACAAATGATGTTACACTTTAACAGTGCTAGTACAAGAGTCAAGTAAACAGCACTAGCAACTTTACTGATTTAAAATGGCTTAAATACTTTTAAGAGAGGGCGCTTATATTAGCTGCTTTACAACAGCAATTTTGCTCTTACTGGCTTGCATTTGCAGTTTTATTAATTGTCGTTATACTCATTATTTAGCCTGTGGATACCAATTGCAACATATAACCTTGTTCATGATCTGTTCATTAAATTATATTAGAAGGCACAAAGTCCAGCTTGTAGTACAGTATATGTAGCCTACTCAAGAACAGGGATGCTGCTTTGTGTGTGTGTGTGTGTGTGTGTGTGTGGAATGCACACAGGAGCAAATTCCAGTCAATTTTATCTATCAGCATTCCGGCGTGGTATGTGGGGGCACTGTGATGTCCAATAGCCCAGAGTCAGGTCAGACACAAATTCAAGGCCCCTTTGGTGTTTTCAAGCCCACAAAAGTTGTCCAAGACAAACATTGTGGGTGTCTTTAGGGGGAAATGCCTCAATAAGAGCCATATTCCTAAACCTGGTTTTACAGCAGAAAATGTACAAATGTAAACATACAAATCGACAGACACATTTGCAATGATATTTCTACAGAGCCACACAAGATCAAGAGGTGGTAGCTTTGTAAAATTACTGGCACAGCGGGTTCATTTTTATTGTGCGATACCCACAACTCGACTCACAGGGATTCTTAAATAACGTGAAGTCATTCTTGAAGCCTGAAGTTCATGTCAAGTGCAATGTATAAAAGGAAAGCTCATGTAAGAAGCCTCTCTGTGAATAGACTCACCTTCCCAAATGACCCCTGGCCCAGGACTTTAAGAAGTTCAAACTGAGAGGGAGCTGCTTTTTCACATCCCTCTTTGACGTGGTGAGTGATGGGGATTTCCTGAAAGGTGCCTTCATCCTAAATGAAACAACAAACACTCAGTAAATCAGTTCCCATTTTTAAAAAGCACTAAAGCCTGTCCAGAGGTTAGCTGAGAAATACAAAGGAGTCATGGGAGAAAATAAATAAATACATGTAATGAGAAGCATACATGATACTGTATCTATGGGTGTCTCCACTCTACAGTATGCCTGCTGGCAAAGTCAGAACGCCGCAGCAGCTGTACAGCTCAAACACTGGGAAAATAATAAAAGTTTTTATTCCAACTGGGGTTAAAGTGAAGAACAACACTCAAAGCCAGAGGATTTCCCAAGTCTGTGCCGAGGACAGTGGACCATTGCATCGGATACCCATCTGTTTCTTATTAAGTAGCCCAGCCAATACAGTATTCATGCTTTGATTCACCTCAGTATCTCCTAATTACTTCCATTGTGTGCATGTTTGGAGACTGCGCACAGCACCCCAGTGACTCTGCCTCTCAAGCCCACGATGGGCCTGTGTGTTTGACCAACAATCACTATATTGATGAACTGAGTGCTCAGCCAGTCCAGAACAAGATGTATGCTGCTAGATATCCGGAGAAAGAAAAGAAAATCATCTTGAATAATTAATCAGGATGTGATCCCAGAACAAACCATATATCTGCAGGGAGGGAAAAAAAAAAAAGAGATGAAACTTTAAAGAGCCTTTAATCAGATTAGTCTCGTGTAAATCTGCTTCTTACATTATTAACCAGCAGACCTACACTGGACTTATGGAGACTGAATGTCCTCTCTTACTGTGTGTGTGTGTGTAATTATATATATATACACACACACACACAATAAAATACCCAAGAAAGATAAAACGATAACATTAATAAATATAACAGTGTAAATGGGCCAATCTGTGTTTCCCATTAAAACAAGAGTGGGTGTTTGCGTGTGTGTGCCAACACGTCTGTATTTTTCAGGGATGGGATCCAGGCATTCCAAAGTCGGAAAGATCTGTGAATTGGGGGAAATACTGAAACGTGCAGTATTTTTGGGAATGAAGAAAACCTGTTTCCTAATTTAAACACCAGAAGTAAAACAATTCTGAACACAGTCATACCTGACACATTATAAATAAAACTAGCTTTAGAGAAGTTGGCTGCGTGTTCAAGCAGTGTAAACTGCGTGAGAAACTACAATTAAAAAGCAGGAGGAGCTCTGCGACTTCTCAAGGGGTATGTAGTGGGTACACAAGTTACCAACATCCCTCAATGCAGTGGCTGCATTCAGTCTCCTGGGTGCGCCTGGAATGGCAACACTGGAAGAAAACCACCAATGGTCACTGGCTGAGCACAAGAAAGTAAATGCAAAACAAAAAAAAAATGAATACTCTCATGTCTGATTTAAGAATTGATAAAAGAAACCTAAAAGATCATAGCTCAAATCCATCATTTTTGTTCAGTAGCTACGATGTTTTTACTCTCAACCAGCGATACATTCCGATTCTCATTATCCCCTTGACATTGGACATGCTAAAGAACACCCTTACCCACCCCCACCCCCATTGTAGTGCAAGGGACAGTAGAGTACTACAGTACCTAATGTATCAACAAGTGAATCCTTGCAGAGCATATTTTTTTTTATTATTTGTTGTGTTTGCAGTGAAGGCTGTTAACATTTCGCCCCTATTTCCTACACGGGTGTTAATTCGTTTCCATCTTGTTAAAGCACAGCCAGCACATTAGCATCTCAAAGAGAACTGCAAAACCCCACCGACTCTACAGCAAAATTATTTTCTTTCTATTTATTATAGCCCCAAGCTTCAAACATTCCCATTGCACACAGTCAGCAGCAGCAGCAGCAACAACACCATTAAAACGCAGCACTATTACTGTTCCTGCTTGTCAGGATTTATTTACCTTACAGACTTCAATAGTAAAATCCCCTGGAAACAAAAACTAAAATAGCAGTTCTAATCTCCTAACTTTCCAAGTGACACTCAAACCCCGTATTTCAAATAAGTATAACATGTAATCCTGGCCACAGAGGATACAAGCAGGACTCATACTGGGGCTACTGGACTCCACAACAGAACCTACAGAACCACTCATTTCAGTTTGCTACGGTAATACAAGATCATTAATGACCAGCTTCTCTTATTTTACACATCATACACAGTATCATACTCGGAGCATGCTGGGGTCAAACCCATTGTTTCATTCAATGAATGTTCTATGGGTCACTTACATTGTGCAATTGACTTATTAAAAGAATGAAAAGAAAATCTGACGATAGACATTTATCAGAAGCTTGTGCACCGACAAAGCTCTTGCAAACAAGACCAAACACTGGAGAGCTGGCAATGCTGTTGTGTTAAAAGCTCAGCTTCAGTTTCAGGTTCTCATCTGAAGGGAACAAGCCTGAGGTATTATGTCAATCCGTAGACTTGTGGTTTGGAGAGACAGAAAGCGGTTTGTTTGGTTTTTTTCAGTTTCTGTGCTCTTAGTTTCAAAGGCTTGTTCGGAATTCTGTTGGGGTTGATGTTGACACAGTCTATTCTGACAGATGGATTCAGGAATTTCAAACGTTCTAAAATAACCCAAAACACCCCGAAAGAAAAATTATCCAACAAATGCTGGGATTGGGAAAACGAACATACCTCTCAATGTCTTAAAAAAAAAAAAAAGTCAGCCTTGCCAATATAAAATTATGCATGCGTGTCTCACTCAGCTCAATAAGAGGTAAGAGAGCTTCTTGTTTTGTTAGCAGATCCCACATACGTTCACCTATCAACCAACACAATTTCCCCATGATGCAAACCTCTAGAAAATGAAATACAGTAATGTCAGAATTTTCTGTACTCACACAATGAGAGAATGACTCCCCCTCCTCCATAGGCTCATCCACGATTTGATGCCCATTGACCTATGAGGGGGAAAAAAAAAGAAAAAGGTATAGTTTTGTTAAACAGACTCCTTTTATAGACTACTGTCTAAGGCTTTGTATCTGCTGGCATGATATAGTAGACCTCATATCAATGTTGTACAGCCATGTGAAATTTCTTATCAGAAGGAAATGACATCACATTAAGATTAGCTATATGTTGTTATATGTTTAATTGTTCTTCTTTAACTGTGTATGTATGTATACACCGACAGGGTGTCCGTACACGTCTAATATACGGTCATCACATTACTTGTTTCACATTTCATTGCCAGCCCAGGAGATTATATATAAATAAATATAATGTGCCACTGTACAATATTAAAATTGTCCCCGTCTGCCCCCCCCCCCCCCCCCCAAGTATATTTACCCTAAATCAATAAGTTTCAAAAACAAACACATTGTATTCCACCTATGAATTACAGCATTTCCTTCCAGACCATTTACAGAAGACCAGCAGAAATCCTTTTATTCCAGCAACGACAAATAAGAGCAATACTGTATCAACATTACTGCATGGTTAAAGCCAACAGTACAAAGCTCAATATATTACTTCAGAAAACAATGTATCTATATAATGCAATTATGCGTTTGGACGTTTGTGGTCTGCTGAGGGCCTGCCTTCCCACTCATCCACATGTTTCTGTCTTTTAAATCATGAACTGCTGTTCCCAGAACTTCACGACACAACTGACGAGGGCGGCATTGCCAATGATGTAATTAACTTGCTGCAATTCTAATGGCTTGTGTGAGACCCTGCTACAGTACCACACACTGTGTTGACGAGTTGCGTGGCTCACATGAGATGCTCATGAAGACCCGTTGTGAAACACACACAGCAAAGAGACACACTGATAACAGAACGCTGGCTGACATCAGTAATGCTCAAGGCTACTGCAGAAAACCTTGGGTATAAAGGAATCGGGATGAGTGATGACTTACTGTACTGCAGATTAAACCCTATATTGCTGACATCGTTTATATCATTTGTTACCAACTGGCCTTGACTATTTCAGGCACCAGAGGTTTTCGGTACAGTAGTCCCTCATTAAACCAGGCATGTTGGGAGACAGACAGGTCGCCTGGTTAAAAATTAAAAATAATCACACACACGTACATTTATAATGCTCAATTTATTTTAAATGTATAAATAATTGAGTTGAAATAACATTCATTAAGTTCTCTGTACACATTACATTATGTAAAAATATAAATCTGTACAGTAGGTCTATGCAGTACACAGTACAAGTGTAAAATCTAATAAATACCCAGTGCCCTTCCTTTTCACTTTAGCCTATAGGCTACTGGCAATGTTGCTGTTGCAAAGGTAGCTTAAAAGGCATAATTTTAATCTTTTCAAGACAACCCCTGGATGTATTATTATTATTATTATTATTTATTCCTTAGCAGACGCCTTTATCCAGGGCGACTTACAATTATTACAAGATATCACATTATTTTTACATACAATTACATTTTACTGGAGCAATCTAGGTAAAGTACCTTGCTCAAGGGTACAGCAACAGTGTCCCCAACCAGGGATTGAACCCACGACCCTACGGTCAAGAGTCCAGAGCCCTAACCACTACTCCACACTGCTGCCCCGGATGTAACCCCTCTGTTAGGCCAACAGCTAAACTGCATCAGTTTAATTTTGTTTGTTTTTAAAATTCTTAACTTATGACCTAACTGGATACTGGTGGAGATTTACAGGAGGCTGGTGATGGGGTTGTTTTCTAACAAATTAGTAGACATCTATCTTGTTTGGATAAGGCACTGGCTGCATGAAAGAATACATTACATTACTAAATAATTAACCAAAAGATACCTCACTTCAGATCTATTCCAGTTAACTTTAGATTACTCAAACCAAGACTGCCACCCACGACTGTTATTTCATGGTGCAACAGCCGGAGTCCTTGAATAAATTCAGTCGCCCCAGTCGTGACTGCAATTCAGTGCAAAAACAATTCACGTTGAAGCTGTAACAATAAAAACAAATGTGCAGGTATTTCATTCTTTGTTTTTTTTTCATGTGAAATTATTTTATGGTGCTGTTCAACATGTAATAAAATAAATGTGAACGGTTTTGAAATATAAAACTGATGATCTCAAGGACAGCTCTCCTCTCTCACGGCCAAAACAGAATGAAAGGCTGAATTGACAATTAAAACCCTTACGTGGCATTTTGGTTGTTTCCTTTCTCCCACACCTCCCTTGTGAGGGGGAAGCGGTACTAACACAAAACTTTTCAGATGCCTGAATATTATTTGTTCATTTAAATTAATTTTAACAGTTCTGCATCTACTTTTTAAACATTTCTTAAGCGATATAGTATAGCAGCAACTTAAGAGTCCAAATTAGACATGTGTTTCACATGTAAGACGTACGATATCGAACTTGACTCTATACTGTATAAAATATGCATAAATAAACCAAGTCCTTATTTCATTAAACGTAGCTGGCCAATTAAATGGATTGACAGACACAGAGTACCGAGTACTACTGCTGTGAGCATGCAATACTTTTGAATTTATTTATTTTAAATATACACCTTCAATCTGATATTTATTAGGGACAATATCTTAAGCTACCTGTATATTAAAACACACATGCCTTAGCTCTGTGGCTTGTTTGAGATTATAAATTGAGGTTACTAAAGGTGCCCTCCCATTATAAAACTACCCAAACCACTCCCAGATCTCTCTTCCCTACCCAGTTAACAATTATTACTAACCCTTTAACAACTTGTTCTACCGGAATCTTTAGACATTTCCATTTTTACATGCTTGTTAAAACGTTAAGCGTTTCTACGCAACAATTAGCCTAATCCAGGTACTATGTTTCTTTGTAGTTTTTAATATGCTATGGCTGGAAATCAGATAGAGAGGTGGGATCAATTTACAGTCATGCTGCACTACTAGTCAGATTTGAACTTAGCCATTAATATTGAACAGGTTTGGTGGTTACCTATAGTTGTTACAGCTCTCGGGAATAAAACTGCATACATTTTACTGTATGATCTAAATTCTCCTGAAGCTAAAGCCTGCCTCTATTCACATACCGCATGTGCCTGAATAGAATCCAGTACCTTGGATATTAAATATTAAGAATATAACCATATTAAAAGCAGTATATTAAAGCAATATATCAAAAAACGTGTCAAATGAAATCCTTGCTTACTTTCCCAGAGGTTCTATTTGAAAATTATAATTTATTTTTGAAAATAAATGTGTAAAAAGCTTTATTTTAAACAATCTGCATAAAAACTATTTAGATAGATATAGATAGATAGATAGATAGATAGATAGATAGATAGATAGATAGATATTTTGTACTGTATATCAGGACCTGAAAGAGAAGTTATATTTGGTCTTTACTACTTACAGTGCAATAAATACTGTATGATCTAGTTCAGAACACAAATTATATTGACACACTGAATTCTTGCAATATTTTCAAGGCTGCAGGTTTGAATTCCCAAACATATAGCATACTTAACCTAGGCACAAGCTGTAATGGAGGAGCCTAGGGCAGGCTGCTACAGTATATTACAATATCTTGATATTACAGCTGCTCAGCATTCATCCCCATCTCCATCTCCTAGAGTGCAAGCGCTCGCCCCCAGCAGTAGTAGCCCACTGAGATTCAGCTTGAGAATCACGTTTGATATTGTTGGTCTCTTTGGGTTAATAAGAATGTGTACTGAAGTATATCACATCTTTAACTACCTCTCTTGTTCAGTGGAATAGCCTATTAACTTGTATTGAGTTCCAGGGTGCCTGTACCGATCTATTTTCACTTTTTAATTCCCCTGGTGCTTTTAAGTGCCACTGAATGACCAGTTACATATATTGTAGCCCTCTATACATAACTCTAAAAACCAGTCTACCGTATGATAATCTTGCTTGGATTTATTACTGTAGATTCCTATGCCACCATGCCTGCAGTCCCATTCATGTTAGTGATATTTCTGATCAATTCTAATTCAGTTCCTTCAAGCCAGCTCATTTACATCATGATGAGAAAGCTGAGCTTATTTTTAAGGGGCAAAAAAACCTGCAGTAGCAAAGTACTCGGTTGCCAATACTTATTACTAAATGCAAAGACTCCATCATTTTTTTAAAACACACTTAAGCCCGTGTCAAGCAAGCTCAATGACATTAGGCTAATACAAGTGAGATGCTGTAATGTAGGGGTGTTAATATATAGAAACATGCATGTGGAATATAGACGTTGGCCTTAGTGTTTATACAGGACCCAGGCTTACAGTATAGATCACCTGCAAATAGACAGATTTCCATGTCTAGAACAGAATGGCAGTCGACCAAAGCTGGCTAAATGATGACAAGCCATGATTTAAAACAGCAATAAGAAAACAAAGAAGCTTAATAGATTTTGTTAAAGCTAGAATATCACCAAAAGCATCAATCAATCAATCAATCAATCAGTGTACGTAACTTCAGGAGACATCCAGCCGTCCCAGAAAGAAGGGACGGGTTCAAAAGCAGGCAGTGCTTTTGAAACCGTCCAGGGTTCATCCTGAAAGCAGGGCAATATGCAGAACATCGGGTAAAGGTTGATGGAATGGGTTTACAATTTAATAGGTGCTTGTGGAGGCAGCCTCCATCGTTATCTAAAATTAAATGAACCTGCAGTTACAATAATGCCTTTTCAAAATGACAAAAACATCAGTCAGGCATCTGGGCATCAATTGTCTTTTTGGTGAATCAATGGTCACCATTTTCAAAGAGAATTGCGGAAAACCTAAAACCAGCTGGTTTATGGATGTTATTTTGTGTAAAAGTTAGGAAGGAAGGAAGGACCCCTTTGAAAATTCGTGAGATCTCAAATGATATAGAACTGATCTGGATTGAATTTTCACGCATCTCTAAGAAAGTGGCTATCCACAGGCAGGAAGTAGGGATACAAGTCACTAGTGTTTACACAAGCAAATCTCACAAGGCACCAAATGCTAACGGGATTTTAGCCCATTTTCAAAGCATGTGTATGGATGTCTGGTGTCTTTGGGCCTTGACCAGGACAAAAAAAAACCGACAATGGTTGCTGTAAATAATATGCATTTGCTGTAGGTACTGATGATCCCTATTAAAAATGCTTTTGGCTACAAGATACACATTACTTTAACAATTAAGATAAAACAGCAATAATACAGATAGTGTATCTTTATTAAAGATAAAACGCGCCTGATAGCGCACACGGCGCCTAGTCTAGTCCTTTGGAATGCTGGCTGGAACTAACAGCTCTCTCGCTCTCTCTCTCTCTCTCTATTCAGACCGGTGCGTGGTGTAAACTACAGTTTATTTGAAGTCTACTGTCTATTGAGTCTGTTATTTCGTTTTGTATTCAAATGACAAGTTATTTGACATATGAACCTTGTTTACATTTCTCAAGAGTCAAAGGTTATTTCCTAAACAGTTTAATGCTCCAACAGTATCCTCCATGCTCAACGTGGAAGTAGAAAACTGAACGTATATGTATGTGGGCAGCGCACGTCTCAACAAACCGTCTCGGTCAGTCCGTGTCTTGCTTTGTTAAATCCGGTTTGGATTTAGTTTGCTAGTACGTTCACTTACGGCAGGAAATACTACCCAAAGATTTCCGACAAGTCACTGGGGATAATTAGAAGAAGGAACACAAACTATTTACTAAAGTACATTACCAACCACATCAATGGTCGGTCTGCTTCGCTGTCACCGAAGACCCACACAAACACGCCACTTAGAAATATCTAACGAATTACTTGTCGCTGAACTTGTTCTTTCAGAAACGTATATGTTCAAAATCAAGGGAAATGATGTATATACAATACTAAATACAGAAAAAGCAACAAAGGCACACGTACTGTTCTTGAGCTACGGCGAACGATAATCTTGTTAAAAACAGACAAACACTAGGCTAGCTTACTGCTTGAGACCTCATATATATATATATATATATATATATATATATATATATATATATATATATATATAAAATCACCAACAATAGCCTGAAAACGTTAATGTAAACCATGCACTTGTTCAGTCCTGTTACATTATTTTAAATACCGAAGATTGTATCTGCTACATACATATATATATATATATATATATATATATATATATATAAGTAGCAGATACAATATATATAGAAGGAAGATGTGTCAGAGGATACGGAGAGTTAGCTAGACACTTCCACTAGCTGCAATTGACCATTTCTAAAACAATAATAATTAATATAAAATAATAAAAAAAAAGATGCACGTCACCGGTTCGACCCCAGTACATATTCTTTCAACCTCAGAAACATAACAAGCGCGAGCAGTTCCGACCAAAACAAAGGCAGAGTGATAAATGCACCCATCAGATGCGATACATACCTCACTTCCAAGACTTTGCACCTCCATTTTGTGCCAGGGGTCCTGCGGCTGTGCAAAAGGCATCCTATCACTAGAGCCGTCTTCTACAGAGGATCATTTCTTGGTGCTACCCGGGAGCCCCGTTTCTCTCCCGCTGGTGTAGAATTCACGTTTGTCCGGTTGTTTTGGAAGAATATGTTTATAGATCTGTCGGACTCGCTTGCCTGACAATCACAGCTAGTAGTGGTTCCCTATGAATATGGCCGCCGCTGTACCTGGGAAGCATGGAAACCAAGCGAAAGCTGACGTCAGTGTGACGCCACTGGGCTGAGGATTTCCCCATCCCAAGCAAGTAAACGGGAATATAGGAAACAACAGTCTACTGGTGTGAAAATAGCATTAGCAACCGGGGCTGGGTTTACAGTACAGTCTCTTTAAAACATACTAAAACGTTATTAGTTTGATGCTATTGGAATTGAAAGTAACGGCGCCTTTGATTTCTGCAGATTGCTGTTCTCTAGAGTCTAAGAAAAGCAACAATTATCACAAATCCAAGCAACTGTTTCTTCGCTTGTAAATTAACACCACCCACACCTGTGGCAAATGCATCCGAATAACCGTTTCCCTCAGCACTAGTAAAATGCCCAAATAATGAATGTAAATTAAGGAGTTTGCAATTGTACAGGGGATGGCTAAGGAAAAAGGCTAGACAAACTACATTGTCTTGATTTGAAATCAATATTTAATCTGACACCTGTTGTTCCTTTTAAATACAGCAGTGCAGTACATCGAGATCAAATCTTTTTGAGTCAGCCCCAGTTGTATTGGAGGCTGTCTCAAACTCCCTCTCATGGATGGATTTATATACAGTATATTATAAGCATCTGTGAAGGATACAAGACGTGGGCTTTAATGCTTGGTTTCCATATGGAAAAAATGAATATTTGGACTGCCATAAAGCCTGCCTTTCGAAAATTCAAATCAGATTTGTTCATTTCCATCAGCAGCAGATCAAGACCAAATGAAGTTCAATTGGGACTCTGTAAACAGCAGTATGGACTGGGGGCTGGCACGAATGGTGTGGAAGTTACTGATGGCAGCCCCAGTTTGATATTCGGGATGAGATTGATGAGATTGGGTTTTACTGGTTTCATGGTGCAGATGGATTTTGTGGGTCTGTATTCCAAACCTGAACTCAGGGTCTTTTTTAAAAAAAAAAAGATAATGCCAATATAAACCCTTGCTTGTTGCCTGTAATTTAAAGGACCAGTGGGGAACTGTTCAAAGGGTGGAAATTAAACATTTTAAACACATTAGAGGTGCTGTAATGGAATCGGAACAAACCATGTTACTACCCCATTAAGCTACACCTGAGGGGGAAAAACAGCCATTGGATCCAAGCCATTAGTGACCAGGCAGTTGACCAACATGTGTCTTTGTTGTCCAACTGCAGCTGTGAATTGCATGCAGAATCCCCCCACCCACCCTTCTAATGGAAAGGGGAAGTCCAGTATCAGCTAACTGCTGTGGTATACATTATTTATTCATTTCAAAAGGGTAGCGAACACACAAAGAAAGTCCCATTTGTACAGTTTCTCTTCTGTTAACATTAGGGGAATATGGACAAATGATAGTCACTGTTAACAAATGCTGTAAAATTACAGAGTAAAGGGCTGCAGTGTAACAGTTTTTTTTTTTCATGGTACATTTTTACTATTTTGCAGACATTTACTAAAACTAAAGAAAAATCAGTAGGTTACGGTTTCCATATGCTGCATTATATTCGATTATTTGAAACAGCTATAAAATACAAAACACACAGAAATAAAACATAGATTTGCTGCTATGAATCGGAACATTATGTAGTCGTTTCTTTTTGTATTAGTAGTAATGCATCAGAGACATGTTCCTGTGTGTTGCTATGGACACCCTTTGGTGTGGGTGGATTTGTTAATTGACAGCTGACCAGAAGCCCACAGACTGCCCAGAAACATTACAAAACAAACACATTCCAGATGAACATGTTAAAATACTACATCTAGCTGGCTTTTAGTTCCGTATGATACTCTCCATCATTATGTGCTATGCTTACTAACTAGTCCAGCTAGAATTGCGTTGGAGGAGACCCTCTGGAAGCCTGAGCAATGCTAAAATGCTAAAATGCTTCCCCAACTCACTACCCCAAATCCCTTTAAATTTCAATATATACTACCATCCAAAAACAACATTTACAATAGATCAAATTCTTATATTTCTTTGTTAAAACCATGCTTTAGTTTTTGTTACAATTAAAACCAAAATTGAATTACTGACAACATGACATTTCAATAATACACAAAGAGCTTTAAAACACGGCCAACAGGACCAGACTCTTATTTTGCATGTCAAGGTACGTACATTTTGCACCAAAGCACTTTTTCCTGTTCACTGTCTATCTGTCAATAAATATACACCTTCCAAAAAGGTTTTGAATTTGACTATTTATTAGTGTGCACTGAAGTGGTGCAAAACTGAAATTGAACAGTTTATTCATGCAACTAAGCTGTTTCTTGGTGGTTTTACAGACATGTGTCTTTGCACTTGCTTCTAAACAGGACCCCTTATCAGCGGGGTCCCCGAGGTAAAGAAAAAAGCTGTGTAAATATGTATTTCAAATTAATTAGCCAGAAAATATCCAGCTGAGATCGGGGTGCCATAATCACACGTTTGTCACACATGGTCTCTCTTGTATGCACATCCACTTCATATTGACATGTTAATTACCTCCAGAGGAAAACCCTGATCAAAGTGTCCCCTAGTAAAAGCATAGCAGTGTACTAAAGCATAGTGAAGCCATGGTAAAGCATTGTAAAGACCAATGTTGCATCTTACTGAATTCATTTAGCAGCAAAGGCCCTTCAGGTGCAATGGCTGTTCACTTACATGAAAAGCCCGCTGTTCAGAGACCATGGCTGATCCCAAGGCCATGGCTGGCATCTCTTCACTGTGCGGTGAACAGCACACAGCTGGCTCCTCACTCTGTAAACCCCAAGGCTATCCGACTACAGTGTGTTCTTTAACCGTGCATATAAAAGTATTTCAGAGGCTTAACAAAATACCAACACTTTCGAAGCAGTTTGCCTCTGAACTGGCCTTCAGAACTTCCACTCAGTTGACCCAGTTCATTAAACTGTGCTGTGCTCATTCCCTTAATTTAACAGTGGTTGCCTTACTGCTTACTTACTCCTTTTACCTGTAGAAAACTTTTTTTTATCAATTGGCTGCCCCTTATAAAACAAATGTATTTGTTTTAAGTCTCTGACAGACTGACATAAAGATGATAATACTGGTGTAAAAATTACTGGAGTTTCCCCAAGTAATGACTCTGTAGGCCATTGCAGAGAACAGACTTCCAGATTTGATTTCCTAACTGCCCTGAATGAATTAGAGATGGTAATAACTGAGGACCGGTCAAGAGCATTTCAAACCCTTTGCAGACCAGTAAAAACCAGTGCTATCTTGGATATCGATCTTGGCCCTGTACCTTATTGATAACATGTTTTTGTATCCCTTATTGAGCCGAACACACTGTCACAAAGTGGGGTGGTCCTGTGAATGCACAGCAAGTTAAAAAAAACTAAACTCAATGGCTCCTGGAGTACAATATGCTCTTGTCTCTACTGTACAAAGAACGGTACTGTATTCTAATCTAGAAACATCCTCCTCTGTGGTCTAGCACATAGAATTGTCAGCTTGTAAATAAATGTACAAAGAAGGTCTTGCTAGCATTATGAGCCGATGGATATTTAGGATGCAGTACAGTGGAGCTCCTGTAGGTCAATAAGTCACAGAGCAGAGAGAGTGTTGTAATGGGCACAGGTCGGCCAATTTGAATGACGACTGCTCTTTATCCTTCAGAAGACACGAAAGCAAAAACTTGCACTCCAGGAAGCTTAGCCCTCCCATGCAACCATCTTTACCAATGTACTTTAAGGGGCTTACACCAGTACCTTTCATAGTGACTCACCTTTTATTGTTTTTTTCTTTCTTTCCACACAGTCCAGGGTCACGTAGCTCTCCCTTACCCAAGTCAATTTGTATTACGAGTAGCAGATAGCCTCTTGAAAAGGGCTTTCATTAGAAGGTCACAGCAAAAGTACTAGAAGCACTGAACATGATGTAGTGTACCAGTTGCAGAAGTGTGTTTTGGAGAGGTACAGTGTTTATATAAGCACAGAAATAAAGAGAGTGTTGCAGCGAGGTTAATACTGAATCAACGGGGGTTATTGAATTGGTTGAATTATCATGGATCTCATGGATTGGTTTATACTCTGTTCATTTCAGAGAATTTTAATTCAATCTTAAGCCGTGTTATGTAAATCTGCAGCAATGGCTCAGTCCATTATCACTAAACATTTTCATTAAAAATAAGTATCTGGTTCCACAGCAGGGTAAAGCAGCACATAGTTTGCAGCCTTCCTTTCAGGTAGTCTGTTATACTTCATTTCACCTCAGTCTTCAGCAAGTCACTGGCTGTTATTTGGGGAAACAGCTGGTTGGTTAATGACAGAATTTCACTCCGCTGGGGGAATGATCTAGGAAGTGCAACAGTGTTCCTGAAAGCAATGCATGCAAACACAGCTTTCTTTAACCTAGTATGGTACTAGACATCACACTTAAACAGTGGTAGCAACACGTGAGGACGTATCTCTATAACCCTGTACTTACTCTTTAAGGTCACATTGGTCATACATGCAATAGAAGAAGCAAATCAAAAGCCACTGCTGTGAAGTATCTTTTTTATTTATCATTTCCTTGGACAAGGCAGTCATATGCAATAAAAAAAGGCATTCCCATAAAACAGTTGCTCTTGCAACACTGAGAAGGCAGCAGTGCCTAGAAGGGTCTGGTTGGCAACGTCACGTGTCTGCAGCACCTTTCTCCTCTGATACAGAGGAATAAGTTTGGATCATTACCATGGGTTCACTCTGCTCTGAAGATACATGGCTGAAGTCCCATTTTCCTTCTACTTCTTGAGGTAAACTCAACAGCAGCGCCTGTGGAAACAGACAGGCCACACGATCACAAACACTGCAGGGAAGGTCTCCGTTGTGTGTAGAAAATGAGACTTCAAGACATTGGCTGCAATTGGAATATTTGCCCCACCTAATGGCACTACTTTAGAAATTCCAGTTACAACATCTACCACCAGGGACGCTGTGCGCTGCGCAGCAATCCCATGAGAAGTGAATGCATGTCACAAGTATCAGAACGGGAGAAAAATAAGAAACTGTGGTGCTTCTTCATGTCAATAGGAATCAGCCAAGCCTCACCTGTTGCTGTTCTGCGTCCTTTGACTTCACAGCAGCTACCAAGTTCCTGGTAAATGTCTGGAGATCATAGTATCTTTGTTTTTGGTTCTCTAGCTCTTGCTCAAGGTACTGGACTTCATCATGCTGATAAAACAAAAGGAACAAAAGAAAAGTAAATACAACTTACTTAAAAATATCCCAGCCAACAGTTCACAGATAACATTTCAAAATCTTGCTTATTTCAGTCTTCTGCCTATTTCAAGTGAGGATGAGGTTACAGATACCAAGGTACTCCAGCTGTTCATCATTATTATGGATATCATTTTGGGGTACCATGCTCTTGTCAGACAGCATGTAAACTTTGAGTCAGTATAGATTACAGGTTTCACATCAAAGTCTTCCAAATAGTTCCACTGCCTGATGCCGCATTTCTATTTTCCTCTGTTCCTTGTAGGGTGCATTTCTATAAAGAGCATTATTTATAATACTGCAGTAGGACGGCATGAACAACTGTTTTTATAGATCTCACGACAAGTTTTCAGTCTGCTTTTTGAAAAAAAAAAAAAGCGATCCTATTTGCAGTCAAATGAAAAGATCATACAGTGCCACACCATCAAACCCAGGAGATGCAGAACTCGGGGTTTTGTGACATTTAGCAAAAGGTCACATCAGTCCCCTCCTGTACACACAAGAATACAATAAGCCAGCTATTCGATTCTGCCATTAGCTACAGACATCTGAAACATCATCCCCCACCCTACACACATTGGCCTTTGGACAGCAAGGGTGAGCACAGCCAATACATACAGAGTTTCCAGATTACCTGCCCATATAATCCAGGAAATGCAAGAGTAAAATGAGCGTTTATTCTCATGCTTTCAACCACGGCGTACAATTTTGCTTTTACAAAAAAGCAGAGGTTACATGGGTGGTTGTCTATTTCTTATTTGACCGAGGACCTACAGCACAGGAAGCAGGGGTTTAAACTTGCTAAAACAAATCTGTAGTGATGTAATTAAACGTTTTTTCTTTTTTCAATCGCAATTGGATGAACGGTTCTCAACTGTGACTTATGTGAGTATGTATATAAAAAGACAGACATTTCCCTGTTTCTGGAGAAAAGCCCATAGAAGGAATGTAGAATTATGTTCTGTGCACAACCTGGCACAGCTAAAGCTCAGAGAACCCTGGGAAGCACACCCACTGGTTCCTCTTGGGGTTTAGTGCCCTGGGGCTATATATCAGTTCAAGACCAAGACAGATGGATTTCTATTTCAGACAAGCTGGAGATTAATGAAATAAGGTTTAAAAGACATTGCACGCTCATTCACTGGACTTTGTGCTGGGAAAGGCAGTTTTCTTCAGATCCCATCTGATCTTGTTAAAAACTAGGAAATCCTCTTTAAACAGATTTACAGCCCAATTTTAACTGCTGTTGCCTAAAGCAGCTAAGCAGGAATGGAGCTAGAGTAACTGTGGGCTCCCCCCAGCCACTGGCTGTCTGATCCTATGCCAGCAATGTGCCTAACTACATGTATTTAACCTTTTAACTTTTAATAAACTAAGGTTCCGTAGGTGGCACCGGTCACTTCTGTTGACCACCTACCCAGAACTTACTTTCTGGTATACTTTTATAGGCAATAGGTAGGCTACTGCCTTCATCAGTTTTTAGATGGAGATGATCAAAATACGGTGTTTTTTTCAATACTTTATATACCAAAAGTACAGTTCTGGAGTTTGTATGTGTTAAGGCATCCTGTAAACTGTTCAAATCAAACAACAGCAGACATGAGAATCGCAGTACATGTATTGCAAACAAAATACAGTAAACTGCACCATGAACATTCTTCTCTCTGTGTTCTTTTGACATTTATAGGATAAACACTGGTTACTATTTTTTTGTTTGTTTTAAAAAAAAATTATGTTTATCTGTTAAAATCTGTTAAACACTTGTTATAACAGGACTGGAAACAAGGAATTCTAGATCTGAAACTTAATTCATCCACGTACATCCTAATATGATCTTATTGTAACCTGTTGTACTAAATAACAGAGAAAATAATTTCTAAAATGAATAAATAGCCCCCTCACTCTAATTGCCATGGGTGACGCATGACCACCAAGTCTTCAAGCTCGTCACATTAAAAGTTCAGATCTCCAGCCAGCGCTGCCGCAGTGTAAACAGTTCGATGCTGTGAATATTTACACAGGCCAGTCCGCCGAGAAGAAACGCTGCGTTCTGTCTGCAGCTCCTGCTTAATTCTGAGCAGAGTGCTTCAGTGCCCGGCTTCAATCCCACAGTTCATTACCATCACCCCCTCTTCCAGGGTACTTTACCTTGTATTCAAGCAGCGTTTGCATTTGCTCGAAATCAGAAGTACCGCCGTCTTCTTCATCGTCATCTATTATTTCTATTTTCTGCAAAAAAATTAATTTCAAACAAATACTCATAAAAAAATATTTAACATACATCTATTTCTTTTTATGTGACGTGGGAAGTCCCTGTACAATTTTACACATTTTATTTATGGCCAGGCAATAATCTCTTCTTTTCCAACAAAACTAATAATTCTACAATAATAATTCAATGCTGTCTCCATAAATAAAAGTTAGTAAAAAGAAAGGGTGTGGATAACACACTTGTTTGGTTTCCTTTTATCCATACTCACATGGATAAAAACAACCTTTCACACACTCACATACACAGGAAGACTCAAAGAGAGGTGGCCAAGGGGCAGATGAAAGCGAATGTCACGTAGACTGCACTCACCTACACGTGAGTCTGGAAGAGGCACACACAGATAGGCAGACCCTCTCAAAGAAAAGAAATAAAGAAAAGCCCCGTACCACATTGTCGGCTGAGGCGGCGTTATTCGTTTCTCCATCTTCGTCTTCCCCACTCTCTCTCTGATACGCATCACTCGCCCCGTCTGTGGGAAAACACTGCATTCACTTACAGATTCATTCAGTACTGCTGTGTCACGGACAGCCATTTAAAAAGGTACTATTCACAGAAAATAAAGGAATGTTTAAAATACATTTTTAAAATGGGCTAGCAAAACATTCCTTAAAACAGCCCCCGAAGTTTGTTTATATCAATATCCCTGCTCTATTTGACAAGTGCTAGAATTGTAGCACTCAAATATACAGATTGTCACCTGTAGCATAAACTTCTGTGGAAATCCACATGCACATAAAAGCTGCCCATGGCAGCCCCATACCCTGGGTTGTAGAGGGGTATATATCCCTATGCCTCAGGCACGTGTCTGGAGTTTCACCAGTCACCAGCATAGCAGAAAGCGTGCACGGTTAACACAAGCAGACTTTGATAAACTGATCCTGTTTTTAATTACTAATTTGCTTTGGTTGAAAAGGACTTGGGCACGGCTTAGAGTGGCCTTTGTTAGACAAAGCTGACACGCACGTTTCATTCCCGTCACCCTGCTAGATTTGAGTCATACAAACTGCACAGGGGTTAACACAAGAGCTCTCGAATCGTGAAGTTTCAGTTGTGGTGGGGGGTGAAGATGACTCAGACTTCAATCTAAAAAGAAGCGCTCCGGGAGCAGACAGCCGACTACATCAGGGGGTAGAAGAGAAACCTTCTAACCAAACTCTGACTCGCTGGGATGAAGTTAACCCAGATTGTGAAAAATATGACATGGTCAACAATATTTATGTTGAATTATTTTCTTATACATGCATTGTCTTAGATGTTTGGATGTTTCTATGCAAACAAATTGGTGGATTGATTTTATACTGCAGCGCAGCGAGATGCTTCCTGACGCAGAAAATCACCAGAAACTCAGTAGCCTAACATCTGTTAATAAATAAATAAATAAGCCCCTCTAATGTCAATTTGTGTTTTTATAGAATGCCTGAATTAACATGAGAAAAAAAATCTCATATGTAGCCAGGTGTTAAGAAAGTGGACAGCAGTAACTGGGTTCTCTCTGGGCCCCACACAGAAGGAGGTGGGGGGTGAAAGGGGATGTTACTGGTTATACTCAGCATAGGGACACACTGGAGCAGAGCAGGAGAGCTGGGGCGGCCAATGCCCCAGAAGCTGTCCTGCCAGAGGGGGTCGTCCTTTCCCTGGCCCACAGAGGGAAGGGATTACAGGACATCAGTGACATGAACAGTCTCTCTTCTACGCAATCCCAGGAGCTTCTGCAGCGTTCTTTAAGGCAGTTTGGTTGCAGTCTCTTTTTATTTTATTTTTTTCATTTTTTAAGGCCTATTTTTATGAATGACAAAATGACAGAGCATGAGCAGTTTTGTCAACTCAAAAGCGTGAAGAAAAGACTGTAATGTTAGACTCAGCAAGAAACAATTACGGCCTGTGTAGGATCATATATTTTTTCTTAATGGCGAAACTACAATAAGATTTGAACTGGAGCAAATGTAAAATCCATCTAGTTCATAGTTCTCAATGTGATTATTACATACCTGGTGCAGCAGAGGTCAGGGAAAGAACTTGAGATACAAGACTCAGGCAGGAGTGGGAAAAGACTGGTTGGACATGATGGACAAATAACCTCATCAGTCACTAAGCAAGAGTAAGGATGGGAAATAACACTGACCTTCAGACAGACAGATGGACACCTCGTCATTGTGGTCGCTGTCCTCAGCCTGGTCTGACGTCTTGGGCGTGTGCTCCCCTGGGGTCAGCGTCCCCGGTGACCCCGGATCTGGTTGGTCAGTGAAGTCAGCTGGCCCTCCTTTTGGGGGTGGGATCTCAATTCCCATGAGGCGGTACTTCCTGCGGCGGTTCCCAATCCAGGTCTGTGTTGACAGGGGACAGGGAGACCCGTCAATATTATATATATTATTTCTATTTTTACAGTCTATGTTTAAATTGCACACCAATGGTAACCTGCATGTGTGTATCTTAGAACAACAATTAACTGATAAGGACCTCTCATTCCTGCAGCCAGCAGGTTTCACCTAAAGTTCTCTGCAATAGAGTTCCTACACATTTATATATTTGATTTGAAATCAACTTCCACACATACTGGCACCTGCATAGCTGGTGCGCAGAGGAAGAAGAGCTGTATTTGCTAATCAAACTGCAGTCAAGACAGCCAGTATAATTGACAAATTAAATGTTTTTCAGCATGTTCAGAGAACTAACATTCTGGGACATTAAAACCTGACATTATTAAAATGTATGAGATACTATGATGAGACTCTCAAATTTGATTATTTTAAACTGCTGTCAGGAGACGTCTTTATTTAAATTGTCTTATTGTTATTCTGTCTTGTTTTTTTTGTATTACAAGACAAGACGCAGGTATATAGATTAATTGTACGATTTTCTTCTCTGCAGCTCAGAAATGTTATCATGGTGGTCCTACACAAGTCACTTCTCACAGTGCAATTTAAATCATCGTTGGAAACGTGCACAGGGAAAGTGACAGACTGCCTGCTACTGTTTTATGTAAGTTCCTGATGCGTAGATACTGAACAGTGTTGTGCACAACTAGAAGATGTAATGGATAAGAGAGTACCAGGGGGGAAAAAAAATGACTCCTTGGAGATTTTTCACAGCTAATTTGTATCCAACCCGGATCTTGGTGGTCCAAATGGACCACAAATCGGAATTATTCTGTCATTATGAGAATCTCTGTGGAACTGCTACTGTACAGCCACCTTGTTTGTAAAAGCTTTTTTACAAGCTCCATGCATTGTTACTGTATTGTTCTATCGCACTGCAAGTACTACCCACCCGTTTGGTCTCATCATAAAGCCACGGAGCATGTTTTCAAGACCAGGAGAAGCACAGTATATCATTTCAGAAAACAAACACCATGCCCACCAGGGGGAGCTGGGTTCACTGTACAGTAAGTACTGTACTTCATCAGGTTCATCTATGAATTCCAGCGTTTACTTTCTGTACAGTTCTGGAAGCCAAAGGGCACTTGCAACCAGACACCCAGTTTAATCAATATCAGATTTTGCTATGAGCTTAATTAGCCATAGCGTAGAGGTAACCTGACCAAAAACATTTAACTTGTACAAAAGTTAATACATGGATCAGCTGTATAGAGATGTGATATCTACAAAAGGGTCAAAGTTATAGAATCATTTTAACACTACAAGTACAAGAAGGCAACATGAATAAAAAAAAGGGGGGGGGGGGCAGGCAGGTTAACTCAATTTTTTGTAATGTTATAGATACATCACAAACTGATTTTGTACTTGTGAAATACCTTTCTTTTGTCTTGAATTCATTTCAATCTCTACAATTATGCCAGGTTTCACAAAGATCTGAATTCATTTACCATTTGTTTTGCTTCTTCAACAAGAACAACAAGAAAAAAAAAACTCATTTCCCCTAATTTATCAACAGAGATATTAAGAGTGCATTGATCTGAATGAATACCAGTACAATGCACAGAACAAATCAGAAAACCTGAACCCTAGTCTTTCCTTGAACTTCAGTCCTGTGTACTCAATGACACTCAAATTTCAAACAACATCTCAACTGTGTAATCAACCCCTGGAATGGATGAACCCGCTATTTCTATCCCACAAAACAATGTACTTTAGAAAGGGTTTATAAGTTGCACATCTCTCCTCATGCAGCATATTCAAGAGCTGTGTGTTAATCATTAATAGTAATAGACCTTCTTCCTAGGTCCCTCTTAGCAGGTTACCCTCATTTCCTCTGGGTCTCTTTGTGGAGCTTATCTATAGATTATTTAAGGTATAGTTACCCCCCCTGGTCCCATGACTGGCACCGGAGAGGTGCAGGGCCTCGCCCGCAGTATACTGTAAACCTCACCGAGAAAATAATCCTTCAGCTCGATAGCTGGGCATTCTGCCAACAACGCACCCCGTACTGTTAACTGAGTTTCAGTCAGCTTACATTCCTACTGGAACGCAAAGTCCCAGGGCTCTTAAACTGTTACACTGGTATTGGGGAATGTCACAACTATGTATGTCACTGCACACTTTGAAAGCTGCTGTATTGAAGTAGCTTCTACTTCAGTTTAAAATAACGATTTGAATTGCTTTATAATCTAATACATTTTGAACCGTGTCGCTTCAAAATGTGTGCAACTTCTCTTACTCCAACTATGTCCCACATTTTGAACCACTTTGAAAAAGTCTAGGGAAAAAAAAAAATCTAAAAAAAAGTGGGGGGTTTGTTGTAGTTTATAAAAATATTAAAAATTGTATTAGATAAAGTTAACCCAAGTCTGAACACGGCTGTTGCAGAGGGGGCCGTGTGATCGAGGGACACTATTCTTTCTCCTATTAATATTGTCACATGAATGTAAACACATTTGGTTTACAAACGTTAAATGTTAAAAGACAAAACTAGAAGCCACTGTTGTGTTTAGGCGATTGTCAGCGGAACAACATGTCATTTTCTGGCATCAGTAATGGAATATTCTGTTCACAAATACGTGTGGTGGGGGTGGGGGTGAGGGTGGGGGGTAGCCCCATTGTTTTCCTTGGAGGTCACCTATCCAATTACTGACCAGGCCTCACCTTGCTTAGCTTCTGAGATCGAGATCCAAGTCCAAGGTGGTTGCAGACAATCTGGTCTCCTTTGTTGTATACAGTAGTGCAGTTTTGTCTCTGGCAATACGTGTAAATAAAAAAAAAATAGGAATTTCGAAGGCAAAAATGCATTTTGTGTGGGAAGTGGAGGGAATTCTCCTCAATAAAGCACTATAGGAAATGGGTTTGGTGACAGGAACCTGATCAGTTATTAGGTTTAATTAACAGGCGCTCCATATCCCAACCTGTGAGGCGGCTCTGCTTTTCCCTGTTGTTTCTGTCAATGAGGCCAGCTTACGTAATCGCCCCATTCCTTCCGAAGCGTGCTAGCAAGACTCCCCCTCTGAGATTCCATTTTCTGTTTGTAGCAGTGCAGATGACTTGAGCCCTGACCCTCGCGCTCTATATAAAGCAACTGCTGACGCGGCGCCCCATTATACAGAAACATCAGATCTATTTCTGGATTCCCCCTCCGGTGTAGGCTGGGCTGTCTGTCTCTCTCAATTTTCAGAGGGTTTCATCAAAGCAGGCAGCTCAATCAAAAAGCCCCCTCCTCCCCCCACCCCTCACCTTGATTATCTCACAGTCCACGTTCAGCTCGGTTGCCACAGCTGTGATTTTCTCCCTGCAGACAGACCCCAAGCTGGTCATTCCGTTATCCCAGAATTTCTTCAGCGTAGCTAAGTCTCGGTCACTGAACTGTGTTCGATCTTGTAACTGGAAGAAAAAAAAAAAAAAGAAAAAAAAAGCACCCAGTGAGCAATTAAAAAACTGTGATCCGAGATCCCCAGCATACAAGAATTCAGTGATCCGTTTTCTAGCTTTCAAAGTACTGTTGTGGCATGAGCTTTTCAGAGTTAAAACCATGTAAGAGAGAAGGAAGATCATGACTTTAACCCTTTCCACCCTGGCGCCCCCAGTGTTTTCAGTGGGTATTATATCCTGGATAAGACTTCATTTGTACTTGGTTTGTTATAGAGTAATCAGGTTTTTGTTTTTTTTTATCTGTCCTTTATCTGTCTTTGACCTTGTCTGGAGAATCCCAAATGCTAAGTAGAGTAGGTGGGGCTGGCAGAGCTGAGGTCACATTGTCAAATGATTTGAATGGAATGAAGAAGCATGTTTATTCTAAATACTCAAAATAAAATACATTACTTATCATTTATATATTATGCAATGGAAACTCTGTTTTTTGTGGGAGAGAGGAGTCAATCATGAAGAATATATTTTTGTAATGTTTTTTTTTGTTTGTTTGTTTTTTTTAAACAATGTGGACAGACCAATAATCCTGCACTTTCATGGGGTTAATAACTGCAAATGTCTTGCCACTGCCACAGGTTCTCTTTGGACTAGGGAATGTCTGAATACCCTCACGTCCCGATACAGCACAGGGCCAGGGTCTCGCTGACAAGAAGCATGCATGCTGAAAGACACTATCTGACTGCCTAATCCACACTTACAGGGCACGTTAGCCACCAGCACCCCCCCCCCCCCCAGTGTGCAAGCTGTTCGGTCTCATCGGGGGGATCTGCTGGTACTGCAATGTTAAGCAAACACTTATCGAGCTCAGCTGCGCTATATTGGACATGAGCAAGCATGACCTTAAGCTCACACTGTGTCACCCCTGTGAGCAGAGATCAAGCGACTTCATGGCCCTGATCATCAAACCAGACAGCCTCCCTCTCCCTCTCTGTAACTCACTGCAAACATGAAAGAAAGCTTCTTCTTATTCATCCTGTCACAGCAGAGGCGATCACAGGCATGCATTCTTGTGTACCTTTTTGTAGAGAAACTAGCTGCGATCGATATCAGAGCATCTCTGCTACAGCCTCCGTGGATAGCAACTCATTTATCATAACTGGTCTGCTTTGACAGTTTCATTCTCCCATTGGTCCAACCAGCTCCAAATAAAAAGAGCTTGTCAGGAAATATTTACTAGATTCTAACGTGATCCTTCCTTTTGATTTTTAAAGCTTAAGGCAATATATTTACAAATAATCTGTGGGAGACAGGAGTATTATTTAACCTGTTTATTAAATATTTTTCACCCCATTTTTTCCTGCAATGAATTCTTGGGCTAAAATTATCCACAAAGGAACGCAGCAAATCCACAAGACCTGCAAGCACGTCATAGCATCAGAAGATCATGTTGAATGATTTTCAGGCTTTAAGATCTTTTAACATGAAATATAAATGCACCCATGACTCAACAGTGTCATCACTATTATTAACTGAAGCTTGAAGATTTATTGCACATAGCCTATCATGTATTCACAATCTTGTCAATTATCTTTTGAATCACCTGATGTAGAGAGAACACTACAAGTTATTTCTTACATCAGTTGATTTCTCATGCCTTTGCTATCTGCTTAGAAAAAAAAAAAAAAGATCTGATCATACCAATGAATGAAAGAAAAAGATTGATTCACAGCGAGATTATTCCAGGCCTGCACCCCAGCCCTGGCTGCATACTGCTGCTGCCTGGTATTGATGTATTGATGGTAGCAGCCCTTGGACGCTATATTGAGAGCTGCTGAGGAGTGATTGCACAGCTCCCCTGCCTTTCATCTGGGGCACATAGAAAAAGACAGAGCTATTTTGGGAAGCACAGTGTCTGATCACTACATGCCAAGATACAAAGCTTTTTTCCCCCTCAACTTAACCCTGACTCGTCCGAATAACATGCAGCAATATGGGATAGCTGTCTTGAATCTAATTTCCATAATTGTAATCATCATTCGTATTGTTAGTAGATGTTTATACAGGACAGATCCACCATTTCACCTTGTCCCCATTTACAGGGTTATGGGAACAGATGGATGGAAGGCTAAACAATGTGTTAGGGTATCTGACCACAAATCAAACTGAAACTGCGGCTTCTTTATTTTCAATCATGTGACCTTTTAGGACACAAAACCAGTTACAAGGCAGTGTGGTTGTGGCTCCAGTTCTCCCATAATGCCATTTGCTTTCTCATTTTAAGGCAAGACACATATAGTGCTTGCAGATGCTGTATGGCTCCTGACTACAGCAAAATGAAGAGTGCAGTGGTATGAACCATTACATTTCCCTTCCACAGTCAGATTTTTTTCTTTTTGTCAAAACCTTTTGAAGCTCCATTTATTAACAGAAAACAAGAGCAAGGGTGGAAACAAGACCCCTATTGCATAGCAGTCACCCATTCCAAGTTTTAATACAAGCTGGATTAGCTACAGTAGATTGGTAACAAGTTCAGGTGTGTTATTAAAAACTCATACAGTAGTAAATGCAGGAATGGATCAAACTGCTATGCAATGGGGGTCTTATTTTCATACCAAGTGATACCAAGTTTCTAATACCTAGTGCTAAAACTCTCAAAAAAATGCAATGACATCATTTGGCCACCAGTAGGTACTGTGTGCAATGCATGACCCCTGTTAAAGTAAAAACACCTCACTTTACACCAGCGGATTAAAGAAATTCCACATTTGCTCAATTTTGTAATTAAGAAAGTAAATCAAAAGCCTTTTATCTTTTTTTTTTTTAAAGCCCTCTCTTCCATATGGGTAGGGCTTTAATTCTAATACGAACTGCAGTCTGAACGCTGTGGTACGGTGTAACAGAGCTCACTCGTCTCTCCCAGTTACACGCAGATGATAGAAGGTTTTGGGAGGGGTCTGAAATTGCACACCGACGTTTATCAAACACAATAGCAATGCAAGCTGCTATACCAGTGCGGTCTGCTCTCAAATCACACCAGCATGCCACTGCCAGGCAGCTATCAAACACGAATGAGACACAAACAAACACTTACTGTTCTTTTTCTGGAGTTACTTGTAATCCAAGGGACTGGTAGGTTTCCAGACGCCTGCAACTCAAAAAAGAAAAAGAATGGTTTAGCCAAAATTCCCTAGATATATCACCCATAACAATGAAACACTCAATAGTGAAATACTAAAAAAAATAAATAAATAAATATATAAATAATTCTAATGACAGACGTTACAACTAGAAGTCTTTTTCAATGTCTTCAAATTACACAGGAAAAAATACTTTTGTTATGTAATTTGTTATGTAATGTATTACATTTCTTTTAGCATTTCTGAAAAATAAAATAAAAGGATGTATTCAAATGTGTTTTAAATAAATAGATTAGACATTGCCATTCTGTGAGGCAAATAGGCCTGCTCCCCAAACTACAGTACTTACGTGAGTAGGATTTTTTAAATCACACCTTTAAGCTTTGTTGTAACTCAGGAAACCATCTTAAATCGATGAATACACCTAATAAGTAGTAATAGTAGCCAAAGTGGTAGTAGTCATAGTAGTGGCAGTGGTAGTATTTCTAGGTGAAAGGTGCAATAGCTGCAGAACTTGTAAAAAACGCACAACAGTCACATATGTGGTACATGGAAAAACTCCTATCCTCCTGAACCACCCAACATCCAATGAGCAGTTTTCTGTTACTTTTAGGCTTAGCAAGTGAATGCGGTTAAGGCTCCAGGGCTTTGCATTGCATCCTAAAGAGGCAATGACTTTTACAGCTGAGCAGTGAACTGGAAAGCAACATGGAAAAATACACTTTCCTGCTCTGCATTTTTATCTGCACATCAGCACACCAAGCCCAAAGTTTCGGTTTTCTGTTCTTTCTCCACTCACCAATAAAACATGTTATTACTAAATAATGCACTTACCCGCCAATATTCTGCACTAAAAAGAGACAGTGATACCAGGAAACAGGGACTGAAGGCAAAAGCAGGTTTTCATTTTATATTATTCTTCTTAAAATACATTCTACAAACACTCCAGTTTAAAGGCACATCATGTAGAATGTACTATTTTTTTTTTACCTTTTTGATGCTGAAATTATGGTAGACTCATAATACAGGGGACACAGTGATTGGGAGGATGGTTCATGTGTCACATTATATATAGCAACTAGAGAATCAAACAGACGAACCTGGTAGGTGCCCATTCTCTGGGGTGAGCTGTGACTGCTAGGTACAGAGTCAAACTTGGCTGGGTAGTTACTGCGTGCTTTGACACCACTGCCGCTGTTGAAGACTGCAGCCGAGCCAGGAGGGTAGTGGGAAGAGGTTGACGGCTTCTGGTAGTCCCTGCTGCCAGGGTAGAGAGAGGTGGAGGACAAGTCTGAGCTGCCCGGCTGCGATCCTAGTGTCCCTCCAGCTCCAGCCCCACCCCGCCCTGCCGACATTGCCCCAGGGCTGTCCCTCAACCGCAGAGCACTAGGATCCAAGACACCACTGGGGCAGATCTGTATCTGGGCGCCCATGCTGGCCAACTCCTCTTCCCTGGCATACTCATCATCAACATCACCAGTTTCCATGGCGATAGAGAAGCAGCCAGAGCTCTCCACCGGCCGGGACCTGCTGTGCTGCTGCTGAGGGGGCAGCGACTGTCCGAAAACCCTTGACAGCTGCTGCTGCTGCTGCTGCTGCTGCTCGCTCCCCCCAGGGGCCAGGGTAAACACCTGCTTGATTCTGACGTTCCCGGCTGGGCAAGAGTCCCGCATCCTGGACACTGAGTTGGAGGGCTGCTGATCAGAGGGAAAAGGCCACTGCTGTTGCGCGTACTGTCTATCCCAAGCAGCTGTCCTAGGGAGGTCCAAAGACTCGCCCGACTGGGTGCCAGCGGCAGGGAAGCTTTTCTTGACGTGGCAGTAGACTGCATTGGTGGGGCTGAGCTGTGCCGGCTTCCTTGGAAGTGAGACCGCCTTGCTGCTGAAGGAATTCACCGGGCTGGTGGTCTTCAGCTGGAGATCACGTGGCGGTTGAAGTTCAGTCTCGCTGCGGCACTTAGAGACAGTCTTGTGCATAACGTTGTTGGTTTGGGAAGCTGTTTCAGCCCGGCTGGAGGACTTCGCCAGGGTGTAGACGCCAGTGACTATGACATCACTGCAGCTGCTGCTGCCGTTGTTGTTTGTGGTGTTGCTGTGGTCAGTGATGCTACTGGAGGAGGAAGAGGCTGCTGGCAGGAGCTGGGTCTGTGATGCCCCACGAAAGCTGCTTGCCACACTGCGCACCGGAAGCTCTGTTGGCAGCACCACACCCCCACCCCCTCCTCCCACACCGCCACTGCTGCCACCCACAGTGTGATTGGACGAGCTGTGCGGAGAGCCATTCTGGTCACTCTTGGAGGTCAGTTTCCGTCTTTTGTTGCCGACCCACGTCTGCAGAAGTAAGCAAACAGATGGTAATGACAGATAAAATGGTGTAATCATGTGACTTATAGGAAACTGATCCAGAGAGTAACAAGCCACTGCTGTGTTTAAGAGGATTGTTAATTTCCTGCGATACCCAAGATGGTCTGAAGCCAGTCCTGGTTCCCTTACCCGCACCACGCTGAAGTCCAGATTAGCCTCCTGAGCGCACTGCAGGATGAGCTGGAAGCAGCTCTTACTCTGATTGGTCATTCCATTGTTGTAGTACCGCTGCAGAATCCGCTGCTGCTCGAGAGTGAAGACGGAGCGCAGATTCATCTAGAGGAAACAAATGTACAGATTCCCTGCCTGAAATGCTTATTTGCACTATTTAAAAAAACAAAAAGGATAATAAAACTGTTACCAAGCAAGTATCAAACACTTTTGAGAAAAACTATTGTGTTTTAACTGCTTCTGAGAATTCCTACAGTTTATTTGTCATTGGCCACTTCTTTATAGTACAGTATTTTCAAAAAAACATATTTATATAACCCTAAACCTAACCCTAAATGGAAAACAGAAAGTCATAAACACAGACGTTTCAGAGAGCTCTCAGGGACACATGGGTGCTTTAAGCCTCCGAGTTTTAAAAAGTTACCAGGATGTGTTGACTCAAACAGAAAGTGATACGAAATAAATCTAAACAACAAGAAGAAGAAGAATACACCCCTAGCAGATTAACTGTGATGGCATAGAGCTTTTGTTTAAAGAGCACTTTTGGAAAGATTAAAAGTTATTGTGAAGGGGAAGCGGGTATGCAAACAATGTAGATTTGGACAGACAATTGGCAACGTGACTCTTGGCCTGCCACCATTTTAACCCCAAATTATTAAGGGTCACACCTACTAGTTCATGTAATGCAATGCCACCAATGAGCATTAGCCCCTTGTCCTGGCAGCAAGACAACTGTTTAGATGTTTGCTTGCTTATTTTTTAATGTACAGTATGATAAAAATCAGAGTGCCAGTATTATTTATTTATGGGTTTTTAACTTTCATGATTCAGAAAAAAAAAAAAAGTCCAGTTTGTTGACTCTAGCTCCTACTATTCCTCAGAGAAGCAATTTTATTGGTCTTTTGGGGAGATTTGCATTCCCTCTCCTCTTCTGAGTGTGCTTTTGATAACTGATTTAAGCGAATGCTTTCATTGTGGGGTGTTTTCATATTTATCTGGCGCTCAGTCTCCAAAAAGAAAAAAGAATAAAACACGCATCTCAGTGGACAGATATCTCTTTATGATTCGGATCAACCAAGCCAAGTTTTTCTGGAAAAAACAGAGTTGTTGGCTTAGTAGTTAGAGCTGGGGGACTGGGAGGCAGCGTGGCCTAGTGGTTAAAGATTAGGGACTGGGAAGCAGGTTCAATCAAGATTTCAATAGGCATATTTAAAACCTGCATTGTACACGCGTTTCCCAAGTCAAATATGTTATACTTACATTTTCCATATTCCTTTTGTCTTTCCATATTTCCATATTCTTGTCTTCTGCGCTTCTTTTAATGACTTCCAGGATGTTTCGGGTGATTACCTCGGCCCTTCCTGAGCTAGTAGGCTGGGACCTCGAACTGCAAGTTTGTTGACCTTCCCTAAAATGTAGGCTTGCCTCCCTGGTTTACAGGCATGTGAAAGACTGAACACTATCCTGTCCTGCTGCTACCATGCAAAAGAGCAGCTAATCTCCTAGTTGCAATTACTGTACTGGGTCATTCAAGATTGAGGTGAAGTTCTCTGGTTCTTGCTTTTGTTTTCATTTTTTCTGCTGTCCTATATATATATATATACATATATACATATATACATATATATATATATATATATATATATATATATAGAGAGAGAGAGAGAGAGAGAGAGAGAGAGAGAGAGAGAGAGAGAGAGAGAGAGAGAGAGAGAGAGAGAGAGAGAGAGAGAGAGAGAGAGAGAGAGAGAGAGAGAGAGAGAGAGAGATTTGGTTTGTTAACTTGCTGGATATCGCTTTTGGAAGGGGGAAGGGGGTGTATTTGTGTCTCGTTTTGGCGGGCGTCCTCTCTGCGTTTTTGGGTAACCTTGGATTTCTGAAGTGGATTTGTCAGTTAGTTCTGGAAAACAAGATACAGGGTAATTGAGGTAATTACTGCAAGCATGGTGGGGAAGACATTTAAACAGCCATTTCAAAAGTGTGAAGACAAGAATATGGAAATAAATACAAACACATTGTATGTGTGTGTGTGTGTTGTCTGTGTGTATGTAATTGGCCAAGTTTTATGATTTCTACATGGTTTAAATTAAAACTGAATCTGGAATTGATGGGCTCCAAAGACAAAGGACTATTGTGAAGGAAGAACAACTCTGTATCATAAAAAATAAGGCTGTAAAGGCGAACGTTTAAACGGTAAATTGAAATTTAAAAAATCCTAAATCCATGGTATTTTAAATAACATTAAACTGAACATGTTCTGATTTAGTCTCAGCAGTGTCTTCATGCATTGCTAACCACTGCAATGGAACAGAGCAGGAGAAGCCAATGTAAAATGTAATAGAAATAAACAGAAAATCCTAAAAGACTAATATAAATAATAAAACCAGGTGAACCATTTCATTGAAAAAGTGTAGGATAGTTTAGAACAAAAGCAAATGACGGCCCTGTTTTTCAAACGCAGGTAAATGTTGTATTTGTATATATAGGTGTGTCCAATCACAGTCTGCAGGGTCTGAATGCATGTTTAATTAGTTCAATTAACCAATTTAGAACAGGGTTTGAACAAAGACCAGGAGTTGAAGAGCCAACCTTCGCCACCCCTGGTACATACTGTACATGTTTATATTATGGGAAAATACAAACTGTCTCATAACTTGAAGGTTGCAGTTACAGTATTCTCTAAATGACAAACCACTGAGAAAAGTCAAAATGACTGGTCGACCTCAGGGTGGTTTAACATGAAGCTTTCACACTTAAAGGTTAACCATGGTTATAAAACCCATTTTCATTCCTCCTATTAGCAGTAGCGATACTGCATATATGCATATATTTCAAAAGACAACACCACTGATTAAAAATTGCTGCAGCTTCCTGCTACCTAATTTCAACGTGTTCCAGTTTCAACTCCAATGGTCTTTAGAAGTTACGTCATGTGATCTAAACCAACGGTACCAGGATGTTGTATATTTACATAACCGGAATTTATTTAAAAAAAAAAAAAAAAAAAACAGCAAGTGAAAAACCTAAAGATTTTCAGCAAAATATAAGGTGGGCCAGTTGTTAATGTAAATAAAGTTTAAACAAAAAATACAAATTAAAAAGGCAAGGAAATTGAATTTAAAAAGCATTAGTTAGCACCCATTTACAGTGTTTATACAACCCAATTGATAAACTAAAATATTAACAATATCCGTAGAAACATGAATGCTTTGAGGAAAAAAAAAAAAAAAACTATCTTTCAAACACCCAGCCCCCTAACCTACGGTTTCTCTCTTTTTTCGAATCTGTTTTAAAGGAGGGAGGAGGCTTGTTTGCCTCCAGCTAAGCCATCTTGGGAATGTAAACAAACATAGGATGCTCAACAATGTCTAATTTCTACAGAGTGCACGGAAGGCTAAACTATAGAATCATGCAGTAAACACTGCGGGAATCATATCTGAGAGTGAAATGAAAATATTGTGGTATTAGAATAAAACAAATATTATTATAAATTAATAAACACCGCTAGCAAACCAACAAAATAATTACAGCAGAACAACTGCAACAGCTCACAGCAGCAATTATTTATACATATGTTTCTCAAAACATTAACATAACTGATTCATTAATTATAAGTGTTTTAAAAGGAAAGGGACACTCATTTACAACAGTTTAAATTACGTATACTCTTCCAGATTCTTAAAGACCATACATGCCAGATTGTGTATTTAAAATGTAGTTATTTATTGCAATGGTTAAAGTAAACACACAGGAAATATAACAACGAATGCATAACAGTTTTAGCCAAAGTTTACTGTATGCTGACTACTGTACTAATCTGATCATGTGCAAAACCCAAAAGGCCGTTTGCATTGCGTATCTGAAACAGAATTTAGTCAACAGAAAGGGCATTACAAAATACAAATATGTTTCAAAAAAGATATTGGACACAGTGAACAACCGAATTACCGTGCAAAATGACAAACTGTAAAACGAAAGCGCAAGAAATAAAAAAAACAGTTAAAAGTGTGGTTTACACAGACGAGCTGCGGCAATGAAAGGGTTACGCAATCCTTTCCCATGGTAAAACCGTCACCTCACTGCGCATGGCTGCTGTATTTACTATTGATTGCATTACAAAGAGGTTTGGTGAGGAAGAAGAAAAATATCCACCCAGTTCAAGGCAAGGGCAAAACTGATCACCGGAATAGAAACCACCGACAGGAAACGGGCGCGTTCAACTTTTAAACTTATCGCTCGTGGTAAGGCAGGCGCCTCCTCAAAATTGCAAAGCCAGCTCGACTGATGTAAACCGGGCGAGCTGCCGAAACGAATAGATTGCAGGCCCTGGAGGCCATGCGCCTGAATACAACTAAACTTTTTCTTTAAATGTCTTTTGCGGTTTTTCTTTCCGACTTGGGACTGCAGTTTCAGCCCTTGCCTTTCCCTGGAAGCAGCAGTGACGCCTGGTGAAAAGTATGAAAATTGTGTGGATAAATACCTTGAGAGAATGCTTAATTCGTGAGAAATCAAGCGAACGCTCGAATTCAGCAGATTTCTTCCACACTCCCTGCGCCAGACAATGAAATCAAAACGTCCGATCATCAATTCTAATCATGATTGTGACGTGGCGCCAGACAGGAGCCAATGGAGGCACGAGATCAGGGCCGTGACAGCCTCAGCCGGCTGAAAACTGAGCGCCGTAGTCCCGCCCATTGACTTTGTGAGGAGAGAAATACAGTCTGCGTCTGCGTGTTTGTGTTTGCTTTTTATTGTAGACAGACTTGAAATACGTTTTTCTTTTAGGCTGCGATCGGCTGTGCGTTATCTAAAAGGTTATCGTATTCTAAACTGGTCTTAAAATGTATCTGCTTATGTACTGTATGTTTTCAAAATAAACGAGAAGGCCGAGTGCAACTGCAAGTGTGTCTCTCCTAGGCTCTGCATAAAGTGCATTATCATTGTGCATTCAGTTTAGGGTGAAGAGTGCCAGATTTTCAAAACATTGCCAACCATACTGTGAAAGATTTTCTCTTCTAAATGGAGAAAAGACCCGTTAAACTTGTATTGAACTGCTTTGACAACGTTTTAAATAGCATTCAGAATAAATGTGCCCCCCCCCCCCCCCCCCCCCCCACTGCTGATTCGTTGTTTAACATGCCTTTTTATAGCTGATTTAACAATTTAATGCTTATTCTGTGGAGTTATTTGTCAAAATGTCTCTTACGAATATAATTATAGTAAACAGCTTTTGGTTTTCAATATGAATAAACTGTTTGTGTTATGAATTATTTGTACACAAGTTTACATTGATGTAGCCCTGTTAATGTTGTTGCACATCAGAAAAGAATGGCTGCAAAATTCATAATTGTTGTTCCAAATCTGAAAACCTAGCTTTGGCTATTGCAAAGGCAGTCTCATAAAGGGTACCTCGTACCATCTGCATTTCAGAGACCTTTCATTGTTACGTGTTGAACCTGCACTTCGTTGTTCTCTGTTGTTGTTAGATTGTCATTGATCACATTTTTTGAGAACACTCTTAAAATGAGTTGTTTTCAGAACTGAGCACTGGGTGTGACAGTATTTGTCCCCCTCACCCCCTCTTCAGCAGTGGTGTAGTCAAGCCGGAACACAGTTCTGTTTTCTATAAGCAGCTCATCATATTTCTGTGACAGACACGTATAGTGAAGCATTCTGAAAAGATGGAGAAACACATTGGAAATACTTGTAGAAATGAGCTGAATGCATAACCTATTATGTGTTACTAGAAGTTTAGCATGCACACAGAGTGTGAATTTGTGTAATAATTCTTGTTCAATACCTTAGTGGTGATTTAAGACTACACCACTGCTCTTCAGCTGTGAGTAAGCGGAAGATCTTTATACAAAATAAGGTTGCGGAGACAGGAATTACAGCTGCACATGCCTAGTGGCAAACTTCAAGACTTCATGTTGAAAACACAATTAATGTACAGCAAAAACATAAGGACCTTCTTGTTGTTTTTGTTGGTGCATATCTGCCCAAGCTAGAAAAAAAACTTCCAGCCTTGTTTCACTGTGGCACTGCTTATTAATGCTTATAATGCAATATTAATGCCTTCTTCCATCTTCATA
The DNA here is from genome assembly GCF_902713425.1 of Acipenser ruthenus. Lineage (NCBI taxonomy): Eukaryota > Metazoa > Chordata > Actinopteri > Acipenseriformes > Acipenseridae > Acipenser > Acipenser ruthenus. Next base: position 28,515,682 of record NC_081204.1, read on the forward strand.
CTGTATAGCAAGAATAATCACATGATTCCTGAAAATGTTTCTTAAAGCATCAGAGTGGCTTCTCCTGTACACCTGCAAGTGTAGGATAGCCATTTAGAAAGATATCATTCTCTATATAATGCATCTGTTTCCCTTGAGTACATTGACACTGGACTACCATACCTCATTTCTTTCCATTATTTTCTCTTTGGTGTCTAAAATTGAGCACTGGGGAGAGGCTGCAGTACTGGAGGCCAGTGATAGGGGGCATTAAGCGCTTGTGAGCACATTGCTCTTGGATAGGGAGCTTCAGTACTGGGCCACCTTTCATCAGCCGTCGAAATAGAAAATACCACAAATACAATACAGTTTGATGGACTGCAGATTTCATTTTATATATGTATAATTCATTACATGCCAAGAATGCAAATGAATAAAAAGTGATCCTTACCTAGATGAATATGCAAATACAGTATACAGTGAATTACAGTATTGGAATGGGTGAAGGTGTAGAAATCGGCATTGTTAGCCCACAAGTCTTTCTCAGGAAGTAACTGCACAGGGAGCACAGCCATTCCAATAACTCTTGATGCTGCCTGATATACTGTAGATATGCTGTCACACGACTTATTCAGATGCCATGAGCAAGCCTTGCTGAGGATGATTAACAATCACCATCTCAGGCACCATTAATATGAAGCTGAGCCTGGAGCTTCAATAACAACACCTTTCCTTCTCTCCGCTATGAATGATAATGCTCTTTTTATTTATGCCTTTTATTATTTTTGTGATGCTTTTGGAATTCAGTGCTCTTGAAAGGTGAGGGACAGGCACTATACCATCTACCACCCTCATAGCTCAGCAAGCGAGTGCAGCTCAATCCTGACCTGAAGGCCCCCCAGCTGCCATGCAGTCCTGGGCCTCTCTCAAGCAGAGACTGCTATTCAGATTAATGTCTACATAGGCTGAACTGATACCACAAAATTAATTTGCCTTGTGAGCTTACCCGGGTTCGATACCCAGGCCTCCAGAGAGGAAAGGAACAAAAGCTTGGGGTATGTGCCACCTAACCTGCCCAGAACTATTAAATAATAATTATCTATTAAATCAGGATTTCAAAAACATTATTAAAAAGTGTGATCCTTGCCTTTTCAGCATCCCTGGGACAATAGCCAGGGATGCTGGAAGAAAAAAAAAAGACAAAGACTGTCCATCTCTGCAGAATCATTAATAACTTAATATGATAATAAAAAAAGTCTGAATAGCTTTATCGATGCAAGCGAGCAGTTATGTGGAAGGTTCCCAGTGTGATGGTGATCCAAAATCCATTCCTGTAGGCGTTCAGCCATGGAATGAAGCCCTCCATACATTTAAACCTACCTCTCTTTACAGTCAGGGACTTGAACTAACCTCATCTTCATTTATCTCCAAACTCTAAAGCCGAGGGAACACAAAGTTGCCTGAAACTAGGTCTCCCGGTCTCCTGCAACCAGGTTTCAAGCCACTGTTACTGAAAAAGTGGCTTTGTGTTCCCTCAGCTTAATGTTGTAAATCTCAATAGTTGACTTAAATTCTGTATTTTGTGAAGTCATAGATACAGAAGCACCTGCCAACCGAACACCTGCAGCCCTCTATCATGTCAGATCTGTTTTCTTGCCTGTCATCACTGACAATGACTCGCAACAGGGACACGTAGTTTATAAATGTTACGGATTTGTCCAGCTCATAAGATTATTGTCCAAATACACTTTTGAAAGTCGTTTTTCCCATTGTAAAAAAAGAGGCATCAGGACATACGAACCTGTGATAGTCTGCACAAAACTCAGGTACATAACTTATGAAAATTCCTAGGCCTGTATGCTCGTGTGTCAGCCCAGACAAAATGAAAACCAAGCGTCTACAATGGCTCAAATCATTCATGTATGAGACAACTGTTACTGGTTAACTGTCAAGATCTATGTGATAGGTATAGTCATAACAACGCACGCAAGTTACCTACTGATCAAGTAATTACATGGCAGTGAGAAGACATATGCTAAATCTTAACACTGCTTACCTTGCAGAAATGTTGGCATGTTCTCTATGGTCGTATACAGCAAGTGTAGTTGGATTTTAGCTTGGTACTTCTTTAAAGGAATACCAAAGGTAATACAGATAATACATAAAAAATACAACAACCACAAAAAATCCCCAAAACTTCTAGGCTTTTTTTTTCTGTGGAGAAGTAGCTTTTTAGTTTAGTGTTTATATTTTATAGCAGCTACAGAACAATTTATATAAACTTTTTCTCTTTTCTTTTCAGAATTCTTTTTTCATCATTAACATGGTTAAAGCACTTCTTTATACCCTCTGAATTTGCATAATATTTAATATTTGATCCCATAAAGTGCGTTCTTAATAATCACTTATTACTCTTTCAGCACTAGATATTTGGCATGTTTTCTAAAGTCACCTGTATATTTTACCTATGGGGCTGTCTCTGAGCAAACCTTAGAAAAGGTAATATGTAATGATGGCAATTAGAATTCACCACTAAGAGTGTGCACCAGTAACAGGGGGAACAACATTACAGTGAGTGAAACTGTACTACATTATATATTTTATATATATATGCAAAGAGTTTAACATTGAATTCAAATGTTCTTTTTTCTTTCTTTTTTTCTCTGTTTAGGGAATCCAGTAATAATTCTTGGGGAAAAAAAATGGGGTTCCAACTAATTGTTATTTTGGATTTAATGAAGGATACAAAAATGTCTTATTCTGGAAATACCTGACAAGATATCGACGCTTGCTGGTAGTTAGTAAGACCTGGGTTTCAAGCTGAGCAGAGTCTGATGCTGTTTGGCACAAAAACGCTTTCTGTTGCCAGCAGATTGTTGCCAAGTTAAAATGAGATTACCATCCCTGGCAAAGGGAATTTTAGGCTTAGGGTTATAATACGATAAACATAACTACAGAATGATTTGTTTCAGTTCAGTCTATCTGGGATGCTAGAGTATTAAGATTACAATAGTAAACACATAGGATTGGGACTCCCAATAGTATATGACAAATCCTTTAGAATCTGCAACACAAAAAGGGCATACTTTCTGTATGTTTACAGACCTATTTGTGTTTATTACAGTTTCTATAACAGTAAGATTTTTCTCTCTAGCTCATCACGGTGGCTGATCTAGCATGTTACATATGTCTATGGCAGGCAGCTCGAACTCAAGGTCAGCTTCTGAACTCCAGAGTCAACGTACCTAACACAGAATATATCAAAAAGATATAAAAACACAATGCGTGTGTGTGTCATAGCCATAAGAACCACTCAGGATGACTCCAAATAATAACACTTGAAAACGACAATAAAATGTAATACACAAGCTACAAAATTGTAGCTCGTGCTTATGAGCAACACTTGTCATTTTATGTTTTGGACTAATGTTTAAAACAATGATATTGTCATTGAAAGTTAAAGATTTAATTTGGTATTTAAGTAACATTATGAGCTAAATGGTTGGTTGCATATCTAAAACTATAGGGTGACAATACTAGTGTATAAACAGTACTGATATTATCTGTGATGTTGCCGTTTACTATGCTTTCCATGCTTTACCATATCACTCTTTGCTATGCTGTAATTTTTCCATGGTATATGTACCAACGAAGGTATTCATACATGCAAACAAACAAAAAAAAACATATTTACCCTAAATATGTGCATGCAATTTTAGAAATCAGAAGCGAAGTATATTTATTGAAATAATGTATTTAGTTTAAAAGTAGAAAACATTTTGGATTACACAACGTTTGAATAGCCTAGCGTTTTAAACATTATTATTATTATTATTATTATTATTATTATTATTATTATTATTATTATTATTATTATTATTATTATTATTATTATTATTATTATTTCAACTTTACAAAACAACATATTTTGATCTGCTATATAAACAAAGAAGTATGCTACACAAATCGACTGACATGAAAATTCTCTAGAGTAAAATCATCTTTTTTCTAGAATTGTATATATATAGACTGAAATCCTTTAGGCTTCAAGTTGCACATCTGGCAGTAGCTGCTGCCTGACACACTTGGTTACTTTAATAATGACTGCCGGGGCCTCCAGTCCACATTCCCCCAGCAGGGGGCGCTGAGTAGTGACGTGAGGATGTCCGCCAGGGTCACGCTGCATCCAGTATCCACTGTATTTATACAGGCTCTCCCCTAATTAGTACTTCGGCGGAGTGTGTTTTGCCTGTTAACGTATTGTTTATAAATGATCAGAATTAAAACCGAACAGAGACATCTGTTCAATGCAGTAATGTTTGTACCTTGCAGAAATGTTTCCGAACTGGAAGGTTGTAACCCCAGGAGAATGAAAGTGCCTGTAAAAATACATTGGGCAGAAAACAATGCTGTGTCATGAACCTTTTCTATATTTCCATTGTCCAATAACTGTATATTGTTTTATATTAACATTATTTATTAACATTACAGATGTGGACAAAAATTTTGCATCACCAAGAATTTTAGGATTGAGACCTATTTATTTTATTTTTTTTAATGAACATCATTTAGATATTTTATTTATCATCATGTAATCAAAGAAACTACAAAATGATATCTCAGAAGTCCACTGGAAGCCGTAATAGCAGTACAGTATTTCATGTTATATTTTGAATGGTCACATTTTTAAATTTTCGTTAAGTCTACTACAAAGCGGTATTTAATTCAATATGTTAACGTAGCATTATTCAGCAGGTTTAATTCGACTTCATGGAGCAAAATTGGTTAATTCTATAGTGTGATGCAAAACGTTTGATCCATAGCTGTACTAATATCAGCGACTGTTATAATTATTTTTCAACTCACAGCCACTTTTTACCAGCTTTGAACAGATAACCCTACAGTCACAGTGCCAGCAGATCTGTCATGATTTGAAAAGAACATTCATCAAGAGTCAGCTTTGTAGACATAAACTTTAAGTCTTCTTGTGCAAGAGACTGTTTATACATATGCAGATAGCAAACGTCACTTTTAATATAATTCAGGAAACGCTAATTTCTTCAAATGTATACCTATTTGGAACGTTTAAACTCCTGGTAGCTAATCGCCTTCTGATTGTAGCTACACTGTTGGACTAGACTGTTCCAGAACACAGAAAGTGAACAGGTCCCTTAAACGTAATTTTTTATTCATTTGTGTTTAATATGTATGTCTGTATTAATGTAAACGTAGTAAGAGAAATCAAGCGTAAAAAGTAAAGACATATCTGTGCAACATTTTTTTTTTTCTTACTTAATTTCATATTACGAGCACTATAGGGCATGTCTACACACACCTCTACCTATGTGGAATATAGGAATCTTAAATCAGAGTTTTCTGTAAGTGCTATAACAAATTAAATACTCCTTACACAACTCGTTAAAACACCGCAATGATATTGCAGCCTTATTTTGTAGATTGTCCCTTGAGTTATGTAAGGGGGAGAGGTGGGGTCAAAGCAATAAAGCCAAAGTTTGTGAAACTTCCCACGTTTCCATTATGGTCGAGTTCATTATTCTACTTTAGTTTTTTTCAGAAAAATAAATGTTACGTTCAACCAAAAAGAAGGGGTGATTTCTTAATGAATTGATTTCTGGAGGAGGGCGGCGCGGTCCACTCCGTTGCACACTCACGCCTTGCACGGAGGTGCTTCTCGTGGAATGTTACAAAAGGACTCGCGCGCCGTGCTTTCTTCACCCATCCACTGCACCATTTCCTGGTTCACCGTGGCCCCGGTTTGCTGCTGCAGAGTGCAGTAGGGAGGTGCTGTACGCGCGCAGCACACATAGCCTTGACTATATTAGAGTATCACAGTGCGGGAGGTAGGCAGGAGGGGACATCAGCCACGGCAGCTCAGCTGTATGTGTGTGTGTGTGTGTGTGTGTGGATTGCACCATCATACCCTCCCAGTACCTACTTTCAACCATGCTTTGAAAGACTATCGATATCTATATCTGATATATGCATATACATTTATATTTTGTATCACTGATTAATCAAAGCATTGCTCATTTGGCGTGAGTAAAAGAAAGTGACTTCGGCTATGGCTTTAGTAATGGAACCTATTAGCAAATGGACACCGAAGCAAGTACTGGAGTGGATGAAAGGTATGTTTTCACGCATTTATATAATGATGCCGCTATCCATCCGATGCATGTCGGATGAAACGATCTTTTGAATTTAATCTGCTGTTTAAGTTTTTTTTTTAAAAAAAACAACGCTATATGTGGTATTAATGGTGATATGATATTATGTATAGACCCTTCCTCCCGAGTATGTGCATTTGATTGTGCTGTTGGGATTTGTTAGTATGAATCTGTCTAACCGCACCGTGTGTGGATCGTGATTTTGGTTGTTCTGTAGGACCCCTTTTCTTTCACAGATCAGGTGAGGTGAGGCAGCGGCTTGCATGTATGACTAAGTGGCGAAAACCATAGCACTAGATTTGCTTATCATAATATCAAGAACGAAGAAAATGCTTCGGGGCTCTGAGGATTATGTACATTTCTTCTCCCTCTCTCTCTTATTTTATCTGATTCGGTTCATCCGATTATTTTGCTGACCATATATATTTTTTTCACTTACTCTCCTATTGCAAATCTAGCTTGATAAACCTAGCAGCACCATGGACAGTGCAGGCTTGCCTTATTTGGAAACTGTTACGGCACAGCCTAATTTTCTTATTACAGGTTTCATTGGAGGGAACCACAAACCCGATTTGCATTAATTACCGTAGCCTAGGCCTAGTGTTCAAGTAAGGGAATTAGCACTTTGGAATATGTTAGCGCCTGCATCAGCCGCGTGTAGCGTTAAGATGGTAGGAGTCGTGTTGTTATGAATAATGCTTCTCAGAACACAGGAATGGCACGATTCTCACAAAACTAAGCGTGCGTGGAGACTTAACATTACAATTTAAAGAGTTATTGAAAGTGTCACCCATTTTGAAAACATTATATATCCACCTCGATGTTTGTTCCCTAGATGCAACTCTGGTGGGGGCCCCAGATTTAACATATTTATATTTCAAACAAATGACCAGTAATTAATTTTGTGAGTGCTTTGATTTATAGCTTGAGTTGGTTATATTATTGCGACGGTGTTCTAAAATTGGGGTGACTTGAAAAAAAAAAAAGTGTAGATGCTATATAACATGGGAATAAATATTGACTTGTTTACAGCGTTTTAATATATTAATGCTTGAATGTCTAGACCTTAGGGGGAAATCAGCGACAATGGCTTTTTTGTAGGTGGACATGCCTCCAGTATATCCCGCTCTCCGGACCCTCCTTAAATTGGATTGATTTAATGAGATTGTGGACGTTGGCAGTTTGACGTGTCACTTCGCTATCAGACTGGGCATGTGGAGATGCTAATTACTCTAAGCAGAGCAAGCCAAGATATGATCCGTGAAAATAAAACGGTAAATTTCAGATTGTATATAGACTGTGTCTGTGGATCTATACGACCACAGCCATGGTCAGCGGTTTTAACTGAAATCTACACTGGAATGGGAATCACACCAATACTAAAACCTGAGAGCAAATAATAATAATTATCTAAGTCCAGATCCTTCAGTAGACATTTCACACAGTGGATTCCCACGTAGCGTCCACTAGGAAACTGTATTCAATGGGAATAAGGCAATGCTCGTCCATAGGGTCCTGCTTCATGCTAGTATAGGAGCGATTTTTTTAATCGGCCGTGTTTTATTTTTTATTTAATAAACGTTATTATAGATGATAATTCCGTACGGTGATATAAACTGCAATTTAAACCTTTAAGAGTGATTATTATTAAAAGCAACTTTGATAACCGGTGGATCCAAAAATTAGTTTTAAACAGGATTATTGTCATGACACTAATAATTTAATTAATCATTTTGATTTCACTTTTCAAACACTTGCTTTTTCGCTTTAGATTGTTGATTTACACCTCTATCTGCATTTTAGGATTGATCTGTCAACGTGATAATAAATATGCAAACCCTATTGCAAATGAGTGAGTTAATGCAACGAAAGCGGAATAACAAATAGTAGTTTGTGTGTGTTTATACGTATGTGGGACGGCTTTATCGATCTGTTTTATGATTAATACTGGGGTGATGTATATCACGTTCTTATCACTGTTTTTTTCCCATTTTGCTCAGAATAAAATTATACAAAAAAGTGAATTCAATGGATGTATTGATAAAATAAACTAACACTTACAATAATATGAACAAATAAATGACCAGTATTCATTTCATCAGAACTGTAGCCGTTTTGTAATGTACCGATGCAGGTATAAATACAATAAGTAAATAAATAAATAAAAAAACAAGATTCACGTATCCACAACGACCCACACACACACTCATGTAAGTGCAAACGAAAGGTGTAAGAAATATGGTTTCAATATTCAGATAAGAACATCACAAATATCTTCATCCATACGCAAATCTTCTCATCAAAGATGCGTGATGCTGTGAATGCATAGTTTACTTTTCAGATAAGCTCAGTGACCGGTTAAAGCCTCCATTAGAGACGGTGGTGGGTGTGCAGAGAGGCTATACATATTTCATGTATGTTCATTCTGGGCTTCCTGGACCACAAGCTGATGAGCATGTCTGTGATTCGTGTTCCGACCTGAAATGCTTATTTTAACACGAGCTGCAGACAGATCTGGAAGGAATCCTGCATACAAACTCTCCAGGGTAGGACTATATATGATAATTGGACAGTAATGCGTGTATATAATAACCTCGATGAGTCATTTGTTATTGTTTCAACCTCCCACATTCGGGGATTTACCCTTTTATGTATGCGAAGAGGCACACTAGAATACCTCAAAAACTGTTGCACTAATAATATAGCTATAGCTTACTGTACCAGCACAAGATGTGGGAGGAGGGAAATTCTACACCTCATCTGAGGAAAATACAGCTAATTTTTTAAAATGAACAATTTGGGATAAAAGAAAAAGGAAAAACGACACACAACTAAGCATATGTAGGCTCAGCAAACCCACTTGCCCAGCACACTCTGGTGTTCGAGGTTTATTGTGCAAAATGATCAGGTGTCAGACTTAAATATCTGCAAATCACATTTTAAATGTGTTTTTCCTTTTTGTCTTTTACTTTTTATAATTTTGGGTACTCCAATAGGCTACCAAGTGTTTTTATTATTATTATTATTATTATTATTATTATTATTATTATTATTATTATTACTATTATTATTATTAATTTTTCTCATCTCTAGATGTCCTTTCATTGCTGATAAGAGAATATTTGGTTGTCCGTTATCTTTTCTTGATTCCAGAAAAAAGACACCTGTCAGCCCTACATCACTGGTATAGGGATATTCTGCTTACTGTATAACTTAAGCATGAGCTGCTTTTCTTATTCAATATATATATTCCACACTCCAATGCACCACAGTTTTCCCGCACACCAGAAGTTAATTATATCAAATTCAATTACAGTACTTAACGGCCTGTGAGAAGATGTAGCCTCACATTAGGGTCATTGCTAAATACAGTCCGGAGGTCTACAGACTACAAGAATGCCTCAGGATTCTCTGAAACATAAAGCACTAGAAACATTTCTAATACAGTCTGCCTAATTCTATAAACCAGTGTCACAAATTCAGAATATAATACCAAAAAGCACAACTGGCATTTAGTGTTATATTTCTAAATGAAAAACAAAGACACTGTAGGTTAGTAGTTGTTTTTGAACTTCCATCAGGCAAGCAGAAACCAGTTGCAATATCTGTTTTTATATTCAAGTTATTATCACAACTGTCCACAGCCTATCCATGCAGTGAAGGGTTAGCTAATAACCTGAATCATCTTGGGAGAAATGACCACAAGCAGAATGATAGATGTTTATTCCTATCTATCCACTGTCTGGGGAACAGTTTTCCCTATAATTCATTCTGATGTTACAACAACTGTAGGTATAATAGGCTACTAAAAATGAGGGAGATTGCCTTTTTGTTTCCTGCCACTGTGCTATAATCATTTCATTCATGTACCACTATAAGCCACGACTTCTGCAATACCTGTTGCAGTTTAATCATTGGAATCCCATCTCTCTGACAGTTTTGATATCAAGACTTCAAGATATATCAAGTTCTTTACAGAGTGATTTAGTTTGGCAGTGAGAAATCAGTGTTACCTTACTCAATGTGTTCTTACTGTTGTTTAGATTATATTTTAATCAGCTCTTAAATTCATGTTTAACCTCCAAGTACATCAGGGACACCAGAGTGTAACCAATCATCATGCCACACTCTGCCTCTTGTAGAAATACATCAGTAAAAATACCACTTAGTTTCTTACATGCCCATTGCTTTGCAGGGGGACATGTTAATGCCAGATGTGCTTGGAGGTTAGACATGATTTGAAGAGCTCTATGGAGGGTGCTTTATACATTTTCCTTTTTTTTCATCGCCAATGGTTGGAATGCCCAATTATTATTTTTTATCCCGGTTCACCACTGCAACCCCCCAGCAACTCAGGGAACGGAGGCTGAAACACACGTCCTCTGAAACGTGTTCCTGCCAATCCATCATTTTTCACACTGTGGATCCACCAGACTTATAGTGCTGGAGGACAACACAGATCTGAATGGCTCCATTGCAGACCCGCAGGTGCCCTATCAGCCACAGGTGTTGCTGGTGCGTGGTGAACCGTGGATTGCCCTGTCGACCTAAGCCCTCCCTACCCGGGCGGCGCTCGGCCAATTGTGCGCCGCCCCCTAGGAACCCCCGGTCACGGTCAGCAATGACATAGTCTGGATTCGAACCTGTGCTCTCCAGGCTATAGGGCACATGCTGCACTCCACGCAGAGCACCTTTACTGGATGCACCACTCGGGAGCCCCTATACATTTTACTTTTTAAAAAGTCACCAGGATGTGATGACTGAAACAGAATATGGTACAAATTGAATCTAAGCAAGATGAACACATTTGTTAAAATAAGCATTTGGTTCTTTCTCTAGTTTTGTGTTTTTGCAGTCTGGAGAAAATAGAAATGAATTGTGTCTTTTGCCATTTGAAATCAAACTCCTGCCAGAAATTAAGCTACTGTTTCCTTTTATGTTCCTTGTCCTTTATGTTCCTTTATGTTCCTCATAATTAATACTGTTTAAATATATTTCTCAAAGAATTCCTTTGCCGCATGAAGACAGTCCCGGCAGGCTGGGTCACACAGCTGCTGAATAATGTAGTGCTCAGTGTAGTCATTATTGCCAGTACAAGATTCCGCTTATAGAACCAACTTGAAATGTACCATTTTGTTTCCAGTATGAATGTTGGGAGATGGGCACAGTGCCACCAGTGGTCAAGATTGCAATGGATGTTTCTGTAATTGGGTCTGTAGCTTTGAATGTTTATGATTAACCCTTTTTCTTAAGATTTTTTTTCTTTAGTTTAACATGGTGAATTTGCACTTGAATTTGAAGTTTCCTTATGCGATACAATTCTGTGCTGTGGAAATGTTCTTATTTTGATTTTTGTCCCTGAGCCTCTGTTATGCCTAGAAGCGAAGCTCTTTTAGGCGAAAGCGATTTAAAAAGAGAACGATACGAGCATTAGGGTGATTCACACACTCACACGCACACCTTGAAACCTTGAAATTGCCTGTGATGCTGGCGTCACCACGGTGACAGAGTGGGGCCAGATACACAGATTGTTACACTGATGCTTCAAACGTTCTCCAGCACAGAGACAAGGGACCTTGAATCGCAAGCTAACACAGTACTAATCCATACTTCCAGCCTCTCATATCTGCCCATAAAGACATCTAAGGGGTTCCCAGGCAGATCCTCGGTGTGAAAATACAACCTTCCAAAAAGTATTGGCCTGTGTCAGTTGCACATGCCTTCTGGTATTTGAGTTGAGTATTTAAAAATCCCCAGTTAAACCTATTCTGCCTTTATTCCTTGGAATGCACTCTTCTGTGCTTAGCAACTGGGTTAGCAACACATGTCAATGTGGCGGACAATAGAGGATTCCCACTCACATGACATTACAGAATATGCAGGTCTATTAGGCAAATACATGGAAGGGGAGAGAGGGTGTTTAGTGCTGACAATGAAGCAACTCAATTGTTAATTGTGGGTTGTGCCTGGTGTTTGATGTGTTTCGGGGGATTGGTGTGAACCATATAAAGCAGGGCTTTCCAACCCTGGTCCTGGGGACCACATGTGTCTTCTGGTTTTCATTCCACCTGAGCTCTCAGTTATTTAACTAGACTAATTAGATTAATTAAACTCATAATTTGCTTAATTAGACCTTTTTAATTGTTCTCAGCTCCTAAAAAGTTGCAGAGTTCAAGTTACTTCTAAAATGTTATAGCTAGCCTGAAATCTGCAACTGTTTAAGAGCTGAAAACAAGTAAAAAGATCTAATTAAGCACATTATTAGTTCAATTAAGGGTCTAGTTAAGTAATTGAGAGCTCAGTTGGAATGAAAACCAGAAGACACAGGGGGTCCCCCAGGACCAGGGTTGGGAAGCCCACATATAAAGGGTCTTGCTAATCAGATTAAATGAGTTTGGTTATTGTGTGTGTGGTTTTTATTTTTGTAACACTTTATTAAGCAAGAATTAAAAAGTCATTAGCCTGTGTATCAGCTTTGCATGGAAATGCAAAATAAATATACTGTAAGAAACAGCTACGAACAGATGGAGGATGAACCAACAGTACTGAGCCTTGTGTTTTGTAATGAATAGTGATTCACGTCACTAGATTTACAAACAGGTTCTCCTTGGCACATGTTCTTGAGGGCATCAGACGTTCAAGCCTGCTTGAGCATGGGATCTGTGATTGGCCGAACTAATATTTTGAATCGCTCTTCTAAATTTGATGTACCTTTGCCTGGGCATTTATTACAAGAGGTTATGCCAGGGTCACCACAGTATTTAGAAACTATTTGAGTGTTAATGCTCACTTAAGAGTGCTTTCTCAATGTGAAATACCGGAAACTTGGCACACCTTAGTATGTTATTTTTTTCTCTTGGTTAAATAAATCCATACATTTTTTTGTGATCAGATTTTTATTAAAAAATTAACAAAACAATAAAACAGGCAACAGACAAAAACAATCACATTTTCACCCCAAACCCCCCTCCCCATCTCACTCCCCTCCCAGTCCCACTCCCCTCCCCAAGTGGCAATGCCCCTCCCACTAATCCATAAATAAACTATGACAAAAGCACTAACGGGTTCTAGAACATCCTGTCGTGTACTACATTCTATGACAAGTGGAATCTCGCTACCATTCACTTTCATTGAGATTCCAAATCCTGTTTTCCTGCATAAAACAACACACAAACCCACACTGCAAAGGCTCCATAACGACTGCAGCCTGTTGCTGAGCAGAATGACTGATTCAGCTGAAATCAGACTCAGAGCAGAAGCAACACAGACCTGCCAGAACACCAAAATATAACATATAGCTTCTATTGCTGTATAACATCCTCAACTTTCACTGGGATTTTGTCCACTGAGAAAACCTCCATCATTTAATTCTAGACAATGAAGTACCTTTTCAATTATCATTGTTATGTATTGAACTCGTGTCCTTTTTCTTGCTTTTTGGAAAGGAGACATTTAAGTTTGGGATGACTGGCATCAGGTCAATACCCAGCCACGTGTCCTGGGAAAAGGAAATATCACACTGACGCAGCTTTGTGGAGCCTTCCAGGCTCCAGGCTCTGACAGAAATCCCATTGTGAGGTCGAGGATTCACTGTCTTTCTCCTCTTTTATCAATGTGCATTTCTATTGTGTTTTAAAGTTCAGGCTTTTTTTATATCTGAGACACAGTAGCATCAGCAAGAATTGGACAATCGATCTTCGCTGGCTCCAAGTCCTGATCAGAAAGGATGTACAGTGCTTGGCTGAGAGCTTGTGCTTATGACAGGCTGTCTTTTCATTTTTCTTTTTCTCCTGTATTTATCCATTGAGCGAGGATAGCAGGGACATCAGTGATAGTTCAGCCTCTCTGGCTCTCGAGCTGGTCCTGTCCAGTTGGGTCTCTCCCGAGCAGCCAGTCGGCATTGTTATGAGGACTGTCAATCATAATTCATTTGTGAAAGCTATATTCAAACTCCAGAATTAAAAAGGCTAGTGCAGAACCCCACAGTGCCACTGAGCAGGTAGCAACAGTAGCCCATCGGAGAATAGGAGGATAGGGGTGCTTTTGACAGCTTATAATATGCAAAAGCTTCAATGTGTTCAATGTGACCACCATGTGTTTCTAGAGTGGAATTACCCACAGCAGAGCACAGCAAATCCACTAGAACTGCAAGCACTTGGTGGCCAACAGCATCCACTCTTTTGCCCACGATATGTTATTACTCTACAGCACATCCCTATTCACTGGGATAGCCAAACATTTTATTTGACTTTTGAACTACACTGTATTTGCATTTATTAAAAAGATTGCAACCCAATTGGCTAATACAGGCTCACATGACCAACAATGGTGATTTCTCACAAAAGCCACACTTGCAGTCAATAGTACCTTTTGAAATCACACCTTCAATCAGAAATTCATAAATTTTTAACCCTCGGGGCAATAAATACATACTTGATAATATGCTGGTATGGTATCGCTGTACATACAGCAGCTGCAAGTCTTAGAGAAATGAAATGCAATACAGTTTAAACTGATTAGCTGTGTAGCATTGATCTTGTATTAAATAATTATACGTTTAGCTGAAGGCTGTTCCGTGGCGTGTAATTCCCTGATTTCAGGGATCACCCAAGTTGTTTTTGTTGTTTAAGTCAAATTGAAAAAGGAAAGGAAATGTTAGATAATCTGATAGTCATGTTTTCTACCTTAGTTTTCACTTTATCACCAGCTGCTTCGTATATACATGTATAAGGTAAATTAAATCTGTCCACATTCACTCATATAAATAAACACTGTACTGCATAAACGTTTATGGACAAACCTCTATTTATTTAATTGATACTTACAATACATATGCAATAATGAAGCTTGATTTGGGGCACATTTCCTATAATATGAAAAAGTGTATCATAAAATAAGGTGGGGCTTAACATAAATAGCCTACAGCTCACTTTGACTTACTTACAGAGAGTTTGTTTCCCCTTCAAATCAGTTGTTGTCATCCGTTCATACATTGCTATACTAACTTGCTGTGAAGAAGTCCTTGCTCAGACATTGTTTCAGCCTACAGTGTGCATGCAGGTGCAGGTGACGTCAATGTGTCTGACAGTAATGAAGGTACTGGTTGATGGTGGTGATAATGTTTCTCATAATGATAATTGAAGCAACTTGTGATTTGTTTTAGAATTGAGTCTTGGGTTAGGGTAATCAAATAATTTAAAGTGATAATGTCTTACAACGATCATAATTGCAGCAATTTCTGACAATAGGAAACATCGATCAGAATTTGCCACCCTGTGTCTCTCTTGAGAAGCAGATTCTGGTCTGGTTACTTGCCAGATTTTTAGCAGTAGTGAATTCTGGTGTGCACACACATTCTGTACACATGCAAATTTATTTTTATTTTTATTTTTTAACAAAAACTAATTTGTGAAAATGCTTTCTTGTAGCTGTAGTACATTCTGACAGAGAACAACATTAGAAAGGCCCCCACCGACAGTGGGTATTGTTTATTTGCAGTGTGGCCTGACAGACTGTCTTAAACAGCTTGTTTCTTTTTCTGAAGATGGAGTGTGAAGCAGAGGCTTTGTTTATCAGGGTTACTGGCTTTGAATGCCCCTGGTACACAGCATTGGTTCCAGTTGAATTGACATAGTCACTATCAGTATCACTGTCATTATAATTTGTCATACACAGTGTATACAGTATATGTACTAGAAGTAGAGCAGAATTCTAGTGTACAGGAATCAGCTCACTGAGTTTGTGCATCTTTTTTCTGATTGGCTGTTTTTCAGGTTGTTTGTTAATAACCTCTTGCGTGTATTTAATCAAAATAGACTTTAAAAACAGTCTTTAAATATCTTTGTGAGTTATGCCTGACATGCCCTGATTCTCAGAGCTGTTTACTCTCAGTAGTCACTAGTGCAGGTTTTCAGTCCCCCTCTCCACACACACATTTAAGTAACCAAACCAGAGACAGAAAAAAAGCCTCTGACATGTAATGCCTTATATTCGTGAAACTGCTCTAGACTGCTGTCGGTTTCTTAAACAAAGTGATAAGAAAGGTTTAATGCATATAAAATGAATTCTTTTAAAAAGACCGCTCTTTAATGAGTTCATTGTTTGTGCGCTCTCTGTGTTGTACCCGGTGTGAGATGTTGCATAGCCTGAGCTAAAATGGAGCTGCGAGCCTTCATCCTTGGGGTAAGCTTCAGTGGTCTCCTTCACTGACGGGCACACAATTCAACAGTTGAAGAGAAAGGCTGATGGGAAGTGAAGAAGCTTTCAGGTGTGACAGAGGCAAGCAGCACCTGAGCCAGCTAGTCAAAAACAACAGCAGCTGTCTGAGATCTCCAACAGAACTAGACTGGACCATAGCATTACTCACCATTCACCACATTGACTTGCATACTACCAGGGCAGTGTGGCAAAAAATAAGGCACAGGTGGATTGGGTTTGGTCAAGAATGTGCCATTATTGCAGCAACATTTGCTTCTGATAAGACTGGTGTGGGGCAGTGAGTCAGGGAAGCATATTAACATTGCACGGTGCAGTGAAGATTCTGGTTCCCCGCCTCACGACGGAGTCTTTTCAAAAGAGAATCATACAGAACACACATAATAGGATATTAAACTGGTAGGTAGTGAATATTAGGACTTCAGACCAAACCTAAAATATTTCCATCATGGTGTGTAGGTTGCCCCTTTAAGAGCAGCTACTAAAACGGGTCACATATTTGAGCATGGTTATTAATGAGAGTGATTGCCTGTAAATTCAAAACTAGTTTACACTCCATTAGCCGCGGAGCCCATTGCTGACTCTGACTGTCAATGAGAAGCGGAGCTTGGGGGAGGGGGAGAGGGGCTGTGCTTCAGGGAACGAGGCAGACTCTGTGATGTACGTGTGTAAAGCCTGGGTACTGATTTTCTTTATTACGAGGTTATAAGACCCTATTTCCCTGTTAAAAGTGTTGTGCCCCATGTTGAAATTGTCAGTTCTATGGGTGTTGTCTGTAAAGTTTTATTAGTATGACAAGAAACAAATTTCATTTGTTTACATTGCTTGCAGATGACATCCATAACCTCCTACTGCTGCAGGCGTATTCCTATTTAGTTTACAGTGACGCATAGTGGGACATAGGCTGTGCAGCTTTACACAACCTGGAGAGTTAAAAAGCTCTCTGATGTTATATGCTGCACTAAAGGGTAAACTGGACGAATGTAGCGCACAGGAAGCACATATTGCTTTCCTGGTTAATAAGACAACAGAAAAACAAATGTGGGAACTCCTAATTCTCACTCGGTGATCCCTGGCAGAATTCATTGTGGCACACATGCACACACGCTTGAAGACAGGGCTTTTCTAAATCGTCAGAGGCACCGTATTCCTTTTACAGAACAAAAACAAACAAACAAACAAGAAAAAAGTCTGGCCCCTTCCCCGGGCTTGCTGTCTGCTAGCTTTCAATTTGCAACAGACCCATTAAAGCTGGCAATTCATTTAACAAGGCGCAGTGCTGCCTGCTCCCTGCCACCACCATGTGACAGCACACATGAGTCATAGAGGGGCCGCAGGCAAGGCAATCCCCTCTCTCCCTCTGTAAATAAAAATTGAAATGTGAAACTTTAAAATTAGGAGCTTTGTAAATGATTATGCTCATAGATGAATAGCTCGTGGGTGTTTTTGGTGTTTCAGAGAGAATCTTTTTTTTTTTTTTATAACAATCTGCAATTGTGCATGTCTCGTTTATAAATTTTCAAATAAATCCAACCAGTCATTCACAAGCAGGAAGAGTCGTGATCTTTCATAGAAACAAGCAAAGAAATATCCAAACAAGAAACAGGGTAACCCAGAATGCGCCCCATATCTAAAGGAATTGTGCTGGTGAAAAATAACAAATTAAAAATGAGATTGGGCCAGAGACTGGATCTGGCTACACACTCAGCCGCTAGAACACTTCTTTGCGTTGTCGCATAAAGTTGTTTTTTTATTGCCGATTCGTATCTGTCTCTTTAATCCTCATCATCTTGTTTTTTGTGCGCCCCTCTCTTAATTACACTTCCCCCTCTTCAATCCTCACTCCCCTCACTCTTCATCTCTATCACAGTTTCTCCATCTTACTCTCTTTTCCTCCCCTCCTCTCACTCTTTCAGTTGGTTCTGCCATCCCCTATCTTCTTTTGCCTTGTACTCTCTCATCCTCCTTCTCTGTCCCTCTGTCTTTCCCTTTTTTCTCACTCATCCTGCTTCTTCACTCCTTTTCTGCCTCTCTTTTCACTCCCACTCCCTTTCTCTCTCCCTCCCTCTCTTCTATAGCTCCTACTCCCTCATCAACTCTCTCTCACTCTCTGCATCTGCCTTTATTTGTGGTCACAACATTTCTTTATGTAGGTTCCCAGCTGTACTGCTCTTGGCTGATTGAATATATAAACACTCTTTGCTCCTGAACAATTCATATCTTCCATCTCTTCTGTGTGTGTGTGTGTGTGTGTGTGTGTGTGTGTGTGTGTGTGTGTGACACTGCAGGCTGTTTCCACATAAAATGTGCCTTTCTTAGTAAAGAATCGGTGGGCAAAATGCAAGTCAGCCTTTGACTGCTGAGATCCAGTCAGGAGAAGGTAAAGCTAAGAAACAGCAAGAGCATTGAAACCAGGCTGGGGAACAGCTTGAGCACAGCAATTTCAGAGGTATCACTGATAATTCATTTATTAAAGAGGACTTTGCTGTTGGTTTGCCTAGCAACCGTTGCCAAGCTGTCTGGTCAGCAGCACTGCATGAGCCAAAGGCCCACCACAGTCAGACATTGGATTCTACAGCTTGCTGAAACCAGCCCAAGCCCCTGGCTGTAGCTTCTCTTACTGGCAATAACAATTGCCAAGGCAACAGCATGGGCAGAGGTATTCTCTATTGGATTTAGAAAGCATGCAAATAAAGTATTCAGAGGCATTTTGCTGGATATTGAGGTGGAGGAGTAAGTGAATGGAAAAATCATTTTTTTTGGTAATGAGATCGCAAGCAAGGTACTTCAGCTGATGCAGCTGGGATTACCTGCTAGTAAAAACTTGTTCTGATTGGGGTGACTGGTCATGGGGTATTTGCTGTCCATTTTACCCCACTCAGATCACATACCTACTAAATGTCTTGCTATCCCTGAATAGATCATCATCCACTCTTCAAATGTATGCAAACCATTTTAATCTGCGAGCTGTCTTGCAGATCTTGTACTTGAGTTGGGGAGTTTATTTTCCATTTAACCCCAAACGAACACCCTGCTCTCTTAATAGTTGGATACCGCCCCATCTTCAAAAATTAGGATAAAGATGGTAACAAGCAAAATGATTCATAAGTACCATCAAAATGCTATCCATTCAAGTGGAACATGTGTGGTATTTCTGCAGTGGTGACTGGCAAGACTGGTGTCATATTGAAAATCTTGATAGTCTTGATAGTCTTGGCAGTTTTGTGTTGAAGTGAAGAACAGATCCACAGTGAGATTCCTGATGTGAGTTCTTCCTCTTGTAAGACCAGATTCATTATGGAAGCAAGCAAACCACTCAGAGTGCTGTGCACACCATAGCACAGGCACCGCTACTTAGCAACCTTCCTGTAAGCAGCCATGCGGCTCTTCAAAGACATTAATGGCAAATATGACTTGACAATTAAAAGCAAAATTGCAGCTCGGAGCCAAGCAATTCCAAATGAATGAAGGTTCTAGCCAGCCAATATGGTCGCTAATAGTCCCAGAGTAAGACGTGCAATCTATTAGTCATACTTGTAATTAAAAATGGGAATAATTTATTTATTTATTTGTTTAAATTTAAGTTTCATCAAGCACATTTACAGAGCTGGCAGGGCTGGCAAAAAAGGGTTACTGCAAAGGGTATCTCAAAACATGAGGGTGAGGTCTGTCGCTAACAAGAGCAAACTAACCCCCACTCTAAGCACACTTCACTGTATATAGGCTGCTCTTGCTACTATTGGGGAAAACCAGTCAAGGCATAGAAGTGCAACTTGGCAAATGCTGGCCAAAAGGATGCTTAGCAAGGTTTTAGTACTACTATCTGGGCTTACGCCTATTCATATTTTTGCATTA
Source organism: Acipenser ruthenus (assembly GCF_902713425.1). NCBI lineage: Eukaryota > Metazoa > Chordata > Actinopteri > Acipenseriformes > Acipenseridae > Acipenser > Acipenser ruthenus. The sequence goes on from NC_081204.1 coordinate 28,535,916, forward strand.
ACTGCCATTAAAGTGGCCACCATAAAGAATACATCATGTATACATCAGTATGTTGTTTTCATGTGAAAAAAAAATAAAATATCCGTGACTGATCCAGATACAGCCATGTGGCAGAAATAAAAAAAAGAAATTCCTACTAATATAGAAATTACACTATAAGGAAATAGATTAACTTCCATTGATCTTTTGATGTTTTCTGTAGAAGATCTACCATGAAATGAAAGAGGTAGAAAAGAAATGCCTGTTGCTGTAAAACGCATTTAGCATTTCTATCACTGTTATTCATTACCCTCGTATAATAGATATAATTTAGTGCACAGATGTACAGAAAATATCTCATCTGCAACAGGCCGATTCCTGCATGCATTGCAGTACTTGCACCAGATTGAATTCATGCTTCAAAATTCCAGACTGTTTTTGTTGAATGCTAACATCATATGCATTGTTGGTACAGGGTTATGGTTGTATCACATTTAAAACAAGACCTGTACAACTGTTGCAACTGAAACGTCCCAGCATGCACGTGTCCAGTGATGATCATGCAGCAGATCGAAGCTTGATTGTCTCCTAACACCAGCGAAGGGCTGATACAAATAGGAAACAATTGCTAAATTGGTAGCAGTATAGATATCGTTCTGTGCAAAGCGCTTATTTTCTAAAAAGAGCAAAAATGTTGTAAAAATGTACAACATTTCAACAGCTCCTGCCTGAAACTAAGTTCTTCGAATGAAAAAACAAAAATGGTCCAATGAAAACTGATGTCGTTTTTGCTCCCATGATGCATACGTATCACATAAACTGGTCTCATGACAGCAATGGTGCTGTTGTCACATTTGCGTATCAATCCCCATTTTTTGGCCAACTGACATGTTAATGTCGTGATCTGTCAATAAACTCCCACTTCTACCACCAAGCTCAGATTTGGTCGTGTCGCTTCACACTTGTGGGTTTGACGATAGGAGATTCTACACTCATTAGGTAGAAGGAGTTGACATGTCTCAGTGGCACAACAAACATCTGGGCCCTGTGTCATCTGTGTGCGAGCTTTAGCTCCGAGTGTATAAACACAGCCGACGCACGTCAGATTCAGAGGAACAATTAAGCCTGCAAGGCCAAAGCAAGGCCGAAGTGTTGACACAAACAAATATCAAAATGAGACAGCTATGGACGAGACTTTACTTTTGTGTGAAAAAAAAAATAGATGTCACATTTGGGTCAATCTCAGCCAGCATGTATATAGACACATTCTCTGTAATGCCTGTGCTATCTTCCTCTAACGGTTTTTACAATTGTACATTTGCATCTACCTGACAGGAATATATAAAAGTCCTTGGTAATGTGTCTAATTTTTGTCGATAAACTTTATCCAAGGTGACTTACAGAGACTAGGGTGTATGAACTATGCATCAGCTGCATCTCACCCAAAAGACGGAGCACAAGGAGGTTAAGTGACTTGCTCAGGGTCACACAATGAGTCAGTGGCTGAGGTGGGATTTGAACCGGGGACCTCCTGGTTACAAGCCCTTTTCTTTAACCACTGGACCACACAGCCTCCTCCTGATGTTGTGTTTGAATAATGCAATTTCTTTGAACTAGCCGACCAAACAAACACTGTGAATGTATTTGTATTCTATAGCTTTATCTAAGAAAACAGATACAGCAAATCACATATTCTCCTGGAATATGAATCTTGTCTTGACCTGCTTCTAAGAGGCTGATTCAATTAAAAGAAATAACACAAAGCTCTCTTGAACTAGGCAAGTCAGTGAAGTGTGTGATAGTAGGTCAGGGCTAAATGAAGTGTCATACCTTAAAGTCACTACCTACAAGCTGGTGTTGAAGACTTTTTTATACTTGATAACAACGCATGGGCATTTTTTAAAGAAGTCTTGACTGGCCCCTAATCTAATGGAATTCTTACACCTTGAAAATATCTCTTTTAATACACACACACAACGAAACACTGCATCCTGATGAACAGCCCCAGGTGTGCTTGCATTAATCCCTCTTTGAAATGCATTTAATTACGTTATTTTTAGCACAGCGGTTTGTAAGGGGGAGTGTTGTGTCTGTTTTATGTGCTTTCAAAAAAACAGCACAAGAACCGAGCATCATTTAGTGTGGTTTCAGAAGATCAAACACTGTCAGTAAATTCACTAAGAGAAGGAATAGTTCATCTGTGTTTTTTGTGGTAGGGCAGATAATGGGACTACAAAAGGAATGCCTAAGAGCTGGTGGGCAGGAGCAGCCCAAAGGAGAATCCAAACGCTGTGACTCCTTACTCAAACAAGCACAGTTACAGATATACTGGAGGTTTTCATCAGATCTGCCTGCTCTTCAGATCAAGCCATACCTCCTGCCTTCAAATGTCACTGGTGACTGACAGCTTTTAACAGACGCAGTTAACAGCAGGGGTAGGGTTGTCAGATAATGACATTTGCCATTATTGATAATGGGCTAGATAAGCAACCCTGTTGTACATAAGAACATATTTTATACCACGCGTGTGGTGTCGCAGTAACGGCTTTGCCAAGCTTTGAATACAGAGAAATGTTTAACCTGTAAAACAAAAATGAATTACTTCATTAAATCTATCCTTATCAGGGTTAATGGGTGGGAAAAACAGAAAACACAATTATTCTTTGTGGGTAACTCCAAAATAATCAATTCATCAGTAAAGACATGAAAAAAAAACCCATCTGGCAGGAAATAAAAATCAAGGCACTAATAAATAAGCTTGCATTAGGAAGCTTCAGTTATTATCGCACCATCACGCATCAAGTCATTTCATCTCCCAGTTCCACAACTTTTCATTCCTTTAAGGCAATAAATCATCCATACTAAAAAATGATCCATAATTTAACCCATCCCTGCCTAGTAGGGCAGTAATTATTTAGCTGATTGGTAAAGGAGTGCAGCCTGGCTTGCTCACAGTTAAGCTAGAGTAATAGCTTTGTCTGCTTCACTGCTAGTATTTGTCATTCCCATGAACTTTCTCTTTCGGGAAGCCTGTTCATGAGAGGAGGTGTGAAATAGTTTGGGAGGTTAACCTTGGCACCACCAGCATGACCTCTTTAATTGAGTCTCTCCATTGACTGCTTGAAATGGCTGAAAGACAGGAACAGTGACAGTGCATTTTGCAGGTTCTTTTTATTTTACTTTGTAGCTGCTATACATTGGAATTGTATTAGTTATTATTAACACCTGGGGATCCTGGATATATAGTGGAGTCTAGGTCACGGTAGCCAACTTATTGATTTGTGATTAGATGGCTAATTAAATGGATGGTGGTGAACTTTTCATTTTTTTTTTTTTTACAATAAGTTATACAATATGCTGAGAATACAAGTTATGATAAATCCATCAGGATGTGCAGTATGACATACGTATGGCACTCAGACATTTGTATAATGTCTTGTGTATATATTTGCATGGAATATGTATGCTACAACTTATATTTTAAAGTATAGTGCAGCTAACTGTAAATTAATCCTGCAGTGAAGATGCTGATTCTCATGGGTTAAGGTCAAATAATCAAATACATGTGATCAATACTACTACTTGAACTAATAATAATACTAATAATAATACTAATAATAATAATAATAATAATAATAATAATAATAATAATAATAATAATAATAATAATAATAACACTATGTAACACAATTTTTGTTCCTGGGTAGTAAGTGTTATTTCCTAATTGCTTATGCCTCAAAAGTATAGAAAATGGCTATTATTCCCCACAAACTTTGCTTTTGTGACCAGGACAGTGATATTTTGAAATGTACCTATTTCCAATGAGAAAACGGGCGAATTTGTGTCTTTTCGTTCACATAAAGTCAGAAAAAAAACAACATATGAATCCAAATTAACATGTATTTATACTAAAGTAATACAAAAATGACTACAAAAGATTTAGAAGTGAGTAGTCTTTTTGGTTGGGGTAGTATGGGTTTCTCTCCTCAGCTCCACCTCTGAAATTGTCATCTGGATCTACAACGTCTTCCTCGCTCTCTGACTTGCTGCTCTCTTCTAAAGACGGCTGCTCTCTCTCCGGAGGAGTGGGTACGGGGAGCTCATGGCAGTGTGGCACCGGGGCGATGGATGAAGGAAGGTCTGGATACGTGATAGCAGGTGCATTCTTGCCAGTCCGACGTTTGGAAGGGTCCACCATGCAGAAGTAGCAGTTGCTTGAGTGGTCAGTGGGTTCCCGCCAAATTCTTGGGATAGCGAACTTCATGGCTCTCTTTTCCCCTCTGTACCATCCTACAAAAATACATTTATTTCACCCATGACTAATGTGTAAGAGATTCTCGCAACATTTTTCATATATGATATATTTTTTCAATAACATTGAAAATTGTAAAACATTTTAAAATTAAAAACTTTTACAATTTTAAAAATTAACAAATTTTATAACATAAAATTCCGAGCAACAATTGTCCATCTTACCTTCCAGAGTTTTTTTGCAGTGCTCGCAGGTGAAATGAGGTGCCCAGGGTTTGTCTTGATCCCCGACAGGCATTCTGAAATATGCCTTGTAGGCCTCACACATCTTAGCAGATGCTTCCACTGAGTACTTTTTCGCTCTTGTCTTGATAAATTGGCCGCAGACATAGCAAAATGCGTCTGCCGGATGCTTGCAGCCTCTTGATGCCATCTCAGAAAAATGCAGATATGTATCCACTTAGGCAGCTGGAACTAAACTGAACTGGTGGGCTTAAGGCCCCTGTATTTATACTACTATTTATATTACTGGAAAGTTCTAGAAAGTTCTAGAAGTTACTCCAAGTTTACTCAGCACTGAATCTATCTGGAATGTTCTGAAAAATAGGTAAATTTCAAAATATCACTGTCCTGGTCACAAAAGCAAAGTTTGTGGGGAATAATAGCCATTTTCTATACTTTTGAGGCATAAGCAATTAGGAAACACTTACTAACCAGGAACAAAAAAAAAAAAAATTGTTACACGGTGTAATAATAATAATAATAATAATAAAAATAATAATAATAATAATAATAACAACAACATTACATTCCATTACTATTTTGCTGCAGCACAGCTCCAGAAGTTGATATACTGTACCAACATTTCCTTTGTATGCTAATTAGTTATACTCGGAGGTGTCAAACATGTCTCCAGATAAACAGTAATCAAAGAAGGTAGGGAGGATAGTTCTGTTTCAAACAAACAAACAAACAAACAACCCCAGAAGACTGCAGGGGGGTGGAGCGAGTGTGATGGGGTATGCTGGGAAATGTGGCATGCTGGGAAATGTGAGGCATGCTGGGAAATGTGGCAGGTCATCTGGATGACTTATTATTAGGGCTGTTGCAGGCTGGGGCTCCAGCCTCCCATTCTTCATCCGGTGGCAACAGCCCCACACTCTGCTACTCTGCTAACCGCATTCATTGATTTGCTGATGAATCAATACTGCATCTGGAACAAGAGGGAGAGTCAAGAGGGGTGTGTGGCAGAGGTGGGGGCTTTGCTGACAACATGTGCTTGCCGCCTATGTTGTGTTTTGCATTTCTATGACAATAATAGCCAGATTACAATATTATAATCAAATGTAGCCCTTTATACTGTATGAGGAGTGCTTTAGCCACAACCTTCATACTCATCGTACCAGAGGTAGTGTTTACATAGTGACAGTGTGGAAGAGGCCTTCAGACAGAACCAGCACGGGAAGCCCAAATGAGACTTATTAGATTTGTTTTGAGTAGAGCTTGCCAAATTACCTTTTATGCAGTCAAAGATTCACAATGCCATGGCTCTGCATTAAGAGGCAATGGAAGCACAAGGCAATTACAAAGGCATGAGCCATTGGTAGAAGAGCACCACTGTGATAACAGGATCACAATGGTCAGGTACTCAGTTGCTGTATAATGGTATCAGGGCTGGTGTGCTAGTGTATCAGATGCTCCAGATCCACTGTGTTAGCATTGCTGGTCTCATCTCATTTAAATAACTTCAGCGGTTTGGAGGGCCAAAGACAACATGTCAGTAAAATGACAGCGCTGGTTTCAATATTATTTTCCTCATAAGTGGCTATAAGGTGTTCTGCCAGTTCCAGCTGAAAGGCTTTGACTCATTTACACACTGGCTAGCTGGGTCTGATTCCTAACTACTAATCCTACCCTGGGGTTTATTACGACCTGTGAGGAGGCATATCCGTAGCAATGGGGGTATAGTAGGCCACACTTTAAAGTTTCACATATCAATTGAGTTGAAACTTGCTTAGGACGTTCTTTAGCAATCCTTATAGAATCTGGGAGTATAAGGAAATTAATGTGAGACACATACGTGCGTACAGGATTTCTCACATTGATCTTATAGCTAGAGCCGGGGTCTCTCACTGGGGGGTCGCGACTCCCTGAGGAGTCCCACAAAATGTATGAAGAATAATGCGTTCCTGTGATGTATTAATGAAAGGCTACATTAGGGGGATTGCAGTAGGCTCTGGTTACTTCTAGAGTGTTCCAGTTAGAAATGTTTGAAAAGCACTGATCTGGAGAATCAGGAGATAAATGCAGGAACCGGTCTATCTGTGTGTGCTACCATTTTAATATGCACATAGGGTGTATGTGATCTATTTATTTAATAATACTCTAAAACCTCTAAGGGGGGTGGGGGGCTGTACAGCATGTAATAACATACTTGTTTTAAGATCTTAATGCTGCAATTTTTTATGATATAATTTCCCCCCAGCAGTGATTAACATGCCAAAATACAATAAAAATGGTACATGCAAGAGCTTGTTCATGAGTTTAATAGCTTTGCAGATCATTAAAATAAATAGACTTGCCCCAGTCTACAGTGCTAACCACAAAATATATCCGATTATATTACTGACTACACTACAGCCCTGATAAGAAAACCTTTTTTTAGGTGAGCTCAGAAAATGACACACCGATAGCTTGCTTTGCCATTTAGAAAGGGAACATGTTAAACTGTAGAAAGTAAATGATACAGCCCACATCAAAGAACTAAACCGATTTCTTAATGCCACTGCGTTTTAACTGCATTTTGAGCTCACTGTTATTACAAAGGGGACCCCCACCTCTAAGGGCAGGGTTCACAGTATCAATGGCTAAGCTGAAACGCCTCCCAGCTGTCTCAGTTACACTTCCCGCATCAGCTTAAATCCTGTGAACACAATAGCAGCCTCCGTGTAGAACGAGAGATTACCCTCAGAAATGATCTTCATTTCACCGAAGGGCATTGCAACGTGAATTGGGTTGATGAAGTGCTGCTCGGTGACAGGACCAAAGACACAGAGTCTGAGGTCTGCTATTAACTTGACTTTGCTAGCAAGCCTTTTCAGAATGGCAGAGAGGTTAGTTTTGCTGTTCTACACCTCTGCTTGAAGCCCTTCGCACCTTGGCAAGCGAACACAATGAACGGAATTGAGAATTGATAAGTGTATGAGGCCTCCTAGCACTGGCACTCATCACAGCTGGGAAGGAAAATGTCTTCTGTATGTGATATATAATTCTTGCGAGGAAGAGGACTAGAGTACCTGTCTTCTTCTGTCAGTGTATGTGAGTTTCTTTGGGCGGTTCTCAAATACAACCACTTGGGTATGTGCCAGTCCTGCTATACTGCATTTCAATCGCACTGCTATTGCTAAATCCGGTAATGGATTTTCAGTGACTAGATGGTCCTATTATTGCTTTGAAACTCCAGTATACTTCAGGGTCTGAGACCTAAATCACAGCCTGTTGGTTTAAATCTTCTGTTTATCAATCCTGCCACTGGCTCTCTGTAATTCTACCTTCCTATCTGCCACCTTAGGCTCCATGACAGATTGAATATAGGATATGTTGGCTGGTTTAAGCTGCGCGCATTCAGGACAGGAGATACCTTATCTTCATCATTTTTTTTTTCTCTTTTAAACTGCAGCGAAATGCTGTGAATTCAAATAGAAGGTTACTGGCCTGAAGTTTAAACACATTGCACTGTAGCTGAGGTCCAACTGAACTCCAGCAGCAGTTAGAATGCATTAGTGAAGTGTGTTCAAGTTTTGGTTTTCTTTTGATAAGGCTGGGTTGTCATTTTAATGTCCTGAAATATGTCTCGTTTGAAGTGTGTCTTGTTTGTTTTTTTCTTTTGTTTGAGTGTTTGTCAGAGAAGTGAAAGAGACATGGATGAGCATAGTGTTTTCCCTGTGGGATTGTCTCCCAGTTAAGTTTTGTATTCCATAAAAGACACTACCGTGTAAAATAAACCAGCTTCATCTACTTGGACAGGGTTTGAAGCACACAGTGGGGCTACCTCATCTAGTCTTGTTCTCTTTTTTGTGGTTGCTAAAAGACCAGTATTAATCAGGGGAAAAGGGACCTGATTAGATCCTATGTATAGTTTTAATGAATTTTAAATGAGGAATGAGCTTTATATTTTTCCATTTCTAATTATTCTTGGAAGCTGCATTGTTAATAAAGCTTGTCCACTGATGACCAATCTATGTGCAATCAGTGTAACCAGATAATCCATTTCACACTCACTCATACTCACTTTAATCAAACAAATGTTTAATTATTTTGTAAGAAGGACAGCCTGGAAACAGAATATGGGAGGAGAAATTTAGCAAAGCTGTTTTGAAAACTTTAGCTTTAAAAAAACATTTTCTTACCTGATCTGTATGACAACACTGTCTGGAGACATTCTATTATGTGTGTGTGTGTGTGTGTGTGTGTGTGTGTGTGTGTGTGTGTGTGCAGATTTATAGTGCTTGCTGGGTCAAAAAAGTCTCCACAAGGAAAGTCTGACAAAACCTACCTTATGAGGACACAGGCAAAGTCCTTGTAATGTTTTAGATATCATTATTGTGTGTGTGTGTGTGTGTGTGTGTGTGTGTGTGTGTGTGCGTGCGTGTGTGGGGTTGGGGCCGTTGTTATGATGACATGACTGACTATCAAAAGATAAAATAATTTGAAAAGAAAAAATGGCAGTGATAAAAATATTGATAAAAACTATTTCAGTATTGATCATTTAGTACAGTACTTACTATGTAATAATAAGTAGAATTACTCTTAAAAATGCTCCTGTGATGGGGGTTGAGAGGTTAAAGTGGTGATGTAATAGCACGGGGAGGGGCTTGTGATGATGGTTGATGACGAGGGTCTGGACAATCTAAAAATAGTCCATACTTGATGATGTAATACTTGAACCTCCCCAATTGTTGTTGTTTTCTAAGTGCACAATCCTCTCCACAATCACTTCCTTTGTAAGAGGATCCCCCTTGACCCCACAGCACAGAACACCAGTGGAAGAATCCGAAAAATAAACACAAATCATAAGTATAAAGAGGTGCTTGGGAAACACCCCTCATGTGGAGCCCTGATTGATTAACTGATTGCTTATTGAATTTAATTTTGGCATTGAGTCCCTCCCCAAGACGCTTCATTACTGTTGCAGCTTAACAATTTGAAGAGAACAAAATCTAGTCAATGGGAAAAACTACAAAAATATAGATTTGAAAACGTGTCACAACACTAACTGCCTTGCAGTGCCGTTTGAATCTACAGTGTATCAGGATTTCTGCATGCTGTATAACAGTTCTGCTCACATTAAATAAAAAATACAAAAAAAACATGAGAATAATTTCATTACTCCTTACTTGAAATTAATTCTTTCAGTTAGGGTACTACGAGGTAATATGTAATGGTTTCTTCAGTGTAATTAGAATGACATCCCTTTGGTATTTTAGAATCTTTTCAGTAAGGGATTCCACCTCATTTAAATGGCTGACCTATTTACAGCGTACTCTGTAAAGCTTGGTTGCTTGCAGCAGCGTTTGGTTAAATGGCCAGTTCAGTTGAGTGGTGCATGAAATGGATAAATGTTGCTTGACTGTACAACTTGCATAAATCAGTCTGACAGTAATTTCTACCATTTATTTACTGCTGTTGGTTCATAAATTAGGTTTTATAAAGGGATGGTTCAAACTTTTCAAGAATACACCAGTCATGTTTTTCAGGCCTTCACACCCCTCTGTAAAGAGCACATATGAACATTTGTTTACAAATTTAAATGCAGAGTTCAATCCTGGGAAAGGCAATGTTGGGTGTTCTAATAAATAGGAGAAAAATACAAATCTTTTTTTTAAATCAGTAAATACTAGCACAGCACAAAAAAACCCTGCAGATCTGAGATAAATACAATCTTATAACACAAACGTATAAGAAATTATGGATTACTCAAAATGACATCTTATTACCTTATTTATTTTACAGTGCATCTTATCTTATTAACATTTTTGTTGTTAAATAAAACATTGTATAGTAATTGCTTAGTCTAGTTTATAACAAGTGTTTTTTGTTTTTGTTTGTTTGTTTAACTAGGCTTTTTTATTATTAACATTTTTTACATATTGTGAAAAATATACATACATTGGGAACATTTTTTGTACATTAGTGAAAATGACCCATGTTAAATCACCTGTATAGAAAGACCACCTATATATATATATATATATATATATATATAACACTTTTACATTGACTTACAATTGTTAATAATGCATCCAATATGAAAACAACGTTAAGAACTCCATTATGTTATAAAGCTGAACACCACTAATGTGAAAATATAGAAATAGCTTGTGTGACTCATATTTCTGTCTCACTGTCTGAAATATTTTCAAGGGAAACCCCACCAGCCCCCACCCCCAGCAAACCCCAGCTAGAATAATGTCATCCCCCCCCCCCACGATGGTCCCAATTAGAGAGGAGGTTGGGAGATTGACGTGCCAGTGCATGAAAACAGTGTGCCGAGCTGTCCCGCGGGTGGGTAGTTGGGATTTTAAGCACGTCTCCACTTCTATCTGCCTCCAGTAAGGGGGTTCCAGTCGGCTGATTCATTCCAGCAGACATCCCCCATTACTGCGAGTCCCACAGCTGTGTGGAAGACAGAGCTAGGTTTGCATTCTAATATATATCCCACTCTACTCATAGCCACCGCTGAGACACTGTGCTCTATAGTATTCAGGGTTTGGGTTTGAAACTAAGGACTAAATAACTCCTGGGTTTGAATCTGCATTTGAAAATACTGAGACAAGGAGAGCCAGTCAGTTGACATCCTATTTTTTTAGCACCACTGGATTCAAGCAAAAAATACAGCACATGTTAGTTCTTTGTTCTGTGACGCTATTCAATCAAAGTCTGTCTTAACACTCGATGAGTCCTAAATTACTCTTACATATATACAGCACCAACGAAAAGTAATTCTGGCACTAGAAAGGGGAACTAACCCTTTTTGGACTTTGATCTGCTGCTAGATCAGTAGATGATTAAGAATAATTGTGTTTTCTTTTGTAGAATATACAAAGTGGAACTGTCCAAGGTGCTGATTGTTTATACCAGAGTTCCAAGAGCCTTCAAAAAAAAGGTCAAGGGCACCTCGATGAAAATCTATTTCTGTTTAGCTACAATAAAAGATGCTTCACTGGGAGTAGTCATAACTTTTAAAATGCAATCATAAGATTGTCATTAATATTAATCTAAAATACTTGACAAATGTGCCATTATCAAGACACACGCACAGGCACCTGGACAAAATGTGCAAGATATGCAAGATATTTCAGTTTTTTATTTTTCTTAAAAATATTTCCCAACATAAAACCAATGTCACCTTACAATATTGATTTTGAGTTTCAGAGTTTTAAAATAAAATATCAAACAGAACGAAATTTCAATGTACCATTTGTAATTCAGTAATATGAGAGAATTGGTCAGGGGTCTGAATACTTTTGCAAGGCACTGTATATAGATATTCTATGTATAGTGACCAGATAAATTGGAGTTATTGCAACTGCAGCTTAACCACATAGTTGCTGTATATATTCACTTACTGCATTTTTCAACTCAAGAATGAAAACAAGAATAAAATAAGCTAAAACACAGTTTCTGCTGAACTGGTTAATAGGTACAGTGGTCCAGTGCTAATTACTCACTGGGTAAAGTAATCTTGTTATGCTGCACTAGTTGGTAGCTGAAAGCACGCAGGCATGATGCCTCAGGGTCATGCTTTTGGATAAACTCCTGGGTAGCAATGGAGAGCCAGGCTCTCAGGGAGAGGGGTGTACCACAAGGCTGGCTGTTCCTTCTCACATTGTCTAGTCTACTTTCACACAGACACACACACACAGACACACACACGCACACACACACACACACACAGTCAAAGCAATGACCTGAAAATGTGTTTTTCTGATTTTTCAAAAAATGAGGAGTTGTGTTGTTTGAATGTTAACCCCTAAGTGTCTTCAGATGTAATTTTATTACTTTATGGTGTTTGCAATAATTCTGAGCAGTACTGGGCTCTGTTACTCCCGCATTGCATTATTAAAATGGTTCTCTAAATCTGCCTTTCAGACTGAACAGCCTCCCTCATTCCATTGAAAGTATGTGACAATGTTATTTTTCAAAGCCCAACCTACTACTCTCTCTCTCTCTCTCTCTCTCTCTCTCTCTCTCTCTCTCTCTCTCTCTCTCTCTCTCTCTCAGTTTAATCACAGTATAATTAAAATTACCTTTGACGCTCATTACTTTTTATGTAGATGGATTGTTCCATACGTGTTGAGTGTTTTTGGGTGTGGTTTTGTGGTTTATGCAGCAGGTTGGAGGTCAGTGGTGGTTTTACACTTTTTGTTTCTATTTTTATTTTTGTAATACTATTTGAAATGATACCTGTAAAACCAAATAGTAAAATGGTAGAGGTCACGTCTTTTAAACATTAGTATTCCCTTTCTATCTACAACATGCAATAAATTAAAGCAGTTGAACATTTAATTTAGTAGACTAGAGATTGACGTCAAATTTCAGGACCCTGGACAGATGAATTAGGAGATAAACTATGGCTGGCACTCTGAGGATAAAGTGCATTACTTGAATAAGGTTGCAATAGTTTTTTTGCAATAGGTGTTTTCTTGGTAAAGATGTCATTTTAATTTATTTCAGTTTTTTTTTTATGCACATATTTTGTCTTTCTAATTTTTACTGATGAAATATTTCATACCAATCAATCAACGGCCCTTTTTTTATAAAGCGTTATTGAAATACAAGTGTGTTTTAATGTATTAAATAATATTGTATATTTTATCACAGTCTGGAACTGTTTCATTTATACAGAGCATTATTCAATGTAACAAATCAATGACTCTATATAGAAAATGCCTTATGTGATGATGGGACACCATTGTATACAAGCTGTTTCATTTTAATGTGTTTTTTTTCCTCCTCTGCAGGACTTGATGACTGCCTTCAACAGTACATTAAGAATTTCGAGCGGGAGAAGATCAATGGGGAGCAGCTCCTTCACATCACCCACCAGGAGCTGGAGGAGCTGGGGGTGACCCGCATCGGGCACCAGGAGCTCATTCTGGAGGCTGTGGATCTGCTCTGTGCACTGGTCAGTCTCCTACACACACATTACTGAATACACAGGGGCACATGTACCTGGGTCTGCATGACAATGTCATAGAGCCCTGTGCTGAAGCAAGAGCAAAGACGCCATTGAGAGGATTCAAACAATAAAATCAGGAAGCAGCAGCTTGATTTTTATACCAGTAAAATTGTCTAGGATTACATTTAGTAAGTACAAAGAGGTGTACGCCTTTGGGTCCATTAAATTAAACTCAGCTAAATCTAAACCTGTAAGGTACTAAATGGTGAATCTAAACATTGAGGTAAAACTGATCTTGTTTAGGGTAATGCTTTTTTTGCAAAAAATATATATTGTTATCAAGTTTTTACATGGGTCTACTAACTTACTTACTTACTGAAAAGAGGAAATCTGTGGTGCAACAAATGTAGGACATGAGCCAGCATATCTAGTACAGGCAGCAATTGAATTGTGAAGTGCAGCTCTCTGGAATGGATTCTGGAAGTGGAGCTAGATACAAGGTCTAGAAAAACAAGCTGTTTACTCTGCAGCCTCCTGGCAGGCTTGTAAACTGACTACATGTGTAACCGGAAACCCCGGCACTAATTAGTTAGTGTACCCTGCAGTGGCACACTCAGGATTGATCAGGATTTATTATCCTCGATTCTCAATCATCCCTTTATTGCTGCAGTTTCTGTCAGCGGTCAGTGACGCACATACAGTACATTCAATAAAGGATCTCATGTTTGCCGGGTTGAATTTTACAGTCAACAATTCCACTTTTCATATGTGGGATTTTCTTTCTGGGTTTGCGTAATGTGTGACATTTAAGTGCAGTACTATTTTGAGTTCCTTTCTTCAAGAAGAGGCATGATCCTGTGGTCAGATCACTGAGCTGGGAGGTTACCGAGATGAGAATGCCTCTCTCTTTCCCGGTCTCCTTTTGTCTATAAACTGTATGCTGATTCATGTGTAAACTGGCTGCAGCTATTATTTCTGCTATCCCCGCTTAAATGAAGCGGACATGAAGTTGACTTGAGTATCTCGCTTTCTGTTTAACTCACTGTGTCTTTCATTCATTTTCATCAGTTTGCATAATTATATACTTACATCTGTCATGCAGTGTTTATTTCTGTGTATGGATACTAGACCTGAAGCTGAATGCAAGTTTAGTTTGTTTATTTCCTTCTGCCTGACTAGAATCTAAAGGGGCTGGGCAAACTTATCAAGTCTGTAGCACAGTAGAGGGTAATGCTAAAGACGCTCTTCAGCATAAACAATTGAGAATATCAGTATCTGGGGTCTATGGAGGTTCCCTGTCTGTCTGCCCGTCCATCTGTCTGTGTTTTACAGTTACATCTTGACATATATGAAGAAAACCGCTTATTCAATCTTAATGAAACTTGCTAAGGACATTCATTAGCACGAGTTACACTCTGGGTATATGGAGGCCCAGAGGTGTAGGACTACTTTTTCCAAATAGTGTTTTTGATATACTGATAACACTGACATGTTCAGCATAGACCTTATCGGCATTGCGCTTTGCTGTGGGGGGTTTCACTGGTTTAAGGGGTGCTTGTATCACCCCCTGAACCTATTCCACATTGCTAATCTCAGCAGCCTTGCAGCATCAGAGGGGGGGAATGCTGCCAGCTGTGTGCTAACAAGCATGTCGCTGTCTCTGTGAGTTCACTCAGACTGACAGCGTTTCATATGCTGCATTTCCATCTGCTCCTGCAAACTCGGCTGCAGAACTCACCCTGGTCTAGTGTCAAATAGGGACTGCTGATGAATCCATCTGAAAAATCGCTGTTCGCTTTTACAAATAGGAGGATACTGGTTGCTAACAGTCTGCATGTTTTTTGTCTCCTCTATGCATCGTTTGCTAATAAATAGTCACAGGGATGTTTGTTTACTTATTTAAAGTCTTTTAACTGCTCATTAGGTGATTTCCAAGCAATTTGGAGAGACCGGTTTCTGCTAGGCCACGCTGAGCAGTCTGGGTGTTGACAGTGTACCAATTTACATCAGTTTTTGTTTTGTTACATTTTGCTAAAGGAATACAAACAGGAGGCATTTCAAATGGCTTTTAAATCAGTTCAAGTGATAGATTAAAGACTGGATATTAATACTACTACTACTACTACTACTACTACTACTACTACTACTACTACTACTACTACTACTACTACTAATAATAATAATAATAATAATAATAATAATAATAATAATTTGTGCTAATAAGCAACTTGCAAGTATGATCAGTTCTAAGGCCATATTTAATTCATACTAGCATGCAGGCTGTGTATGATGTAAGAGCTGTGAAACGCTCCTGCTTTTTTCCAGAGAAGAATATTTCCACTGTTCTTGCATCACCTTGAAGGTTGCAAAAAAATAATTTATTATAAAAGCATTGTAAAATGCTTAATACTATATAAGCCTGGTAAAAGCAAAATTATTGATGCAAACCAAGGTAACAAAAACAATTATTTACAATTTGAATTCCAAACAGATTTTTTTTTTACATTGAAATAAAATGCACACACAGAATTGAAATATAAAAATGAGCTTGCATAACTGTTGCACTTTAGTATTTCACTGATGCAAACCATTAATAGTACAGAATAATACATTTTATATTATTGAACGAGAGTGCAAACTCCAAAATGAATCAAGATAATATGAAGAACTACTCACAAAAATCCCCCAAAACTGGAAACATCCTCGGCCAGTCAAGTTCACCATTCCACCATTGGCCAGTAAATGCCTGCTGTACACAAAACACTGTAATAATGCATTAGACACAACTGTAGGCTACAGCAAACGAAACTCAAAATAAGGACGTAGCATTACAATGTTAAAATGGCTTGATTTTTACCCATGCCTGCAGATGGAACAGACAAGTATTTTTTCTTCTGTCACTTTCTGTCGGTATCACAGCCAAATGGTGAGAATTAGCCTTGGCTCAAATTCACAGGGGTGAAAGTTAGCCGGGGGTGAGCATTAGGCTGTGACACCGGCTGCACAAACTGGTAACTGCTTTCTCTTCTGATACAGGTCTGTAAATATCTGTTTATTTTGTAGTTAAGGCAGATTTAAAACGTAGCTGTATTTATTTGTTACCCATGTAGATTATATTTTGAAACTGAAAAATAATAAGTAACTAATTCACAGTATTTGTTTGGATGAAATATTGAAACTATTTATAATTAACCCTTAATAAACCTTAAAGTACCATATTCATTTGGATTAGACCATACAGTACCATTCTGTGGGCCAACAAGGTCAGACTGCTTCTATTAATGACCAATGGAATAGATGAAGTATAGAGAGTGATGCACATTAATAATAAGGACATTTCTGACTATCAGCCTTTTAGCTAGATCTCTGTTCTGTGCAGGTGTTGATTTTCAAAATGAACACTTGCAATCTATTAATAGGGATTTGTTCAACAATGTCCTAGATACTGAAGTGAATAATTTTGTGCATTTGTGCATTCTCTTTTAGTTTTTAACATTATGTGCATATCAGTTAAATGTATCTACCAGTTCAAGGGACAGGCCCATATATATATATATATATATATATATATATATATATATATATATATATATATATATATATATATATATACAGTGCCTTGCATAAGTATTCACCCCCCTTGGACTTTTCCACATTTTGTAGTGTTACAACCTGGAATTAAAATTGATTTAATTAGGATTTTTTGTCACTGATCTACACAAAATAGTTCATAATGTCGAAGTGGGGGAAAAAATCTACATATTTTTCAAAATTATTTACAAATAAAAAACTGAAATGTCTTGATTGCATAAGTATTCAACCCCTTTGCTGTGACACCCCTAAATAAGCCCTGGTGCAACCAATTGCCTTCAGAAGTCACATAATTAGTTGAATGGAGTCCACCTGTGTGCAATTAAAGTGTCACATGATCTCAGATTAAATACACCTGTTTCTGGAAGGCCCCAGAGTTTGTTAGAGAGCATATCTAAACAAACAGCATCATGAAGACCAAGGAGCTATCAAAACAAGTCCGGGATAAAGTTCTGGAGAAGCACCAATCAGGGTTGGGTTATAAAAAAATATCCCAAACTTTGAACATCCCCCGGAGCACCGTTAAATCCATTATTAAAAAATGGAAAGAATATGGCACAACCGTGACTCTGCCTAGAGAAGGCTGTCCACCAAAACTCAGTGACCAGGTAAGGAGGGCATTAGTCAGAGAAGCAACCAAGAGGCCAATGGTAACTCTGAAGGAGCTGGAGAGATCCACAGCTGAGATGGGAGAAACCATCCATGGGACAACTATAACCCGGACGCTCCACAAGGCTGGGCTTTATGGAAGAGTGGCGAGAAGAAAGCCATTGCTGAAAAAAACCCATATCAAATCCTGTTTGGATTTTGCCAAAAGGCATGTGGGAGACACAGCAAACATGTGGAAAAAGGTTCTCTGGTCTGATGAGACCAAAATTGAACTTTTTGGCCTTAGCGCAAAACACTATGTGTGGCGCAAAGCCAACACTGCTCATCACCCTGAGAACACCATCCCCACGGTGAAGCATGGTGGTGGCAGCATCATGTTATGGGGATGCTTTTCATCGGCAGGGACTGGGAAACTGGTCAGGACTGAGGGCAAGATGGATGAAACCAAATACAGGGAAATTCTAGAGGAAAACCTGTTTCAGTCTGCAAGAGACCTGGGACTGGGGCGGAGGTTCACCTTCCAGCAGGACAATGACCCTAAACACACAGCCAAAGCTACACTGGAGTGGTTTAAAAACAAGAACCTGAATGTCTTCGAATGGCCCAGTAAAAGCCCAGACCTCAATCTGATTGAGAATCTGTGGCAAGACTTGAAAATTGCTGTTCACCAACGGTCCCCATCCAACTTGACAGAGCTTGAGCAATTTTGCCAAGAAGAATGGGCAAAAATTGCAGGATCCAGATGTGCAAAGCTGGTAGAGACTCACCCAAAAAGACTCACAGCTGTAATTGCTGCCAATGGTGCTTCTACCAAGTATTGACTCAGGGGGGGTGAATACTTATGCAACCAACAAATGTGTTTTTTTTTTGTTTTATTAACTTTTGTGTCACAATAAAAAATATTTTTCACCTTCAAATTGTTAAGTATGTTGTGTAAATCAAATGGTAAAAATCCCAATTAAATCTATTTTAATTCCAGGTTGTAACACTACAAAATGTGGAAAAGTCCAAGGGGGGTGAATACTTATGCAAGGCACTGTATATATATATATATATATATATATATTTAAATAGTCAGTGTTGAAAATAGCAGTGTTATTGGTGTTTCCAGGATAAGAAGCTGAACAGTCTATAAGGGTTGCTTTCTGATAAATAAGAGTACCCAGTAACATATTCAAGAATATATATAGAATCCAATTAATTATATTTTAGTGTACATTTTAACAAAAAACAAAAACAAATATTACAGTACCATCCAAAAACACTGCAGTATACTATATTTTTTATATAATTAAACCAGACAGTGTTACAAGATGGTCTTTTGTTCCATTTTGCCTCTTTTCTGCAAATTAGAACCAGCGTGTGTGCTCAGCATGAGAAGGTTACAGTACAATATTAGGTCTGTAGTTTTGCTGCCTGTTCCAGGGAAATCATGAGTAGCCTGTAGAGTCAGCCTCTGGTCCTTTCTGAACACCTCTCCACTATCAGTTTACTAGTCTATCACTTGTTCCACTCAGCCTCTCTGCCACTGTTAGCCTAGTTAGCAGACCCTACTGCCTTTCTAACACGGGTCCGGTCTCTTGGAAATCCTGGTCCTATCCTTAAGAGATCTCTTTCTCACACATCTGCTCTCTCCTGTCTCCATTTCCCTCCAGGTCGGCTTCAAAAGCACTTCCTCTCTCCTTCGCTGCCTCTCAGCCTGCTAATGGGACTGCAGCAGCACAATCCTCTGTTGTTTCACACCGCAACAGCAATAACAAACAAGGCTGAGAAAAGCAAATCGCATTTCATGCGGTTAGGGACCCTTTTATTAAAGGTCCTTTTGAAGTGTAAATTAAGTTAGTGAGGGTAGGAAAGGAGGGGGATGCTGGGTTAGTCTCTTTCTCTCTCTCACCGACTTGATGTAACAATCCCTCAACCCTTCTCCAGTACAGCAATCCATTTTTTCACCAGCTTAATATTGAAATGCATTCCTTGCAAATACCAATTAACCTCACTGGCTTTAGATTCAACCTTCCTGGCTTTGATCAATGTGGAGCCAGCGCCCATGAACATAATACACTGTAGCCAAGTAGAGTGCTTGGCAGCAGCAGTGAATGGCTGGTGGGGGCACTGGGAGCAGTTGTGCATGTAGTGTCTTGGACCATGAGAAAATGGAATCACCAAAAGCCATTTGCTTGCACCATCTTGGGTGTTGTCATATTGTTTACAATTAATTGTCATTCTTAAAGTAGATTTTCTAAAACGTCAATGCTGCTGTGGGTGAGGTTATATAGCTGCCTTGGAAATGACACTTTATTAGGAAGTGGATGCTTTTAAAAAAAGTGATACAAAAAGGTATCCCATGTAACACCCAGCCTACTGGTTGATACAGTTCACTACCAGTACCTGTACTCAGTGTTTGGGTAATCGTGTATATTGATTATCAAACTGACATCACAATACTCTGCAGCCAGCAGCTTCCACATGGAGCAATCAGTAGTCTTCTGGGACCTTTGCCGCTGTTCTTAAAGATGCATGACAATAACAGTGGGCATTGATTTTCCAGATGCAGACTGAGATACAGAAGCGAACAAGCCAAAGTCCACTATTACACCCCTCTGTAAAACCCCCTGATAAATCTCTGCTTCAACCCATTTAGCAGTCAATTTCACACTAGCTAACTGGCCAAGGTCTTTATACTACGCAAATGTCACCTGGTTCCCATAGCACTGCCGTATGATGATGTCCCTATTTTATTTAACAGATGTTTCCCATGATGAGTCTGCATCCTATACATCTGGGTATCTTGGTTGAGCTTTCCTGTCTTCAGAGCTATAACGTTAGTATGAAACTGCACAGACATCTTTTGGTGTCAGAGGACGGGGTGTATCAGTTTTCATAGGACTGTTTAAATATTGTCAAAGTAATGGCTTCCTCCCTGGTTTGTAATTGTGATAAAAAAAAAAAAAAACAGCAGCGAACAAGGGGCTGAAAGTGACAGTGTGCGAGAGAAGTCCAAAATAATTGACAGCGCTCTGCAGATGGAGTATTGATTGGTCAGCGTGGAACGGAGCGGAGAGGAGCCTTTTGTGAGGTTTCACCCAGGCAGTGATGAACGGCAGCTTTGCAATCTCTGAGTAATTGATTGTCAGACTAGACACAGAATTGTGGCCATCTGGTTGCGAATGGAGGCCTGAAGTGGTTTTTCCATTAAGGGGCTGTTAAGGATGAAGTAGTTGTGTGTTTTTCTGTGGTCTTCTGAAGACGGCCTTTCAGATACAAATTAAACACTCTGAGCTGAAACATGGGGAGCTGGGCAGCGCAGCAAGTTTGAGATGAGCAACAGTAGCTGCAGTCTGTACTATAGAATTCTAACACCAACCCATCACTGTCTGTTTCAAGACAGCAAGACTGGTGTTTAGGGCTAAGGACTTAGTGGCTATGATTCAGGAACTGGACTAGGTTAATGGCTATGAACCTACTTAAAATGTTGGCACTACTAAGAGACGGTGTGGCCTAGAGCTGAGGTACTAGGAGGCATGTGGCATTGTGGTTAGAGCCTGAAGATTGGGAAGTAGTGTGGCCTAGTCATTAAATACAATTTCCAGATTGAAAACCATTCCCTGAGCTGTCTGCTCACATCTGTCATGACCTGAATCAGGCCCTTCATCAAGAAAGAAGCTCATTGGATTTTCTGCGTGATGTATGATATTGTTTAGAGTAGCTATAATATGTTTATTGTGCATTTGGAGGGCAGAACTAATGTGGAAAGCAGATGCAGTGTATCTGTTGCCCAGCAGGTGGCCAAAAGAGACATCAGAAGCTCTCAAGAAGG
Source organism: Acipenser ruthenus (assembly GCF_902713425.1). Taxonomy (NCBI): domain Eukaryota; kingdom Metazoa; phylum Chordata; class Actinopteri; order Acipenseriformes; family Acipenseridae; genus Acipenser; species Acipenser ruthenus. The sequence continues at coordinate 28,557,344 of NC_081204.1, forward strand.
GTTGGTTGATAGTGGTGTACAGTCGTACCATCAACTCCCAGTACTGAGGTCTAGATGGAAAGTTAAACTTCCATTGCCCTATTGATGTCTATCATTTTTAGAAACCTGATTGTGTGCCACTAATAGTCGGACACATTATTTTCAAAATATATAGACTAACCTGACTATAACAACACTAGATTCTGCTGTATTCAGCTCAGAGCAGACATATAATGTTTCCATGTTGTTCCATTAAAAACACATTTCACAATCAATTAGTTAAACTACACTTTGCAGATGAAGAGCTTGAATTTGCTGCATTCTCTCTCTGCACGTAGTGTGTGAGGCAGCAATTTATGAGGAAAACATTCGAATTGAACTGCCTTGTCTGTACCGATCCTCCGTGCTTCTTGGGATCAGCAATGGGTTAAATGGCAGCTGCACTGCTGAAAGATTTATCTCCCGGCACTCAGCTCAATGCCAGCTGACGCATGTGAGTGCCAGTGAGATGGCAGGAGACGGGTCGATTCTTCTGTTACAGGGGCTTAATTATAAAGGTGACCTCGGTGCTTGTGGCACTAATACTTCAGGTGTTTTCCAATGCGAGGGGGAACAGATTGGCTTCATGTACTTTGTTTTCTTCTCTTTCTCATTTTGTCTACCATTGTACAAGGACAGCTTGTAGGGAGATTCAGGTTGGATCTAGGCTTTAGGCCTCATCATTTCTTAATATTCTTGTTTGTCGATATCAAGAATCGCATAGAATGGGAATTATATATAAACATTGCTATAGTATGTTGTGAACTGCAGTAACAAAATCTGTAAAAGGTCAGATTCATGTAAAAGTGGTCAGATTCATAATTTAACCACCCCACACTAAAGACTCCCTTGAAGTGGAATGCTTCTCTTGCACGCTCATCTTCAGGCCCAGGATGTAATTCTGATTGCTTCTGTGGTTCATGATGGCCATTAACAAATCTTTTATGGATTTGCATGGAGCGTTTCAGAGCTGGATCATGTGAGAGCATGACGTCATTCCAGCAGAGGCGCTGACATGACTAATCGCTGTGTTGCAAACAGCAGCCCTTGTCGGCACAGCCAGACGAGAGAGTCTGCACTGAGCTCTAGCTGAACACAGAGTAGGAGCCAGAGACAATGAATATCTCTGTCAGCTCTTCTGTTGTGACCTGAACAATCCGGAATCCAGCCCAACCGAACACATCCCAAAACCTATACAGACAGCCATTCCTATGAGATTTATACAGTCCATCACTACCACCTTCTTAAACCGGTTTGTGGAAGCCTGAAAAACCACCCATCATAGCAGCTGTTACTGGAGCAAATGTTTTTATCTTTTTTTTATTATTTTATTTATGACCAAGAATGTATACAGTAGCGACCAAAAAACATTTAGTTTTGAAGTCTGTTGGTTTTCTGTAACCTGCCTTACCCATCATTTTAAACCCTGCTTATTACAATCAAATAAACAATCAGTATACTTTTCAATACTTAAACCCAAAACAAAACTGTTCTTTAAATATAAACACTACCACACCTCTGGTGATGCAGGGGATTGACCCCTGGTCATTAAAAACCTTGGTGTCAGTGCCTGAGTTAAAGATTTTAATGAACAAATCATCCAACAAGTCCATGGTGAATGCAAGATGACAGTGGTCCTTTTTTTTCCAAAAGACAATCAAACAACCTCATTGCATGCTATTGTTCTTTTACTCCCCGAGATGGAATGATAATTGATTTGGAATTCTGCAGTTTGGTTTCCCCGCTCTTGACGGCAGATTAAAGTGTTCTAGAATGAGCTGTGCAGCTGTGTCTCTATCTCTGCACTGCACATTGCCTGGATTAACACACGCACAGAGTCGGGGGAAGCACTTTACAGGGACACAGAACGATGGATCTCCTCGAGTTCTGATCCCCTAATTAACACACGCACAGAGTCGGGGGAAGCACTTTACAGGGACACAAAACGATGGATCTCCTCGAGTTCTGATCCCCTGATTTAAGCAGTTATAATGATGTACTTGGTATGTTAAGTGTGCACATGTACCACTATTACGGGCTCACTGATGAGTACCTGACATGTACTGTATACTCCACTCTGTACAGGACAATATAAGAATCGATAGCGATGCATTTGTGTGATATTTACCCAATTATTGAAAAACAGTTGCATGTTGCATGTTAATAAACAGCTAAAAGATATGCAATATTCAAAACTTCATGACCAGCTGCCTTTTTATTTATAAATAATATTGGAGCAGGAAACGACTGTACAAGTAAAAAAAAAAATCTCACTATACATATGGATTATAAACACAAATTGCAATGGCCATCAAATGGTGGACACCACTTATTGATATATAATTAACATGCAACCGAACTTCAGAAAATCGATCCATTGCATATAAATTAAATTCTTAATTATGCCATGCATATTTGCTGTTTAAATACCTCCAACACTGTCTTCAGTAACCACACTCCCTTCAGCAGGTGTGCTTAACATACCGAAGCACTGGAAAGCTGTAGCTCTTTGGAGTATTTTTCATTGCCTTAATAGCCAGCCTGTAGTCAATTGGAGTCTGGAGTAGTCATAAGGGTAAACTGTATGGTTGTAATGTACAGCAGCAATATATAAACATGATGTAATCAAACTTAAAACATGAGAAAAGGTGATCCTCAGGATGAAATACTCTGCTGGCCATTTGTTTTATTAATTCCATGTCATCTTATCCTTTCAACCACATGTAGATCAGCAACTTTCTTTGTAAATGTGTAAAATGTACTGTTTCCATTTTGATCCATTAAAAGCTGCCTGCAAGTGCCATAGCAGCTGATATCAGAGAACCTGTAGAGGTACACTTCATTCTATCTGTGCTTAAATGTGTGTAAAGCAGGATATTGTGGGGTGTTGTGTGTCTGAAGCCCTACGGTCCACTGTGATATCCGGATAATAATACAAGCCTGGACCCACTTCCAGTTACGGTGGTCAAAGGTTTTTAGTTTCTTTACAACAGGCAGGTTTGTTGTCTGGGGTAGTGTAGCCAGTCCTGCTCCTTGGCTTGTTGCATTGATGTGCCTCTGACTCTTTAATTCACACAACAAAAACAAATAAACACGCAAGGACAAGAAACCAAATAGAAATGAAACTATATACACGTGTGCAGGGCCCCAAGCCTGACACATCCATCCATTTGGTATAAGGGTCTGCAACCATTGTCATCCCACGGAAAGTCCATGTTTCTTTACTGTGGATAACCACCATTGGCAAACCTTGTGTTATAGTGTTATCTTTGATCATGTGTGACTTTCAGAATAACTGTCACCATGAGCGGACCCTGTGAAGAATCTACATTGACACAGATCACAGACACAGCAGGGAAAACCATAGATAAACCTATTTGACCATGAAAGTGCACAGTACCTTGAAGCAGGGCATTGCTAATCCGTCAGTTAAGCACATCGGAATTCATAGATATTTTCTGATCACACTTCAAAATGACATGGAGGGTTTTAGTTCAAATGTCCTGGTCTAAATACCAAGAGTCCTTTTAGTGTATTTATGCCTGTGAAAGGATTTAAAACCACCAGGGACACGCTGTTTTAATTATTTAACTAATTAGATCTATCAGATTTGAGACCTTACACACACATGGGATTTTACTTATCCAAACAGTGGCTATAAATAGCACAACCCTTTTAACTCAACATTGATACAGGGCTGAATTATTGAATCCCAGAGGATAGAAGCACACCCCTCCAAAAACAGTGGGTTTACAAGAGAATATCTAGATCCAGTATAATTTGTGCTGTATTTGTTTGTTTTCTGAAATAAGTTGTTGACGTCCACATCATTCTTACGCTGCAGCTCGAGGTTACCATGGCAACAAGATAAACAGGCAAGAGAACTGAACAGAAGCTGATCAACCAAAGAATTTATCTTGGCTATATAATTGCTTTGGATTAATTTGATTCGGCAACAAATTAATAGGGGGATAAAAGTCTCCAGGCCCCAATGACTTCATCCCCCCCACCCAAAAAAAAAGAAAAGTGTTTTGAGAGCCAGAGTGAGGGGAGTTGCTCTATGGTTCCTGTTGGCCTTCTCCCAGCCTGCACTGCTCTAAACCAGGGTCTGCACAGAGAGCTTTGGAGGTTGCTTCTGTTTCCATGGTAACCTCTAGGAAAGGCTGGTGGTTGTGACTAAAGGCAGCTCCCTCATTTCATCTCTGTAAACAAAAAGTGTATAAGATGCCACGTCAGCATGAAGACCATATACCCAACTATTGAAAATTCATGTGTGACTGTTAGTTTAAGAGGAATACACACTCTTTTAAACAATAGGGCAAATACACAATATTCCTATTAGAATCAAAGTCAGTATCATCATAATTACAGATTTGTGTTTTTGGTGACACTTTACAATATCATATGGACTGCCTGTTTGAAGAGATGGAGGCTTTGTAAATTGTGTGCTCCCTGCTAACTGTGCTGACAGATGATAAATCAACACACACTTGTTGCTCCCAGCTTTGTGCGACTCCTACTTTCTGTTGCATTTTATGCCCCATTAAGCCAGATTATAAATCTACCATCTGATTGTACTACTGGGGTCTCCGACAAGGGAGAAAAACAGCCATTTTAAAGCTTTTAAGAGCATATGAAGACTTAAATTATTGCACACAATGCACATAAGAAAAAAAACAAGATTGCATCTTTGCATTTATGTATACTATATATGGCTTACGTGGAGTTAGTTGCTGTTTATTTAATGGATGTTTCCTATGAGCCATCTTGCAACATATGTATAGTTTCTTCATATTTACAATATACTTATATTTATAGACTTATATTTATATACTTATATTTATATATAGTCTTTAAGGAGCTGTTTACTGTCTTAACATTGTTGTTATGTAGTTTATCAAGTAAAGTTTCCTTTAACAGCCTTGTCACAATGTTGAACATATGAGAATGTTATTTCATTTGGTTTGATTTGTAAAAGGCCTAAAGTGCAATAAACAGGTCACACTAAAGCAAATCAACAAACAATGGGGTGCGGAACAGAACTGAAACATTAGCTGTCAGCTAACGAAGATGAAACGCACACAAATAGAAACACTGAGGCATGGGGGAAAATAACTCCAGCTACCGTGGCAGGTGTCAGTAGGAATCAGTCGATGTTACTGCGATGAGACTGGAGGTGCTGTCTGATTCAGAGCGAGACAGCAATCATTTAGGCAGGGCTGTTCTGACAGTCTGCTCAGTGTGAAGGGACAGGGCCTTGTTATTAATACTCTGTAGCCCTGGGGCGTTAATAGAGAAACTATGGTTAGCTCCTTCAGTCTCAGTGTTTGGTTTGATGCTTCAATAACCCATTGGGATCCTAACAGTGTACCAGAGGATTTTAAGAGGCTTATTCCCTGAACCAGCATAAAGTGTGTCACTGACTGGTGGTCTGACTGGTCTCGCGGTCCACCCAGCTTGAGTTTTTTTCAAGCACAGTTGCCTTCTCTCAAACACCCCTGGTTTGTTGCTAAGCAACCTTAAACGCCAGTGGGTGGACCTGCACGTCACTATTTAGTTACTGGGTTATAGCATGAGGCATCCTTCGGTTTGTGAAAAACATAACCACGTCATTTCTAAAGGTGTTGCTGTACGAGCTTTGTGCCCTGGTTGACATTCCGAAGGGACCGCTCTTTGGGCATTGTTGTTTTTAGGCTGAAGTCACACAAAGGCTTTTTTGAAACTGTAAAAAGTTTTAAAGCAATGTGGAGAGCACAGGTGCAGCCAGTCCTTCGTCTTTCTGAAAGAAAGAGTGACAGTTTAGAGACTAGACTGCCCGCAAAGGTGCAAATGAGTGCTAATTGCAGCGCTGGTGGTTGTGTGATGTGGCCAGCTGTCCAGTAGAAAGAGGGCTGAGACCTCATTTCATGCAGGGCACCCAACAGCCACCAGATGGAAGTGACGTTCAATCATGAGCTGGAATCAGACTGGGGACCTGTGAAGGGAAAGGCAAGATGAGGCCCTTCTCTTAGCACTGAACAAAACACATCCTGCATTGACTGCTTGCAAGATTAGCCAGGGAGTCAATACTAATCCAGTAATTTGGGATTGTTTTCAGCTATACAAAGAATTAGCTAAAAGACTTGTTTAGAACTTGCACACGCATGCACTCCTATTCTCATCAGCATCTCGAGCGGCATTATAGCACTAGATACGTCAAGGTAAATATTCACTTTTTAGATTTTCAGATGTCGCGATTTTCCACTGTAGTGAATCATTTTCATTGAATTTTTCAAAAGCTTTTATGTTTAGTATTTTGACATTAATGATGCACTAGTCTATCAATGAGCATCAAATGTAATCCTTTGTGTTATTTAAGAATCCACTGGTAATGTTATTGTGTGCATGCAGGAGACAAAGTGTTTTTGTGCATTTTGTTTTTGAAAAGCAGAATGGGTGGATGTTAATATTATAGTAAAAACTGGGGAAATGAAGATTCACTTGAGTTCGCAACGTGTTATATTTTTCAAACGGTTAGCAAGCTGCTAAAAATATACAAAGCCAAACTGCAGTCAAAGAAATAAGAAATGTGCTTAAAAATACATTTGTCTCAACATGTACCCTATCTTGCTGTTTTAGAACTATGGCCTTGAGACAGAGAACCTGCGAACACTCTCCCACAAGCTCAATGCCTCGGCCAAGAACCTGCAGAACTTCATCACAGGCCGGCGGAGGAGCGGGCACTATGACGGCAGGGCCTCCCGACGGCTGCCTAACGACTTCTTGACCTCCGTGGTTGACCTCATTGGTGCTGCCAAGAACCTCCTGGCCTGGCTGGACAGGTAAGCCTTGAGCACAGCAGTGATGGAGGGGGCTGGTGGTAGACAAGGGCAGGGGGGCCTAGAGGTTGGAGGTCAGGATTTGGAGGCCCTAGTGTTGCCTTGTGGTGAAAGCCAAGGCCTTAGAAACAGTGTGACCTCGTGGTTACAGCTATGCAGTGGAAGGCATTCTAGCTGGCTGGGAGACAGCATGGCCTAGTGGTTAGAGTTGAGGTACAGGGATTCAGTGTGGCCTAGTGGTTAGAGCACAGGTCTGGGAGGGTCTATGATCTATGAATTAAAGTAAAGGACTAGGATACATTGGGCCATATTTTCAAAGCGTTTACTCCAGTCTTTAATTAACTCCTAAAAAACGCCATGATGTTACATGATTCTTTCTCGTTTAAAAAAAAATAGGAGTTAAGTAAAGAATGGAGGAAAAGCTTTGGAAATATGGCCCAATGTGGCTTGTTGGTGAGAGCAGTGGGACTGGGAAGCAGTGTGTCTTAAGAACTGGTAGGCAGTACAGAGTGTAGAGATGAGGACTGAAAAGAAGTGGGGACATTACAGGGCAGTTCAGTTTACATGTCTAAGACAAAGTTAGTCAAAAAGAGTTGACTGTAGGGGATGGATGACTGATATTTTTAGCATGCCCACTTAGATTAATTAGTCCATTAGGGACATTAAGGATGGTATATAATGCAGCTCTTGTTGAAACAACGATGGATGGGGTCATCTAAAAAGCTGTTTGTTTCTCTCTGCCAGGTCTCCATTTGTAAGCGTGACAGAGTATTCAGTGCTGAAAAACCATATTGTTCAACTCTGCCTGGAATTAACAACCATAGTGCAACAGGTAGGTTCAAGCCTTCCATTTATTTTTCCGATCAGTCATCTGCCACACAGTGGAGTCACACTGTAAGTGATCGCTGGAGACTGATGTTTTATTGATATTCAGTAGGGAGTTTAAACATGGACTTTACAGGTCGCTAACAGGTCACCAATCTTTAGTCCTCTAGGTCCCTGGTTAGCCACAATATTCCAATTTCTTATTGATTAAATAAATAACATTGTTACAATAATAATATAAAATGTTGCCCTTTTGCATCAGAACTGTATTTGTACAAAATGAGTTCTGCTTTGCAGAATGATTTTAGTGTGAACAACAGAACTATTAGAAACAATGGTCCCCTGATCAGCTACAGGCAACCAGTAAGGCAATTCAGTTTCTAAAATGCCTGTTGCTGCAAAAGAAAAAGAAGAATGAAACCTGGTGCAGTTATTGTCAGATTAAGAGGGATTCATGTGAATAAATTCTCTGTGCTCCAAAGAGCTACAGCTTCCCAAAGCTTCGCTATGTTGAGCACACCTTCTTAAGGGCGTGTGGTTACTGAACATTGGCGGTATTTAAAGAATAATACTTGATTTTCTGTGGCATAAATATTTATTTAATATGTAATAAATAGGGGTGTTGGTGTGTATCGCCCATCAGACTTTGCAATTTTGTTCTCATATTCTGTTGAATATGTTTAAGAATCTGCAACAAATATTCAAGGCATAAAAAACATCTATGTAAAACACAAAAATAACTTGACATTTTCATATGATATATTTCATTAAAGTTACATTTTCTATGTAACTGAACTACAATTTATGCATGTTTGCATATCAATTACATGCTATTAATATCAAGCAAAATAAACTGTAGCATTCAAATAATTATTCTTATCATTAGCAGTAGTATTATTAGTGGTAGATTCATTAATATTGTTATTTGTTTAGTTATTTTTGTGTGTGTGTGTGTTTTCAGGGTTTCGTACATTTTAGTACAGTTAAATAAAGCTACACAAAAAATATAAAACATATATGAAAGTAAAATGGAATTAATTACAAGAAAGAAAGAAAGATGGACACTAAACATCTGCTTTCAGTAAAATACAGTTAAAATGTTTTGTAAGGTTTACACAGCATGAGTTATATGATGGGTACCTCACGTTACTACAGTTCAGGGTGCTGGGTCGCCTGCTCTACAGCACTGGTCCCGGAGAGATTACAGCCTGCCACACACTCCCACATGAAGCCAGGATACAGGGTCTAAGCTTGTAGCAAGTTGCACTTTCTGTTGTAATAACAGAGCAATGCTGCGGTTTGCCAGAAGAGGAGTGAAATCTGCAAAGGGAATGGAGAATTTGCGATGTGCCTTTATGTTCCACCTTCATGCTCAATTATTTTGATAACACAAACGCTTTGATGTTGCTTCACATTCATCCAGAAAAGAATTTGGCTACAACAGAAAAGCATTTTCATTCCGCGGCCTTGCATATCATGGCCTAAGGCACAACACATTTTTTCCATACAGCGCACTTTACATCCTGCCTGAGTACCAAATGCTAGCGGTTCTGCTCTTTACACAGACGTGAAACCAGAGGAGCCAGACTCTAGATGCCTTTGATGATCTGAAATCATTGACCACTCCCAGGGAGTTACATTCCACATTCCTCTCTGAAACCCTTCCTTCGTTAGGGGAAGATAATATACAGTTAGCAATAATATCAAAAAGGTATTGCTTAGAAAATGAAAGTCCAAACCACCTGAGAGAACCTCTTGCTACAGTAACAAACAACATGGGAATTGCTTGTTCTGGCTTTGCAGTGGGTGACTTCCTCAGCTAATCTGGCAAAGCATTATAAAGAAAGGGATTCCTGCTCTGTACATTTATTACATAAAAGAGCAGCCATTTAGAAACCTGTTTCCTCGCTCTAAAGACCGACACACTACCAAATGAACTATTTAATTATGTATTATTACAGATTCACGTTGGAGAGACGCTGTTAAAACATCTCATTTCTTGGAACATGATGTCATCATCTATTGTGGGAATGGGCACATTTTTGTATTGGAAATATTCTGTATTAGAAATGAGGTTAAATAGTGTCCTCAAACTAGACAGATCCACTCACTGACAGCAAGAGAGGGGATTTTGAGTGGAAGCCAGTCACAGTAGAAACCAAAAGGGCAACACAGCAGACAATTCTCTCGTGCAAATGCAGACGAATGTTCATCAATAAATGCAGGGCCACTGATAAAGAGAATAGACTTGAAATCAGGAAACAAGAGAGTATGTACAGTATTAATGATGTCAGTGCCAGGATGCTTAGTTGGCTTGATGTTTAAGGGACTTGTAGTTGCAACACCCTGCTGGTTGGTTGACTTTTTTCCCTGGAAAAAAGTGCAGTATGCATTGGCATTCTTAGTCATTGAACCATTCCACAAGGAGCATTATTATTATTATTATTATTATTATTATTATTATTATTATTATTATTATTATTATTATTATTATTAATTGTATTTTTCAAATTTCTCAAGAACTTATCCTACTAATACAAGGCAATATGATTACAGTTTTCATAATCAGTCATTTCAAGCAGAAGTTGAAGAATCTTTTAGATATTATAAATGCATTCATTTAACATTAATTCAAGCTAACCTGCATGTTTCCCTTCTCTGTCTGGCATGCATTTTGAATGTTAAAAGAATTCTTTTGACATCAAAAGGAATAATCCAGTTTCAATACATGTATGGAATAAATCTTGAAGAAATGCTCTATGAATAAGACATTAAATCTCTATCAGGGCCTTCGCTGTACCCCTTGACTGAATTGCTGGCTCATACAGTAAATCTGTGGTTGATGTTCAGCTGTCCATTAAACTGCGTACCATGTGTCTTTGAAAGTGTGTCCTAATGCTTGTTACCACTGCCCCACCAAGCACATTGCTGTAAGCAGCATGGTGATTCATACAGGCTTATCCTGAATTTAAAATGAATGACTAAAATACTCTTGTTTCTTTCAGGATTGCACTGTGTATGAGACAGAAAACAAGATCCTCCACGTGGTAAGTTCCTGTCCGTACTCTGTATCATCAAATGCATTCTGAAAGGTCTTTGTGTGTTCACCATGTAGAGCGTGACAGACCAAGGCACAGTCCGACTGGAAGTATCAGTGCATAAGACTCCACTGTGAATGAGGAGCACATAAATATGTCACATCTACTTCAAAAAGGTTCCAGCTGCAAAATAACATTGAAACAGGACCCAGTTGGGACTTTGGGTCAGATTTATGAACCAAAATCCAATCTGCACCATTAAAAAAATAAATAAATAAATAAAAACAGCTCAGAAGTTGTCTCTTACTCGTTTGGTATCATTAACCGTACGATTTGTTTAAATTACTCACTGGCCATAAATATAGATACGTTGGTCCTGTATATCAAGCTTGACAGACTGGAACCACATATTGTTGTTCACAAAGAAATACAGCATGTGTTTACGCAAGTCTTTACATGTGTCCGTTTAAGCGTTTAAGCATGTGTGTGTGTGCGTGTGTGTTTGTCTTTTGTAAATGTTCTTTCAGGGGTCACTTGATTTCTTCTATAAATAAATATTAGCATAACATGTTTGGAATTCATGCAGGGTAGCATTTAACCTCACAGAGGACATGGTCTATAGAGATATAAATAAAATATGACTTCAGTGAAAAGGGAATTGTATTGCAGTGTACACGTACATTGCACCCAGGGTTTGAAGTGCACAAATAAGACATTGGACTGAAAGTGCAGGGTTGAGTGTGTGTTGAATCCCACTGCAGGTACTTGTGTGTAAGAACGCCTTTTGCTTTTCAGAGAATCCAGCTCCTTCTCACCACGCAGAGTCGTGCAGCTTGTTCTCGGAAGCACATCGAATGGGCGAATGGGTTATTTATTAGAGCGAGTCCACATATTTCTTAAAAACAGCACTTTTAAGCTCTTCTGTTGGCAGTTAGTGTTCAATAATGCAAAACCTTGCTGCTGCTTCTCCATCCCTCGGGGTGACTGCCTTCAGCAGTCAGATGACGGTGTGTGTGTGTGTGTGTGTGTGTGTGTGTGTGTGTGTGTGTGTGTGTGTGTGTGTGTGTGTGTGTGTGTGTTTGTGTGTGTGTGCGTGTGTGTGCATGTGTGCATGTGTGCACACGTAGAGTGTGGTTAATACTTTGCTTTAGAAAATCTGAGAATCACAAATGAAATAAATACAGTCCTGTTATTACCGATTATCTAATAATCTCTAGAGAGAAAGGCATTCCTTTTTAAAAAGATTTTTCTATTATAAAATAAGACCTTTTTCTTGTATCACCGTACGTGTGATTTCTGAAAGCATTTCAGATTATCCTTAAAAGCAAAGAACTCAGAGCTGGTTTCTCGTAACAAGTTCGCCTGATCTCCAACAATTTTATCTTTTGGTTTATGGTTAATATTATTGGTTGCAAAGCAAGCTTTATTATAAATTGCACCTCAATCTAAAACTACTAGTCACCTGCCTGCTCCTACAATTCCAATGCTGACCCGTCATCGCTGAAGGATTTCTTTTTTAATAGGGATGTTAATAGTTTAAACATTTAAACGTTTTCCAAGTGTCAGAAATATGCACGTCACATATAAATGTCAGCTTAGTGTTTATACAGTAGTGCAAGAGCATTTATTCCAAGTCCTTTATGCATACACATTAATGTTTTACGCATGTAGTATTCCTGCACGCATTACTATTGTTGTGCATCATAAAAAAGGCAACAGCACTCTAAATGGATAGTTTGTCTGATTGTGAACTCTAATACATAAAAAATATAATGGAAAATTCACATGCCACATTTTTTATGATATTATCCACTGAATTTAACAAAACCTGCAAAGTTCACTAGAAATAAGACCCTCACAATGGGTGTTATCGTCAGTCATCTTGGGAAGATTAAGAGAACAAGGGTCTTTAGAAGAGCTTTGCTGCTGTAACTTCAAAGGGTACTACGGATAACCCCCGATGTACATGATCTTAGACCCCGAGGGTGACATTTATAGGATGTGCTATTGCTATTAGAGGGTGCAGCCTTCTTATTTTTTAGAAAAGGTAGTTTAACTAATGAAGCACTACCCCCTCAGTACTCGTGCTGTTGTCGATCCAGCTTGCTCACTCGTGTGTTCAGTTCATTAGCTGTTGTTCGTAGTGATTGACGCATTCACATGTCACAAGCCTCCAGTCTGCTTGTCATTCCTTATAGATGAGCAACGTGGCTCTTGATTCCATTGATCTTGTCATTAGAGCCTCTCCAGCTGAAATATATTTCCAGTATTTAAAAAAAAAAATGTCTTCAGTCTCCAAAAATAATAACAATCTTTATACCTCTTCTATTAAATTACATTCTATAAGGCCATATATAAATAAGATTTTAATACAATGCTTTTTAGCTCTCAAACAGCAGTTTCGGTGCAATTTAACTGTTGTTATAGTTCCGTCAATGAGCATCATGAAGTAGAATATCCTCTTAATGTACTGTATTAAGAGGCAGTATTTTTATGAAGCCTGACTTTAAGATGTCTACATACAAACTGTGCCGAGGAACTAGCAATCAGTTTGAATCGGGCTGAATACTCTGCTGTGTTTCATGATCTTAACAAAACCAAAACCTTTTGATTAGAAATAATAACGAAACATGTCTGACCAAAGAGAACACTTCTTTACACTCCCATTCGATACAGTGCTTTTGCTATATTTTAATATACTTCCCTATACCAGTATAGTTTTTTTATAGTGAAATTAATCAGCCTACTGTATATATTAATATCATCTAACCCTTTCAGTATTGTTTCAAAAGGGAGTGAGCAGAAATACTGACAATAAGCAATAAAAGACTAGAGTCTAATATATTAAAAGAGTGCTAATATATTAAATACAGTACGTCTGTTTGCTATCATAGGATATTAAAAAGGTATGCTATGAAATATGATAATATCCTTTTAACAAGGAAATGATCTGAGAGTGTATTCAAGCAGGTCTCTTGTGTCTAAACCCCAATGTCTTTCTGTGCCTCTAACCCAGCCCCTCTTCTCATCCTCGCAGTGTAAAACCCTGTCTGGAATCTGTGACCACATCATCTCCCTCTCCTCTGATTCACTCGTCTCTCAGTCTGCTCACCTGGAGGTCGTCCATCTCACCAACATCATGCCCAGCGATGGCCTGGTAAGTACGGTCCAGCTGGCTCTAAATACCTTCTTCCCATTGGAGTTTTCCAAATAAGATCCACAACTTTGGAACGTACAGTAAAAAGATCAGTTATACAAATTGATTTAAAATACAAGCAAAACCTTAAGGAAACTTGATGTCAGCGACATTTCAAACCAATTTTCACCATGTTAATAGCTGAAGCAACAATACCTGAACAATCTTGATATGAGCTACTTAGTGAAAATTGCCCCTTACAACAAGTTGCCTGAAAGCTGGCTAGTGTTACATGGTCTTAATGGTTAGAGAGTAGAGACGGAATGGTCTTACTATGAAAGACTGGCCAGGCAGTGTGTTTTTAGAAACAGGAACGTGTGGAAGATTTAAGGTGGCTGTTGGATTCAGATTTATGGTGCTCTGGGAGACATGCAGGACAGGCCCCTGTCAGAGTGGTGGAGCGGGATCACCTTGGTAGAAGCTGGTGACGTGCCTTCTTGCATGAGAGCTTATCTGGGATTGATTAGCCAGGGGACTGGGCAAGGGGACTGTCAGAGCAGCTAGAATAAATCAATATTCCACCAGTGAGGCGCAGATGAAATACAGGCAGCCACCCTGTTTACCTACGACAAGGGCATCTACACACATACACCCAGCCAGGACTGTGACAGGTCTTTCCTATCTAGAAGGTTAAAATCTCTGAGAAATTATGATCTTCCAGTGGATTAGGGCCCCGCTACCCTGCGTGTGGAAGAGCAGTTTATCATCTTTACCCTTGGTTTCCAGACAGCTCTCTTTATTCATCTTTGCTAAAGGACGCTCCGAGGTTTCGTTTGTGTGTTTCTGTTTTCAAAATGATTTCCCAGCTGAGATGCAGCATTTTGTTTCCTCGCCGTTGTGGAAGTTCTGCCTAGAAGAGCAGCTAGATACGAGCAAAGATCAAGTGACATTCCCAAGGTTGTGCAGGGCTACAGCTGTGAATCTGCTTTTAATATAGCAAACGCTTACATTTTTTGTGTACATGGTTGGTTCCAGTTCAATGAATGAATATCCGCACACGGTACAATGTTGTACAATAAGGCGTGATGTTATACCCAGACACGTGCTTTAAATAACCCTGTTATTATACATCACTTCCCACTAGATTGAAATAGAAAGGCTTCCTCCTGTCCTTTCTTCCTGCACTCAGACCCTTTAGTAGTCATAAGATGTGTAATTAGAATCTGTCGCTGTTCTAAAACCAAGCATTTCAACTGAATAATATCACACTTGACCTGCAGGGAAATGATCTGCTTCAGTGGTTGAAGAAATGAAGAAAAATCTCTGTTCATACAGTTGTTTTGTTATTTTGAGTGGTATAATTGATCTTATATCGTGCTCTATAAAGCACTAGGGTAGCAGAAAATGTGTAATTAAAATGAAAAGTGCCTCCCTCTGACCCCAGTGTGTTGCCCATCCTGCAGACAGTACCCTCCCTCTGAAACACTATGCTGCCCTCCTTCAATCCTGGAGAAAACACTGCTAAGAAAACTCCCATGAACTTGCATGTGCAAGTCTCTTTATAATCCGTCCCAGTGGTTAAGATTTCAAAGATGGGATCACCAACCTTTGAGTCCCTTATGATATATTTAGTAGACCACATTGCTTTCCAGAAATATAGAAACATACAGACATGCTGTTTTCATTTTCGCGATTATAAAAAAATCCTAGCATGGATTCAGGCTCAGGGGGAGAAATCCAATGTTGTCGATCCTTTTCAAGGATCCAATGCAACGTCAGAAAGCTCTGGTGAAACTGTCAGAAGATACAAGCTTTTACACAACCTGCTCTTAACTGGCGGGTTTGCTGCATTGCTGCTGGGAGCTTGCTGTGTAAACTCTTCATCTGGACATACAGTAGTGCTGAATGTACAGGCTCGCTCTGCTTCAAGACAAGTCTCCTGATCTACATTGTCCTAATATTTCGCTTCTTACAGTGCCTGTTTACGACTCCCTGTTCTCTGTCATTCTTTGCCGTTGTGTCTGCTTACACCATGCTTATTAAGTATTGCAGCAACATTTGCTTCTGAAAGCCTCCTCAAGTTGGATAATTGGGAATCATTTCAATGTTGCACAGGATTTAGTGTACAATACTTTACCTATGGGCTTCAGTTCACAGTGTAACAGTAATATGCTTCCCCACCTCCCCACAATCAGCCTTGAGGAATTTTTCAGAAGCATTTTTTTCTGGAATAGTTAGAAAGCATGGTAAACAGCGATTAAAGCAGAAATATCAAGAATCATACAGAACACACTTAATAGGATGTTAAATAGGTAAGAAATGTAATATTACATTGTGTAAATGGCATATCCCATTAAATAGACCTGCTTTCAAATTATTGTTCATAAGTACCTGCTGGAACTGTTTATATTATAAATAGGGCTTGAAGATTTCGGGTTTTATTTCTGATCACATGACGTCCCTTTAAACCTATTTTGAGCCAATTCTGTTTCCTAATTAAACTCAGAAAAAGCTGTTAATTACAAAACAATGTCACTTGCTTTTAACTTCATATCTTGACTGAGCCTGATTCTGTTTTTTTTTTTTATTTCAAACAGATTACGTTAATTGCTCATCGCTGATCCTAATTGCATTTCATTCTTGCAGTCACCTAGTTTATTGTTTGTGCTTTTGTTATTTTCACTCGTTTAACAGAGTTGTCCTGACAGATTTTCTTTTCAGCCTAAAATACCCAGTATGGAGTGTACACTGATAGCAAGTCCATCATTTAAAATCTCCTTGATTTTTGTAGCAAAGAAAAAAAAATCTTAAATCTTTAATTAGTAGTTTTCTTTTTATTAGGATGCCGATACAGCTTAACAACTACTAAATAACATTTAAAGGGAGCTAGGAAAATAAAAATTCGAAAAGTTCATGCCCTAATTATAAAGCGGATATGCTCTTAAATATTTGAATTACAATTCATTCAGGCTGCTTTGTCATGCATTTCAGTGTTTCTCTCTTCTCTCTCCCCCCTGGCTTGTAGGGGATGTACATCAAGTCAACATATGATGGGCTACATGTAATCACTGGAACCACCGAAAATGTAAGTTACAGCGACCAAACGTTGTCCCTTAACTATAATCCTTTTGTATGTGTGCACACACAAACTGGCCCCAGGTAAAGAGCCACAACATAGTCCTTACAAAAATGATCTTCAATGGCATTGCAGTGTCATTGTGAAGGGGAAATGGAAGGGTACTGACAGCTTCAGAGGTATGAGCTATTGGTAACACACTGGTGCTTTGTACTGTATATCTGACAGGTGTGTAATGTGAAGCTGTGCATGAAGAAACATTCACTCCACCTTTAGCTAAATACAAACAATACATGCAGTTGCTTATTTGGAAAATTGCAATTGTGGTACCATTTTCTGAAACTGTTGTGAAATATTTTATAAAATGCATTTAGTGCCCCCCTCCCCTCTCCAACCCATAATGACATGTATAATAATTGGTAACACAGTGTGGGTGCCCTGTATAAAATGACATGATATGCAATGGATAACCCTTATTCCCCCCCCCCCCCCCCCCCCACTCCCTATTGCAATAAAGCCCCATCATAGTTCAAGGATCATAGCTGTAGCTGCCTGTGCTGCCTCGCTGTTTACACTGATTAGCTGAAAGCAGGGGCCTTCTGTTGCTATGCAACCCCACTGTTACCTGGGAGACTGACCCCTTTAGCTGTCCGGGAGCTAAGATGGGGTGCCTTTGTTTATGTGGAGCTCTGCACCTGACACCCTGAGTCAGAGCAGACTGCAGGGCCCAGTCTCAAGGATACCCTCATTCCAGAACACTCAGGGAACATTGTCATTCAGGATTTCTTAATGCACACAGCAGCTGACGAATGAGCCAGTGACTGCTGTCATCTTCAAAAGCATCATTTATGAGTGGAGTTGAGCGAAAAACAACTCAGTCTCGGAAGTTACTCAGCTCTCCAGAATTACTGCCCAAATTCATCTAGCTCTTCTCCCTTTCTCCCACATGTTTACTCCACCACTTTTTCCCCTTCTATCCCCCTTCGCCTGAACTTTCAGTTTTACATTCAGATTGACTTAACCCAGGACAAGGTTGTTCAACATGGGATCAGTCAATAATAATAATAATAATAATAATAATAATAATAGATGAGCCCTCTTCAGCCTTCACATCACAGCTGCTTCACCGGGTAGCCTGCTTCACTCTCTTCATTATCCAGTGTTATTAGGCTGACACAAGGCCTGCAATCAGTTCACTGTTGCAATTTGTTTATCCTCTTTATGCTTCTCGTATTCAGCTGGCCTTGACCATGCAAACAGGAAATCCACAGCCCGATCTCATTTGTTTCACAGAAGCATCAAATTAGTCTTTAATTTGGGCTCTTTAATTGGTGGCTCAGTCGTTATTAGGGGCCGGGGATGTGCCAGGGAAATTGCTGACTGTTTGCAAATGACAGCAGCCTGTGTTTTTCTTTTAATTACAGTGCTTTCTGTGCTAAGGGAGGTAGGAGGTTTGTTTCTTTGTTGCTGTTTATTTGCTTAAATCAAACAATACTTTAGCCAAGAGGAAAAGCAAATGAAATGTCTGTGTAAGGGAATCTTGCTACAAAGAGGCCTTGGCCACATGTTGGAGCGAGGGCTAGACGTTCTTCCAACATAGTCTACCAATCTACCAATTCTTTTGAACCAAAACCACCCATTCACTCTCTGATGCAATTCCTCAGAGACACTAAAATGTGAAGTCCCGTTCAGGTTGGTCGATACTGTACAACACATGTCTTCTGCGTGTTTCATTATACTTAGTTTGATTCCTATTGCATGTGTACTGTACGATTCTCTGTTGTTGAGCTGTACACGGAAGCCCCTAGATGAAGTGTCTGTGCAACACTGAAATACTTCCCCGTCTTACTTCCCCACAATCAGCCTTGAAGAGTTATTTCAGAAGCAGTGGAAAACCATTACCTTGGTGATAACCCTTAGTCAAGAGAACAGTCAAGTTGTAATCCATAGAGAACTGGGGTTCCTCTTTATTAACAGTTGCATCACAGACTTAAAGTGGTATGTACAGTACAATATTCAATACTCTACCGATAACTGACAGCGACTGTTATAATATTTTAGAGAACAAGAATATAGAGAAGCAAGTAGAAAATGCGAGATCCGGTAGCCACAGATACACATTTCCATTGAGACACACTCTGCTTTTCACCCTTCAAGCCGAATGATCACAAAGTCTTAAAATAACAAAGCACGCTGTCCTAGGGGCAGGCTAATTAAAACTTGCAAGGATGTCAGAGCGGCGGCTCATCTGACACCCTCAGTCGGAGCGTGCTCTGCCCGATGTCTGGGGGTCTTGTGAAACACAATGCCGAAAGATGTGCTGCTGCCTGGCGCTCGCCGTCCTTATCTGTCTGACAGACACCCTGCCCAAGATCAGCGCACAGCCCACCTCGCTGGACTGGGCTTCAAGGGAAAGGCTCACCTTTCATATAAATAAGCAGTATACAACATGAATCGTATATATAATTTGGGCTTTTTTCTCAAACCACATCCTTAACTATTAAGAATACCGAAAGTAACATACTGAGTTCAGTGACAGACTTAATATAGAAGCCACTGAAAAAGACTTTCAGTCGAAACGTTTTTCCTTGAATGTGTTGCTTTGTCTGTATCTCTAAATGTAGCCCTGTTGAGTGTTTTATGGTTATGGATGGAAAACCTGAATTATTAAAGTAGTGCAAATGTAAACTACAGCAAAGGCAACTCATTTTGTTAGGGCAGCAGTGTGGAGTAGTGGTTAGGGCTCTGGACTCTTGACCGGAGGGTCGTGAGTTCAATCCCAGGTGGGGGACACTGCTGCTGTACCCTTGAGCAAGGTACTTTACCTAGATTGCTCCAGTAAAAACCCAACTGTATAAAAGAGTAATTGTATGTAAAAATAATGTGTAAAAAATAATGTAATTGTTTGTAAAAACAATGTGATATCTTGTAACAATTGTAAGTTGCCCTGGATAAGGGCGTCTGCTAAGAAATAAATAATAATAATAGTTGTTACATACTGAAATGAATGCATTCGGAAGGTGAATACAGTGTATCCCATAGTGCATGTAACCATACCAGTAATCAACTAGGAATTCATGCCAGGAAACTGTCCCTTCTTTTTTAACACAATTTTGGCAACACTATATAGAGCAGGGCTACTCAACCCTGGTCCTGGAGGGCCGCTGTCCCTCCTGGTTTTTGTTCCAACTGTACCCTAAATTAGTTATTTGGACCAATTAAGTGCTTATTAGAAGCTTAATTGGTCCAATTAATCAATTTAATATACAGTTGGAACAAAAACCAGACGGGACAGCGCCCCTCAAGGACCAGGGTTGAGTAGCCCTGCTATAGAGTATATATCAGGTCGTTGCATTGAAAGCCAGGGCTGCCTTTAAACTGCTGAGACTGTACATGACTTGCCGCTGGCTGTATAGTGCTAAGATGGTGTTTCTCTTTTCTCAGTCTCCCGCAGACCTGTGCAAAAAGATCCACGCTGGGGATGAGGTCATCCAAGTCAACCACCAAACTGTGGTGAGTGGTGCTGCTGGGTAATTTCAGCCTTTTCTAGTCAAAGAGGCTGTGGGATCATGCTGCCCAAATATCCTCAAAGCTGCTGCGTGCCCGCAGTCACCCAGACTGGAATTTCTTACGCGCTCACACTGTGTTAGGGAATACTGGCTGTGCCCTGATTACATCTGGAAACTACTACTACACAAATGCCTTATTTCTCTACGAGGGGGAAGTGTGACTGAAATGGCTTCAATATTAGTTAGGGTGATGCAAACTTGGATGCACAAGAGTTGACCAATCCCAACAGATCCAGAAATGTGTCCTGAATGCCCCTGCATCACCAAATCACAAAAAAAAACCTACATCAAAAAATAAAATGTTGGTCTGAAATAATCAATTTGAAATCAAAACCTATGTTGCTCATTTTTTCCCATCAGTTTTGATTCTGAGCAGCTCCCTAAGATGGCAAGAGTTTTTTTTTTCTTTTACTGTAAAATCCTGAAACCCCCAGTGCTATTGTTTGGGATCTGTGTGTTTTGGTTGTACTGCTGTTTGTTTAAGTTCAGAATATTCTGTTATAGGTGTAAAATGGATAAAAAGAATAGCATAGTTTGCTTCTGCTTTGAAATATACAAATATTCCTGAGCCAGATCTCATTTATATTGCACTGCCAAAGCCAATCTGTTTAAACTGCATTACCAGTGACAGACTGCCACTCCATAAACAGTCCTTTGGGAGGGCTGATATAAATGATGCGGTCTAGTTGTGAGGTAACATCATTGTCGTTTGCTATTTTTTTTTTTTTTCATATGCGTCCCAGAGTGATTTATTGCAGGTTTCTCCCTAATGGACTACACTTCCCAGAAGGCACTACTTCCAATGTGGCTGCAGTAACTGTGATTGTGGAAAGACATTACTGTGTTGTCCACTATCTTGGATGTTCATAGAGCTCTGAGAAATGATGCCTGCACAGCAGCGAATGAGCATTAATCAATGATGTTCTGTTGTTATGATTGGAAGGCAGATATGTGCGGGTGAATCTACATAAAGTGAATCTTGGAATTAAGGTCCGAGATGATTTACATGTAAATCTTTGTACGTCTTAGTGAAACGTCAACTTTGATAACACACAGAGGTTGTTTGTTGAACATAATAAGATTACATTTGTCATATTTAGATACTGTAAGATTCAGGTGGTAATGTATAAGGTTCTGAAAGTCACTTAGGCTATTTGTAATGGGTCATTTATTAAACTATTCTGTGATTTGAAGGGTGGAATTGTTTTACTTGCAAAGAAAGCAAGCAACAACCACACTGGTACTTGACTGATAGAATCATAGAATACAGCTGTGTACCTAATATGAAGCCACTGAAGCCTTTGGTCTTTATCATCCACTAACCAAAACAGTCCCCCGACCACTCTATTAGATCACAGCTCCAAGTAAAGGGTTACATTTTGCTCAGAGTTTCCATCACATAACACTGCAAATATTAGGTCAGTAAATTTTTGATGACTTATGAGCTGTTGGTGGATTTAGAAAAGCACATTAGCTCCCTTATGGGGTTTGTTATTAAGTATTATTATTACAGCATGTGTTTGCATATGTTTGTTTTAAACATATTGCAATTTAAACTGCCTCTTTGTACGAGTCTCTACATCATTTGCATGGAGCCTGCAGTTACAGTAATGTCTCCCAAGACACTAGCGGAAAGGAGATGTGTTCACATCACTGAGGTGTTTCTTAGCAAAACAATTATAATAAATAAATGATTGATTACCTCTTCTATTCCATTTTAAGGAATCCTACCCCCTCCCCCCCCCCCCCCCCCCATATGATGAGAGCCAAGCTCACTGATGTGTTACTTAAGAGAAGTGTGCCTCTGATCCTTAGATGCTTTTTGGAGATTATGAATTCTGCTAGGGCATCAACCTCTTAAATTACGCTGATGGGAAATACATTGAGAAGGAAGGTGTATGTTACCCGTGGTTCACTTAAGCTTGTGAAATGAAAAAAGTGCCCCATATTGCTTCGGCTAATGGACCATCACTGCATCAGATAACACAGGCTGATTCAAATCAATAAAACATTTTATATCCGTTATCATTTCCAGTAAAGGCTCCATGTGACTATAGAGCTTCTTCTTCCACAAATTGGGATGCGGTCAGTATGGCCACATGTGCCCATGCAGGCAGCCTGTTTTGGAGTGGTGGGGGGGGGGGTTAGGAGGAGGTGTAATGGGAATGGTGCATTTAGCTGGGGCAAGACGTCTGAAGAGTGTCACCATGCTGTAGTACAACATCTTGACATTTGCAAATGAGCACCAATTAAAGTTAGATGCATTTGTGTTATAATTTCCATGTCCCAATATCAAAATATTTTGTATAACTTTTTAGTCCTAATAAATGAATTAAGATGGGTCAGTCTGGAGTTGAACTTCACTCCTCCCAAACAGAAGCAGCATTTACAGTACTTTCTGTACATGCTAATAGCTCAACACAGACCATCAACTCATACCACTCTGCCTCGTCTTCATTTCAAATGTCTGAGAAAGTATTCAACGAGTCTCGAAGCATTCACAGTATGGAGTCCTTTCCAATAAGTAAGCAGTTTTAGCTGAGATGAAGCCTGTCAGAAAATGTTTTCCTTATAGGGGACGTGTGCCTGTAGAAATGACAGTGCCTTCTGACACGTATTCCCCATGCTATCACATCCACCAATTAGCAATCGCTCTGATCATAGTGATCACAATAAAGACGCTCTACCTTAGCTGTGCACAAACCCAAACCAGTTTTCATTCTCGTTCCGCACATGCACTATTGAGCATTTCTGAAAACCCATCTGCTGTTGTTGTTTGTGATGATTGCCATCGGAATACATTTCTACCTGCCAAGTGATGGATTAATATTCCTCAGTACTCATAGTCTGAAACCCTCAATTTCACCCCAGCGATCGCTGACCGTGAACAAAAAAAAAAAATCATTGAGGGATATAGCTGTGTGATCTAACAACAGTCTTTACTGCAGATAAACAGGCTCTTATTTTCGTGTTTATTTATATGCAGGATTTTGGCTTTGTGTTTGAGAGATGTTTGCTTTCTCTTAGCAAGGGAAAGCCATCATCTCCAAATATAAAGAGAGGATAAATCCCCCATTCAATGATCTGTGTTAGTAAGTGTTCAGGGGAGCAGAGAAGTGGTACTGGCAGCTGCGTTCCAACAAAAAGCATGCTCTCCTGTGCTGATGAGGGAGGTACTTTATTATGTATGCCTATTTTATAAAAATGGATTCAGATGAGTGGTTTTAGGGATTACGGAAAAGGCGGGGGTGGGGGGGGGTAGTGTTGAATTAGGGTTTAATAATTGATCTTGTTTTAAGATAAATTACATTTTTAATATTGACGGTTTCAAGTTATTTCTCCTTTGAGACATATAAAGAGAAACTGCAGTGTGTGGCTGGCTTTCACAGCAGGTAGCGAAATCTGGTTTTTAAGTGTAAAAGGCAGTGGTGTGAGATGGATTCTGACACCTAGAAGTGAGAAGAGGGTAAAAACCACTGGTGCAAATGAGCCTGGATTATGACACTAGTTTAGGGTTCATTCCATTCCAATAACAACAGAATCAGTTAACAAACAAGCAATCAGACTATCCTTTTTTTTATGCCTGCTTCAAATTCTGCTCCACGTTACCTTAGATTGAATACTGTACTTGACACCTTTAATCTGTACTTAAACCCTGGAAACAGGGCAGGGTTTCAGAGACACACTCTTCTATTCTACACCCTTCCACTTCTTGGAAGAGGAACTAGTAATGATAGGATAGGATTGACTTTAATGTAGCATTATGTTTGCCACAAGCTATGAAGTTGCTTCAGTTTTTTTGTCGCATGTGAGTAAACTGAAATTTTAAGTAGCTCATCAAGTTGTTTGTAATTTGTCATCCAAGCAAAATAATAATCTATCCAGTTTAATCAATGAGATGAAGAGCAAATCGTGGCTTTTAATATTGATTTCTATGTGAGATAAGAGAAAATGCAGCAACTATCTATTGTTAAAAAAAAGGAAACAGCTATCAGACAATATTATCTGGGAGGATAGTTGAGTTGAGATATATCACATCTGAGTTTGAGTGAGGTGCTAAACTTTCCTGAAAGAGTAAGTAGCTGGGTTCCAAAAAGTATAGCGTTCCACGTCCCCACATGATGCTACAACTGTTTAAATAGCATCATGACAACCTTTTACACTTATAGCTTTAAAATCTGTGTCAAAGCGCTTTTCTAAGTGGCCCCTCTAGTGCACTGGGGTTTAAGAGCTGTCCTTTAAATCACTGCAGGAAAAACACATAACAAGTGCTCTGACTTTTCTTTTCCGTACCACATCATGGATCGTTATTGCTGTGTTACCTGTTTCACAGTGTGGCCAATAATCCTGACACTATCAGTGCACTAGAGCAGACATTTTGAAGAGCTTTGAAACAGGCTTTAAATTTAGAAGTGCAAAAAGTTGTCAGGATGTTAACAATGAAAAGAAAAAATACAGGTACATTATTTAAACAGTAGCATATTTTTCAGAACCCCGCTACTTACTCTTTTAGTCTGCTTGGCCCAGAATTCACGGCTAACCTTAAAGTTCTAGAGCGACACAGGTGTTCACGTTTGTCTGCAGCGCATACTCAGAGGTCCAGCACAGCAGCAGCTCTGCCCCTGGTGATTATCACTTATAAGGAAGAACATTAGTTGGAATAATAACATTTTGAAACACTTATTTCAGCTGCCTGGGTCCGGCAGCAACCGTACAGTTCTCCTCGGTGCTGCTGAATTCAAATGAACTGTCGGGGTAATTGCAGCTTTTGGTTTTGAATAATGAGTTTCCCCACCTTCCAGTATGTGGAGTGGATAATTAGCAGCTCGCCGCATGGTTATCTGAAAAGGGGTGGGTGACTTTGGACGCCACCTTCCTTAATCCCACAGCGTGGTGATAAGCTCTCAGTCGTCCCCATATGCGAGGGTTGGATTACATTTTCCTAAAATACGATCTCCTTCCTGTAATATCCTATAGTCAGAAGTGGCTGTTATAGTAACACTTTTTTACCTGTGAACTTCCTTAGCAAGGTTCAGTATCCTAAAAGGAAGTGTTCCGTACGCCCGTTTGTCTGTCCTCTGTATCTCACAAACTGATTAAGTCAGGTGTTTTTTGTTTTTTTTTGGTATTTGTTTCTCATCACCTCCTATTCCCTTACATCATGTGAATTTAGCAACCAGTTCCGCTTCACCGGCAGTAAAGAACCTGGAAACCTTCCACGGTTCATTCATTTGTGGAACAGACAAATGCTGTTTGATGCTTCTTTACAGCGTCTGTTGCATACAGAGTACCTGTTACTGAGGGATTGGGAAGCTATTTAATAAAACAAGGTAGGCACTTTCTGTTGATTTAGCAATATGCAGTGTGGTCCTGGCAAATCTACCATACATAACATAAATCTATTCATCTGTGTACTGTTTTTTTTTTACACAGCAGGCTATATTACAAAGCATTTATAAAGCTTAAAACTATAGAGAGAGACTGGCTTTCTAAAATCTTTGTAAGTGCAAAATTAGCTTTGTAAATAGTTTAACATTTTTTTAACACACTTAGTGAATATATGTTTTATTATTTATTTTTTCACACATTTAAAAAAAAAAAACAATATTTGTTTGTACAGAGGACTTTATAATACAATAAACATTTTTTTAAATTACCATACAGTATAATGTATCTTACATCTAGATTATTAGATAAGTACATAGACTATATGAAAATGCTTATTCCAACCATTTTCCCAATTATTGTCCAATATAAATATAGTATAAGGGGATTCCCCCATATTTTATTATCAGCTATCGCTTATGAGTTATTATAATGATGTATAATTATATGGTATGTTTGATGTATAGGGCTTACTTTGAGGTTTGTGAAACTCTTTTACACCAGTAGTTACCAAACTTTTTAAAATGTTTTCCCTAAAACTGACATAGTTACACTACACAATATAGAGTACCGGTCCTTTCGATATTGCTGTTTTAGACTCATACGCTCATATAAACTATAAAACTTAGCAATCTTTTTATTCTGGACAGATTTGTATTGTCATTAATTGAAGAATGCCCTTACTTTTAAATGAAAGTGCATATATTTGATCCAATTAATCATGAAGCAGTCAGCTGATTAGTGTGTTTATTTGAATTTTGGATTATTAATGAAACTTGAATGTTGTGTCTCCTGACAATGCTCTATCAACACACAAAATCTGAGTAAGTCGGATCTCATGAGACACATCCTATGGGATTAATTTTACCATTTACAGCAGGATTATATTAGACAAATTGGGAATGTTCTGGGAGAAGACTGTTCTCCGTACTACATTACTGTGTGTCTGTGGCAAAGGATATCAAAGTTGTAAAAGTCATTTTGCACTCAATAATTGGGAAACGAGAGTGAAAAAAGCAGGAGGTTGATGAAGCTTTTTTTGTTTCTGTAAATCCCTGCAGTGTGCAGAAGAAAATAATTAGGCTGGTTTTAATTATTCCGCAAATAAAACAGCATTCATACATACATTATACAATCAGAAAAAAAGGAACTGTAGACTCCTGCATAATTCATTTACTCTTAGAAATAATGGGGACCTTGGGGGATTTTCTTCACTTCAGAAAGAGCTGTTCCACTGTGTTTTGGTCACGACACTCCACCTTTTTCTCCCTCTCTGCTTTTCTCCTTCTCACTCTCCCTTTACCAGGAGCTTTGTGGAGATTCACAGAATGTGATTTCCATTACATGAGAGTAGATGTTAAAGCTTCATGCTGATTTGAACTCAGCTCTCGCCAAGATAAGCACCAAGCAAGATGTAGCTTTACAGTTTCCTTCCATCTGATGTTGTAGATATCCTTCTGCCTGGTGTTGAAGTGTAAGGCTGAAGTGTAATGCTGGCTCCAAGGATCATCTTATTTTGCCTCCCCAGTGCATCAGCACACACAACGGCTGCGATGCTGGCTCTGGGGATCAACCACAGTGCTGTCTCCCCAGCGCATCAGCATGACAACTGTCTGGATTGAGCTAAGTAGGGTACATCTCTGGGGTCTTCAAGTGGGCACCTTCCATCCTCGGTGTTTCGTTGACTAGCCCACAACACTTCAAGAGGGCTTGACGGTGATTCTGGTGTCCCAGCATCACTCCACTCCATCCCCCACTCAGCTTAACCCAGCTTACTTACCCGTAAATCAGCATTGCTTTCTTTCTATTGTGCTGAGATCCCCAACCAGAATCTTTCCGTCTCAACCACAGCCAGTTGTTGCTCCTCTCTGCTGCTTCAGATAAGTTCTTCACTGTGCAACGCAACTCTTGGCCACTGAATCCGACATGTCTGAGAAACCAGGTTTTAGAGTGTGCCACAAATCCTCGACAACCCACCTCCACTGGGTAAACCCAGACTCTCCATCCTCGCTGTTCCGCTTCAGCGGCTAGTTGAGCATACCACAGTTTCTTCCTCTCATACACCTCATCTACAGCATCCTCCCATGGCACTGTTAACTCTACCAGGTGAATAAGGCGTGCTGATCCAGACCACAAGACAATATCTGGTCGAAGTTTAGTGGTGGCAATCTCAGGTGGAAAAATAAGCCGTTGACCAACATCTGCCAGCAGCTTCCAGTTGTCCTGGGCGAGGCTTGGTTTTAACACCTTTTCTTGGCGGTTGCTATCCTGGGCGGAGGAATGTTGTCTTTTGTGTGTAATGTTTTGATGGAACTAGTGGCAACTTATTGGTCATGTTACGCTTGTCTTCCAATGTTTCCTCCTTTGAGCTGGGGCTGCCTTGTGCCATGTAGGAGGAGCTAAACTGAGACCAAGATCCCCTTTTCCATGCTGTACTTACCTCATGATATCACCGATTTGAAGTCCAGCCTTTGTATCTTCCACAGCTTTCTTTGCCGCCCATTTTCTTCCAGTTTATCAACACAGTTGTTGCCTCCCTTACGCATTTGTCGCATGACTCTACTAATATAATTTCCAGTCGGACCTTGGCGCACTTAAACTCCTTGGTTAGAGCCGAGACTGGTAGCTGCAGTATTCCTTTACCATAAAGTGTCACTCTGCTGAGGCAGAGTGGAACTCCCAACCATTTCCTGACTTATGAACTGATTAAAGCTTCCAGATTCTCTACTGTTGTCAAAGAAACCTCGTACACAGTCAGTGGCCACAGCAGCCTCGGCAGTAGACCAAACTGAAAGCACCAGAGTTTTAGTTTGCCCTGTAAAGCGCTGCTGTCTATTCTCTTCAACCCTTTCACTGCTTGTTGTCTAACTTCTCCCACACAAACTGTGTCCTTTAGATCCCTGTCGTACGATCTCCCAAGACTTTTCACTGGCTTCTCAGACATTTGTTGTTGCCTCACCATTAATGTAGAACCTTTTATCTACTACTTTGCCTTTAATTATAGAGATGCTCTTTGATTTAGTGGGCTTGAATTGCATTCATGCCCATTCAGTGTTATTGGTTGATTTGCCCAATAACCGATTAGTGCAGCCTACTGTTGTAGTCATGCTTGTCATGTTATCCATGTATGCTCGAATTGGTGGTAGTCGCATTCCAGAAGCCAAGCACTCTCCTCCCACTACCCATTTTGATGTCCTAATAATTACTTCCATTGCCATGGTAAAAGCCAATGGAGAAATAGTGCATCCTGCCCTTATTCCAACTTCTAGGCATTGCCATGTAGTGCTGAATTCTGAAGTTGAAAAACTAAATTGCAAATCTCTAAAGTAGGCTTTCACTGAATGTGTTATTGTCATTGGTACACTGAAAAAATCAAATGCTGCCCAAAGACGTTTATGTGGCACTGAACCATATGCATTAGCCAAATCCAGGAATGTCACATGGAGCTCCTTCCTTTTAGCTGATTGAATTTGTTGCCAGATCACACTGTTGTGTTCTAAGCATCCTGGGAAACCTGGAATACCCGCTTTTTGTACGGAAGTGAATCCTTATTAAATATTTGTTTGTAGTTTAATTGATAATCTTCTTGGATTTGTTTTTAATCAGGCCAGCTGCCTGTGCTGTAGCTAGTGTAATGTAATATTATTTAATGTAAAAAAAATGTCTTGGGATCCTAATTGCATAAAACTTTCTAAAAAGAAAAGAGAGATTTTTGGGAACTTTGATATAGTGGTAAACTATGGCCAAGTGAAAGACCTAATATGTGTAAAAAACATACATTTGAAATGCACTAAATCTTTTAATTTTTAAAATCATTAATCCTAGGAGAGGAATTGAAGGTAGTGTGTAGTTTTAGCAGCTGTACCGTATGAACTTGTCTTCACAGCTATGCTGTGTATAGGGGTGGGGGGCAGTATTGTACGTCTATGTGATTCTAGTCTGTGGTTCTTGTGTTTCTAGTTTGTCATTGTGGTCAGTAGCCGAACTGCATCAGTCTCTTGTGTTGTTTTTGTTCTGTTTGGAGCCCGGCAGTCGGAGGGGGGAGGGTCGGTGGATGTCAGTAGCCAGTCTGCGTGATTCTAGTCTGTGTTTTGTGGCCTGTGTCTTTGCTCCCCAGGTGGGCTGGCAGCTGAAGAACCTGGTGAACGCGCTGCGAGAAGACCCCAATGGTGTCATCCTCACACTAAAGAAGCGACCCCAGAACACGCTGACCTCAGCCCCCGCCCTGCTCAAGAATGTACGCTGGAAACCCCTCGCCCTCCAGGTAACCCCTCCCCCCTCCCCCTGACCCCCCCCCCCCGACCACCTCAAACCACCACACACAGACACACAGATACATGCATATTGATCAGAGAGTTATGTAGTTCTTCCAGCTTTCTTTTTATTAGGTCTCACAAAATGGATAGACTGAACTGTGTGTTTTACAGGAGCTCTGCAGCGTGTTGGGGTGCAACGTCTAGTTACTGTGTTGAGGGCCCTGTATTAAACCCCTCCTCTTTCAGCTTGTAGTCTGTCTGTTCCAGGCCAGTAAGTGTTGCTGAGACTGCAAGTAGCATTCTTCCTGGCACACTCCTGGGTGCTGAACCAGCCAAGCACTGTCCAACTTCCAGATCGTAAGCTGAACGGGCGCCCCTCTGGAGCACAGAACAAGGGCATTTGATTTTATAAAGCCTGTGTTTGGTCAGTTTGTTTGTGATTCCTGAGCAGATGAGTGTGAAACCCCTCTCCCCTGTGTTTTATTCAGCAGGCAGGTGGCGATTTTATACTTACTGAAATGCAAATAAAGTTCTGTGCACCATCGTGCCACCCTTTCAGTTCACATCCTGGGAGATCAAGACAGGATCCCACTCACATCACTTGGCCGTTTGAGCACCCAGGAAGAAGACTTCAGTTTCAGCATCACTCCATGGACGTCTGAATTGCACAGAGCCCAAGTGTATGGCAAGCTGACCTGAAGAGACTGATTGTTAGCTAAAAGAGGAGAGGTTAAAAAACACCTTGCCGAAATCTATGGAAACTTATCTTGCACCACCACAGCCATGTTAAGTAGAAATACGTTAGGCTGGGCGCAATATTTTGCGTCCTACAAAACTGTACACAATTTTAAAAGATACTGTAGATTACTGTGGCATTTTAGCATGCCCAAGGGGGCAACGTAAAGGTATCCCAAAATCTGCTAAAAACATACTACACTCCTCGTCCATAAAAAGGGGTCCTAAATATTTGCAAGCATTTGCCCCCTGCAAAACATCAGTATCAATATTTTATAACTTTGTACATATTTCTATATAGTTTGGGGGGGAATGAGGGGTGAATGTCCTCTGTGCCACCTCAGAAGTGCCGGAACTGGTCAAGACAAACACAATAGAATTGTTTCAATATTAGATCTACTTTATCAATCTAAAAACTAGTGGATCTAAAGGGATCTAGTAATGTTAAATAGCAGATCAATAAATGACTCCAGGGGAAAAAAAACACCAGCAGGATTAATGCAGTGCTGTAAAATTTAGATCTCTTTCTGTTTGGATCATTAAAAATAAAAAGAACACACACATGGTTCCTCTGTCGGTGGTGGGGAGCATGTCTTGATTTCCTTGACTTCCTCTTTGTCCCTTGGCCCCTCCTGAGCTGTAAGAGTGGGTAGAAGCATCACCCCCACCCCCTCAAGAAATGAAATCCCAGTGATTAGAATAATTATCTTCCACATCATTGCCTGTGGATTGGAGTTATCTCCCTCTCCTTCCAATTTATCCAGCCCTGTTTTACTCCCACATACACCTCCTCTATCTCCCATCCCGGTAAGATGAACCCAGGCATCTCGTCTGGACCACGTTCTGTCCACACAAATGGACTCCGCTGCCCTCGGCCCCCAATCGCTGTCATTGCGGCGGTGTCGTCACGGCGGGGTTGTCTCTGCTTCCAGCGGCCAGTAAGCAGCTTTTCTGAATGCAGCAGCCTGGCTGATTGCTGAGGGAGCCCTGGATTACACAGCTGCTATTTTTAGAAGGGAATCGAGCTAATTCATTTTCATGCAGCGTGCCTGCCTTGATGTTGCAAAGCATTCTCTTGTTATATTATTTGAAGCATCAACAGAAAAATCCATATGTGCTCTGAATATAAAGTGTACTGTATGTATCGTACTGAATTTAAAATGGCATAAAGAGAGAAAGAGAGAGAGGGGGGATTTTTAAGGGGTAATTGGATTGTATTTTAACATGTACTATATGTATATTTATAATGTTCACCTGTATCCATGTATAGCTATGTACATAAAATATTTGATTGATTGATAGCTAGATAGATCATTTATAGTCTTTACAATATTATAAGACATTAGTTTATGAATATGTTCTGGTATTTTGGGCGGGACTATTATACTTAGTATTGTATATTTGTATATTTATTGTATTAAAGTATGTTTTGTACTAATATTTTTAGCAGATCCATTTAATACAGCATTGTATTGTATTTCTTATTTGGGTATACTATACATTAGAACTGTAACACAAATCCTCATAAGCTATATAGGTAGGAGAGCTTCTGAATGTTCAGCAGTATGACCTATTAACTGTATATTCAGTGCAATAGCTTTACTACTGGAGAGGAATCAAACACTCCCAGCAATACAATCTTATCTATATTCAGCAGAGTGGAGATAGGCACTCGTATTAGTACAGTATAAGCACCATAGAAACTCAAAGCACAGAACGGTGGAGATGGATGGCTGTAGCAGTAATGCCCTATATATAGACCCTTGCAGTTTGGAACAGTTAGGGAAATATTAATTTGTATACCAATATAATACCAGGACATTCCTCTGAACAAACCCTAGTTCAAGCAGACCGTAGCTTTGCCTGCAACAAAATTGATTTGGAACAAATATTGCACAGTGGACCAAATATTATTATTATTATTTGTTTATTTAGCAGACGTCTTTATTCAAGGCGACTTACAGAGACTAGGGTGTGTGAGCTATGCATCAGCTGCAGTCACTTACAATTACGCCTCACCCGAAAGACGGAGCACAAGGAGGTTAAGTGACTTGCTCAGGGTCACACAATTAGTCAGTGGCTGAGGTGGGATTTGAACCGGGGACCTCCTGCAATATAGATTCATACTATTGTAATAGCATTGATATGTCCAGAATGGTACCCACTGTAGTTCCATTCTACAAGTCTGTCATTCTGTTGTATTGTAACTTAGTTACCATGGTCCCCAAGTAGAGAACTTCTGCAATGCTACTAAATTGATATTGAAGAGCATTCAGCAAGGGAGGGTTTAAAAGGTTAGCTTCCCTGCTCAATAGCCCCATAGGGGAGATGATAGTGACACTCAAGCAGTTACCGTCCTGTGCAAACTCAGGGTAGTGTAGCTCCTCAGTCCTGATGCTCTCCTGCGTGGCACCCCAGGAATGTAAGATATTAAGATCAAGAGTAGACAGGCCCTTCCCAGTGGTGTAAGCCTGCTAAAAGCTACACTTAATCCCAGAACGGAGGGCCCTCTCCCTGCAGAGTAGCACAGAAGGGGGTGGTGGTATTATCAGTAGGCCTGTAGCTGCCAAAGCCTTTCTGATATAATATTGAAATTCCTCATTGCTGCTCTTTGCTTTGTGTCACGTTAAATGCAGCCTTAACCTGATACAATTACAATCCCGCCTGGTCTTTGTTCTGCAGACTTGTTTGCACGTTAAGTCTGTAATCTTATTGTCAGAGTTTTGTAACTCGTGTCAGGGCTGAGGTAGTGACAAAGGCAGCGAAGGCGGCTGTGATAATTAGCAAATTACTGTTTTCAGTTGTTAGATGTCATAATCATGTGAAGCTGGGGCTGGGAGTGCTTTCTTTTTTTTCCCGTTTGCGAACGATTGCTAAATTAATGAAACAGGCAAAACTATGGCAGAGCTAATTGTTTAAAAGAATAATGACACGGGGACAGTAAGTGTTGGGTTATGGGGGTTATTTGAATTTTTTTTTTCTGTTTTTTTCACATATTTGACCAGCTTTATCAAGATCTTCGCAATTACAATTTGTACCCTTTTTTGTGAGAGTTACAGTGCCTTGCGAAAGTATTCGGCCCCCTTGAACTTTGCGACCTTTTGCCACATTTCAGGCTTCAAACATAAAGATATGAAACTGTAATTTTTTGTGAAGAATCAACAACAAGTGGGACACAATCATGAAGTGGAACGAAATTTATTGGATATTTCAAACTTTTTTAACAAATAAAAAACTGAAAAATTGGGCGTGCAAAATTATTCAGCCCCCTTAAGTTAATACTTTGTAGCGCCACCTTTTGCTGCGATTACAGCTGTAAGTCGCTTGGGGTATGTCTCTATCAGTTTTGCACATCGAGAGACTGAAATTTTTGCCCATTCCTCCTTGCAAAACAGCTCGAGCTCAGTGAGGTTGGATGGAGAGCATTTGTGAACAGCAGTTTTCAGTTCTTTCCACAGATTCTCGATTGGATTCAGGTCTGGACTTTGACTTGGCCATTCTAACACCTGGATATGTTTATTTGTGAACCATTCCATTGTAGATTTTGCTTTATGTTTTGGATCATTGTCTTGTTGGAAGACAAATCTCCGTCCCAGTCTCAGGTCTTTTTCAGACTCCATCAGGTTTTCTTCCAGAATGGTCCTGTATTTGGCTCCATCCATCTTCCCATCAATTTTAACCATCTTCCCTGTCCCTGCTGAAGAAAAGCAGGCCCAAACCATGATGCTGCCACCACCATGTTTGACAGTGGGGATGGTGTGTTCAGGGTGATGAGCTGTGTTGCTTTTACGCAAAACATAACGTTTTGCATTGTTGCCAAAAAGTTCGATTTTGGTTTCATCTGACCAGAGCACCTTCTTCCACATGTTTGGTGTGTCTCCCAGGTGGCTTGTGGCAAACTGTAAACGACACTTTTTATGGATATCTTTAAGAAATGGCTTTCTTCTTGCCACTCTTCCATAAAGGCCAGATTTGTGCAGTATACGACTGATTGTTGTCCTATGGACAGAGTCTCCCACCTCAGCTGTAGATCTCTGCAGTTCATCCAGAGTGATCATGGGCCTCTTGGCTGCATCTCTGATCAGTCTTCTCCTTGTATGAGCTGAAAGTTTAGAGGGACGGCCAGGTCTTGGTAGATTTGCAGTGGTCTGATACTCCTTCCATTTCAATATTATCGCTTGCACAGTGCTCCTTGGGATGTTTAAAGCTTGGGAAATCTTTTTGTATCCAAATCCAGCTTTAAACTTCTCCACAACAGTATCTCGGACCTGCCTGGTGTGTTCCTTGTTCTTCATGATGCTCTCTGCGCTTTAAACGGACCTCTGAGACTATCACAGTGCAGGTGCATTTATATGGAGACTTGATTACACACAGGTGGATTCTATTTATCATCATTAGTCATTTAGGTCAACATTGGATCATTCAGAGATCCTCACTGAACTTCTGGAGAGAGTTTGCTGCACTGAAAGTAAAGGGGCTGAATAATTTTGCACGCCCAATTTTTCAGTTTTTTATTTGTTAAAAAAGTTTGAAATATCCAATAAATTTCATTCCACTTCATGATTGTGTCCCACTTGTTGTTGATTCTTCACAAAAAATTACAGTTTCATATCTTTATGTTTGAAGCCTGAAATGTGGCAAAAGGTCGCAAAGTTCAAGGGGGCCGAATACTTTCGCAAGGCACTGTACTTGTAACAAACAATAATTTAGCCACACAGTCCTTTTGATCCTGTCCCATTGTAACCCTTACTGCAATAAACTGCAGTATTACTGTAATAAATACAGTGCAGTATTTTGGGTGCTGTACAATGCAATAGTACTGCATGAATACTACGGCCATGTGGTACTACTGCTGTACAGAATAGAGCTGTATTTCCACTGCATTACTTTGTAAAAGGAAAGCATGGGAAAGTATGGAAAGACACATTTTCATAGTGTAATTATTGCAAAAGCATGGGAAACTATACAGTAAACTTTAGAGTGTGCTTTTAGTATATTGTGGACAGCAGTAGTGGTAGCTCCCACACAGCATCTGCTGTGATATGATGGCTTCCAGGCTCCCTGCTTATTTAATTATGTGCCTCCTAGATAAAAAGCAATGGTCGTATTTTACAGTGACCAATGGTCATAGACAATGCAATTCAAGATAATTAAAGTGCCAGGGTAACTGAAATATCGATATTGCAATGATCCTGATAAAATCTGTATATTACAGTTCATGTCTACATTCCCTTTCTAAAGTTTACTGTGGTGCATCATGATAAAAGCATAGAAAAGTGAAGCAAAATGACCTTGCAAATGTACCATGGTAAAGTTTTATATAGGTCTTTTGTAATTTGCTCAAGTTTAAACTGCAGTTGTTTTTTTTTTATATGGGAATTCAACTGAAGTGCTGTATATCATAGAAAAAAGACAAAGCAATGTCTTTATGTAACCGGTATATATAGAAGCACATTCACACTGGCTTAATAAACAGAAGGTCTGTGTAGAGATGGTATTTCTGTACATACAGTCGGAAAGGGGTTGCTCAGTTTCAGTATCCATATGCCCCATTCAGTATTAACTGATAACCTAGGACCATATTTCCTGCACTTAGGAATGAGTCTTAAGACTGCAGTTCCTATTGTCCTCTTCTGATACAGAGTTGTTTAGTTTACTGCAGTAGGTACTTGTCAGATTGTGAGGTTTGCTGCTGTGTATATCTCACCACTATTCAGTTTTCAAGGGTCTTCTTTTCCCAGAAGTGATGTCATTCGTATACATACACAGTGGTGAAAATATCTGAAGCATCTTGAAGCTGGGAATGTCATTTTCGGAGATGTGTGAGTTGAGGAGACCATGCACAGACCAGCCAGTTGCTCTAAGAAAACTGACCAAAATAATTTCCAAAATTGCTTATTTCTTTCTGTATAGCTAAAGTTGTACAATATTTCCATTGTTCAGGCTTGGGATAGACAATTTGCTACCATGGATCCTACTTCTTAGACTTAGGACCTAAGATGGAAATCTAGCACAGGTTTGGCTAAACTTCGAAGAATGAATATTTATATACAGTAATAGTCTCTATATGCCTTGGTTTCCCCTACCTATGGACTACATGTGAGGGAAAATGAGGAGTAATTACCCTTTTGAAACTTGAAGTTGTTAGGTATTAATTAAATGGAATAAAACGTGTTAATTACTCAACACAAAACAATGCGGTCCCACGGTTTCCCTTGTTTACACAATTATTGACAATCTGATAGTGTTATTTAACATAAAACCTGCCGTGATCAAACAAACTAAAACTTATATTTTATATATCTTACCTTTCTTTTATCCTTTTTTTTACTTTCATAAGTTTCCTTAGAACCACGTCATCTCTGCAATGAATTGCAGTGAGTCCTGTGCAAGATGTAAACTCGTCGAAGGAAATATATTCCAGTTTCCACGGTGGTAGCCCTTGAGTTATGTTTCAGAAAAGGTCACATTTACGTAACGAATCAGTTGCATTTGCTAGTTTTGCAACATATTTTCGTTGTCAGTTTACTGTTGGTCACTTGAAAATAGATTACTTTGAAATAATTGTTGCTTTGACACTCTTAACCCCACTGGACTCGCTATTTAGTGAGTATGTTGACAATTTTCCTCTTTGATCTGGTTGCTGTGCATAGGTTGCTAGGAACCTTCCCCTGGTTATCATCTGTTCCTGGTTGTCATGAACCTCTATCTGTTCTCTGGTTCCCTGGTCTACACACAGGTTCACACCAACTGGTTCTTATCAATGATTGGTTAAAATAGTAGTGGAACCAGCCAGGTATCCTAGTAACCGATAAAGTAACCAGTCAGACTTCTGAAACAGTATATACCAGAAAAAATGACTTTGGTATAAGCGCTTTTAGTACTTAGCGGGCAGCTGGCTAGAAAAGCATATTTCTAACTTTTTTTTTTTTACAGTGCTTAAATGCTTAAAAGAAAAGGTTTTTAACTTCTATAAAATTGAACTGGATTTAGCACACTGGCCCATGGAAACCAGGAAGCCTGTATTAGGTGTTGCCAGAGTCCTGGTTGCTAAGGTGTAAAAAGATATTCTTGGATACCACTGACTTAGTAACATGGAATCGGTTGCCATAGTGCTGGTTACTAACACTTACAAAAATGATCTTTTCAGTCTATGGCTTCCTGGTGCCAGAGCTGCATTGATCTGGTCACCCGATACCTCTTTAAATGACCATGAGTACCATTCTCTCCACAGCCCATCCCTACCAGCCCTAACAGCTGCTCAACCACCCCACCCAACACAATGGGCATGTCTTCGAAGATGGACAGCTCTAATATGCATGACGTTTTTATCCTGTCTCCTGTCTCAGGGCTTTATGGACCCAGGTAAGCCAAACCACGTTCTGTTGGGCCTGTTTTTCATTAGATGCCCTAAAGTGGAGTGTTGCCTGTCTTTGCTGAAAAGTGACCTTTTCACATTAGATAATGCCCTCTCTGTCAGTTAAAGTTTTTGTTTTAAATAATTAGGTAGAAGGGAAAAGCAATTTATTATGTATACCAAACTGCATTTCTGTGTTTTTTCTATTAGAAGAGCAGAGCTGAAAAAGAGGCTGTTTTTGTCCGCTAGGAAGTACTGTGGTCATATTAGGTCACGGTTATTATATGATTCTGTGCTTGCTTCACTATTGAACAGAGGCCTCTGGGGGCGGGAGATACAAGTTCAGCCTAAGTTGAAGAATAGTGTAGCAGAAGGTGACTAAAACCATCTCCTGCCACATTGAGGTCACCGTCCCTAACATTCCTGCACATCACTTGACTGAAATGCAATCCACAGGACACCATTCACAGAAAGACAGAATGAAAGCTGAAAACTGCAGCTGTTTGTATGCTGTCAAAGTCACTGCACTGCATACTGTGAATAAGATTTTTTTTAAAAGCTGTCGATTTGAGCATAAACTTATTCAAATTGTTTCAATGCTCCAGCCAAGCATCTCTTCTGAATAAATCCTAAAAATGATTAAGCATGGTAAATTTAGTTTTGTGTATTTTTATGTGACTAAACTGAGCATAAAAAGAACATGTTTTTGAAAGTATTTAAAGTTGAAAGTAGACTTTAATACTGTTTTTCACACTGTCCATGAGGCCAAAACACCAGGAAGATGCAAAAATATGAAGATGCATATGAAATCCTATAAACACCTACCATACTGATCCAAAATACATCAACTAGACCACATAATTCAATGCCCACGTTTACTCAAACTGCACCTGTACGTTTTGTTTGTCCAGGGAAGAGATGGGCATCATGTCCTGTGATGACATCAGCAAGTACGGAATGGGAAAGTCCGGGATGAAGGGCTCGGAATCTCCCAGCTACTTCCTGGACCACGAGAGTGGGAAATACTACACACTGATGGAGGGGGAGGGCGTCTCGGTGGGGCCAGACTATGAGCGGGGGAGATCGACGGGTGTGCGGAGACGAGAGAGGACGCCCACTCACGGTATGGCGCGCTCCTCTGCCACTTTACTGCTCCCTATTTCACAACTGGATGCTTTTAAATTGGGAGGATGTCAGGACATGCATGTCAATTAAGCTTTTCATTCTAAACTCCTAAACAAGCTGGCACTTTCTATATTAGGATTTCCCATTCATGCGCATCATTATGTCACGCTGCAGAATCTAAACAAGTCTATTTTTAAAACATTAGGTGATGTAAATTCACCAAAGTATTTAACTAATCTAACTGAACAGTATTTGTACTAGTACTTAATGCAAACGTTGCTGTTGTTGTTGTTGTTGTTGTTCTTCTTCTTCTTCTTCTTCTTTTTCTTTTTCTTTTTCTTTTTCTTTTTTTTCTTTTTCTTTTTCTTTTTTTCTTCTTTTCTTCAAGGAAAGCCCTTTAAAGTACATCTCCTAGTATTATAAAGTAATTTGTGACATCAGGAACTCTCTGACAACAAGTAGAGCTTTAGTGAATGGCTTTGGAGCACCTGGTGAATGTGTGATTTTCCATTTCAAGTGAGAGACTGAGTGGAGGGAGCATGAGATTAAACTGAGGTTTTATCAAGAGCGAGATAGGGCTGTAATTGTAATTTAATTGTAATTAAATAACAAAACATAGCATTATATTTTCATGGCACTTACTCCAGTCAGGAATCTAAGGAAAGTAAAGCTTAAATTTAGGTTTAAACCTACTGTCTTTTCCATATACTGTACTTGTTATATAAACAGAATGCTCCAGAAAATTAGATAAAAGCATGCTGGGCTATTGTTTAGAAACACCAAACCAATCCGTGCTTTGAAAATGTGCCTGTATGCTCATAGGACTGCGATAAATAACTTCACCTCCCTGACAAACAAAAGAAGCAGCTTCTTGTTGGGACTAATGGAATTTGTCTGTTGCTAACGTGTTGTTATGTTCCTACCCAGTAATAAGAACCTATCCTCTCTGGAAATGAGTGCGCATGTTAGTAAAGATAAAACACTGTCTGCTGCAGCCGAGGGTATTCTAATAGCAGGCTGTGGAATTAGTTATGGAAAGATTACATCAAAGTAATTACTTCACAGGGCCATGCTTTGCTTATCTGATGTGTATTAATCAGATGTGCTGCTACAGAGTGGCCCCACTCTTCTCAGGAGGCGAGTAATTGGTCCTTGGGCTTTTTTTCAGGTGACCTAAGGCCGGTTTCCATGCCAACGGAGTACAGCTGGATAGGAGAGACCAAGGAGCCCAACATGTACAAGAGGGGGAGCAGAGGTGGGTGTCTGCACTCTGAGTGGTATGTTCCAAAAGCGGCGAACTCCGCACACTTTCTGAAGATGGTATTCAGTAGATTTACATATAACACTTCCTGTAAATTGCATATTTGTCAGCATCTAGCAAGGAGCTTTTTTTTGTTTATGGGTACTGTTATGTTGCGAAAGGGAGAGACTTATTATCCAGCTGTATAGAAACGTATCTATCCATCTCTTTGCTGTCTATCATCTTTTGGTTCATCTGCTATCCAGCGCATAGATCTGTCTACTAAACAGCGTGGGATTGAAACAGACAGACAACATAACTCTTTTTTTCTTAGACAGTATTCAAGATGAATGATTTACTTCTTACAAACTAGTGGAGGGGATATCTGATTAATAAATAGATTGGGGTTGGATCAAACAATTGGAAACACCAGCTGTATGTAACAAACACTTCTGTGAAAATGGGCTGCCTCCCAAGTGATCTGGGTGATCTCAGGCAGAGAGGAGAAAGTGAAGCCAGGTAGTAAAGTGTTTCTACAAGTTTTTTTTTTTCTTCTTTTGATTGTAAAATTTCTAAATCAGAATACCATTTCTGATGTCTATGGTCTCAATACTATACAAATATTTTGTATTTGAGTTTTGGGATAAATATTGTCGTTTATTTATGAAATAAACCCTCCTGTCCTCCGAAGAGGAAGTTCAGGACCGCAAAGGTACCAGTCTGAATGAAATGAACCTTTATTTTTGATGTTATTACTACATGCCCCAGACCAGAACATAAGGTCATGTTGTGTGGTTTATGATATTCAATCACAATTAACCTAAAAAAGCAGCCATTATATAAAATATCAAGGCTTTATGGGCTATCACATATTAAGAACATGTTGTTACTTTTGTTGAAAATAGAGGGGGATGGTGTGAAACACAGAACCCTTGGAAAGATTCACAGAAGAGACTGATATTTAAACTTTTAAAGATGTTTTGTACTAAAGGGCAATATTAGCATTAGGGCAGCTGCAATGGGATTAGCCAATGGTAGAATTGTACCACAGAAGTAACATGTTCTTATCAATGGTATCACAATAGCGTGAACCATCTCTGGTAATCAAAAGCAGTACCATGGAACTATATCCAGTTTTATTTCGGGTTTATAAACTATAATGGCATAAATAGTTTTTTTTTTAACTTTACTGTAATAGAAGGCAATGTACGAGGTGCCCCCACACATTATGAGAGAATAACACACTGGATACAGACTGATTGCAACTAAATCAATCCAGTGGAGTACACACTATACTGAGGGGAACATGAAAAGTGCAGGATTTCACTTGTCAGATTCAATTACATTCTAGAGAGAATGTCGCCATGAGAGAAGCTTCCATGTTGTTTTTTCAGACTAGCCCTTGGCCCTGACTCTCCCTTTTGCTCTCTCTCTCTCTCTCTCTCTCTTTCTCTCTCTCTCTCTCTCTCTCTCTCTCTCTCTCTCTCTCTCTCTCTCTCTCTCTCTCTCTCTCTCTCTCTCTCTCTCTCTCTCTGTTGCTGTAGGAGGGAGACATTTTCAACCCGTGTCTTGACTCGTGGGTTTTGTTTTTACACTTTCTCTGTTAAAAAATAAAATCCCTCTTGGAAAAGTTAAGTGTGCACATTGCAGTCTTCAGACAAACAGCTCTGTGTGGAAGGCCCTGTTTGTGACACGTCATAACAGCATGTACAAAGGCTTTGCACAAAAACACAGTGGCACAGACAATCACTCAAGTACAGACACAACCACCCACTCACAACCAAAAACAGAAGAGTTGAAAAATGTAAACGCACACAAAGACATGAATACATACACCCGCTACAACAAAAGACTGGCCTTGATGAATGACGGCAAAATGTGAAGCACGGTACCTACAGGTACATAAATGCATACAAATCCAACAACATAAAAACATATACTCTATACACGAAAAATGATTATAAAAAAAAAGAAAAACCCACACCAAAATACTGATATTCCCAAACCCAAGAATCAGAGCTGAGCAGTGAAGTGATCACACCCTCACCCAGCTGCAATGCATAGTGATTTGTATTCACACCGCAGAAGCGAGTCAGCAGCAAAAAAAATCTCTGAAACCCATGAATAGCATTAAAGAAAGTGATTCCTTTTGGGTGTGCCGGTTCAATCAGGTTGTACTCCCCCTCTGTGTTACTAAATATAGCTGCCGCCTACGACTGGGGAAAGCGGAGGCGGTCTCAGCTCCCCCCTCTCCTCTCAGACGGCACGATGCAGCTTATCAGGGCTGCGAGAAACTGACACCCTCCTGAGACACGCCGGCTCTCACTGAATCTGTTAGACGTTTTGTTTTAATGACCGACAGAGCAGTGAAAGGATGCGTCATTAAATAGCATTTTGTATAGCGTGTGTGTGCGTGTGTGCTGTCTTTTTGTGTTGTCTGTTTTTAATTTCAGTGGATTTGTTACCCTTTACAAAATCTAAATCTGCCCTTACTGTTAAATGTGTGTACAATAAACTCTTATTCAGGCAGAAGATTTTGACAAGTGTCATATTCAGCGCGAGACATTTCTCCATGAAGTCGTACTTTGTTTTCAGACAGGAATCTTTACTCTTGTCTGAGAATGGAACCATAGTCCCTTTGGTTTCAAGCTACTGTAAATTCTTTGCAAATGTGAAATGTACAGCATGGAAATATTTGTTGCTGGTAAGTTTATCCAAAATTAAAACACTTAATCAAGAAATCTAAGTGAAACTATCTTAGCCTGGTTGACAAATTCTGTGTCTTACCAAATTACATTTCTCTCTTTTGATCAAAGCTAAGCGACAGAGACTGCCTTGTGATGGCTGCAGAAAAATGAGAAGTACTTATTTCATTTTTTACTGAGACGCATTACTAACAGAATGTGAGCAGAGAAAATCCAAACTGTTACATTACCCTTATTATTTGTTTGGTTTTAAATGGGCAACTACTCCAGCACCATATTTTATTTAAGGACCTGTGACATCTTATACTTGCATTTGCAAGTATAAAGTACAGCCTTTTAAATGCTAAATCAAACATTAGTTAATATTATTACAACAGCAGGTAAAATGATGTGCACAAACAAAGCAGTGGTGTTTGTAGCTTAATATATCTGAATCATTCATTTTCCTACTAAGTCTAATAATATTTAATTTCCTCATGCTTATGCTATGCATTTACCACAGTTTGTCTTGCTTTAATACGCTTTGCTGTGCTATTACCATAGTATACTGCAGTAAACTTCTTTGCTTATTCTACATAAACGCTACATCATTTTGCAAAACTCCTTATTCCAGCTAGTGATTTGCACCTGCTTGTGTCTCTGGTCTGAGCACAGGGAAGGGAAGCATGGTGATAGCCTCCTCTTCTTTATTTTTTCAGACTCTGAGAACTCTCTCCTTCGTTACCTGAGTGACGACAAGATCCTGGTGATTCAGGAGGAGCCGGAGACCCAGCGTGAGTGTAAGCGGGACACGGGCCGGCGCTCCCGGAAGAAGGGCAAGAACCCCAGCAGCCCCAGCTATCCCATCAGCCCCTCCCTGCTGACATCCACTGTGCGGCTGGACTCGTCCCAGTCAGAGCTGCTGTCCTTCCCTCTGCCCGAGAGCAACACTGTCCCCCTCTACCACGTAAGTGCCCTCACTTTGACTTTAACATGCTGGAGTCCACAGACTGAGCTAGCCTGTGTCAAATGGATGTCACCTACAGGGCATGGACACTTCATTAGGACCCATTAGGAAACATATAACATAGCATAACAATTCCATTAACAATTAAGCTTCGGTATCACCACCTACTCGATATAT
The DNA here is from genome assembly GCF_902713425.1 of Acipenser ruthenus. Taxonomy (NCBI): domain Eukaryota; kingdom Metazoa; phylum Chordata; class Actinopteri; order Acipenseriformes; family Acipenseridae; genus Acipenser; species Acipenser ruthenus. Next base: position 28,601,750 of record NC_081204.1, read on the forward strand.
TGCGGTTATCGGGGTCAAATATAAATCCGCTATGTATCGAGGGCCGCAATACAGAGAGAGACCCATAGAAAAACAAATAGGCTAACAAATACTGTACAACCACTCCCTCGTTTTATCGGGGGCATCAGGGTCCAATATAAATCCTTTTCTCATTTTTCATATAAAAAGCAACACACAGTTTTAATTCGTACTGTGGAGGGTAACTGCTTTTCATCAACTTAAGTCTCTAATTAATTTCATGAGCCTTCTGCTCCTTCCTCAAATGCACAAACACGCTGCATTGAAATAATCCATTCCCAACATAGGAGGCTTGTTGCTAGGGAGCTGATGTCACTGCCTTGTGACTTTTGCTAGTGCATTGCTGCCACAAGTGATAACAGTACAATATTAATGCTTTGTTTTTAATTGTTTCGTATATTTTTGTTTGTGATGTGCAGGACGAAATAAAACGAACAGTAATTCTAAATGAATTATATTGCAGCTAAGACATGCGCAGTTAGACTGTAAAAATGGGGAGCCAACTCCAAGACTGCGATATATCTGAATCCGCAAGATAGCGAGGGGCAATATAACGAGGGCTGGGTGTATATATATATATAAAACCACTTCAGCAAAAGAAACCGAACCGCTCATTCCAGTTCTTCACCAGGTCACCTGGAGTCCACTGAGATTGCAGGGCATCTGAAACAGCGCTGCTTGCCTGTGCACACCAGCCGGTATGCTCTTCTGTATTGCAATTGTTTCCTATGTTCGTACATTATACATTATCGGCTATAGGTTCGGTGTGCTGGGTATTATAGTGTGAACAAGGACTTCCAGCAAGAGCTGTCATGTCAATGAACGGGAGAGGAAGGTCGTTTCAGCAGTGCGTACTCTACAGTATGTAAGCCAGGAATCCCTCTTTTTATTGTTATATTCTTTCCTGACTCCTCGCAGTTGGATGTCCTTGAAATTACCGTTTTTATCTGTCAGCCCACTGAGAAATGCCGGAAAGCTCCTTGCTGGCACCTGATTGGGTGATTACAGCTTTCAGAGAGCAGATAGCAACCAGACTGGCACTGAGATTCTCGTGCACTGAGCGGGTAACCCCAGCACTGTGCCAACCGCATTGGCTTCCAACACAATGTGAGTTTTATCTTCACTTCCCCAATCCAGTGTGGGAACACTGTGCTTCTCAGAAAGCAGGGTTAAAGGGTCTGCTCTGTATACATCTCTTCAGTTCAGCACGCCAGTACACTACCATGCAAGTGGAATCGAATGAAGCCGTCCAGAACGTTTTTACAACCTGGTCTTTATTGTAGATCCAGATCCTGGATTGAAATGGACTGAAAGAGCCACAAGTGAATACTACTATTCTATTCTATACATACTGTACTTCCCATTCCTAATATCTGGTTGGGCAACCACTTACCCCGACCACAGACAAGCCTCTCTTACTGCCTTTTCCCTCTGTCCATCGCTAACTATTTACAGGGCACACCATTGCTGATACTCTCTCATGTGCAATGTCTTTCAGCAGCATACCAATATGACTGTCCTTCCTACTGTGGCACCTGCTTGACGTGCACCCACTGTCATGCAAACGCTGGTGGATTGTTCAATTTCTGGTGCAACAGTGCAACTCTCACATCACATGATCAACCTCATTTTATCACATGATCAACCTCATTCTGCTTTCTAATTCAGGGCGATTTCTAATTCAAATGCAGTCCAGGGGACTGGTCCTAATAAAGTGGAAAACATAGTTCTGTTCAGTTACTACCTCTTGCCTTCTTGCCGCAGTTCACCATATTTATAACTGTAATATATAGAACTATGCATAATGAAATATAACTGGCTGAATATTTCTGATGAATCGATACCCCCTGTTAGAGCTAGAACCTGGTTGGTCATCATGTTTTGTGCCTCCAGCTGTCGAGTTTCATTTCCTTGCAGTGAATGGCTTTTCCACAGCAGTATTATAAAGTGGCAGACAGACAGATGTTGGGAATGAGTGAAAGTTGAGGGCTAAGGTCAGTCTAAGTATGTTACCGTTCAGGCGTTAGTGGCTCAGATAATTGCCCCGCCTTGTGTTTGTCAGAAGTGGCGTTTAGGCAGCAGTAAAACGGTCCATTGAATTCAGTCTACTGAGTTGTGTGCTTTGGGGATGGGCAGGCAGTCTGCCTACAGGAAAGGGGATACAGCCCTAGAGTACCTGGCATATATTTATTCAGTTTCATAATATTCATATAATACATCATTATTATTATTATTATTAGTAGTAGTAGTAGTAGTAGTAGTAGTAGAAGTCGTAGTAGTACAGAACATGTAATAATGTTTTCATAGAGGACTCTTGCTCACCAGACTTCACTGCTTGTGGGGCTGCAGTAGTGTATGGGAGTTTATTGCCTAATTTATAGCCACGTTGCTTCCTGCCTCAGCCTGCTCCTATACCGATATACACAGTAAATACAAATATAATGCATATCAAGAGGTATAGCACAGCTCTTTCCACAGAACAAACCAGAATGACTTCAACCTGTTTGAATACAGGTATTGGGCTGTGGAATACTGCATATCCAGTGTCTGTGCTAGAGCAAGAATGTCTTAACTTCAAGATACCTTAAGGAAAATGGAGCCCTGCAGTTCTTCTGCATGCACACGTAATAGTCTGTGGAGAAAAAAAAGACATCAACCTCTCATAAAGTGCACAAAGCGGGACAATAAATCTGCATGCCGTGAGAGTGCGCATAAGAGAGGTTAGTGTGGGCAAACAGCTGCATCCTTCAATTGATTGCACCTGCCACTGAAACTTTCAGACCCCATATCCACACACAGCTCACCCAAGAGACAGGAAAAGGTGTCCCTGTGTGCAGGACCTGTGTGGGAGCAGGACCCAACAGACAGGAAAGCTGCCAGGCCTCATAGAGCTAACTGACCCGCAACTAACCCTGGAGCACAAACCAGATGGAATGAATGGCCTTGGTGCAGACACCTAGTCATATTAGTAGTGGTAGGATTAGTAAATACTCTGAGCCACTCAAACCCACTCCCTTTCACACTGCATTCAAGTGCTCTAACCATTACTGTACTTCAGATCAAATCAAATCAAATTTTATTTATAAAGCGCCTTTCATGGCAAGCCATCCCAAGGCACTTTGAACTAATGGAGTTGAGTCTGATACTCCATACAGTACAGTCCTGTGCTCCAGTAATAGAGCCCCTCAGTTTCTGCAATTTTGCACATCAGTGTTTTTCCCTGGGATTAGGGAATTCTCAATCCCCACGACTCGCAGATGCTCAGTCCATCTTAACGAGTGCCTGTACTTTATCTCCAAAGACACTCTCTCTATTTGCTTGGGAAAGAGGGGATTAGCATGCAAGAGAGAAACGGTTAAGTTAATCGAGCCAGGGAGCGTCACATTTTTCACTGTCGAAATCTAATAACTTTAAAATTAACAGGCAGAGGAGCAGAAAATGTTTTAGACTCTTAATATGAATAAATTATGCCAGCGGTGTGACAGGCGACAGGTGGGGTTAGGGTTAGGGTTAGGGTTGGGTTTAGGGTTAGGGTTAGGGTTAGGGTTAGGGTTAGGGTTAGGGTTAGGGCTTACCTCTGTGCTTGTGGTTAAAGTTAAGGACTGACCTAGCCCAGCCTGGCTCCTGTGGGTCAAAAAACGTTTTGTGAATATTTTTGTTGTTTAAAGAAGGAAAAAAAAACACCTGGTTTTTCAATGCAATTCACGATAGTTTTTGTTTCAAAATAATAGCGAAGAGTGCATGAGTAGCACATGAGTGACAGCAGATTGAGCTTTCCTGGATCGATCATTTCTTTAATATGTGAGGAGGAGGGATGGCTGTCTCTTGCCATTGCTGTCAGGATTTAGTTCAGGTGCAGGCTGTGTGGACACAAGCTGCTGTCTGCACAGCTTGCACGGCACAGTCCCTCTGTGAATTACATCATCCGTAATTGTCAGAAAATTATCTCACCTCAGACCTGCATCATCCTGCGTGTCCCAGAAAGCCTTTTTTTAGCTGTCCCGTTTTAAAAATATCCCAGTCACCAGTCAGTTGTGCACTTTGTAAAAGCAGTTATGCAGATTTGTGTCACGATGTGAATACTGCTGCAGTCTGTTCTGTACTTTTTCTGGAAAGGTGCTTTGTGAATGCAAAGGCACGCTTGTTCTGAGATGATGTGGTGTTGTTAGATTAGTTTTTTTTTGTTGTTGTTTAATCTTAAACCAGGACTCTAAAATACAGTACTATCAGAATCTTATTTGGTTTAGTATTTGAGTTATCGTACATTTTAGGAACAAACAGACTGCGTTAGCTATGGAGGCTCCTGCTGACTGAGTGCTTACCATAAGCCCTCTATAAAAGCCTGCTCATCGTACCTAAAGCTGACTAGAATGCATGCCAGCGATAGCATTTGCATAACAGATGAATCCTCCACACAGGCCATTAATACAAAAATGTTCTCATTTTTTTGTCACCCACTTGGAGATAACGGTAACCCTCTAACGCAGCAGTCGAGGCAGCCTATTAAACAGCCATGATGATTGCTTCTCAGGCCCTGTTGTTTCTTGGCAACCTCACTCTTTCATATCTAATGCCCTTTGATCGGTTCAAACTGCTGAACTAATTATTTTTTCATTCCCTTGTATATCTTTTTTCTTTCTTTTCTGAATAAACAAATACTATCAGTCATCCGTCCTCAGGGAAGTCTTCGGAATCATGAGCTGAAACAGGAGTTTTTTTGATTTCTGGTATTTGTTTAAAGAGAATCCTATATGTCCGTAGGTCCACGATCTCCCTGCTATGAAAGGATTCAGAAATTATGACATCTCTGACTGCAGTGCGTCTTTTATCGTTTCAACAGTATGATTCCACCTTCACCTGGTATCTCCCTGGCATGACTTTCGTAATTAAAAAAACAAAGAAAAGAGGAGAAGATACCAAGAAAAAATTGAATTTGAACGCAGTTCCAAAAATTGCTCCCGTTTGTTGTAGACATTGACCCTTCTTTATGCCAGTTATGATTTTGCTTTAGACAAATCTTGCCATCGTTTTACCTGTACATATTTGTTTTTTAAAGAGCAACCAGTCTAAAATATCCTAACTGATGTATTATTCTTCTTGTTGAGAATCCCTTTGTGTATCATTTTGGGTTTCAGTCATCACATACTGGTGATCTTTGTACTAAAAGCACCTGTGTGACTTCAAAAGAGCTCTCAGGCATGTCTAGCTCTAAGTACAGCTGGTACACCAGAGTGTAACCATTAACCTGTCCCCCTGCAGCACTCTGCCTGGATGTAACATTGTAACATTTCTTACATCCCTGTCATGTTGCAGGGGGGGCAGGTTAATGGTTACACTGTGGTGTACTACTAGCTGAACTTTGAGATGAACATGTTTTGAGGTCACAGGGTTGTTTTAAACTTCAGAGTTTGAAAATAACACCAGGATATAATGACTGCAACAGAAGATGATATACAAAGTGAATCAAAACAAGAAGAAAAATACATTCGTTCAGATAAGTTGGCTGGGTTATTTTTTATCTGCCACTAGGTTTGATGTGAAAGCAGTTTAATACTGATCCTGTTTGTTTCCATCAGCAGCTTGAAACACATACCAAGATGGGTTCTGGCCCAGTGACTTTGGTGGAGGAAGTTACCTAATGATACATACAGTATAGGCAATCTTGTATTAAATAACTAATATATCGTAATGCACGTATTGCACCTATGGAAATTAAACTATAACTTTGCCCCTTTAAATAAATATGTATATACTTGTAATTTTAGTTAACCTTAATGTAACTGCGCAATGATTATTACACAGAGTGTTTCAAGTCATGCCCCGACACTAATAATGAATTGAAGAATGCAGTTTTACAGTTCTGCACAGTTGTACCTACGTGACCGCTTGTTGCTTGGAGGCCCTGTGGAGTGGGGTGTCTGAAAGCATCAGTTGCAGCCAGTGAGCTGCATCACATCAGCAGAGCTGTTGAGTACTCAATGATCCAAGCTGGCACCTCCGGAGCCTCAGCGCTGCCTCCAGGGACACATTTAAAGCTCTTCGGCGGAGGCACGGTGCTGGCGAAAGGTTACAGAATCATTTTTTAAATACTGTCAGGATGGATCATGCTTAAGCAACTGGGCAGCTGTTTCCGAATTGCTGTCAGCCGCCTGCATTCTGCACATTTAGAAGCCCCCCTCCCCACCCTTTAATAAAAACTATTTCAGAGCATATGGTTTGGACCAGGGCCACCAGATGACAATTGAGTCATCTAAAAGCCCTTTCCCGGAAATGTGTGCATTATCTGCATTAGTATTATCAAGCCTTAAAAGTGGCATGAATACAGTGAAATGTGCATGTCAATCTTATAAGAATGGTTTTATATATACACAGAGAAGTGCCACAATTGGGGAAAGAAGTGGACCCAAGGTTTGACTGTAAATGCCAGTGTATCAGCTCTCTCCTGCCTCCCAGTCCTCTGCTCTAACCGTTGGGTTACACGGTGCAGTGCTGCTTTGTGTGGGAAGATGATACAGTTTGTCTGCACTGTCAAGGCCCTGTGATGTTCCAGGAACAACAGCAAACAAACGAGTCGGTAGAAGAGTCCACCCCTGAGCAGGGATAGAACAGATTCCTAGCGGCCCAGCTGTGTTTACCCAAGCAACTGTCTGTAATTTACTGAGGAGCTGTTGTGTGTTTTTGGTTAACTGGCAAGCCCTCCTTTCTCTCTCGAGATCTGCTTATGCAACTCGAGGGATGCAAGATGGAACCGTGTTATACTGAGTGTGTGGGTGGTGTATTGGGTACAGCACTTATCTTTAGGCTGATTGGAATTCCAGGTTTGGGAAAGCCTGCTGTGTGTGTAGGGGAGAGGGAGACTGTGTGTTTGTGTTATACTGTACTAGATGTACTTCACTTCCCTAATACTCTAGTTTGGAGTATGGCTCTGTGCTGCTGGTTAGTGATAGTCTTACATCCTGGCCTCCAAGCATGGACTGTGTACTTATTGACATTCTAGAAACAATGATTGCTAAGCTAAAAAAAATAGGATCTCAGAGGGTTTTATAAATAGAGACAGTGATGGGGTATTAAGGGAAATGTGTATACAGGTTGTGAAACCCGAGAGCCAAAGCAAAGCTGTTAGATGAGAAAAGAGATTGCAGGTGTAATTGAGTCTTTGGGGGAGAAGCTATTCTTGGTCTGAGCAGAGGGGAAGCTGCTTCTTTCGTAGCTCTACGCGCTTAAAAGGTGTCCCTTCTTTAGTGATGAGGAGTGCTGCTGAGCTGTGCTGGAGTTAAAGTAAGGCTGTCAGTCACTGCAATGCACCTGGGAGGAACAAAGGAGGTGATAAGGATGCAGCATACACTGATGCATTTATGACAAACTGACATTGTGAGTGCCGCTGTCAAAAATGCAGCTTACAGTGTTTTTTTGAAGTGCTAGGATTATAACTATTTTAAAATGATAAAACCAGCAAAAAAATACTGAAAACTGTTGAATTGCTCCTAATCAAAATCACTGTAGGTTGTTTTATAATAGTTTCCTTTCAGTGAAATGACCAACTTTGCACCTACTTCAAAACTTACGAAACTAGAACTAGTAGATGTATTGAGTCCTTAATAACCTGCTGGGATGTTACTAGTTTTTACCAGTCTTTGAATGAGTGAATTAGTATAGGCTTTATTTTAATATGATGTGTACGTCAGATTAATTCAATATTAAGCAGAAGGATAGCCTGTGTTCGTTTGTACAGTGCACAATTCCTTTTAAGAATTATATAAAAGCATATTTGAACTAGTGCTGCACATGATCATACTGTTTCATATTCTAACACAAATCAGTTACAGCAGCAGTTCTAGATACTGTAGGCTCTATTTAAAAGCAATTACAAAAATACCAGTTTCTAGTTGTATACCATTTGATTCCCCTAATCAAATTTGCCTTTACCTTTGATCCTGCTTCAAAATAGCTAACGATTGTATTTGATTTTACCAGCATTTGTTGTAAACACACTGCAGACACAGCCTCTTTCATAGCACAGGTAAAGCAGTTGAGGGTGACATGGTCTGCAGCCTCTATATTCTTACGGTAGCTGAGCGATGTGGTGCAATTCAAATCATCTGTAACCTGTTTGAAACCATGAAGACCACCTTAGTTCCTACATGGCATCCCAGTTAGATCAAACAAATGACTCAGATGTGTATGCATGCATGTATTTATGTAATTCTTTCTCTATACCCCCAATCGTAGCCACAGCATAGATATGTGTTTGTGACCTAATTTTCCTGTCCGCCCATGCAAAGAGCTCTCAAAACCCTCTGTGAGGAAGTGTGGGTTAGAGTCTGTTCCATGACTCGAGAGCTGTCCTTCACAAGCGTCTTGTTCTGTCTTGCAGAGAGCTGGAGACACGCTGCGAGGAGACTCGGATCGGTAAGTAGACTCTGCTGGCTCTTCTTGTTTGGGTCGCTGTTGGGTTTCAGCTGCGAATAGAAAGTATATAAAACCTGTCTGTTTGTAATCTGTAGACTTCCTCTGTTGAGCTGTTCTGTGAAAACCACTGTGAAGAGCAGAAACAAGTGGTTACCAAGTTGCAGTGCAATGCAAGTTCATGTCTGAACTGAAAGGATATGGGCTCAGTTCACCTCACAATGGATTTCCTTCTAGTTTTTGGATAAATTAAGGTTTATTGTTATTCCATTAACTACAAAAACAAAAAAAGTTTAATTAGATACTTAGCAAACTATAATAGACTGAAGTGAACAGCAATACAGTGTTTTTTTGTGCTGTAAATTAATTATAAGCACCACATACTAGCATTTTCCACTGAATATCATTTTGAAATTGTTGACTGTCCATTAGCACATGTTCTGTTGGGTCGGTTTATTAATCTTTTCAGCGAATTGGGCATTTCAAATCGGGTAGAACATGGGGGTAAAATTGATAATAAAAAATAAATACAAAACATAAGCAAAGTGTTCCTAACTACATAAATTTGGACGCTTTAAAAATAGCTAAAAAAGAGTCAAATACATGTATTTGAAGGCGTTACTCCTTACCCAACAGAACAAAAATGTGAATTTATTTTTTATTTTTCTAAATGATGTGCACTGCTAATGAACCCGGTCTCCACCAGTGAAAATGGGAAGCTTCATCTTGCTATAAAAAAATAAATACTTTCATTGCATGTAGTGGAGCATTAAACTTAAAAAGAAAATAGTCCAGTAAAAAAAAACTGTAAAAAAGTGTTTAACTGCAGAAGCATACTCTTTAAGTTGAAGCGAGTGTGATTGCTGTCAGCGGGCTGGATCACAGCGAAGCAGCAGTGAGGTAAAGGAAACCACAGAGCGAACTCCCACAGGCCTGTGAGCGAGCAGGCTGCCAGCCGCAATGCACAGTGAACACACAAGGCTGACATTCAATACACACATAGGAAGGATGATTCGCATTTTGGTCACATGAATACTGACAAGCAACGCTACCCCACCTATGGAGTGGTCATATAGACTTGATAAGACCGGAGGTTTCACAGATACAGTGAAACCAACACGTATTGAGAGACAATAAGTTTCAATATCCAGAGTAGACATCCATTTAAAACAAACAAGTGAAGTACAGTATCTAAGTTTAATTCCTTAAACAAAAAACATGAACATCTAAAGCTCAGTAAAGATTGTTCAGTTTAAATTGCTAACTGTTTTAAATTGGTGTAAAAGCACACATTGCGCTTGTGAAACAATCGAATAATCTATTTCTAGGACAAGTTTCAGTAAAAATGCAAATAATGCAAGAGTAACAATTAACCAAGAAGGCTCCACCTTGAGACAAGGAAGCTCTTCATAATATTGAACCCACATAAAACTACTGATATTCAAGTGGAAGAATCTGAATATTTGTTGGTACAAATGTATTCATATAACTTAATTACCAAGAACCAGGGTTATCGCTAATGTTTTCTGGCTATAGGTATGTCAGCTCTAGAAGTGTGTTCATGTTCAGAGCACGTCTTTACCCATGTTTATTTTTATTTTTTTCCTTGAGTAGCTCTTTCTTTTTTGAAGTCCAAGTCATCTTTATTGAGAATCAAAAAAGCCGGGGGGGGGGGGGGGGGGGGGGGTGCGGGGGCGGGGTGATTCAGGCCTGTGACAGCTCTCAGCAATTTTATGCTGCTGCTCATTCCCGACAGAACATCTGCTTTGAAAACTAAAATAAGCCAGGCAACTTTCAAAATGAACTTAGTACTATTAGTACTATTTTTAAACATTCTGTATTTTTGTTTATTTAAAGCTAAGTTTCAGTTCTGCCATTTGATTTCCTGTGAAGCTATATTTTGACTTCAGACATTTAGGTGGCACAAATTATAGATTCTACACTACCCTTTCAAAATATATATATAGTACTGCACTACAATTGAATTAAATAATATTTAATTAAATACATTTTACACTTCCTTTGATTTTTTTAAAATGTTTTTTATATAGTGCTTTGACTATGCGCTCAGAAAAACATCATTTGTGTAATTGTGCTAAGAACACCTGACATTTAAAGCTGTGTACTCTAAAATGTATTTATACTGCAGTATTACAAGTACAGTATGTATGGGTATTTTGTATTGCAAAGAACAGATAAGTTAATCTTGGACTGATAAATGCATAGGAAAAACATGGTATACTTTTGTTTTTGTGAAATTCGAGGGGTCTCCCAAGTATTTGTTTGTTGACGGTATAGGCGAGGAAATGCTACCACAGGGCACAGTGCCGACAGTTAAACATGGGGGAGGTAATGTGATAGTGTGGGGGAGTTCAGTGGCAGTCAGAGTGTTGATCTTATTGAATTAATGGAATTATGTGTAAAGAAAAGCATCAGAGCATCCCCCACAAACTTGTGCTGCCATCTGGTTGGTGTCTAATTGGACATCAATTCAGCTCCTGCAGCAGGACAGCGATCCAAAACACACAGTCCCTTCCAGTCTTTTAATGAGATATGTGGAGAAAGAATCAAGGGGATAGAGGTATTGATATGATACATAGTGATGGTCCAGTGTGCTCCACTCAATCCAGCTGACTGCTCACTAATAGCATTCATGTGGGATGAAACACACACATTAAACCAAGGCAACCCAAAGCCATGAAACAGGATAGTTTAAGAAAGGTTTGGAAAGCTAATTGCAAGAGCATCTCCTATCTGTACTGTAATTGCCTCTAAACTGCATTATAGATTGTGTATGTAGCACACACTTTGTGGCTGATCCATTGTTATGCAAATGAGATCCCTGATATTCTGTAACATGTAAATGCTGCATCTCCCTCCCGGTCTGCATTTGATAGAGGGCTAACAGTACGTTCTTGATTGGCAGGTGCTTCTCTATCCAAGACTCCACAAATGATGTATGTTCTACAAGAAAAAGCCTCAAAAATGAGAGGAGAGTGTGCTAATTTCCACTGAAATATTTCTGATGAATCACTGCCTTCCTGGTTGCCCATAATGACCCCCTGATGAAAGCTTCCCATGGTTTTGCCATATCTATACAATGCATTTAATATGCTTTGGTTAACAACTGCAGTTCGTTTTTTCACTACCTTTGCTTGTTTTTACCATGATATACCCCACTGAACTTTTAGAAGGACCACAGTGTTATGTTATATTGTGTCCAGCCTCTATACTGCACAATGCATTGTCACTTGATTTGGCATCCTTGTTCCATTAGCAATAAATGTACGTTTCATATTAAACTCTGCCAGTGACCTGTTTATGATGCTGATTGGAGATGAAGCTGATGTATTGCTCATGTCATGAGAATTCAAGCATGTCTAATGAGTAAGCTGTCAATGGTTCAGACAATGATTTTGTCCTCTTTGTAACCCCCCCTTCCTAACACTCCTCTCCCCTCTCTTTACAGGTATGCTAGTTCTGGAATAGATAGACAAGGAGTCACATCCATGAGGAAGGTAAGCCCTAGTCATCTTCTTATTTAAAGGGATATATCATCAACATAACAATATTAAAGGCTTACCTGTTTAATGATGTGTGTTTGGTATGCTTCTCTATAGTTGTTTTGTTTAGATCATGCATATTTGGCATGCTTGCCACCGTTCCAGTATAAACTGCACCCAGACCTGGGCTGCAGGACCAGTTTAAATAACTAACTGTTTTAAATCGCTGTTAAAGCAATGCACTGTGCTTATGAAACAATTGAATAATCTATTTATACGACAGGTTTCAGTAATAATGCAAATAATACAAGAGAGTAGTAATAATTAATCAAGTGGGCTACAACTTGACAACATTTATTTATACATGTGAACCCACATAAAGCCACTGGTATTCAAGTGTAAGAATATGAATATTTGTTGGTGCAAATGGATACATATAACGTAATCACCAAGAGCCAAGGTTATCGCTAATATTTTCTGGCTATAGGTATGTCAGCTCTAGAAGTGTGTTCGTGTTCAGATCACAGCTTTACCCACATTTTTTTTCCTTGTGTAGCTCTTTCTTTTTTCAAGTCCAAGTCCTCTTTTCGAGAGCCAAAAAGCCAGGGGGGTGATTTTATGATGCTGCTCATTCCCCACTGAACATCTGCTTTGAAAACTAAAATAACTCAGGCAGCTTTTCAAATGAACTTGATGCTATTAGTACTATTTTTAAACATTCTGTATATTAAGGGATTTTTTTTTTTCTTCTGTAGTCTGTTTTTTAATGTTAAGTTTCAGCTCTGCTGGGGAAACATATTAGTGTCGCACAGCACACAGTTCTTCACCTACAAGATACAGTCGTGGGCGCAGCACTAATATACTTCCCCTCCTCACTTCAGAATATGAGAAGCGTTTTTTGTGAACAGTTTGTAGCATGGCAAATACTAAGGTAGAAACAATGATAGAGAACCATACAGAATACAAACAAAGGGATATTAAACAGGTAAGAAAATAAATATTATTATAGAACCATGTAGAGGGTAGATGCTGGTGGAGTGTGGATTGGAGTCACGTGCAGGAGAGAGGAATCACAGACTGGATGGAAGCAGCTCTTCCACTCTGACTCACTGGAGTGAAATAACCAGCTCCTTGAGGTCTGAACATATCTTTTGCTGAGATCAAAGAGAAGCCATTAATTATACAGTAAGCAAGCTGTTCCTGAATAACATGATGGAAAATGAGATACTGTACATGAAGGCTCATTTCACTAAAATAGAGAAATAATTGCTGTACAGTACATAATGTGGAATAATCAGGACATTGGGTTGCTTTTAAACAACATTTTCTTTTTTTCATGGCTGACTGTGTCTACCACTGTACAATATGAAGCATGTTATATAAAAGTTCAATCTATACAGTAATGTTGAGGTTTCCCATATTCTGAAATAGTTTATCATATTTTCCCATGTTTTGTGTCTGTACTTATTCAGACTTTACTAGACTTAACTGTGTTTTTACCATGGTTTACCTCAGTTAAGAAACCATACTGGTTAATACAAATTATTTTAAAAAATAAAAGCAGGAACCTGTAATAGAAATGAGAGGGCTGTCAAGCATTCTTCGGGTGTAAATTTTAATCAATCAGCCCTAAAGCTAACGTTAATCAGGAGCATCCAGGAAGGCTGTCATTGGGGGGACACTGTTTTAATGGGTCTAATCCACCAGAACCCTAATAAGCCACCCTGCACAGCCTCTCTCTGCTTGTTATTCAGCTCCTCAGCTTCAGTTGAAGTGCTCTGGCTAACTCTCCAAAAGCCGGTTAAGAAAGTCATGTTCAGTTGATGAGAGGCTATGACACTCCCAGTATTATTAGCAACTATTTTTTAAATTTTCAGACATGAACCTTCCATAATTCTAAGAAGGAATTTGGGCTCTCTTAACTCATTTATCCCCGGGCCAGCCATTGTTTCAAATGTACCTTTTAAGTCTATTCCCTGGAGGAAAGAGATATCAGTTTGACTGTGCCACTCCCTACCCCAGACCCACCTTTGTAAAGACGAATTCCATTTATAAGGAGACAGGCATGCTGTTGTTCAGCTCAACTATTGTTTTTCATGTGCCTCGGTTACCCTGTATCATTTTTTTTTTTTTTTAATAGCACCCTAGGGAGACACTGGGGTGCCAGTGCAGTAGAGCTTGGACAAGCAATGGATGGTTTTAATAAAATACAAGGTTCTGCAAGCAACCTGCTCTTCTGGCACCTTAATACCTTTAATTGCCTTGAAAAGACATGGGAGGCAGAGCACATAATTAAGAAAGTGTGGAACAGTCTCTGGGGCAGGTGTCCTGCATTGTAATGATGCCTTATCCACTGTTGCTGGCTTGCACATTTCTGATTAAAGTCCTAAGCACAGGTTTTAAGATGACTAATGAGACTGCTCTTCCAATGACAGAATATAATGTTGCTTTGGATACTACTGGGGTTTGGAGATTACACACAGGAACGAGTTATGAGGACACTTTGCTATATATAACCTGGAAAAACCTAAAGAAACTCAGTGAACAAACGTTTCATCAGTGTCTTAGAAGTTTCTTTCTTGAAGCTTTACCTTCCATTTTTGATTGTATTTTGAGGTTTTGGATGTATATAAGCTGGACTTGAATGAACTACCTCCGCTCCTGTGTGTTGGGTGGTGGGGCTCTGTGCTCTTTGTTTCAGCAATACCCCTGATCGGCTTCTCCATTCATTCTCTATTGTCTTTCTTTGTTTTTCAGTCATTTCATTACGCCTCCTTAAGGACTAAAACCAAAAAGAGAACCAAAGGTAAGAAACGAAAGTTTCATTAAGCATCATTATGTTATCTATAAAACTGAGCTGGTAGTCTGAGCTCCTGAACTTCAACAGCCCAAGCTGTGATTGAAGCTGTGAGACTTGTGTGGACTTGTGGTTAGTGTGAGGGGCTGGAAAGCAGAGTGGCTTGGTGGGTAGTTTTAAGAGATTTTTGGTAGTGGCTTTGGGGATAGTGCATAGTGCAGCCTATGAGTTTGAACCTATGAGCATAGCAGGATAGTGGGTTGGTACGGAGAGACGAGGAACTGGTAAACAGTGTTACCGTGTATTTAGAGCTTTCCATGCTAGTAGTTCCTGTAATGAGGTCTCCCTGCTAATCCCCCTCCCCCAGGCTCTCTGACCAGCGGAAGCCGGCGGAGGATCTCCTGTAAAGACCTGGGCCATGGCGACTGTGAGGGCTGGCTCTGGAAGAAGAAGGATGCCAAGGGCTACTTCATCCAGAAGTGGAAGAAGTACTGGTTCATCCTGAAGGATTCCTCACTCTACTGGTACACCAACCAGAACGTAAGGGTCCCGTAATACTTTCAAAGAAACCTAGCCATGCCTCACTCATCAAAACCATACTTTCTACACCTTACAAAATCCCAAATGCCCAATACGTAAATACTAACCCTTATGCTGTGAAAGAAATCACAACTCCAATCAGACACGCTGGCCTTCGCAAATTCATTTCTCTATGTCTGATTCTATTCCTTTGCAAGCAGGCTGCCTCAAGTTAGAGAAAATGAAATATACACTGTGTGGACCTACTGGAGAAACAGCCTGGCAACTTCTCCTTAACATATGTTGATCAGTTCTAGCTCCCTTCCCTAATTGACTGTTGGTGGATGACCTGTCTTGACTCCTCTCCTTTCTGTGACTCTCCCCCTCACAAGAACAAACAATATGAAATCAAGATAATTATGTCGCCCTTTTTTGCACATGATACAGTATTTTTTCAGAACAACTTTCCTGCACCCCTCCATACCGAGCTGTATCAGCCTAGCCTTGACTTCACAGAGGTGGTCTCTCTGTCCCTAATACCAGGATTCCTGGTCAAGCGCAACTGCAGCAAGTTAATAAAAAAACCTAGAGCTGGGACAGTAGCAGTATCGGCAGTTTCAGTTAGCGAGCCGGCTCCCAGATTTTATCTTGCATTCTTAATATGACAAGCTATTTGTAATGCTCTCCCTCTCTAATCCCGCTTTCTCATCTCCCCTCCTGTTCTCTCTGATAGGATGAGAAGGCAGAAGGGTTCATCAGTCTCCCAGAGTTCAGGATAGATCGAGCCATCGAATGCAGACGGAAATTGTAAGCTTGCCACCATGAGTCTTTATTTAAACAGGAACAGAATACTTGTAATATTGATTTACAAGTAAAATAAAATGTGTTTTTCTAATGTATTATTTTTCTTGCCACCCTTTTTACTGAAAAGTGCTGTGTTCAGTGTGATAGCTAATAGCACCTCTAAGGTGCGGTACATAAAAAGACAGTGTGTACCTGCAGGCTTATCCACATACCCAAGTAGTGCAGGCCTCAGCGATGTAGCCCGGGTGTCTGTCTCTGTGGTGTTTGTCTCTGATGACTCACAGCAGCGGGTAAAGGCTCTGCTCAGTCCTTCTGTTTCTCACACATCTCCAAAGCTTGTTTCTGAGTCACTTTCTCAAGCAGCCCTGGAGTTTCAGGTTTATAGCAGAACCATGGATTCCCTCAGTTTATAATAACATTTACATGCATACACAATGCAGTTTTTTTTTTTTTTGTTGTAATGTCCCCAGATGAACAATATTCATGAAATGTTCCCCGTTTACTGCATTGGGATAGCTTTTAAATCTCCACAGATGTTGGAGGGTAGTGCTTGTGCCTTGTACTGTGTATCGTAAAGCAATTGGTTAAACCTGGTTATTATTGTGAATATATTTACCCTTCTGTGAAGTTGTAGTACCTATTTATCAAGTCAAATGTGTACATGTTTGTGACAGAATGAAAAATGCAATGTTACAAAACTGTCAAGAAGCTATAGAGCTCAGGTCCCTTTCCTTTTTCTCATTCACAGTGCCTTCAAAGCATGCCACCCCAAAATCAAGAGTTTCTTTTTTGCCACAGACTGCCTAGAGGAAATGAACAGGTAAGAACGAATGAATGTGTTTCTCTATGAGGTATACCATTCCACTTTTATTCTGATGGCTACCCAATAACGTCAGGACGCATCCTGATGTGAAAGCACTTTACATAAGATTGGTTTTTCTGAAGTTTTCTGTAGCTTTTATAACGTGGGTTTGTGTGGCGGGCTGGTCTGTGTCCACGTGCGCATGCATACAGTTTGAGAACAGCCTAAGAAGCTGTGAGAGTAAGAAAGAGGCTGCGGAAAGATTCAAGCTGTGCAGTTCTCCTTTTCAGCGTGATGCTTTGAGTTTCCCTTTTTGCATTTGCGCCTGAGCTGTGAGCTGCAGAGCTGTCCTGCTTTTGAAATGGGAGCAATTAGCAGTGGAGCTGCGGCTGGAGCAACATGTCTCCCGACATGCAGCACATCAAAGACTTCTACTGGGGAATCACCCAGATCTGAGCCCATCAGAGCCTCAGCTCGCTGCAGGGGACTGGGCATGGGGGTGGCTGACAGAGCTGTACAGCACCACCCGAGGCAAACACAACTACTGCTCAGGCAGATCCTTCCAAAAGTAATGTAGCATACTCCATATGTTTCGTATTGAATTTACTAGTTTTTCCATTGGGGTGGTGTTTTGGAAATTACTGCATTATAGTTAATTCACACTACTTCTACACACTACTTATTTTCATTGAAAATGTTATTCATTACTATACCAGTCAATGGCTACCATTTAGAATAGCTTGTTACATTGATTGCCCTTACATTGCAATTACACAGGTTGTATAGGAACTAAGGAGCTATGTGTGTAATTACTAAGTAAAAAAAACAGCAAGACAATATTAGAGTTGCTGCATCCATGCATATTGTGGTACACAAGCTTTGTTAACTTTTTAAACTGATTTTGGTCTGTGAAAAAAATGGCACTTCCAGTGTGTTAGGGCTTTGCTCTGCAATATACAAAGAAGCAAGTTGCCCTTTAAAGGTTAAAGTGCAACTGAATGTCTTCAGAAGTGGGGATTCGGTCTCTGTGAGGCGAGGGAGTGAAACAGAAAGTGAGCGATGAGAATACAGTAAAAGATGCTGTTAAAGAGAAATCTCTCAGCTTACAGTAACTTGAAAAAACAGCTCCCTGTAACTGTAAACTCTCGCAGAATACCTTGTCACTATTCTGTATAGTGTACTACACATAAAACAACACAAAGACCACAGCCATAAAACAGAAAGCAAGAAGGACACCTTAACACAGACTAAAAATATTACAAATAAAACACAGTACTGGAATCATTGCACTACGAACCACCCAGTTCGTATTGCAATTCTAAATGTAGTAATAGTAATGGGACTGATAAAAAAACAAAAACAAAAAAAAAACAAAGATAATGTAATCTGAAACTCTATAAAACTGAGGTCCTGTCTGCTCCAGCATCCTGGCTAAATCCCAAACACAGGCCAAACCCTAACCCTAACCCCCACCCCCCTCCTCCTGCCCTGACTAATTCTCTAATCCATGTCTTGAGTCCCTCTGGTCAACACTGTAAATGAGAACCAGTTCTCAGTTGGTACCTGCCAGGTTAAATAAAGATTTCATTGATTAATACCTCAAGGCACTTCCTTCTCCACATTGTGAATCTGTTAGCAAACGTTGAGAAATGTGTCAGCGGTGCAGCCCCCTCAGAGGTGGAGGGGTACGGGGGGACTGGAAAGTCAGAGCCCCCGTGGTCACAGGAATTGAAATTAATTCCTCTTTAGTTAAACGACCATTTTAATTTACCCAGAACACACGGATTCAGAGGCAGTCTCCACCCACACAGGCTGATCCCAGGCTGAGCAGAGTGTGGCATTGCCACGCTCCTGTAGAACATTTCCCCATTCCCCTAAAGCTGTATAACAACATGTAGGCTGATTTAAGAAATACACATTGATCTGGAATATTAGGGGGTCTTACACAGCTTTCACATTTATAACATAAATGCTGACCTAAAATGTCAAAAAATGATCCTACCAATGAAGAGAACTAAAACTATTATCTGTCTCTGTAGTATACAATATATATTTATATGTTAGGTTTTGTCACTGAAAAGAAATTGTAAGACACGTGACATTTACACACCTTTAAATAAAACACATTTCAATAGCTGTTACATCTGCCTTCACATTAATGACAGAAAATCCCAATTTATAATGTATTACTTCATCTAAGAAGGAAGGAAAGGGAGGGCATCAAAACAATGGCTGCTAGGTTTTGTCGCCATGCCAACCTAAGAGCTCTCTTTGGAGGCTCAGTAGTTCTGATACCCACAGGCCATTGCAAACAGTCGCTTAAAATATGACTTCCTGCGCCTGTTCCACCCTGTTGGTGGTATGACAGTTCTGGTTTGCACTGAAAGGGGGTTATAAAGTTATAATAAAAACATTTTATATGAAGATATTTTTAAAGGACGGCACACATGTTGTATCTAGGGATTTCAGGCTGCAGTGTACTGTAAGGGAGCCTGCAGCCATCTGTCCCACCTCTCAAAGTTATTACTAAGCTGCTGCAGCTGGAGAGTCATCTAGTGTTCTCAAGTGATCTGGAAGGTGGGAGGCGTCTGTAGGAAGGGGAAAAGCCGAGAAGAAAACTAGGAGGGAGTGCTCGAGTGAGCGAGGGTCATTAATATTAAATACAAAAATAAAACAAACAAGAAAACCTGAAACACAATTTGTAAATCCCCAGAAAATTGACTCAATAAATAAATAAATACATAAATAAATAAATGAAAGTCAGCTTTCGGGAGAGAATAGCACCTAGCAGCAGTTACAACACACAAATAACATCCCTTTAAATGATTTTTATGTGCGTCCGAATTTTTGGTCACATGGGAAGCCATTTGGCGTCTAAGCTTTCTACCTTACCTCACCACCCTGCACCACACGTAAGCCTCCTCTGGAGATCCAGCTGTGGTTATTTCAAAATGTACTCTGCATTCAGTGCTTGTAAATAGGATCACACACACATACACACACATAGATAGTCTTCTTCGTTCCTTCTGAGCCTTGTTATTATATAACGTCTAAATGATTTCCTCAAAACTAATCGTAACCTTTAAAGGCGGGACAATTAACTCTTGCTTTTCTGTACGGTAAAGTACGACAGCTCGTGGAGGCCAATGGAAAGAAAAAACAAATCATGAGATAATTTACCTCAGGATCTCGATATTCCAATTCCATTATGTCGTGTTCATAATATAATTTATCCCAGGATCTCGGTGGGGATAAAAAAAAAAAAATACTTCTACATTAAAAAGTAAACTAAGAACAACCTAAATGAGCAAGGACCTTGTTTGAAGTCTTTACAAGTTGGTCACAAGTACAGATAACAAGACAAAACCCTTTGACTTACTACCTACGTGTCTAGGGGGGCGGGAAAATGACAAAATAGGTAGCAAGAGTGTCAGAAATAAAATTCCCTGTTGAGACTCTGCTGCATTTTTAGTTCCTGTGCTGTCACAGCCTGGTTCACAGAGATGAATTGCCACTGCAGGCTGGCAACTAAAATAGACCCCTGAAAGCAGATGTGGGCAGACCCTGCAGAAACAGGAATGATAAGGGAAGGGTCACTGTCTGCACATGGCCAGGCAGTAGCTGCAGCCAGGCCAGCTGAAGTCAGAAAAAAAGAATGCTTACTCCCCCCGCACCGTCCCCCGTCCTTAACATAATACTTTAGTGTAGAAAGAAAAAAGTAGGTTGAAGGCATCATCAAGCTTCTTGACTGTCACTCGGGAAGCATCGCAGTTTGCTTGCTGTGATCTGAAGCAGGCTTGTTGCCGCGCTGCGGAAAGACAAGGGGAGGCCAGCTAAGAATTTAACAGAGCAGAATGTTCCTGCTTTAGAGTACAGCTCACATACAGAGACCTGTGCTAGCCTTCCATGCATAATGCAGCTGCTTGTTCCTGTTTGTCTGCAGATATTTATTCTCCCCTTGTGACTATAATGTCGTATCGATATGCAGCGGTCGCACTGGAGCTAAAGTGCAGTCGTAAATTTGCATAAACAAATGCACCTACATTTTTTATGTCTGATCGGTGAGGCTTCATTTGTTCAATGATAACATTTCTAGTTAAGGTAGTTTACAGTGTAGCTGTAAACTAAAAACAACATCTTTCCCGACAGCAAAAAATTTCCGAGACAGTTCTGCTAAATTTAGAAAGATGAAAGCTGTGACAACATAATATAAATTATTTAGGATGTTTCAGAAAAAAAAAGCTTGCTTGACCTTTTTTGACCCGTTTTTCATTTTAAAATAAATAACGGTACTTATTTTGCAGATTTCCTGAGAAGGAATAAAACAGCTGTAAGAATCAGAATGTATTTAGCCTTCTGTCTGACTAATGTGAACAGTATAGCTACACAGAACTGGGCTGGTATAGGCTAGGCATTTATAAGTGAATTTAAAATCAAACTCATTCCTGCTCTGATTAGAAAGAAAGAAAGAAAAAAGAAAGAAAGAAAGAAAGAAAGAAAGAAAGAAAGAAATCTTTCTGGTCAGCACTTCTATGGCTCTGCACATCTACATTTTTTTGTCTCATTGCTTCCTTCTCTTGCTCCATTATTTATGGGTTTCTTTTCATTATTTTGTTGCATTATGAACTCCTGGATGATCAAAAATTCCCTTTGTTCTGACTCCCATAGAGAAAGACTGGAAAAGCCAAAAGGTGCTGAGTTGTAGCAATACAAATGTTACATTAAAACGCAATTCCTCGGTTCACTTCTGCATAGCGTTCCATAGTTGATCATCCTTCTGAGCACGTACCAGTCAATGGGGACAGTCCAGGTTCTTTACATTACCCTCGTTTTAACGGGGCAAGAAGCTTCTTCAGTTTTGAGGGTTCAATCGCTAAGACAGCAGAATTGTTATCATAGCGAAATGAAATGTACTTCAGTAGCAAGTGTTACTATGTATAGTTTGTAAGTGCTCTGCATCTGTCCTGTCCAAACCATGTGCATGTTCATTTCAATTTTTCATATTTTCAAAATGAACGGCATACTTTGAAAACATAGCTTTCCAATCGCTGTGTTGCTTAATCTTTTAATGTGCTTTCTGGTTGCCTCTGGTGACTGGAGCTGCCTCTCTTACTTACCAATAGCCATCAGTACAAGTATGTGTTTGTCTCAGTGGCTTAAAGGAGTGCTCAGCAAGGTTTTCAAATCCCTGGTCTTACACCTCATCAGCATGAGCAACATTACCCATGGTTCCCTTCTTCTTCTGTTGAATGCCTTTTGGTTCTTTGCTTGCTTTTCTAAATGTAATTGGGATATAAGTTTAATGTGTCTAAACCCCTTTAAGCAGTATTTTTTACAATAATCTGTTAATTTCGGTTACATTCACAGAATAGTCAGGAGCTTTTAATGTTAGTGTTATTCTCTATGTTTTTTTGAGAACACAGAGGTCTGGCTTTCCTTTATCAGTGTGGTAAATTGCTAAGGTTTTGACCATTTCCCTTAGCATGTTTTTGGCATGCTTTTCTGTTTTTTCTGGTATCCTATTTTTCAGAAAAATAACTTTGTTTAACATCTTTGTTTTTCATGCTGTCAGTAGGTTTTGAGGTTTTCTGTTGTGATTTTAAGATGTGGTTGTCATCTCCTGTTGAACTAATTAGTTGAAGCAGTTCATGTAACCAGCTACATATGTGATCAATTGCGGACATGAGAAATGTCAATATATTCTTAATCATATTGATTGCCATTGTCATCTTATCAAGACACCTTTCCTTGGCTTATTTATTTGAAGCGCTGATACTGTGTATTAGATTCATTGTTATATACAAATAGCTTTCATTCCTTATGTGTGGTTTATCTACAGCATCACAGCTACAGCTTGGTTTATAAATGAATGAATGTAATACAGTGATGGGAGTAACAGAAAAATGCCATTGTTTTTAGTGGGAAACATACTTCACAAAGTATTTTGTCTACTTTTTACACAAATATTTCATTTAACACATTAAGTAGTGTGGTGTTCACCTTTTCTTTTGCTGTGCCAGTGTGATGATTGTCACAGACGAGGGATGACTCAGATCAGTTAAAGATCAACTCACACTGTTCACACAGGCACACAGGAAATTAAGTTGTTTTTTTTTTTTTGAGAAATGATTCTGCCGAGAAATGAAGTATTTTATTTTACCATTAACCCGAGATACATTGGTTTTATTCAGAAACACCTACACAACTGTTTGAGCAACGATGCATACATACAAACAGTGTTTAAAAAAATACCCACAATGTTCTAGAATGTAGTATGGAGAAAAAATGCAGTTTGTTAGATTGACTTGTAGGATGGGCGCACAACCTTTGAAGATAATGCCTTCTGATTACAATTTGTTTGTTTGGAACATTGAGCGTGGCTGCAGGCATTCCATGTCTTTAAAGGGAGTTTGGAATGTATTATGCACTGCTGTACTGAAGTGCTGGCATGTCCTGTTTATTCTGACAGGTGGATGAATCGCCTGGGACTCGCGGCTATCGGCTACACACCTGACGACAAGGTACCTCGACCTGATGAAGGTAGGTGTGAGCCTGTCTAGTTATCTTTTTTATTATTAATAGCAAGGGGAATGTACAAAATACAAGGCACAATGCAGTGCTAGTTAGAGGCTTAAAATACACAATTATATTGGATCCTATTCACAAAACTTTAAGGAAATATTTAGCATGATTACTACTTAGGCCGTATCAGTGCCTCTTACTCTTAGTAGAGAATGCTGATTGAAGTCTTCTTTTGGGGTTCCAGACTACTGGAGTGAAAGTGACCAGGACGACATTGATGGTTCCCTCACCCTGAAACAGGAAGGTCCTTCCTCCACGTGTGATACCTACCATCGGACCTCCTCCGTGAGTTCCACACCCTTAAACACCCAGCCTGGACACTATGCAATTACACGAAGATACCAAAAACTTGAGCTCATTAAAAACAGGTTATTAAATAGTTACATGGTGATACATGGGGACATCCAGGTTGCCCTGGTAACTAAATACTGTCTCAGGCCTACTGTGTTGTCTGTGTAGTCTGTTCAAGATACACTGATCCGGGAGGTGAAGGTGCACAGCTTTGGAAAGGCAACAGTTAACTTAAAAGTGAATTGATTTGCAATTACTTTTAGTGAGCAAAAAACATGTTAATTAAAAGAAACCGAGCTGCTTTAAAGCAGTTCCTGGGGATACGGAAAAACTGAACAAAATAAATAACAGCAGCAGCTTTGTCTCCTGTTTCCCAGGTGAACTCCTCCAGCCCGTTCCCAGAGCCCAAACATGGGCGGCACTTCTCAAGCGAGTCGACCTACTCTCAGTCGTCGGCAGAGGAGTCCCGTCAGGACCCCACGGGCAGCACGCACTCCTCGGGCTGTCGGTCCTCGTACCGCGAGCGGCGCTCCTGGCAGGACCTGATCGAGACCCCGCTCACCAGCTCCGGGCTTCACTTCCTGCAGACGGTGCCCTCTGACCCCGAGTACGCTGGCGGCCGGCCGGGTATGTCCCCCGAGCGGCGGAGACAGGCCACCCTGCCCGTGCAGCGGCGCCACCACACAGACCGCGACGGGCCCTTCCCACTGGTGGGGTGCGAAAGAGGCTTCAATCCCCACTGGCAGGCGCACAAGCAACGCAGCCAGAGCCTGCCACGCAACCGTGACGCACGGTGCAAGGGCAGCGTGCGCCCAGCGGGGCTCTCCGAGGAGAAATCAGAGGACGAAGAGATTGAGTTCCGCAAGCAGAATGGATCCAGTAAAGAAGGTGTGTACACAATGTGAATGTTTTATTCTCATTTAAGCTCCAAGCATGACTTGTAACTAATCTTGTCATTAGTATATTTGTTGAGGTGCAATTAAACTATTAGAGCAGACAGAAGAGTTTTCAGAATACCAGTGCTAACCCTAACCTGAGCCTCTTCTCTGTGTGTGTGTGTTTCAGAGGGCCAGTGGGAGGAGCGGGAGAGAGACAGGGAGCAGGAGAGCCGCGACGGGCTGCAGGAGCTCTATAAGACCCTGGAGCAGGCCAGCCTGTCCGCCTTCGGGGAGCAGCGGCCATCCACCAAGCAGGAGTTCCGGCGCTCGTTCAATAAGAGGTGCAACGACCCCGTCATCAATGAGAAGCTGCACCGGATCAGGGCTCTGCGCAGCACGCTCAAGGTAGGGCCAGCTAAACCACACTTTCATTAACACACACTTGTGGGCTTTGCATCGGCCATATCTTTAAACAGTCGATAGACACCATTGATACACACACAGCACAGCCAAAATAAACCTCTTTAGGGTCTGGTGATGTAGAGATTAGACCCTTAGAAAATACTGGGCCAGTGCAGTTAACCACCTGAGCAAAACTTACGTCCATCAGCCTTATGTGGTGAAACAAAGTGTGCCAGCAGAGTTGCACAGCAATTGTTACATGATTTGGCAGCATCCTCATCAATATATATATATATGCTGTAGTTTTAGGAAATTACAAATGGATTTCTGTAAGCTGCAGATTTGTTTCTGTTGTTTTTCTATTCTTTCAAAATGTATCGTATCTAAAGAAAGACAACGGGGTCTATTCAGTTGATCTCAATGTCGGTATCTAATTACTGCCACCGTATACATCATTCAAATAGAAAGCTTCATATTTTCAAACACTGTGGGGTGTTTGATTTTCATAACCTTGGAACCATTATACATTATTTATATGGCATTTAGACTCAACTCTGTTTTGATCAACTGAGAATAAAATGTATTCAGGGGCTCCCCAGTGGTGTATCCGGTAAAGGCACTCTGCGTGGAGTGCAGGATGTGCCCTATAGCCTGGAGGTCGCCGGTTCAAGTCCAGGCTATTCTACTGCCAACCGTGGACGAGAGTTCCCAAGGGGGCGGCGCACAATTGGCCGAGCGTCGCCCAGGTGGGGAGGGCTTAGGTTGGCCAGGGTGTCCTCGGCTCACTGCGCACCAGCAACGCCTGTAGACTGGCTGGGCGCCTGCGGGCTTGCCTGTAAGATGCCCAGAGCTGTGTTGTCCTCCGACACTGTAGCTCTGGGCTGGCTACGTGGCAGGCCTGCAGAGTGAAAAGAAGCAGTCAGCTGACGGGACACGTTTCAAAGGACAGTGTGTGTTCGTCTTTGCCGCTCCCAAGTCAGCACAGGGGTGAGCTGAGCCTAAAATAATACAATTGGCTATTTCAAAATTGGGAGAATTTTTTTTTTAAAAAAGAAAACGTATTCAGTACCTTATTCAGTACACAGTATAACAAAGAAGGCACAAATTAAATGTGTCTACTTGGACTTAGAATTCTGATCAATTGATTACAGGTCACTGATAAAGACTTTTCATTGAAACATATGTCTAAGTGTATTACTGGTTTTCTTTTAGTACCAGTAACTGTATCTACCTTGAGGTAACTACATACTCTTAGTGAGCTGTGCTGCAGCAGTTTTCATCAACATGACATCTCGCTGACTTTAGATCTGCCTGGGAATCCCCCCCCCCCCCCAGTATGTAGTTTCTGCAGCGCTGTGTGGGAGCGACCACCAAACACTTATTTAACTTTGTGTTTTTAAGGCGAAGGAGGGCGACCTGGGCATGATTAACCACCTTCTTGACGACCCCAACCTGACCTCGAAGAAGTTCAAGGAGTGGAAGCAGAGGCACCACGAGCTGTTCATGGACATTTGTGAGTTCGGCTCGGGGCCCAGCAAGCCTCAAAACGGAGCCTCCGAACTGTCGGCCCTGCCTCCCCTCATGACACACACCCACTCCTTCATCGAGACGCATGTCTGAGACACAAGGGGGCGCTGTGGAGCCTGCTGGCAGTTCCTGAAGAACACAATCAACCCCCTGCCCTCCTTCAGCCTCACCCTTAAAGAGACACTCCCAAACCCCATACCCACCCGACCCCAACAACCAACCAACCAACCACTGTAATATTTTGTAAATAATGTATTCAAAACTAAAAGTTATCCTGTAAATACATTGGATGAAAGAGAATAGTGCCACAGGATGCCTAATACATGCATGAAGAGAAAGTATTATCCTTATGTTTTCTTCTTAACAAAAAAAAAAAAGCAAACAGAAAAAATATTTTAGTTGTGCTGTTGTGGAGCACTGTGTGCATTTTTATTTAATTTTATTCATTTTTTAATTTAATTTAATTTTTTGCAATAAACAAGAGGCAATGTAGCAGCATTATTGATGGGGATTCTCTCCTACCAGTACTAAAGCTTATAGTGCAACTGCTCTCATAAACTGCTCACAGATTTTTATATATATATTTATATAATTATTATTATTACTATTATTATTATTATAATTAATTGTTTTTAAGCGATAGATTAAAGGTAACCCAATAGTAGGATCTAGGGGCGTCTAACGAATCACTAATGGAGGGGACCCCGAAGAAACCTTATGTTTAACTCTTTACCGGCTGGACAGTTTTCTGAAAAAACTACATGCATGACATTCTAACATGCACTGGGAAAGTGTAACGATTCACATAAAGCAGCTACTCAATAAATCTTTTAAAACTGTGAATAAAATCCTTGTGAATGCAATCTTCAGATTCTGGCTATTCAGAATCCAAAAAAAGGGGAAAGAAACGCTTGCTTGAATCATCTCTGTTGCTTCAGTCACAAGCCAGTATTGCTTAGGAAGACATTCCTAGCTCTGGGCTGAACTCAGGTTTTTGTTCTGTTCTGTTCAAGCACCTTTATGTCAACTACTGGCTTACATTCAAACAGCATTAGCATACTGTTGAGTGCATTACAGTCCCTATGCATTTGACAACAAGCTCATGCTTCATGAATGCGCCCCAGTACAGCTTCACTTCTCACTAAGCTCCTTCAGACCTCGGAAGGCAGCTCCACTCTCCAGCTGAAATGAACTGAAGTAACTCCTTCTTGTTTTGTTTTTAAGGGAGAACTGAAACACAAGCAGCTCCCCGTCACAGCTAATATACCCTATCCTCACATTGCCCTCCGTAGAGGGGGTGCTGAGCTGCCAGCCTACTCCTCCAAATTCAGACTGTACTTGAGCGCAGTGACCCAGGTATCAAACTCATTGAACTCAACGAGAACCATTGGTAGCAAATCATATTAACTCCTCATCAGTTCTTTTAAGACAGTTTAAATACCGTTATCCCAATTTTAGATTAATAATGAGACTCTCCAAGTCATTGCTATAATTAGAATATATTCCCATAGCGTATACAGCCTTCATTAAAGGGAAGGCCAGAGAAAGTGTGCCATACAAACCTCTGGACAACAGAAATTAGCCGGTGTTCATACTGATGGTTCAAGTGAAACGTACTTTGGAGAAGTGTTTCAAATTGTTTAGCTTGTAAAGAAAACGTTTTTTTTAAAGACAAAGCTAATAAATGATTGTAGTAAATTATCTTGAATTCATTGCTAAATTCTTATTGAAAGAACAGTTCTTCACAGGAAAAGTGTGTTTGAAGTAATTAACAACAGCCACATTCAATCATGACTTTGTTAAGTGCCACAACTAACTTGTAAAGAATATTGAGGCCCCAGAAAGAGGTAAAACACAGGCTTGTGTGTTGGCTGCTGAAAGAGTTGCTTACCTCGGTTTCTGTCCAGCCCAGTCGTACATCTGGTAGCGACATTGTTAGTGGGTTTGAAGCTTCTTTCTGCATTGCTGTTGGGTTCTACGTGCAGTATGTGATGAGTGCAAAGAGCTCATACAGTGTAGCAGCGCACTGGCCCCGTACAGCAGCTTCATTTTCTTTACACCCCGCTCTAAGACACTCACCACACACAGTATCATCCCATATCTCCCAGCTGCTCAAACGATGAGCGCCACAGCTGTGTCCTTTCAGCTTGCATTGAGCAGGCAGTTAGGTACAGGCACAAGGCCATGCGCACCTCCTCCAAAAGAAGCCATTTAACCCAAAGACAAAGTAGTATTTCTACAGTGCACAGCATGTATACCAGCTAATAGGTGATTGTGCCATACTGTCATTCTAACCACACAATCAGATTTCAAACATTAAAAGTGAACTGAGACAATGTGTACAAAAATGTACCATATAACAAAGATTGGGCTTATTTCATTTTGGTCTTGAAAGCAAAATGCAATGCTACTACTCTACAATGAGATTTTAATATCGGTTATGTTTTAACACTAAAAGAAACCTTCTTCTTCCATAAATCTTACCAGTGGTTGTGGTTTTGAAAGAAACACATTGTAGTGAGTGGGATGGAAGTGGAATGAAATTCAGTTGTCCGCTACAATCACTTTAATATCTTAAATGAGAAAGACTTCTAGTCAAAAGGCTTGTCAAGCTTTCTTTTAGTAGTACTACATATTCTACCATCGAGTGGTTTCATGTAGCATCAAGGAATCATGTTGCTGAGTTCAGTTCAGTTCAGTTCAAGCGTGCTGGGGTGTGCATCACCTGATTATGCAATGGAAGAGAAAGAGCAAGAACCTTCTAACAATGTAAACTAAACCAGAATGGGCTTCTAACACTGTCCTTTGAGCCCCACAGGCTGACCAAATATTGAATGTGCATCAGTAATAATCCTGGTAGGCTGGCCATTATATTCTCGTTGTAGTCTCTAGCATCTATAAGTATAATGAGGTTTTATGTGTAAGGTACTAATACACTGAATGCTGAATTTATTGAAAATGATGTAAAGATTTTATTAGTGAGTCACAGAAATGACCATACACACAAATTTAAACCACACTTAAATCTGAATTTAACCATCCTTTATAATAAAAAAAAGGTGACAGTGAACTTCAAGATGTTGATAGTAATGCCAAGTCCAACCTATTCTGTTTTATTTTTTATTTTTTCATTACAGTGCAATATTATTTATTTATTTTTTTTCACGGTTATGTTTCAGCCTAGTTGTGCAGAAATGAAAATTACTCCTGTGGTTTGTGATGGAAATCTTCCAGTGGGAAGAACCAGAGGCAAATGATGTATTACCCTATGTGTTACCAAGTGCCAGTAATGCAAAAGATGTTATACCACATGTCATGACTAATGTATTTCACCGCACATTTTGTGACGTCAGTAATAGAATATGCTGGATCTACAAGGTTGCTGTGCAGGCAGGTAGTTAAAATTGACGACAATGGTGCTACTGCAAGCTATCTGAATTTGAAAAGCATTTCAATCCAGCATCATGCGGCAGCTTTGAATATCTTTTCAAAGAAAACTGATGTAGAAATGACCCCTTTGAAGAGCTGATGAACCTTAATCCACCAGAACAACTATGTAGTGACCAAAAACTGGAAATTGAATAAAAAATGACATGTGGTAAAAAGATTAATGCATGGGCTATTGGAAGATTTTATCCCTCTTGGGGCAGATAGCGGTTATGCAATTATGGGAGCTCATTGGCCCTGTTCAAAGAAGCTTGAGGAGTTTATACATATGTGTCAAAATATTATAAAACACCAAATATTTCTTACTGGAACTGCAGTATAGACTTTCCCTGGGACACCCAAACTGTGGGTCCTATATTTGTTTGACAGGGCTGTGAAGGCAGATCTGACCCTCAAGATGCTGTATGCTTCCATGCTGTGACTGCCTGCTGGGCCCAGCCTTTAACTGGGAGGAAAAGTGGGTCATTTCCCCGGGGAGGCATTTAGCTGTAAGGGAAAATAACATACAGGACTGTCTAGTTTATTACACCACTGCCAGCCACTTGGTTGTTAATCATTTGTCTTTATGGATGGGTGTTGCAGAATGTATTGGTAAACACTTGAACATTTTCATAAATTAATATGGAAATCTGCTAACAAATCAGTTTGGAAACAGACATAAATCTGAGTCAAGAGCAGCTGTGGGTTATTTAACAGCATTCCTTGGAGTTAGAAGTGGAGTGCATTCTCTATAAAACCAATCCCACTGTTAATTAGTGACTCTTTCTGGGAGAAGTAGGACTGGAGCATTTGCAGCAACCCCCAGTACGCTGACACAGAAAGTTTATTTGAGGCTGGAACTGGCACTGCCAAGATATATTTCTGAGACTTTTAGTTTCATCACGGAATTACTCTTCATCTATAACAGAAATCATTTGCCAGTTGAATTGCTGTATGTTGTGTCTTATTTCACCATGCTATTTCTTCTCTTTACAAGAATTATAGATTTTCATTTTAGGCACAGACTGTCACATTGTCTCTTTCTTTTCATGTGTCTCAAACTTAAGAAAACTGTACGAATGGGATTCCACTGTGTGTTATTTTCGGGGTGTATACCCCATGGTACATTGCACAGATGTGTAAGATGTAAGTTGCACTGCGACATTAAAAAAAGGAACATATTGCTCTTTTTTCAAAGATATTATTAACTGTTATTCTGTACATTGACTGATTTAAAAAAAAAAGAAAATTACATTTATTCTTCCTAAAAATTCAAAGTAGCCTTTTTTTGGTTTCAGAAATATATATATAAAAAAAGATTGTAAAACTTCAGTTGTAAAACTTTGACTTTAATAAACTGAATTCTCTGCACTAAAAATTGATCACATACTTATTGTCTAAAACATTTGCTGCATCTTTTAGTTTGATCCCTTGTTCTTTTCTTTCTTCTTCATGCTTTTGTTTTCTGCACACAACTCATCTGGTAAAACTACAGCAACTTTAGATGGTCTACTCTCATACCTGCTGTCTTGTCCATTGTGACTGAAACTGACATGTAACTGGGAGATGGTATAGCGAATATATAAATGTAGAAGGCATGCAATCTCCTGTAACATTGTAGGTAATACCAGTGGATCTGGTTGCAAAATATATCAAAGTAGATCAATTGAGTAGAAGCATGGTAGCTGCAGTGTACACATCATGCATGTCATCACAGTTTGAAAAAAAAGGAGTGATCTGAGTCTTTGCTTTAGAATGAAACTGATTAACTGCAGGCTCTCCAGGTGGAAGCGTGTGTGTCTGCTGAATAATGACACTGCCCTTTTTTAGCAGAAAGTAGGCTACCCTGGATTCAAATCCATGCTTCACTTTCTAAAGTGTAAAATAAAATAAACCCTGGAGGTGATAGCGCAGCCTGGATCGTCCCTGCTTAGAAGCGTAGGACACCTGATCAGTAGGGGTTGCTATGAGGTGAACTTTCCCCAGCCCATTTTTCTTCCCAACCAGTGGGAATGGAAAAGCCAATGCAGTGATGTTGAATTAGATTCAAGTGAATGTTTTCAGTTTTTGGTGTTAGTATGATTCCGTATTGGGGTAGTGAGTGCAGTTTTGTGTTTTCAGCAGGTTTTCTACTAGGTGTAAATATTAGTAATGCTTTAATTATGATCACTTTAAAGATAGATATGGATAGATTGCTGGAAGAATTGTCATTTCCTGTTACTTTATTGCCACCTAGTGGGCGACAATAAAAATACAACCAAGAAAGGATTTGCAGGCCATTTCAAATTCTATTTGGCCGTTGCGTGCTTCTCAGCTAACTGAAATACAAAATTAAAATTGAATGGTTTAATTTTTCTTTTAACATAAGAGCGAATGGGAATAAGCTAGTACATCAAAGTCAGTTTCTACATCTCGGTGCCTGATGAAAGGACTTCATAAAATGCAGCAGAAACGAA
Source organism: Acipenser ruthenus (assembly GCF_902713425.1). Classification (NCBI taxonomy): domain Eukaryota; kingdom Metazoa; phylum Chordata; class Actinopteri; order Acipenseriformes; family Acipenseridae; genus Acipenser; species Acipenser ruthenus. Next base: position 28,634,161 of record NC_081204.1, read on the forward strand.
AGCTTATTTATTTATTAATTTGTTTAGCCCCCGAAGAATTTTGTCCTTCGTGTCGGCCGGTAGTGAGTCTGACGTTGGAGTGGGAGGGACTGACCATGTCTGCCAAGGTGAGTGACGAATGATCCGTTTTTTTTTACTGTGACTGAATTTAGTTAACTCAACTAAATTAACTTATTTCGTTAAATTAAATATTACCATAATGGAAGCTGAAATAAATGTGTCCAATATATTGCATTAAAAAAACCAAGGCAGACAGCGAGTTCATGCACGCATGACTGTTTATCTCATGAGTTTATCTGCATTTCATCTTAGAAAAACGAAATAACATAAGTGGTACATTTATATGTCTAACGTCTGTAAGCGTTTATTTATATTCTGAGCAGGACGTCACGTTATCATAGATATTGTCGATTTGACAAACGTCTACAGCACCCCTGATACCGAAACATTTTTTAAAACTGCGTTATTATTATGAACTCGATTTTATTTAGGGCACTCACACGGACAATCTCAATGTGTTATTCATTTACAAATCAGGAGATGTAATACAGAAAATTAAGCAGCAGGGTTATTGCATTCAGGTTTAATACGTATGATGAACCCATGCACATGCCCTCAAAGAAAGTGACATTAAGCAGCTATGTGGATGAAAGGGTTAACGTGTAGTTTTAGAAAGCTGCTTTGGGACTATGTCTGCAAAACGAACATTGGAATGGAAAAAAAAAAACATACAAATGAGCCTGTGCACAAATATCGCATTTTTCATACTTGTATATTTCTTTTGGTCTGTTGTAGGCTGTGAAGCTGGCAGCAATCCCAGCAGTGCTGGGGTTAGCATCCTTTCGGGTGTATGCGGTGAAGGAGGGAAAACACAATGGGAGCATCACACCTGAACAGGTAAAGATGGAGTACAGCTATTCATTGAAACGTTGACAGAGGGAAGTGGGCACAAGTCTGCTATGAACCATATTATTGCATTGTATAGACCTATGAAATGAGTAGAAGCTGGGGATCCCAGCCCCTACTTAGAAGAAATGATTGCATCTCATCCGTGTTTTAAATTAAAACATATGAAGAAGGTTTTAATAAACTGTACTTGTACAAACAAGGCTTCTGCACACTCTGTGCATAACATCGCAATCGCAAATCTAAAGTCATCCGTAAAAGAATATAGGAATATAAAAACGAGTTTCTCACGCCACATTTTCCTTCCCATCTCCAGCTCTCCATTTACTCCCCTCCGACTGTGAAGCTGAAGTATGTGGAGGAGCAGCCAGGTCGCCTGCAGGGTGGTTTTTCAGTGGTGAGGGAGACGATCCACCCCTTTGTCCAGAGGGTGAAGGTATGAAATATGCATTCCTTCAGAAGAGACCATTCAAGCATTACCGGGACCTAACTTCTGGGACATGTTCTCGTGCACCTGTTTTTGTAAGCCTTCAATTTTGTCAAAAGTTCTGCTCCTCTATTGTGACAAATTTGAGTTCCTGGAAAGGGGCACATCTCAAAAATAGTGCCAAGCTACCACTGTTTAATTAATTTTATTTAATTCGGACAGCCAGCTGGAGAACAGAGCTGGTGCGATTTGTTGAAGTCGAATAATTATACGTCTCTGCATTGTAACAGGAGGCACCATTCTCAGACATACTGCTTTTCACTAATAACTGCAGGAAATCAATGTAAACAATGACAGTTTTACCACACTTGTTTACTTTTTGCTAACCTAGCTTTCTGTATTTCCATATAACCCAGAGACCAGGCAAATTAGCACCTGTCAGTTTTGTTTATAAAGTATCTCTGTCACACTGAAGCTCTCCAAACCCATTTCTGGTTGATTAACCTCCCCTCCCTCCGCAGGCATGTTGATTCAGGTCTCTGCAATGAGAATGGTTGGTACAATATTCACAATGAAGATTAAGGAAGTACATAAGGCTGCCCATCATAATTTCACCTTTAAGCAAAACAAGTCAAGTGTAGACCTAGACAGTGAGGATAATTCTGTCTTTGTGTCCTTGGCCTCTGATAAAGTCTTCCAACAAAGGTTACAATGCTATTTTAAACAGTGGTTACTTGACAATCAGAACTTATACCACGTAGGACCCCTAGAAAACAGCACAGCATTAAAACATGTATGTTAAATTAAATAAACCTTTTAGTGTTGTGCTGTGTTACATTATATTTAACTTTTCTTCTTTTGCTTCACTAGGGTGCCTATGCATCTGTCAGAAATGGAGCCACGAATGCTGTCCATTTTGGACAAGGTAAAAAAAGTAATCATTTTCAGTGCTTGTTTTGTTCTTGATAAAGTCTGGTGCTGCCATGTAATGTTGTTGTTTGTATTTTTTTACTTTAGATACCTACATATACCTGAAGGACCCACCTCCTGGCTTTCTACCCAGAGTCAGTGTGATTTCAGTGTCTGGATTGGCTGGCCTGATCCTAGCAAGGAATGGTAATTGGATGAAATCCATAAACAAATGCATCCTGCTTGTCCCCAGGCTGTTAAGTGCTGGACACAAAGTTAGTAAATGATAAATCTGGCAAATACACTAATATACAGTGGCGTTCTCATTTGTAGAAAAGTGAGAAAAAAAACTTTGCTGGCACCTTTACACACAGTGAATTACAACGATGCTTATACGCCAGACAGGATGCAAAGGAATGCAAGAAATATCTCGGCATGTATTTTTCTTTTCTCTCTGTTTGACTACTCAGGGTCCCGGTTTAAGAAGGTGATGCTTCCATTGGGTCTTGCAGCTGTCGGAACATCTGTTTGTTACCCAGCACAGGCTGTGGCAGCTGTCAAGGTAACATGCATATTCTGAAGTGGCATGGGGTCTAGTTTGTATCTGAGACACATGGAATATGCTTTTGGTAGCTCATGCCCACAGTTGACCCCCTCCAGGAACAGGGCTGAAGTTCTTCACAGTGCCGCCTTCATTGGCTTCCAGAGGTCCATATTAGTCTTGTAGTATAGAAACTCCATTCATATCAATACGTTTGTGCCATAGTAGTTTCAGAACAATACATCTATGGAGAGAGATCAAGTCTCTCAGTCCATGAATGGTATGGAAAGATACTTTGAATTGTTTTGAAATTTGATAGGTCAGTGGGAAGAAGGTTTATGCTGTCGGTCACTGGGCCAATGGCGCAGTCAGTTCACTTTGGAAACCAAGTCCTGCTAAAGAAGCCCACGCCAAGCTACAGAGTCATGAGGTAATCTTTTATTTTGACTAATCTGTGTTTTACTGTTGAGTATTTTGTTACCTCAATATAAATTATGTAACCTGTTTAGAAGGTTATGCAATAGTATGACTTTTAAAAAGAAAAGACAAAAAGGATACGAGCTACTGCTGGGTAAAACTACAGTACTTTCTGTTATGCTTTACCAGAAGTTTGCAATCTTGTTGGTATCTCTCACATCTGATATGAAAAACCTCACTGAGATATGAAGTTGGAGAACTGTGACTAGGCCTTTTCGTTCTATGGAGTTCTGTCACTTACATTTACAATGCAAACTATCTCAAATAAGGATTTACAATTTAAATAATGTATTTAAATTGGACATGTATGTTTCAATGCTTGCTTTTCTTGATTTTGTAATTAAAGGATTTATTTAATGTAGTAGTAGTCATCGTAGTCATAGCAGTATTTTTTATAATTGTTATTATTAGTATTATTTTAATGAATATTATTTACTGAATGTTAAATTCCTGTGTGGTCTGATAAGCTTATTTAAAAAAAAAAAAAAAAACATCTATATAAAGAGAAGTTATTCATGTTTGACAGTGGGCACACACCAATACAGACTTCACAAGCACACTTACAGACACACGCTTACACTAATAGCTTGGTGTTAGATTTTATCCTGCAACTTTCAGGTATCCTTTAGTCAAGTGTGTTAACTGTGTCCCTGTATTTGTACTGCAGTCTGCTTCAGTCCCTGTGAAAGTGCCCAACCCTGATGTAGTTAAAGGCTTCGACACCCCAGAGGCCAATGCTGTTCCCATGCCAGAGGTAGTCCCACATGTTCCTGAGGCTGTGCCAGATCATACCATTGAGACTGAAGTACTTTCAGCAGAGGAGGCAGCTCCACAAGACAACTTACCTGCTTCTGAGCCTGTTGATGCTGCTTTGCTTGAACCTGCTCCTGTCCTCAACGCTGTGCCTGCTGAACTACCTCCTGCCTTTCCAGATCTTTCAGAGAAGCCCAAGTTCAGCCCTGACCCCCGCTTACTGGACCATGGGCAGTCGAACCCAGAAGATTCTGATATGTATAGCACCCGTAGCTGAAGCCAGCAGACAGTACAAGACAGGTTTAATGTCACCAAAAGCACTTACCCTGTCTGCACTTCTTGATTAGCCTACTGGAACTAAAGCTCCTGCTTTAAGACTTTAAGATCCCCCTGACTGCCTGTGTTGGTTTTATAACCCCCCGTTAGATTAGATTTATATCTTGAACATTTGAAAGATATCTTGTAATTTTTCTAGGACTAGAGCTCTTTATAAACCAAGGCATCACACAAAGAGCTGCGCTTCAAAGATTTAAATTGCTATAATCTGCAGAATCTGTCAAATAAAACAAAAAAGGAGGGGTTGGAGCAGGGGTTCAGCAACGGGATACTTTTCTCCCCAAAACTGGTTCCAGTGTGCCTGTGTATGATGTTTTAAAAAATCACCCTGTAGGTCTACAAAACATTTAATAAAACAAATCTAATGGTTTCATTGCTAATTAGCGTTATTTTATACCATAAAATGAGTAAGTAGTTCATATTCACATCTGTACACTTTAAAATGCAGATGACTTTGTTCAGTACTGATCTCCATATTGATTTAAAAAAAGGTATTTGCAGAAAAATGTAGATATTGAGTAGACTCGCAATTGGAGATTATTGGTATAACTCATGCATTGCACTCCAGTCACGCAGTCTTAGAACCAGAGCCATCTGATGTGTACAGAACATTTTAAACAAGTTTCTGAACTGTAATTAAAGTAATTAATATAAAATATGTTGTACCAGTAATGTTTGGATGGGGGTGTTGAATGGCACAGCAATCAATAGTTCTTCACTATAATCTTAAACTGAGATTATTTTCTGCCCTTCGTGCTCCAAATATTAAGTACAAAGTCTAGAGAAACTTTAGCTTTCGCTTCACAATCACAAGCAGTACACTAAAGATAATTAGTTGGTAAAAGGTTTCCCCTGTGCATTGGGGGATTTAGAGTCAACAGTGGCAAGTGTGTGAAAAGGTAAATGGGACCCTAATAAAACTTCCCACCCAAGGAGCTTGCTGGAAGCCCCTCACTCCTCGCCTGCCAGTTGGTAGAGGCAGTCCCTGTTCAATCAGAAGAGCTGGCAGCCCTGATACTCGGAGAGGTTAATGGCACCGCAGTGCTGCTAATACTCCATTGAGGGCCTGTTTCACTGTGCCACCAAGAAGTGAAAAATACGCTTACTCCAGGGGGCGGCATACTACAGACAGACGACATGTCCTCTGCTTCGCGTTTTTGTGTTACAATAAAATCAACTCTTACCTGACTATGGGTCTTTAAAATTTCAGATCCTATTCCTAAACTTGGAAGAAAATGGAGAGTATGTGTGCATCAGGGTCATGATTTTAACGAACAAATTAAATATTTAGTTATTTAGTGAAATAGGTACAACTAGCATTGGTACTGATTTGAGATTATCTCTAGTTAATAGCAAATGCTGACTTAATATCAATTTTAGTACAATGCTCAGTGTAACAGATGGTATACTGATTTCCATTTAAGAGGCTAGCACTGTTTAAGTGTTCTTAGTGTTGGCAAAAACACTGGTAATGCAATACAGCACCATATGGGCTGTCTTACTGATTTAGTTTTTATTATAGTTTGTAAAATTATTTGGTGAATCAGTGCCCTTGCATATAATAAATCAATTGTATCCAGATACCTCAGTAAACCTTATATAGAATTGAGCCTGATGAAATGAGCGGTATTCAGATTTTATGATTGTGTCTGGATGATGATGTATTACATTCCCACTGTAGGATTCCATCACATAGAAATCTTCCAGGTACAGTTGCTGTAGGTGTATAGTACATGGCAAAGCCCAGGACACTGACCTGGAAGAAGACCACAGTATAGCTCTGCTGTTCTCAAGGTGCATGTTAAAGTAAGGAACATCAAAGTTAAATTGAATTCATTTTCTATGAGGAAGGTAGATAGTCACAGAACAAGTTCAAAGTCAGGTAAAGGCAGATTTTGAGAAAATTGATAACAACTATAAGTTAAATATTAGTAAGTATTGGAGCAGCACAATGCAGAACCAGTCAGAATGATTGAATTGAGACATGTCAAAGCCCTCTGCTTAACATTCATTTGAAAAATACATTTTTTCTGGCATGGTGAGTTTTAATTGTGTGTAGCTTCACACTGGCACAGAATTGGCAAACTCAGCTGCATTTTGCTTTACACACAGACTAGACAGCACATAAAGCCACAAGGGATCTGTTAGACTTGGCAAACATTCTGTTGTATTCAGCCACAGTAATGCCTAATAAATATCTGAGCACCTGTGTTCTAAGCAGCAGTACAGCACATAACAATTAAACAACTGTCTATAACGTAGACATGCGTTTCATCATTTACCCTTCTCTGTCAGCTTCACCTCCTAGGGCATGTGTTCAGAAGTATTCAAAGATTTTGTATTTGGTGCTACATAGTAATTTATCTGTTTGTTTTTTTAACAGCTTGTCAAAATATAAGATTAAGTATATTTTTGTAAATATTGATGTGATAACTAGCATTTTGTAACATGGATCAGTATGGCTTCCCAGGAACCAGGAAACCAACACACATTTCAAGGGCAGCAGTTTATCACTTTAAAGACCTGGAATTTATTTTTAACTAAGTTAAATAATAACTTTTGTATCATTTTACTTTGTTTTAACTTGTAGTTATGGTTGTTGTTCATGACACAAATGCATTGTGTCAAATTAAAGGGCTGCATAAATTATGACAAGCTATGAAAAGTGTGTGAACTTTAATGAGCCTCGTGATGTCAGGACTGTCCTCGGGTATAGCTTTCCTTATCATGAACTGTACATTTCCAGCATGTCTACTTTCCATAAAGATAGTTTTAAGCTGTAGATGTTCAGACTTTTAATACAGTTGTACAGTATGCTGTGGATCAATAGTGTTGATAAACCAGTAATTAAGAGGCTGCCTCGAGAAATAGTGTATCAGGTAGTCATTAATCAATTGTGGAGTAAGCTGAACTTTTTTTCACAACACTCTTCTTTGATGGGGCAAATGGAAATACACAGTTGTCTCCTAGCAAGAGGAATTGTATTTAGAAATATTTTCAGCTCCAGTTAACTTCAAGGCTGTTTGTGCTCTTTAATAATGTGGTCCATCAAGCTGTATTGACAGTTTGTTTTTTCTTCTTGTTAAGGTTATCAACAATGTACCACTCCCAAAGTATACAGCAATTGATATTATTATTATTATTTATTTCTTAGCAGACGCCCTTATCCAGGGCGACTTACAATTGTTACAAGATATCACATTATTTCACATTATACAGACATCACATTATTTTACATACAATTACCCATTTATACAGTTGGGTTTTTTTTTTTACTGGAGCAATCTAGGTAAAGTACCTTGCTCAAGGATACAACAGCAGTGTCCCCCACTGGGGATTGAACCCATAACCTTCCGTTCAAGAGTCCAGAGTCCAGAGCCCTAACCACTACTCCACACTGCTGCCCCTCTCCTATATTGTCATACGTGTACTGTCAATTGATTCAAAGTCTACTGGTCATACAGTAAAACAGGTGTGTCAATGCATCATCACAATACTGACCACTTTAATGCATAAAAAGGTGTAGGTTTGTGGTATTTAATTACTTAAGTATCTTCAGTTGCTGTTTTACATTTCGCTTTTATATGTATCATGTTTATATTCATTTTTATTGGTTCTGGGTTCTGTTGCTCCTGTTTCTCTAAATCCCCCATTACCTGGCTTTAAACTTGCTTTGCACTTGTTCTTTCAATTCTGCCAGCCACACCTGTTTGAATTACATTCATATCTATAGAACAGCTGGGGCTGGCATTTGAATGTAATTTGTATTCTTAAATCCAAGTTTTTGGTTTGATCTATCCTTTGCTTCAACTCTCCCACATATAAATGCGCAAGACTATATTCACACAAAAGCACATCTGATTTTAGACTATGGGCTAGGATGCGGTAGGATGTTAAATTCGATGTCTTGTTAAAATTGTTCAAAGCACTGGTTTACAAAGCTGCTATGAGTCTATAAATATTACACTGGGATTCTAAACCTCATTATCACTCCCTTAATATACAAAAATTAATGCAATATAATAAATACAAATAATGTCATATTTCTGGTGTAATGGTGTTCGATATTATGTTTTTGTTTTCTGGTTCAGCTACGCAATCTAGTGGATGTTTCATGAAACTGTCACTCTTATTTATCTGCCAGGGGAGCTTGTTGTGGGAGGGGTCGGATTAAATAGTGCTGACGCTAATGTGTATATAATTGCATGGACCCCATAAAAACGTTAGCAAAATGTGATCTCACAGCAATAGACCTTAAACTGCTAATCTTTTTACTTTAACCTGCAATTTCATGTAGATTTTTATTAACCAGCGATTCAAAAGTTTTCCCCAATGGAAGACTTTGGTATTTTCCTTACAGCTCAGCTGAAGATAACATTTCCTCAGCCTCATGAAATTAGCTTTCAGAGGCTGTCTTATGAAATCTATTAGGAATACGTTGAGAGGGGTATTGGTTATTATATTATATTATTGAGTCCTGGGGTTATAGAGATAATTTAGGGGAGTCCTTTAAATGTAAATAAAACAGTGAAGGTCTGAATACAACTCTGGCTTAGATAAGAAAACATGACATCCTTGTGTACAAAGGTTATCATACGCAAACATCCCATAGTCCGTTTCCCATAGTCCGTTTTTAACAGTAACATTGCATTTTTACCTTGATTTTTGTTTAGATCTATATGATTTTATGTTTACCCCCCCCCCCCCCCATATGCTGTTACCATTAAAGGCCAAAACATTTAACATTTAACTAAAAGTTCTTCAGTTCCCTAACCTCCTGTGAATTGGGTACGTGATCCTTTTAAACAAGATATACACCCCAAGAACAGAGAGGCATGTACATTACTCCACCCCATTCTAATACTTCATGGAGAATAGTACAGTACAGGTATATGAGCTTTGTTTAGGGAAGCAATACAAAATAAAATAAACAGGACATTTTGACTATGAAATAAATCAGAGCACGGTAAAGTTAATTACCGTGACACGGCTGTTAAAATGCCATTAGGTAATCTTTGTCCTTGGTGTTATGTATAAAGCAGAGCCTGGTTTTCCCCAGTTCTTGTTCAGTGGGTGTGCTATACAGAGGTGTTTGTGGTTTGCTTCGTTGATGGAAATGGATGTACACCTTGTGCTTGGACTTCTCCTGATGGCAAACTTTGGCCAGACATCCAGTGGGCTAACTATTCCTAGAGCTGCCACAAACATTTCTACCACTCCAGACCGTAAGGAATTGTTCAGCATTTACTGCACCTGTAACAAACCTCTGCTTAGCATGATACAGGGCACTCGGGCATCTTCACCAGAGATTCCAGAAAACCAAACAAAATCAAAGCAGGAACTTCAGAGGAAATAATCTGCCAAGATTTTCTTCGCTTGTTACTAGCCAACATTTTTTTGCAGATTAATTTTCTTTGGTTAGACTGTAAGGAACTAAGTCAAGTTGACCACTGTCGAACTTTCTTGCCAGACCTCTACTACTTCAGCAACAAATCAATGCAACTCATTAAAAAGGTAATATGTCTAAGGGTGTAGATTCAGACGACTGGAATCTAGTCCATAGTAAACTTCAGTGATCCAAAACCACTGCACAATTTGGCACAATTGTATACTCTGGGCTGAACAGAAGGGATGGCTGTTAATGTTACGATTATTGAGTAGTATTGTCTGTGGGGCAGTTGCTGACTGGTGGACTTGAATTTGAATCTCTTAACTTTTTATCACTCACATTGATTGTGTCTTCTGTTACTCTTTAATTTAACAATTTATGTATTTGTTACCGTATGTTTTTGCTGCCCCCGGCCAATAGGAGGCAAATAATACTTGACAATGATTTCTATACATTAGAGATGGCAATATCAAAAATGATAGAGGGTTATAGGGCTTCACAATGCAGCAATGTTTATCAGCCCAATGTTTATCCCCCCTTTTTTTCTTTTTTTTTTTAGCATTTTGCGGATTCAGAGCTGAGTTTCAACTGTGTGAAAAAGCTCAAGATTTTAACTGTTCTAATGGGAACTGTTATTGTAGAAATAAAAAGCCCTACTGCAGGTAAGATTTTAAGATTTGTATTCAGTTTGCAACAATTGAAGTGGATGCAGATAACAAAATAACTGTATAAATCTTACCTGTCATACACTTCCATTGTATAAATCTTCCTGTCATGCAGTGTTGTCATTTTAAAAATGTATTTGCATCGCTGTCGTTCACATAGTTTGTTACTTTCTCACTTCCTGGGTCATTTTATCAGCATTGTCTTTGGGATTAAAGCAAGTTACTAGCTGCAAAGCATGTCATTCATTAAGGGGAAGCAGCTGGTTGGGTAATCACAGTAAAGAGGGTGTTGAATGGTTGGGGACAATTCACTCTCCAGTGGAATAGCCAAGGAAGTGCAAGGTTACTTGAAAGTAAGGCAAGCAAACAGGGTTTTCTCTAACCTAGTATTATGCCAGATACCATGTTTTAAAATTGAAAAGATGTTTGCTCTGATGCGTGTCTTTCAAAACTATACATATGAGATCTACATAGCAAATGGAGTTGCATTCAATTAACTATACCCTTACAGAGGAGACAGCCCTTACCAAATGATCTTGAATGGCACTGCAGTGGACTGGCAATGTCATGGTTGTGTTCTCAGAGGCAATGGTAGCACATGGCCAGCTGGCCAGCTACAGTAGTATGAGAACTGTGATAACCTTTAAATATTTTGGCATATAGGTAGGAGCAATTACACTATTGTTTGAAGTTTATTCTTAATTGTTGTGCAAAATTAAAAGTTTAGTGCTGCTGTCTGTTTGTGTTGTCTTGCCAGAACCCACTTCAAAATGAGGCTGTATTAATTATACATTTTGTTCAGATGTCAAAACTACAAAGGCGGCGGTGAAGATTTCTGGTACATGGGGGAAAACTGTGACCAGAAGTGGAGCTTGACAAACCTGATTCTAGTTGCTACACTGCCAGGGATAGCTCTTGCGCTGTGTGTTGGAACTGTCTTTCATTGCGTGCACTACTTTAAGAAGCCTTCGGGGGAGCCAGAGGATGAGGAGGAAGGGTAAGTAATACAGCATGAATCAAACTGATTTACGTAGAGCTCATATTCTTTTGTATCTTAGAAGACAAAAAATGGGTTCAGATTTTGTATTATTAGTCCAATAAATGGCCTTGATTCTCTTTCTCTGGGAGACTTGGTCTATCCCCTTCATTGCTGAATGCTGGCCGAGGTACAAAGAGTAAAAGAGTAAAAGAGGGGATTGTGAAAAATGTTGCTTGTCTAAAAAACTGTACACAGCCAGCGAGCAACTTGAACACGCCTTCTGTCCCTGGCTGTAGTCTCCTATAACATTACATTAATATTATGACCAGATTTTTGTGTGTCTGTGTGTTTAGGAAAAGGAATCTGAAGAGACAGGAAGTCCGTACCACAAGCGGGAACACTCCTCAAGAAAATGTGTACCACAACTCTATATTCATACCTGATCCAGAGCCAGATGTATACAATAAACACATAGATTACCCACCGCAAAGAATGGTGAGGACAGACTAATACCTGGTACTGGCTGCCTTGCTGCCTGCCAGCTGGCTTGTCTTTCTTTAAATGAGCCAAAGCCTGTTGTAGCTTTCAGGTCTCTGCTTTAAGCATGTTCTATATTGTTTATCTGGATCAAGTAATACTCCATTCAGGTACTAAAGGAGTTCATTATTTATTATACCTGTTAAGCCTGCTTTAAATGATTCCATAGCCAAGTCATAAATATTGCTGTGAAACTGTAGAGTTACTGTGGAGTTCTTGGGCAGATTTGCAAGGCAAACCTGTGTGACTTTGCTCCAACATGGATAACCATTGATATAGACATGACACAAATTAAAACCACATTCAATAAAATCTACAGTATACAGTAATTGTACAAAGTGGTTTATATCCACTTACAGATTTGTTTAAATATCTTATAAAAGTTATAGTAATTTTGTCTTTACCTTAGACATCCCACGCTACACTTTTAAAAGGGTTGCTGACACTGATTGGTGGTTTTTCTTTCTTTGCTATTTAGAACTCCCAGCGTCCACAGCCATTGGATAACTACCGAGTCCCCCAAGCCCAGCAAAAGCAAGACAACCGGCCCTATCTACCCCCACGGAACACCCCTCCAAGCAAGCCCCAAAGGTAGGGGAGTTTCATAATCCCAAACTCATTTATTTGTGGCAAATGGCAATTTTTTCAGCAGCATCAGCACCCTTCTGTATTTACGTGTTTCTTTGTTTGTCTGTTTCAGTTTCCTGGCATCCCAGTCCAGCCAACCTCCTGGTGTGGGCCGCTCCAGCAGTATGCAGTACTCCAGCCGCCCGCCCCAGCCGGCTCCCAGAGGCAACCCCTACCAGGCTGATTCTGAGAACTCAGGGGACGATGACTACATCCAGCCACTGCCTTCCACTGTCATGAGGCCCATACCGGTGAGTGAGCCGCCATTGTTATTCACCATTGCCACACATCCACAAAGCGTCTAATGCAAGAGACAGCACAAACTGGCAATTTGGAAGTATATATTTTTTTTCATATTTCGTATAAAAATATAAAGCCCTCGTCACACCAGACACGTGGTGAGCAAACAATCACACCGGTATGGGACCTCCTCCAAGCGGCTGATGAGTTAATAATACTTACATCACCATAAGACCCGTACTTACCTCTTGACTACAGAGCTTGCTCTTTAGTAGAATGGTACAGCACTCATCTTTGAACCATGTAGTTTGGGGTTCGCATCCAGTCCTTTCCTTTTAATTCAATGAGCTGAGGTGCCCATTAGAGTAGCGCCCTCTATGAACAGAATCCTGACCCCTGTGGTTGAAACAGGTGATTTAAACTGTGTATGCTTTACATTATAAGCTGACACGTGACTCTAAAACCCAGATCTTGCCTTTCCTTTCAATTCAATGAGCTGAGATGACAGTCATTTACACAGGCTAAATCAGTCAGTTACTTTTTTTTCCCAAAAGCTAAAAAATGCTTCTGCCTATGATATCCCTTTACAATAAAGATGCAGTAGAGTGGAAATCTATTCTGAATTGTATATTCTAGTACAATAGCCATTCCACTAACCCAAGAAGGAGAACAGTATTCATTGAATTTGTCTCACTAACAAAGGTTGCATCCGTGTTCATTTCCAGAAAGGTGCAGTGCCAATATTCCCCAAACTGGAATCCGGAATCACTAGCCTCCCACCAGCAGACTACAGACCCCAGCAGCGGCTACCGAGGGCAAGCACAGCTTCAAGACCCTCTTACCAGTACTGATGTGTCAGCACCGAGAACATGACATTTAACCAAAAAGAGAACGATTCTTTTCTGTCTGTAACATGAGTGCATCAACCTTGGCAAATCAAACTTCAATGATAAGTGACGTATAACAAACGATTAATGAAATGCGCTGGCTGATGCTGAGAAGAACGAGGTGATTGCCTGATTGCCTTGACAAGCGGATGTTGAGATGAGCTAGGATTACAGCACACTGTTATGGCGTTCCCCAAAGTGCCATCTTCAATTCTTGGCAACAACTCTGCCAACCTACTCGGCATACAACGAGGGGGAATCTAGGGAGGGAGGAGGGGTAAGAAAACAACCAAATACATGTTTCTATTACGTTTATTTGACAAAGTCTATCCTATAATCTCAGTACTGTTTTGCCACTGTCACAAACAGTATACATCATCATGTTTTACTAAATATTGTAATATTGACAGCTATGTACAATAAGATTTAATTTATTGTCATGTTATTTTGTTTAACGTCATCTTCTGCTCAAAGTTCTGTTTACAATAAAGCAATAAAGTTTCGAATGACACATTACAGTCCTTAAAGATTAAATTAGGTCTATCAAAACATACCAATCCCTAGAAACGCAGGGGTGAGCATTTTTACTCTCAAACACAAGAATGGAACAGTCAGGCCTATTCTTAATCATATCCTGATGTAACCATCACTATTATCTGCTGTATTATTGAATTGTGGTTTGTCACACTTGAGAATTATTGTATTTCTTGTTCTTATTGTATGACTTGTATTGTAACACTTGAATGTATTTGTATTTGCTTGCGATTGTAAGTCGCCCTGGATAAGGGCGTCTGCTAAGAAATAAATAATAATAATAATAATAATAATAATAATAATTTTAGTGGCTTGTTGCAGTAATACAGTTTAAGCTTCCCTTTGCCTTGTCTCATCCGTAGGGGTCAGTATTATAAATAACTCAATACAGCAATCTATGAGCAACAGATTCATTAAACAAATGTAACTGTCAGGGGCTGGGCACAACCAGTCAGGCTTGCTTACCGGGAATTGCGTCCATATGACACTTAATGGCAGAATATGTAGTATAAATAAAATGTATAAAATTATTTTGCAAACAATTAAACTTCAATAAATTTTAAGAGACACATTTATGATGCTTTTGCACCAGTGCACTGTTTGTTTTACTTATTTTCTGTATGAACAGCTATTTTAATTCAGTAACAGATTAGTAAATCGGTTTTATGCAGCTGGTTTCACAGACTCTGAGCAGCACTTACCTTACACTCCTTAATGTTACCAAAGGTAAGGTACTGTACTGTATTTCAAGATTAGTAGTAATCGGGATATGTGAAACAAGCCAGTGGTGTTTGATACATTCATTCCCTGCTATAAAACACTGACTGGCCAATAAACTAGAGTCTACAATGTATGCAAACTGGTGTGGTCACATGTCATGCAACACATTATAACTATTGAACAGTATCCAGGAGCTACGTGGTCCTACCCACTATTAAGGCCATTCTATTTCTTACTGGCCAGAGTATATATTATAGAATACATTATACTATAGAATGGCTTTTACTGTGGGTAAGAACACACAGATCCCAGCGTACTGTTGAAGTGGAAACAGACATGTCTTGTCCAGTGAAGCATTCTAGGATTTAGGCCTGATTGTGTCTTAACAGTTGCACACAATTTCCATAGTGGATCACATTACAAACCTGCTGTCTTTTTATTGTACTTTCATTCTCCATATAAATCACACTACTTGTACGGTTTTCCGTTGGGACTGTCTCCCACTGTAAATACATCATACGCACTCGATTTCGGCCAAAAATATTTATGAACTGGTTCTGTTTCTTGTAAACCAGCTGTTTCTTGCCCCATGCACTGTAGACAGATTCAAACACGGTTACTAACAATAGCAATCACGATAAACCATATCTGCATCAAAACATCTGGCTTTCGTTAACCTTGAAATGTTTATTCAAAATCGGTGCCACTAAACCGAACTCGAATTTGTGTGAAACCAGACTCGAGATTTTAAATTGTAATAAATAATCAATCACCGCTTCATTTTTACGCACGGGCTAGAGGCTACTGACCGTGTTAATCTAGAACAGTGTTATTTGCTTTACTCCCCACACACCCTTAAAGAATCGCCATTTATACATTACAACAGCAGTCTCCCGTTCTCGACTCAGCTGCCCTAAAGCAGCGCCTAACCCAGAAAAAGAAGAGCACTTTTCACTCGAGTGACGTAAACAGGCAGGGATCGGCGGCGGCGGCAGAGGAGGAGGCCGCGCGCGCTATTCCCCCCCCCTGTACTCCCTCCCTCTTCTCCCCTGTCAGCGAGCAGCCTGATTGGTCCAGGCCTGGAAAAGAGAATTCGAGAATCCCGAATGTGCAGGCCGCGGTGTCCGCGAGGCGGAAAAAAAAGCAAAACAGCCCGAGACAAAAGAAAGAAGGGAGAAACGCTTCCTCAAGACCGAAGGGGGAGAATCCGAAAGCAGGTAACCAGGGTCGGCGACCGGGAAACCCGTTAAGGGAGTCGGCGGGGAGACCTAACCAGGCCCAGGCGGCGGGCCCTGGGACCTCCCTCAGCCCGCTGTAAAAAAAAAAAAAAAAAAAACAGATAGCCGCGGCCTTATTCCCGCCGTGTTTTGTAAAATTGTAAGTTATATTCCGGTGTGGGCTTGTTTTACGGAGGTAGGAGGTTGTGTTTAGTGGGAGAGAATGTCTAACATGCACATTGTGTTATTTACAAAACGACATGGTAGTGCGTTTTTCTAAGCAAATTAGTTGATTTCGGCAGGAGGAGATAGAAAATGGCGGAAATCAAGATGTCGGCGAGCGATGGATGTCGCAGAGCGGCTCCATCTGCATTGAACTACCACATCTGTTTTGTTGTAGCTATAGAAGTCTAAATGACGATGGAAAAGTCGAATAACTGGATGTCGTATCAAGCATGCCCCGTGTCTCTTGATACGAATGGTTCCGTGAATTGTTGGTTGTTGAAATGTGTCTGATGGCAAACTGCCTGCAGTTAATTAAGGAAGGGAAGCGGACATTTTTTGGTCTGTCTGCTGCAGAGGGATATATGGGGGTTGAGATTGATAGGGCAGATCAAAGGGGCAGTGTGCAATTAGGAAAAATACTTTCGTGATATAAATAATGGTTAAAAATGATCTTCCCAAGGTCGATCACGCAACATTTTTGTGTTCGTATCATTAGAAAAGCATACCGGTAAAGCTACCCTTGAATGTTAGCTAGCACATATTTCTTTAAAATTTGTACAAATGCATCAAGCGCTGCATATTTCTGTTACCGGGTTATTGCAAAACGGCTTGCTCCTGCTGCTTTTCTTTGTAAAGTGATCTGGTTAATAACGTTTTATATTCCCCGATTTTGCAGACACTGTATCTAGCCTGATTTAAGATGAACGGGGTTTCACAATTTAGGGAAGGTATCATTTAAAACCTGCAGTGTTTTTGTTAGTCATTTTGATTTCACGTTTTTAATCGTTACCTTTTACATACACGGTGTATTTAATTTCAGCAAACGCATATTTCATATTTTGTATTATTCTCTGCTACGCAAAATGTCGTTTTGGCGGCAGGTTGTAATCGCATTGCTGCCTACCTGCTGTAGCTAGTAATAATATCACCAACAATGTTATTCGTGCAAATTTAATATACATGTAACATTTAATAATTCCCGTATAACGTTTCCTTTGTTACCGTGTCTTTTATTTATTTATTTATTTATTTATTTATTTAAGAAATTAAATAAGAGATTGTTAAGCACCTGTTCAACTTGTGTACAATTTTCAAACTGGTTACCGGTATGTAAAACATGTGGAATTATCACAAACTAAAATTGTAAAATTGTTGGTGCTGGAAATATACATTTGTGTGTTTTAAGGTACATCATGTGATAATGCGTTACATAAAACATGTCTTGTACTGGTGTGTATTATTACTTGGATCTGTATTTTATTGTAGAGGTACTTAAACGTTTGGAGAAAGTGTGTAGTTCAATAATGAAACACATGATGTGCTTTAATGAGCGTAAAAATGCACCATTAACAGCATGAGAATGAAAATCTGATATATATATATATATATATATATATATATATATATATATATATATATATAATATTCTTATTACTGTTTATTTGTCCCAGTGTTAGCCCAACTGTACAACATATTTAAGTCATACACTGTTCAGAAAAGCATTGCACCTGGCTATGCTGAAATATAGAATTTAAAAAACACCTGAACGAACATACATAAGTAAATGCGCAGTGTGTTTTTTTATGCATGGTGGAAATTATTTGTACAAATCATCCAAGCTGATCAAATGCAGCGCGTGAAGGGGGCTCATTCCACTGCTAGTTAGCGCTGTACTCAATCATAAAAAGTCAGAATGGACAAAGCGTTGGTATAATGCAGTGTCTCCACGAACACTGGTGCTGCATTTACAATGGCTTGCGGTGTGCGTTTGCAGGAAATGTATACATTTCCTATACATCGCCTTGCAATCAGTTTGAAAAACAAGAACGGGTCTCATTCCTTGTGTTTTTCCTACTGAGGTTTATACATGGGAGCAAATACCTTATGTTGCAGAAAAAAAAGCACATGAAAGAATGGCCTGGATTCATATGCAAAATGGGCAGATTCATTCAGTTTAACCAGTTAGGAAAGGCATACAGTTGAAATGCTCCTCTGGTGAAAAATGTAATGTAATGTAAAGTAATGGCATCGTTACTATGTCAGCCAGAGCAGGAAATGGGTGCATGTTGGGAGGTAACTGCATTGTAATTAAATGTACTGTTTCCTCATTTGTGTTAGGCACATGCAGGTTCCATAGGAAATACTTGTTATTGGCTTAAGCTGTAAGATTATTATTATTATTATTATTATTATTATTATTATTATTATATATATATTTTTTTATATAAAGTATGTCTGAGGATTACCTATACACTTTAGTGAACTTGAAGGTATACAAAATTTGGCACTGGTACTAGATAATTGGCTTATGGGGGTGCATTAGTGGTAATCTTATGCAGATCATGTATTTGTTTTTTTCCAACACACATAATGAATTATTTTGATTAGCATGCTGGCCGGAAAACCTATTCATGCGTGAATGCTGTTTAGTAGTAATTCTTTTTCTGATTAAATACAGCCATCCTAGGTTTACCTCAAGTCTGGCACTTAGCCAATATTAGGAAACACCAGTTGCATGCAGAGAACCAATTAGTGTCTTTGCATTGACACCCAAGTCAGAATTATAGACACCAATTGGGTGCCATGAAAAATGTAATGAAATCTAGCTGATTTAATATATTTATTGTCACTTTTCATATCAAATTGTATACATTTTTCCCATGGGCAATGAAAACTGTCAGTTGTCCTTAACATGGTTTAGGTTTGGTCATCTGTTTACCCCAATGCATTCCAGTTGGGATAGTTTATTTTTACTCTCCTATTGTTCCAGGGCCCAGTCAGCTTAATGTGTCTTATTAAGTCTCATGCATATTTGACAGGTTGGGAGCATTGATTTAGGATCTTTCACCATTGTTAGGTGGTCACCTGGGCTCCATGCATTATAATGGAGGATGTCATCTTCCGTCCTGATCTGTTGCTGCTCCCTAGAGCATCATAACCAGTTGCTATAGAAACCAGAGACAGAGAAGCAGCTATTCTGAAAATGCCAAATGTGCTAAGGCCACGCATGAAGAAAAATAGCTTTAAAACCTGGTTACGTGCTTATTACTGTAATTTGTTGCAAAACGGAAACCCTAAAATGTAATGTTTTAACTCTATTCTCAAGAACCTGTGTTTTATTCTAAACAGCGCGGTTTAAAGAGGTTGCATCTCATGGAGTGTGCATGTGTAGTTTTCATAGCAACATAGCAAATGGAAGTGCACAACATGAGGGAGGAAAATAGGCTACTTTATATCTTATAGAGAGCCAAGACTGGTTGTCTGTGACAGGTTTTACTTGAAATAAAACTCAATCTAAACAAACAAATTGGGAGTTTGTTGTTGCGTGAAAATCAGTCTTAGCAAATCACTGAAAGTAACATACAGTCTGTCTTTTATAGGTGCCTGCAGTTGAGCAACAAAAGAAACCGGCATTAAGTCTCGTTCTGTTTTGTGAGAACATTGGATCAAATGTGAAGGTAAGCAAGCTTTTAATTCTTTATACTTTGTGTTTCCTGTAGGAAGTAAACTGAGACCTATAAAGCTCATTTCCTAACCCTCGCAACTGTCAAATGGGAAACACTTCCATCCACTCCCATGACCTGGGCTGTAATTGAGTTTGGTGGATTCATTCAAATGGGGGAAATAGGTTTGTTTTTACCAGATAAAAATACCAGAAAATCAAGAGTGTCCTGTTTGCCTTTGCACAGTTGATCAGTCCTGTTTTTTTTTGTTGTTGTTGTTTGTGTGGTTACTGTTTCTCATAGACCTGCATGTTTATGCAGTTAATATAAGCCATGTTGTTCAATCATTTGTTTTGTAGTTCCTGGGACTAGCAGATCATGGACCAAGGAGGTGGGGGGTTGGAACTACAATCGCAGGATTTAAAAATGCCGCACACAATGATCATGCAGGACTTTGGTAGGTACCTGAGCCCAATTTCCACATGTTTTAACAGTATCATTTCACACTGATTCCTTTTAGTAATCAGGGGTTTATTTATTTATTAAATTAACATGTTAATTTGAATTCTAATAGGAATTTAAGTAATGAAGAATAGAGATGTTAATAGTTAATTTGAATCATTTAAACTCTTTCCAAAGGGTAAATGTTTAACCATTGTCAAAGATATGAAATAGAGGTTGTTTATACAGTAGGATCTGCAGAGTGTGAGATTTATTCTTTTATAAAAATGCATGTAGTCTCATCCACATTAATATTGTAGCACTTCAATGATGGCTTTTTTGATTTGGTTACAAAAATTCCCAATATATTAGTTTAAACGTGTTTAATCCCAGAGCTTTAAATTTAGGAAATTAAACTGAATCTAGCATCCCTATTATGAAGTGTTTGCATTATTAATTTGAATGACTGAAACTGCTGTCCATGATTCTTACCTCATTATTGCACTTTTATAGATTGACTTTGCACATATCGATTATGTATATGTTTGCAAAAATATTTTAATGCGTGCCATAGTTTTCTAGCTTGATGTTATTAAGAGGTGGGGGCAACATTTTACTAGCATATGAGCCGTGCACATCCCTTAAAAAAATAAAATAAATACATAATAATAATAATAATTTGTGATGTAGCACTCACCCTGCACCGCTTTCCCCAGTGGCAGGCATGGGTGGCATGGCCCATATTGACGGTGACCACATCGTAGTGTCTGTCCCAGAGGCTGTGCTGGTTTCGGATGTGGTGACTGATGAGGGGATCACCCTGGAGGCTGAGGTGATTGAGGGGCCGGACATTGAGCATGGGGACGAAGTGACCACAGAGGGGGTGATGTTACCCGAGTCTGTGCTGGGGGCAGAGGTGGCCATCGAAGAGGCCCTAGACCACCACGTGTTGGCCACGGACCTGATTGCTGAGCAAGTGAGGGACCAGGTCTTTGTGGCCGACTTGGTATCCCACCATCACCAGGATGGACACTTGCACCACCATGTAGTGCATGAATCTGAGATGGTCTCTGAGGAGGTGATGGTTACAAATTCAGATTCAGAGACAGTGATCCAAACACATGAGGGAATGCCAGCTTCCACCGTCACCATCAAAACTGAGGATGATGAGGACGGCAAGAGCACGTCTGAGGACTACCTGATGATCTCCTGTGAGCTCAGCTTTATTACTCTACCCTCCCCTCTCTTGGTAACCATTCAATAACATGGTGCAATAAGTACCTCCTTTATGATGTGGAATAACTTTGCAATAAAATGTTCTGAAGCTTACCTGGTCAGGAACTCTGTTGATTCATATAAACACGCTATACTCTTTAGCAATGTTTATGTATTTTTAATGTCTTTTATCTTTTAAGTGTCCATATTACTTGGCATTCCGTACTATGCTGGGCACTGTTTACGTAACTAACAAAGTAATCCTTATTTTTGTACAGTGGATGATGTAGGGGAGAAGCTTGATATTGGAAACACAAACTTGAAGATAAGCACTGAGATGACGCAGGGCGATTGTTCGAAAGAAGACGGCTATGGTTCAGAGGTCATCAAAGTATATATTTTTAAGGCTGAAGCTGAAGATGATGTGGAAATAGGTACATGATGAATGTTATGGATCTAAAACTTCCACTTTCCTTTACCTTTGGCAAATCCCCCACTCTTAACACCCCTGCCCCTTTTCACACTTTCACATCTTTTCCCTACTCCTAATCACCCACCATTAACAGATTAATTATAATGACGGGTCTATTTTACATACAGCTAATGTAGGGAGGGGCCATCCCTTCCTAACTGATATATTAATATCACCACATACAGTTTTAATCAGTACACTGAAGGCAGTAGCCAAAACATTTGTCTACTTAGGAGTTTTGTCTTAAGTGTTTTGATGTTACTCATGCCGCTCTGAGTGTTAGCAGTTTCACAATTTCAGTGTCAGTTCTTTAACCGCGCAGTCCATTTATTAAGTGTGCGTCAGGTGTGTCAGGTCCAATTTATTTTCACACACGCAGTTAATTTTAGACACGCTGTTTAAAAGTATTTTTTTCCACAGTCAAACGGGTTTAAAAAGGCCCTGCATATCAACAAAGCACTCACTAGGCAACTCCAGCCCTGCCCCACCCTTTCATTCGCTATCGCTTTCACATATGCTAAGAAATAAATGATGATAATAGTCGTACATACCGATCAATCATCTCCTGATCACTCGTTTTATCACCAAACTCCTCAGTAATGCAATCCAAGTCATTATTTTATTACTATAACATCTCAAAAAAGCTCTGCAAATGTCCGTGATAGTCTCTGTGCGCTGATACAGTAACAGCCAGCTTGTTTCCTTATGACTGCCCATATGGGATGCCAAGGGCAAGTATGACTATTCATGAGAAGCCTGCCTTTTTTTTTTTTTTTTAATCGGCTTGTCTCGGCTCCTGTCGCTCCCACTCGGCCATTGAATGGTTTTCTCGACTTTTTCCTGAGAAAAAACGACTAGAAACCCGTTTTTTGCGTTTTTTTGATGATGTCGGACAGGGTCCGACAATGGACCTGATAGGAATAATTGCAATGTCGGACCAGGTCCGACATAGGACCGTAAAGGGTTAAGAGGCCCTTCCTAACCCTGACATGCTTCTTGTGTTTATGTTTATGTGAAGGTGGAACAGAGGTTGTGACAGAAAGTGATTTCCACAATGGGCATGCAGTGCTGGAGCCAGGGGGAGTGGGGAGGCTTCACAGAGAGAAGATGGTTTACATGGCGGTCAAAGACTCCTCTCAGGAAGATGAAGATATCAGTAAGCATCGGGAGACAAGATTATACATAACTGTGTGAAAATGACGTGTATTCAAAGGCCCACTCATACCAACTTGGCGTCCTGTAGATTGAACCCCTGTCCATTTTTTGGCAGTGTCTGCCTCCTATATCAGTGTTCAACCCTATCTCTGTCCCCTTTCAGACTGTGCAGAGATTGCAGATGAGGTTTACATGGAGGTGATCGTGGGAGAGGAGGAGGCTCCTTCCATCCAAGAGTCTCAGATGGATGATTCCAACATCAACAAGACGTTTGTCCCTGTGGCCTGGGCGGCTGCTTATGGTAAATATATTCATGTGCAGCCCTTGTATGCTGAAGTGTTTTCTGTTATTATCAAAAGCAAAGTTTGGCCATACAGTGACATACTATTATTATTATTATTATTATTATTATTATTATTATTATTATTATTATTTATTTCTTAGCAGATGCCCTTATCCAGGGCGACTGCTAAGAAATTACCCATTTATACAGTTGGGTTTTTTACTGGAGCAATCTAGGTAAAGTACCTTGCTCAAGGGTACAGCAGCAGTGTCCCCCGACCAGGGATTGAACTCACGACCCTCCGATCAAGAGTCCAGAGCCCTAACCACTACTCCACACTGCTGTTAGAAAGAGAGTTTTTGGTTTAGGTTGGTCAAGATGTTTAGTTTACAAGTTGAATGGTACACAATCAGGAATGTTAAAATCCTGTTGTCCTTCTGCCCAGGGTGACAATGCACATTTGTTCTGTGGAATAATAAAAAATGATGTTTTAACCATTATACTTGTTATATTGTTCATTTACAGTACTCTATACAGTGATTTATGCAAACCATTTAAGAATTGATTGGCAAATATATTTCTTTTCTACAGGCAAAATTATAAATTAAAAAAAATAATTTATATATATAATGAATAAATCATAGAAAATTCATTCTTACTTAAAGTAAGGAGGAACTTAACTGTTTACTGACCCCTCAGGTAACAACCTGGACACCAGGCTAGAAAACAAAAATGGTACTGCCACCCAGTATCTACAGATTAGCGACAGCAACAGCACCAGCCGGGTGCTGAAACAGAAGGCCAGGAAAAGGAAGAGGGGAGAGACCCGGCAGTGCCAAACAGGTAAGAGCCCACCTTTTTTGCATTTGTTTGGACTTTCTTTAATGTGTCTCAGGCGTGTTGTATCAGTTTGGAACCTACATCTGAGCGCTTGGTTCTGATTCATTCTTACCTACATTTTACACCACCTTAGTGTGGTGGACACTCTTCAGAGAGAGAGAGAACAGGATATGATAATTAACCAACCAGCTTCATTCATTGCTAGAATAGCTACAATATGAAAGTTTGTCTAATCAGTTAAATTTGTAAATAGTGAACCGTCTGTACTGCTTTGACAAAAATAAATAAATATTTTTTTTTGGTAGTGGTATCACAGAAGCTTTGCTACAGATACAGCTGTATAACATAAGGTATATGAGTTTATTTTGAATGAGTGAGAGGTGATGTAATTTTTTTTCGAATGTCTTCTCTCCAGCTGTGATCATTGGTCCGGATGGGCAGCCCTTGACAGTGTATCCCTGCCACATCTGTGGAAAAAAGTTCAAATCTCGGGGTTTCCTGAAACGGCATATGAAAAACCATCCGGACCACATGTTCAAGAAAAAGTACCAGTGCACGGACTGCGACTTCACGACAAACAAGAAGGTCAGCTTTCACAACCACCTGGAGAGTCACAAGCTGATCATTAAGGGAGAGAAGGTCCATGAGTTCACGGAGTACACCCGGCGCTATCGGGAGGCCAGTCCCCTGAGCTCCAACAAACTCATCCTACGTGATAAGGAGCCTAAGTTGCATAAGTGCAAGTACTGCGACTATGAAACTGCCGAGCAGGGCCTGCTAAACCGCCATCTCCTGGCCGTCCACAGCAAAAACTTTGCTCATGTCTGTGTGGAATGTGCCAAAGGCTTCCGTCACCCTTCTGAGCTGAAGAAGCATATGAGGACACACACGGGTGAGAAGCCGTACCAGTGCCAGCACTGCGAGTTCCGCTGTGCTGACCAGTCCAACCTAAAGACTCACATCAAGAGCAAGCATGGCACTGATCTGCCCTACAAGTGTGGCCACTGCCCACAGGCCTTTGCTGATGACAAGGAGCTCCAGAAACACACAGAGATCTTTCAGGGCCACAAAACTCACCAGTGTCCACACTGTGACCACAAGAGCACCAACTCCAGTGACCTGAAAAGGCACATTATTTCTGTTCACACCAAGGACTTCCCACACAAGTGTGAAGTGTGTGAAAAGGGCTTTCACCGGCCCTCAGAGCTCAAGAAGCACTCAGAGACACACAAGGGCAAGAAGGTCCATCAGTGCAGGCACTGCGACTTCAAAATCTCGGACCCTTTCACGCTTAGTCGCCACATCCTGTCGGTCCACACCAAGGACCTCCCGTTCAAATGCAAACGGTGCAAAAGGGGCTTCCGGCATCAGAATGAACTCAAGAAGCACATGAAGACCCACAGTGGCAGGAAAGTCTATCAGTGCCAGTATTGCGAGTATAACACTACGGACGCATCAGGCTTTAAACGACATGTCATATCTATTCACACCAAGGACTATCCCCACAGGTGCGACTACTGCAAGAAGGGTTTCCGGCGGCCCTCGGAAAAGAATCAGCATATAATGCGACACCACAAAGACGCTCTAATGTAATGTTGTATTGCCCCTTCCTACTCTTCCCTCTTTTTCCTTGTTTGGGGATGTCGGAGGGGTGGGGCTGGGAAGATTGTTTCTATGGTAAATGATGATCCATTTTAGTGAACTGTTCTCCTGGTCAGTGCTGATTCACATATTTTCATTCATTGTAAAAAAAGAAAAATAATAGTCAGAAGTATTAAGAGTCAAGGGAGGGAGGTGGGGGCGGGGGAAATGTGTTTGCGCTCTCTGTTTGGCTTTCTTGTCTTTCGTTTTGGTTTGTCTTGATTAGAAGCGAAAGAATCACTCATCTTAAATATTCAGCGGTTC
This sequence comes from Acipenser ruthenus, assembly GCF_902713425.1. Lineage (NCBI taxonomy): Eukaryota > Metazoa > Chordata > Actinopteri > Acipenseriformes > Acipenseridae > Acipenser > Acipenser ruthenus. The sequence goes on from NC_081204.1 coordinate 28,660,284, forward strand.
AAATACCAGACCCTCCTTATTTCAAAATAGCTTTACAAATGAATTTGGTGCTGAAATTAATTCTGTCCTTTCCACTTTAAACAGCGTCTCATCAATTGGGATAACTGCAAAACACAAGCTTTCGTTTTCCTTTTAACATTGTCATACATAATCAATACATTGTCATTTCAAATGTCATTAAAATGGGGAAGAAGGTTGTGAGGTTCCAGCTGCATTGTGACAGTCCGTTCTGTTGGTTTCTCTCAGTGCAGTGTGAATCGAATACATCTTAAAGGATTCTTATTAACAGCTAATCGTTAGAACGGAAGCTTTAGGTACCTCATGTAGGAAGTATTTAGTTAACAGGTTTCATGTTACCATTAAGACTTGGGTTGGAGCTTTTTCCAACTTTTTGGAAACATACACAATTTTCATATCGGTAGCCTTAAGAATTTTAGATCTAGATGTGCGAACCCTTACCAACCCCACCATGTCTACATGCTTTAGCTATGAAAGGACTTCAGATTACATCATCTTCAGAGACTTGAGTCAAACTATTTGAACCCCTGAACATTTTGTATACATTTGCCCCACTGTTTATTTTTTTTCCCTCAATTAAATATTATTGTCTCCCTAAATAAACCTTATATTGCTGATGCATAAAACTCAGAGCAGCAGTGAGTGTACAAACTGGTGTGCTTGCTCAATGACATGCATTGTTTCTAGATATTTTGTAACCCGTGTATATTTTACAATAAACTACAGATGGCCATAGAGTTAACCCATTCAGCCATCCCTGGCTTTTATTCTGGACAGTCCAATCTACAGTGTCCTTTTATTCTGTTTTTTTTTTATTTATTTATTATTTTTTTAAAGGAAAGTTTAAAATAAAACATGATTTTGCAATGAAGTCAGTAGAATTCATAGTCATAAAAATCAATTGTAGATCAAGAGGTAAAAATAGTCTTAGCAATACACGATCAAGGAAGAAGAGTTTTGTGAAAAATACTGGTTAAAAGTATTTCAGTAGTATTAGTAAACACGGTGGTACTGTACAGTAGATGCTAAATATTCTTGGCATTGAAGTACTAAACCACTGGTTTATGCACCTTCACTTTACATGGAACACCTTTTATGTAAATTGTTTATTTCTTTCCAGCATGTATTTTTATAATCAACTTGCTTCTAAAAGGGGACCTGACATTTAAATTGTGAAGTGGCTTGCCTCTGATAGTCATGTCATGTCATGTCATGTCTAGTCTAGTCTGCCTCCCAGGCCTGAACTCTAACCACTTGTCTACTTGCTTCAAGCCCTTGGTTCTTACAAGTAAGTCATATAATGCCTCTTACTCTTGGCCCCAACTATAAATAAATGATTAGGGATGCACTACCTTGCTGTGCCCAGGTGTAACTGATAAGTTGTACTATTTATTACACCTCAACCTGGGACGGGAAGCATATAATTATATATATTACACACACACACAAAGAATTATTCTTAATCTGGCAGTGCATTGTAACCAGAATACTGGCATCTTTTATTTTGAGCTTACTCTTTGAGATGGTATCAATGGGGTCTGCTTGTGATAGGGTTGATTTTCAACTCCCAGGGTGTCCCTAACCCTCAGTTTGAGTCTGGTTAGATAATGAATGACCGGATTCACAAAAGATACCGGGTTAGTTTATGTTTTGTTTTGTTTTATTTTATTTTACACGCAGCTGCATGCAACAATATGTGCTCCATTTTTTTATCCCCTATAGAGAAAAGCTTAAGTTTATCTATGGGTAAATGCACCACACAGACTTCAGCTTGTAGCTTTTTTGTTTCAACAAATTGCCTTTTATATATTTTCTTAAGATAAACCTGTCCAGCTTACAAATCTTCCACCAAAAAAAAAATACAGACCTGTGCGGACCATGGAAATGCACTTACTTAGTCCTAGACATTGTTGCTTCATACTAATAAAAGTCTTCATTTACTGCAGACAGCAAAATACATGTGACCCTCTGAGTTCTTTTTTTGAAAAGAGTTGATGTGATCTGAAAGTAGTGTTGCTTAAGTGTTTTGTAAAATGTTATTGCCCTATTAAAATGCATAAGTTCAACCATACTGTTCATTTTGAGACGGTCTATTCTAACCACTAAATATGCAGGAACATGATATATATATGAGTTTTAATAGACTGGCCCCTTTCCCCATAGCTGCAGTTGGAGACCAGTAGAATTGTTGTTTATGAGTTGTATGATTTTTATTTTTTTTTCTTTTTCTTTTGGGAAGGTGGAATGTATCTAAAACTGCAATATCAGTTTCGGGCAGTAGGTGTTAGCAGAGCATCAGTAACCAAGGAATACTTTAATACTTTCTTGCTCACTAGCAGAACTATTTTCTTAAGTACTTTTAAATATTTGCTTTTCATTTGGGACTCTGGTGAAGCCAATTTCACTTCTTGTGTAGCCAGCATAAAGCCCCCACCTACGTGTCACTCATTGGACTTTAGGTCACAGCACCTTATTATTATTATTATTATTATTATTATTATTATTAATATTATTTGTTTATTTAGCAGACGCCTTTATCCAAGGCGACTTACAGAGACTAGGGGTGTGTGAACTATGCATCAGCTGCAGAGTCACTTACAATTACGTCTCACCCAAAAGACGGAGCACAAGGAGGTAAAGTGACTTGCTCAGGGTCACACAATGAGTCAGTAGCTGAGGTGGGATTTGAACCAGGAATCTCCTGGTTACAAGTCCTTTGCTTTAACCACTGGACCACACAGCCTCCTGATTCTTTAGATATGGTAGCGTGGCTGTTTTGCATTTCTCTTCAAATATACAGAAATCAAGAGGCTCTTGTTATCTTGTTAAATCAAGATGTATTTTTTTATTTCTTGGTTTTACACCCAACATCAAATTGCTCTCCCATCAGTGTTTAAACATGAGCTCAATCTGCATTTTCAAAGTTATTGCACTTGGTTAATTCATCTAGTAACTGCCAATAAATATTAAAATAGGGGACTTTCTGTAATAAATTAATTTATTTTGTATTATGTGGTTATGAGCAGTTAAGTATTTTCTTTGTTTCTGGTCACAGCATTTTGATGTTACCTGTACAGCATGTAGGAATGAAGTATAATGAGGTTAAGTGAATTGTCCCAAATGAATTCCCATAATACTGTCTTCTCATCAATCTCAAACCACTTGGCACTCCTGCTATGAATTTGTTTGTGGAAATTCATCTTTAAGAAATTACAGACTAAAAAGGCTCATCCCAATTGGTAATTTGTCTAGAAGAAAATGTTACTGTATTTTAGTCCGTTCAGTGATAGTTATTAAGAACCATGTGTTATTTTGTCTAGCCAGGGCTTGGTATTCGTTGTTCTGGGATATGCCCTCTTCATTGTAATGAACTACAAAATGTTCTAGACTGATTAGCAGGTTCAAAGGTGGAAATGTATTGTTAACTAGCCTGTTAAACGAGGTGAGATTTATAAATGTCAAGTATCCGTGGTATGCAGTATGATTGTAACCAGTGCAGACTTGTTTATATATGACCAGTCAAGCTGGGGATTTCAGGGTCTTTGTATCCTACCTAGATTACCAAAAACTCCCAAATTTCACAAGTCTATATTCATTCTAGACTGCACATGCTAAAACCATTGTAAAGGACTGAATACTAGGGGCATGCACGACCATAGAAACCTATTGGCCTTGAATAGATTTCTAAGAATCAAACCCCACAAAGTGTTTTAATTGAAATGCTAACTTGTCTAGAGTAGAATATGTAAGGTACTATATGTGGAGCCTTATGTTTACAGTAGCGAGAGCAAAGCGACTGCAGTACTTTAATGCTAACAGTTGAGCTACCAGTAATTGTCGGAAACCTTTTTTTTTTTTCATAACCTGATGCACTGTGTACTGTTTCAACAAGCTGAACCTATTGAAGTACATTCATTGCTGCATCCAGTGATTGCATAACAGAGTAATGCACTGAATTATTTTTAGGGTCTTCAGACTTTTTAAAAGCCAATTTATTTTAGAATATAAAAAACGTCATAATATAAAACTAAATTTTTGTGTGACTGGGAATCGGCCATGTACAAATTGTTTTATTCAGCAGCAATCTCAACATAGCTTTATGTAAGTATTAAATGTTCTGATCCAATTGTTCTGTATTTACTGTACTTGTGATTATTTTTGGCACAGGCATTAATGGGGGATGGGGAGGGGTCCTCTGCTTTGCTGCTGATCTGTAGTTTTAACCAGGGATTCATGTTTTTGGCGCACAAGAACTTATATAAACTACATTTCCCATAGTACTGTTCTGGTGGCTTTTATTTCTAGTTGATGCTTCACGCAGTGTTTGAGATTAGTTAGTCAGTCTGTGAGGGTGGGGATTTCATGCAAGTCTGCCCCTAAGGTGGTAATAAGTGCCATGTCATAAAATTGGATCTTGTGGATTAAATAGATAATCTTGCCCCCAGACCCTGATTCTGTGTGCTGCTGCACCATTTGTTTTGTATTTCTTTTTTCTTACCAATTGTTAAAAAAAAGTTAGAAATAGAAATCTATTACAGTATTTCAAATGTATTTTCAATGCACATTTATGCTGAATTGTATGTACATGTACGATATATAACACTTGAACTTAAAATATTTAACTGGTGCTGCCAGCTGCTGAGGAAAAAATGGAACAAATTGTTTTTGTTGAATATTGTAATTCTTTGATAATAAGGTGTGGTTTAGGTGTGTTCTTGGCATGAACCACAGTCGATTACAACAAGCAGGGTTCATGGGCGATTTAAATAAAACAGTCAGTTTTTGTGTGTGTTTTATAAGTTGTGCAGTTTTATTAATTTAGCTTTTCAGATGTTTATCCTATTTTTTTTATTGCTTATTTTTGTGCCAGATAAGAATCAGTTCCCTGGCAAGTCAAAGTTTTATATTTCTAAACTTTAGAATGTTCATTTTGAGGATGACACATGTTTGTGGTTGACGTGGCTGAAAAATATATGTATGCCATGTAAGGAAAGAAAAAAGCTTTTGTCTTTGTATATGGGATTATTTAAATGTGTGTGTGTTTTTTGGGTTGTCTTTATGATTCCAAGTATTTCCTTGACTGAGAGAATACGTGACATTGTGTTCTTTCACTTAACAAGGTAAGTAGCATCCAGGTCCAAACAATTATTTAGCAGTATTTATTTTTTTGTAGTTTTTGTCAACTAAAGCATGGTGCTTGTATATCGTACTATTTTTTTTTTTGTATTATTTAAAAGGTGATTGCATTTTATTTGACTTGTACCATATTACATAATTGCAGGTTTAGTTGACTCTACTATACAGTATGCACTTGGGTTTCTGAACGGTACAGCAGGTCACCCAGACAACTCAAATGAAGTACAGCCGTTCTGGGTAGACACCTGCACTAGACAAGTCCTGAATCTTTAGTATCGTCTTTTCTAGTATATCATTCCTGTGATCCATCTCTTCTGAAGCCACTTCAAAGAACTGCATCCAGTGCCTGCGGTCAGTTGGTAAGAGGCTGGTAACAGTCCCTATTACTTACTTTGTTCTGCTCTGTAACTTTTTTTTTTTTTTCATAGATTGCATACTTTAATAAACATGCACATGTACTGTATAGTGACAGAAAAAGCTGTTTGCTAGCACACGTGGGCATATTTGGTGCATGCATACATGCATCTAGCACACATTTGGATATGCGCTTGTGCTCAGGACACTTGCACGTACATGCACAGCTAGGTGTTGATACAAAGTGATCTTTTGCATATAAAAACAGTTAATTTAATAAAACACCGCTCTGGGTGTGGCTGCCACAGCCTTGCTGTTGTAAACTAACACAAGTATTCCCACGGGCAGTAGGTCTCACGGAATCTGAAACATGCTGAAAACTGTCCAAAAGCCTGGAAGGCAGCAGGTGGGATATCTTGGTGTGTCGAGAAAAATCTCAAAACCAGTTAAAAGTGTTGATTAGAAAGGCAAAGAAGGCATGCAGGCACAAAGAGGTATAGCAACTTTATATTCTCTTCTATAACGCATGCAGGATTATTTACCTGCTCTAAGCAGTAATTAATTTTTTTTTTTTGAATGAGAGAGATGCCTTGAATAAGCCACCTCGTATGTTCAGTCCCTTTTGAATTTCGTTTTTTATAAAGTGCCGATTTGGTCCACATACCTGGTTAGATTTACAGTTATGAATCTGCTATTTTTTTTTAAAGGCTACTAAACAAAGAAGAAAAAGGGAAGTGGCTGAGTTGAAGGAAAGTCTGTCCTGTAGGATTACAAGACAGGGAGGTATGTCTGTCAGCTATATACACAACAAAGCTGCAGGTCCAATGAAGTATATCCGAGTGAGTGCCATATCTTATCATGGTGTTTGTACTTCTGCTTTATACATTGGAATTTGACATATTTTGCAAGTTGTGCATTGTTAAATTGTTCAGTAGAATTTGCATGGTTGTTTGTGAGAAACATTCTACCTCCAGTGCCATTAGATCAAGTTGTGGTTTTCTAGTATGCAAATTGTGTATCATGACATTTTGGTATGAAGACATATGCTGAAGGGGATGGCACACCCCAGCATTCCAATCCATTTTTTTGGCACTACACTTTTTTGTCATACTTTGTAGTGCAGTTGCTTAACCATTATCAGTGTCCTCTTTGCTCTCTAGTGTGGTCAGTTAGAGCTTAGAGGAAAGGAGAGGAGGTTTGGATAATGGCACACATACAACTTAATTAATCGAGGAAACTGAATCATACTCTAGTTTTGAATGTGCTGTACCACATCTCAAATGTAAGATGATATCAGTTATTCAGTGTGCAGAAAGTCAAACATGAATACAATCCTTTATAGATAGTTTCTACTTTATTAAAATACAACACAATCCCAAATTTCAAAAAACAAGATAAACATGCCACCAAAACAGACCGTAGACTGATCAAATACATACATTGATTTGGGGGTCAGGGTTTAAGGGAACCGTCCTGGAAAACACTGCATTTAAGTCATGTTATTGGGTTCAAAATTGAGGTGGTTATAATTTAGAATACGATGCAGGGGATACAACGGTGTGACCTGGAAGTTCCTCAAAAGAAAATAGTTTTTATGTTTAACTTTAATTAAATTTTATTTATTATTATTTATGAACTGAAATACCATTTAAAAACCAATGGATGGGCAGGTAGAGATTTGGTATATTATTTCTGCTCAACAGAGGAAACTATACAGGTTGCTTCTTAGGGTGAGGGATTAAAATAATGGGTAGGACAGGTGACAGTATATTTGAGTTTAGGCTAACAATAATTCCCTGAAGTTTACCATCTTTATTCAAAATCGAGGAATAGTTCAGATGGTCTCTATTGACAAATGTTTTAAAAAAGGACTTAAAAAAACCTTTTCTTTAGAATGTTGATTGTTCTGCCGTTGTTGAATCTCATTTTGGTTTCTTTTCAGATCCAACAGCAAACCGCACTGCTCCAAGTTAGTGTTTCTAAGCAGATGCAGAGCTTAATCTAAGGCAAGTAATTCTCAGAATTCAGAGGTTTAGTTTTTAATGAGTGATTTGTATTTGTCTGTGGAAAGTGAAGGAATCATGCAGACATCCTGCACTTTCCTTAAAGTGGCTGAGGTCCAGTCAGTCCTCATCTTTAACCACTTGGCCACTCCTCTCTTCATGCTCTAGAGGATGTGGCCCTGGTTCTGCTTTCAGCTCAGCGAGGGGACCTACTTCCCCTCCCTAGTTAGACACAAAGACTCCCATCTTTGCCACATGCCAGTCCATGAAGCAAACCGCATTTTAAAGCACACCCTATTATAACCCATGCACATTCCATTACAGCTCACAGCCCAGTAGCATATAAGTAAAAACAAAACTTCAAAATTAAGAATCATATCAAGCATCTTAAAAAAAATAAAATAGTTTTACACAAAAACAAACAAAATGAATAAGCATGAAACACTATTGTTTTTCCTCTTTTCGTTAAGGTCCAGTCTACAGTGTGTGAGAGAATGCATGTTTGATTTTGCAACCACACACAGCCCAATTGCAAAACATTAGCAGGGCCTCTTTCAGAAGTTTAGGGAACACTGGCCAGAACGTTAAGAGCAAAAAAATAGCAGCATGCAGAGATTAGTTATTTGTATGGATGGGTTCTTCAGCGGGCTCATTCCTGTAAGAATCAAGGAGTTCTTTTAAGGAGAAGTTATGTATTCCTGTCGAAAACAGAACAAACATGCTTTATGTATCGGTAGAGAATTACAGAAATGACTTCTCTCACTACAATTACAGAGCAGTTTATATATATATTGTAGAATATTTATAAAAAAAAACCAACTAATAATATCTAAATAATACATATTAATTATATACATATAAAGTCAGTTACACAAAAATCAATCTGTGGCACTTGCATTACTTCCAATGAAACATCAGTTTGCCTGCAGGCTTTATTAAAATCTTACCTTTAGCTCCAGATAGGGATTATATTTACACCACCCTCAGCCATTGTGGCTGAAAATTCTTCTATACACAGTTTTGTATTGGCATGGTTTCTTTAAGCTTTTCTATAGCACCACTGGTTGCTAAGCAACCTCCAAAGTTAATGGACCAGAACCATGGATTTTAGGCGTTCCCTAAAGTGTCTAGTTGTGTATGGATGTTTTCCATGGCGTGCAGATCCAACATTCCACTCTGGAGGTTATACTTGTATTTTTTTTCTGGTAAAATTTAAAGAAACTGAGCCATTTCCTACTCCTTTAAGGAACTTTTGTTATAAAACCTACTGGCTCACAGGGCCATTTCTCCAGTCTGACAACTATTAGTATTTCCTTTTTGCAACAGCCCAGTAAGAACCAATAATGCTAAGCTTTCAGCACCTTTGTGAAACAAGGCTAGGGAAGTCAGAACTGGGAAGGGGCAGGCCGTGGTGTGGACTTACAGTTTTGTACATCTCCCCAGTCCTCTCAATCACAATGGTCTTGGCTTCTTTCCGAGGCAAGGTAGCCTGGTATTCATCAGACAGAAGACCCAGAATAGGATACTGGTTTCTGTACCTGTGGGTAAGAGAGCGAGAGAGCGCTGCCTTTTAAAACGGCCTCAAAAACAACAGAAGTCATATTCATAAGCCTCTCAGTAAAAGGTAGTTTAGTGAAATTGAAAGTAGTTAGATGTGGCTATATGTAAACCGTAGAAGTGGTTTAGCTACTGGTGTGTTAGGTAAGCAAATAACAAATACATCAATTATGAGTCACTGGATCTCATTGTGGTTTTCCGTAAAGCAAACGATTTATTTTAGGCAGCTGCAGAATGGGATGCGCTCAGTTACTTTTTGGTGATGATGGTCTTGGTGACGCCCTTGGACTGGTTCTCCATTTCGGTTCTGTCCAGCTGAAACCTCCTTATTTCCTGGAAAAAAAGAAAGCAACGACAGATTAGAGCCGCTCACACTAAAAAAAAAAAAAAAAGACACGGAAGTGGCGAGGGCATTGTGAGTAAATTCCACAGATCAAAGGTCAATTAAATCACGCAACTTTATTCTTGATTTCTTCCCCCTTCCAGAATCTATTTCTTTGCTATTTCCAGAGAAACTCTAATCTTAACCCTTTCTTTTCACATTAGCAATGTATGTTTTCAGATGACTGGATGAACAGAGGATTTCAGCAGCCCCTTGACCTACCTCTTCCTGTCTCTTGATGATGGTCTCCTTCTGCTCCAGAGATGTCAGCAGCTCAGTCAGCCGGAGCTGGGTGCTGTAATCACTGCCGGACTTGGAGGAGCTTTCCATCTGCAACTTACGGAGCTGTTCCTGAAATAGAAATACAACTCATCATAGAAGTTGTATCGGTGGAGTCCTCTACTTAATACAAGACTTCTCTGCCTTAGTCTATCTGCTTGAAACACTAAGCCAAACAGCCTGGCAGTAGCCCGATTTAACCACAAAGCCACACTGCCCTCTCGATCCTTAATCTCCTATTCTAATTCTTAGCTCTTATAACTACTGTGACTTGCCAAAAAGTTGCAAAATGCAAGTATAATTAGAAAATCCCTGAATCTGCAAGAAATGTATGTGGTAGTGGTTGCCCATGCAGCCGGCTCATCTCTTAACACAGTGGTTGTTGCAAAGAACACCATCCTGCATGGTGTCCCAGTACTCCACTATAACCACAGTGGAAACACAGTCTCCCAGGATGCAGAGTGAGTTTTCATACCGTCAGTGATTTGATTTCCCTGTCCTTTTCCTCACGGAGGGTGGTGGTCATTTCCATGTATTGTTTGGTGATCGCGTCTGATTTCGCCTGAAAACTGGGGCTGTTGCACTGACCGGCGATCTAGAGAGACAAACAAGGAGTCAGGTTGGGAGCTACATACAAGTAAGAGATATACAACGTTGGTATTATATATGGATGGTCTGGTTTCTGTTCCTACATATTTCTTGCCACTTTAATGAAGAAAACGCAACAGTTACGTAGTACGGTAAATCTAAATGGGTGAAAAGAAGTGGAATTTGAATCAGTCCAGTGGTCCGCTCTGTTCAGGTCACAGTGGTCATGTAATTACTGATCTATTTGATGTATTATTACAAGACAGAACCATGATGCTCGATGTCGCCTTCTGGTGAGAGCCAAGGGCAGTACCTGACTGGTACCACTGTGTTTCACAGTTGGGTGTGCTAGTCTCTAACAATGGTATCTATTGTGAAGGTTACCTGCTGCCTCAGCAATTCATTCTCTTGCTCCAGCACCCTCTTGCTGTACTCCAGCTCCTTCAGCCGGTACTCCTTATCCGAGCCCGAGGTTCTCAAGACCAGGATCTTCTCCTCCAGGCTCGTGTTACTCGAGCTGCTCTCCTTCAGGGTTTGCTGCACGCAGGGGAGACAAGGGGGCACAGTCACCAGAGCGCGGTCAGCGACAGGCAGAAAGAAGGGAGTCTGGAGGGCTGATCTTTGTAAACTGATCTTTCAAAGAGTCGCCCAAGACTGCGGTGTATCGGATGCTAAATACCTTAAACTTGTATAGATGAGAAACCATTAACAATACAATAAATGCTGCTAGGGTTACGACAGAAGCAAACATCTGAACACACGTCTGGCATTCTTGAATGGAAAATAAATTCAATGAAGGAACCATCAAAAATAAAAATCCAGCTCACCTTTCGGATGACTCTGGATGATCTAATTTGGATCCTGTTGTGCAATTCAGGCTTGAGTAACACATGGGCTGTAATTAGATGGCAGCTCTAGTGCCAGTCGTGGTTGAGGTCTAGAGTGTGGACGAGGGCCTACCTGCAGCTGACGGTTATTCACTCGGACGGACTCCAGGAGCTTCTCGTACTGCTGGGCCTGACTGTTCTTGAAGTTCAGGTCTCTCTGCAGGGCCTCCTTGTCACTCTCCAGTCTCTGTGGGACAAGAGGGGGAAAGAGATGAGACCCAGCAGTGGTTATAGAACCAGCTATACAGAGAACACTTCAGGCTAGAGCATGATGCCTATTTGAAGAAACGATAACGGAACCACAATCTACCATCTACATTAAAGAGTGTATTACTGAGCTGCAGATTTAATATTTCTGCACTCTGCTGCTGCTAGAGTCTGAATCCAGAGGCTTGGGACTGGCAAAAAGGCCAGTGTTGCTTAATCTCAGGGTGCAGTGGGGAAACAAAGGGGTAAGCTGCATGTTCAGATAAGCAGGAACAAGACCCTGGACACTTTGACCAGTGAGAAGTGCAGTTTTTATGGAAGTCAAAGAAACGATGAGATCTGGGTCTTACCCTGAGGTCGTCCTGTAGGTGAATCAGCTCCTCTCGGAGACTGCTGAAGGTGGAAAGGAGCAGCCGCAGGGACTTCTCTGAGGTCACCCGCATCTGAGCAAACGAGACAGCAGATTAGACATAGTTCAGCATATACAGTGTGCTGTAACACATGCTGTACACAATGCTGTATGCATTGTATACAACATTGATATAGCATTTCGAGTTCAATATTGAAGAAGCGGCTCACCTGGAGAAGGTAGCTGATCTGCTGCTTGGTCAGATCGGACAATCCTTTGGGGATCAGATGCTCGACATCCTCGTTTTCTTCCTGGAAAACACAAGGGCCATGAGACACCCCTGAACATGAACAAATAGGTCTATACTGATAAAGTGTGCTGAACTTTTTCATCAGCACTGCAGACCTGTACACAGATCTAGGACACATCATTCCACTCGGAACAGGAGACTGTTAAAGGAATGTATCAGATAATGTAAAAGCCCCTGAAAATACTGACTTTGTTACAATTCCTTGGGTAGTCTTTCTGTAAAGTTGCTGAAAACACTCTTCTAGACATTAAGTGTGAATTGTATTTATTAATGATTTCATTTAAGCATGAATTAATGGGTTTAAGTTATGAGCTCTGTGAATAGAAAATGCATTAATACTATTACTAAAAATCAATTTAAAAGCAAAAATAACACAAATATTGCCAAATAAGGGAATTGTGTATTTTCTCCAAATGTCTCCATTGCTTCAACCAAACCGTTTAAAACACATTTTATTCACATAAAAATACAAGGATTACCTTTAGGTCCAGCTGACTTCTGTAAATTAAAAAAAAAAAAAGAAAAAGAAAAAACATGAATCAGTAAATAATACAAATAAATCATTGCTGTCGACATACAGGTAAGTAGAAAGCAGTACGGTAAACTTGCCAGTTCTGGAAGCCAAGTGATTCTAGTTTTGAATTTCATATAAAAATAATGAGAAAATAAAAAATAAACCACAAGTCTTGGATGTATTGAAGATTTCTTATTAAGTACATAAGTTTGTATTACATTGTTTTACATGATGGTTATAATGTGAGCCAAGGTATTTCTGCTACTTGTGTCTGTGGGTCAGACCAGCTAACATCTCCAGATTGTAATAAATTAGGCAAAAAAAAAAAAAAAAAAAAAAAAAGAAAAAGCCCTATGGCTCGTACCTGCTCCGGATTTTGCTCACATGCTCGTAGATGCAGGAGTAGATGTCAGAGCTCTTGCGGTGCAGTTCAGCAAGGAGCTCCCCGAAAAAGCGGTTATCCAATTTTGGACCTGTGTCATAGGAGACTTCCTGAGTTTTTTGTACCTTGACATTTACCTCACTCTATAAATTGAAGAAGAAAAAACACAAATACATGTATTACAAATCACCATTTTTAAAATACTTGTTTAATATTAGAACCCACTTAGTTTGGACTGTGGGTTTGATTTCTTGGTACTGTTTTAGTTAGCCCAGACAAAATTCCTCCCCAGTAATGTTCCCAACCATCCGTAAATTTACAGACAGTCAATACAAAAAAAGTCACATTTTAACACTGTCTGTAAACCAGTAAATAACAAAAAATGTCCAACTTGGCTGCCGCTTGAGGAATGGAGTGCTGGCCAATCTGATGGGCTTCAGGCATCACTGATTAAACTGACCTTCCAAAAACAGCACACTTGATAATCTCCCACATAGCCGAACCAACCAGCTTGATCACATTCCTAAAAAGGAATACTGTTCAAACTCAGCATGGGGGAGTGGCTCACATGTAACTACAGTAAACTGAGGGGGAGGTGTAGAGAAACTGTTTCAGAAGAGGCACATCGGCACGGTGAAACCAGTTATCAAGTTCACTGGACCTTAAATATTTATCTGGAGGTACCACTGCTTTATATATGTGTATAAATAACAGATAGTGTATTCAGAAGCAAGTTATTATTTTAAAAAAAATATATAATGCATTTGCTAAGCAAAGCATGATAATCAAAAATTGTATTACACACTGCCCAAAAACCTTCCTAACATAACACTTCTTCATGGTCAACAAAAACAGGTTTTTAGATACAGATTGCTACAATGGTGCCTCATGACTTTGATCATTCAGGACATTTTGTTTCAATGATATGTTATATTGACAACGATTACTGTGGAATGCAAGGTGCTGTAATCTCAAACAGGGCGAGTAAAAATACAAACAGAATAACAGCTTCGTGTTTCTGTACCAGCAAGGACAAGACCACTGTTACTCAGAAGCTCAAATGATTCATGAAGGTACTATCCAAGACCACTGTTACTCAGAAGCTCAAATGATTCATGAAGGTACTATCCAAGACCACTGTTACTCAGAAGCTCAAATGATTCATGAAGGTACTATCCAAGACCACTGTTACTCAGAAGCTCAAATGATTCATGAAGGTACTATCCAAGACCACTGTTACTCAGAAGCTCAAATGATTCATGAAGGTACTATCCAAGACCACTGTTACTCAGAAGCTCAAATGATTCATGAAGGTACTATCCAAGACCACTGTTACTCAGAAGCTCAAATGATTCATGAAGGTAGTATCCAAGACCACTGTTACTCAGAAGCTCAAATGATTCATGAAGGTACTATCCAAGGTTAATGTGTTTGTCTAAGAGATTAGTGATTAAAACAATATATAAATATCACATATTAGAAGAACATGTTACCACAGTGGTGTGAACATCCCACTCATGTCTCCTGAGCTATACCACCACCTTTCTCACATGCTGAGCCATGCAATATCTACTGCGATAAACACAATCCACCCTAGTTTAATAATGACATGAGAGGATAAAAATACCACCATCATTTAGATCAGCCCTGTTTATCGTGTTTTTGTGTGGTGAGCCTTCACGCTCCTGCAAATTATTGTTTTTCCTAATAACCTCAGACAGCACAAAGATAAGGAAATTTACATTCTTTACATACCAATACTAAAGGGTAGGGGATGCCCTTCTAAATACATACTACAAATAGATTTGTTTTAGGGGGGGTGTGGGTTCTATCTCTGGTAGCTTTTGACTGGGAACCCCAAGGCTTGGCTACCCAGCTGCCTGTACAGGGGAGGGAACTCTGTTCAAACACCTGAACAACTGCCCAGCTATTTTTTCTCAGTGGTGAAGTGGCCTCCCGTAAACTTTGAGCAGCTAACTGGCAGGGCTCCAAATGTTGCTGCTAATTGGACCATGCTGCCTATTTACTCTACTGCTGGTATGCCTTCCTCAGGTTCTCTGGAAATGCACCCTCCAAAAACAAAAATATATATGATTTACAAAAGAACCCCACCCTTTTCTACTGGTATGTAAAGAATGCAAAGTTAAAAGCATGCCTGGTATTGTGCTGCTATGAAAAAAAATATTTTGCAATGTTGCATCTTATACTTTATCGTTTTAGCCCAGGGAGGTTGGCAGTTAAATATACTAATACAAGGTTGGCAAGAAACATTTAAATGCTTAATTGTTGAAACTGTCTCTTGTTTCCTGTTAACTTTGATGAATAGGCAGTGCTCCAATGTGTTGATAAGGTATTGCTATTATGGGGGGGATAAGGCCCCACCTAAACATTAAAAAATAAGCCAATATGGTTTTTATCTCAATTGCTGATAAAGTCCTTTTTGCTATTTGTTTGTAACTGTTGCTATGGCAACTGACATGACCATGACTGAGCCAATCAAATACCATGGAGACCACAATAAACTAACCACTGCCACTGGTGGACAATGATTTTAAATTTGTTTGATGTACAGAAGTATTGAACTTCACAGGTTCAGGTAAAAGATAAAGTTAACAGAATTTAAAAAAAAAAGCTAGCTTTACTTATGAAACCAGATTAAGATGACCTTTGGAACTCGTATACGCGTAAATTGGATTGATGTAACAATGAATTGCATCAACAAATCTAAATATGGCATTTTTCACACACTCAGATGTCAATATGTTCAGATTTTAATTCTGAATACCACTGGGTTTATAGTCAGGTATTCGCTAGACACCTATACAGAAACTGAACAGCTGCTGTATTAAACACGCAGATATGCAGGTACTGTATGCAAAGCACGGGCATGCAATTTGTATAATCCTTTGCATGTGTCACGAATACAGAGGAAAACTAAAAAAAGAAACATGCATCTCTGCAACAGATAGACAGGGCTTGACTTGACTTGGAATGGTAAGCTGGCAAGAAATCAAGGGGAGGCACAAGCAAACTGCAATGTGGCAAGCAACAGCACTATACTAGGAAGGATTTGGATAAAAAAAAAACTCAAAGATGATGAAGAGAAAGACAGAACTACAGCGCTGAGTTTCTTTTAAGCTGCACACTATAGTAAGTATCATATCATTCAAGCAAAGGAATCTGAAAAGGCGGGTAGGGTGGGAAGTTTGTGTCTATAATTTGAACTGTATCCCTCTACCCTATCCAAAACCGCAATCAGACCTGCGCTAAATACAAGCTGAACTAAACTCCAGTAATGTTTATGCTTATAACACAACCAACCTTCTTTGCAAAACCAGCCTGGACCAACTTAAATAAATAAACAGTGTCTGCTTTAACAACAGACATGTATTAACTTGAGACAGATTTTGGCTCAGACACTTATTACTACACACAGCAATATTTAACCAAGGACTGGTTTAGGTGCATTTCTGTTCATTGGCAGCTGCTGTTGTTTTGTGGACACACAGAGCATAGTCATTAGTCAAAGATAAAGAGTAGGACTGCAACCTGGAAAGTAGTCAATTCCTGTTTATTGAACAATCAATGCTATTCAAACCAACAGCACACCTTTCTAGTGCCATATAGGAGGTGTCTGGGAACTGAAAACAGAAAGAATGTTTATGTTTCCATTAACCTATGAAGAAAATGACTGGGAGGTTTTTTTTTTGTTTGTTTGTTTTAAATATCCCTGGGATTTTCCCTGCTCCTGACTTATCCACATCCATGGGCATCTATTTTTCTAATTAACTGAAAAAAAGAAGTTAAATATTGAAACCAACATCCATGCTACTTGGAGCACTCAAATCTCTTTAGAGAAGCATATACATGTTACAGTACAAGTCAGAATCCACATTTTTTCATTAACAAAATCATTAATGAGCTTACAGTAACGCACATTTGAGCTATTCAACAGGGTACTGAACAATATTGTGATCCACCTATGCAGAACCAACCAACATTCTGGTAAATTTGCATATAAAACAATTCAAAATAGTGTTGAAGGATATTGAACTCCAAATACACAGTAATTTGATGAAAAATAGCATTCTGTTAAATGCAAATTAACTAATTTGGACCTTCATTTTTCAACAGAAAAATCACACTTTGTTACGACAC
Organism: Acipenser ruthenus; assembly: GCF_902713425.1. Classification (NCBI taxonomy): domain Eukaryota; kingdom Metazoa; phylum Chordata; class Actinopteri; order Acipenseriformes; family Acipenseridae; genus Acipenser; species Acipenser ruthenus. Next base: position 28,677,408 of record NC_081204.1, read on the forward strand.
AAAACGCCAAAGACAAGTAATAGATATATCTTCTTACTTATTGAGCATGGTAGACTCTTGTGGCACTTGGAGTTACACAGGACTCCTGAAGCCTTATACAATGCGTGAAGGCGAGACATTCAGTCATTAGCCAAAGCCACTTGTCTACTCTTGAGATTTTACCGGTAAATCTCCGAAGTAGAGAGTTATTTTTATTTCGGACATTTGCTGTTTTGCTTGGTAAATGTCAACATTTACCAGTAAATCTTAAGATTTACCAATATTCTGACTTTTACCATAACATGGATACAGTATAAAGAACATGCTAAGGACCAGTGAATCTTCATGCACAGGTCAAGGTGAAATACACTCTCCTGCCTCTGCAATGAATCCCCCCTAGTAACTAGGGCCTGTTGTCAAGGGCATGTCTGAGCAACACACCCCAGGTACAATCCAGCCTATTGGAGCAGATGTCATTTCTAATTATAATGTGATGTAAGGATTTTGCCTTGCACTTAGGCAACAGGATGTCATGCTGAAAAGGGCAGGCCAATATATATCATTTCCTCAGGACGCTAGCACAACTGATGTTGGCTGAGGTTTTCCAAACAACTCTGTTTCATGCTGAATGACCTCAGTCGTAAGGACTCAGCTCCTTCTCAGAAAACTTTTCTTTTCAGTGCACCAAGAAGACTTTGCTGCCCTTCCTCCGACATTTATTTTTTGGTTTGTATTTTTGTGCTCCACAAATGCCATACAGCTCCTATACTGTTCTCTGTACTCCTAACTCAAGTGCCACCGCTAAATAGACGGATGTGCTCATTGAGACCCTCATTATCAGAATTGCAGATCATTATTTGTGCCTGTTGAGTAATTTGCATTGCTCTTAAGCTTACATAGGGCACAGTGTAAAATAATTGCCTGGCTGCAATTTGAGTTTTGTATCCATAATTATTTGCACTGCGCCTTTACTTAAATCTACCCCAATATCTCCTCCCATAAAAGAAAGTCCAACTTGTGTACCTGTAATTACACACAGTTTCGTTTGGCACAGCCTTAAAGAAAATATAACAAAATGACATAATCTCATTAGTTCCTTCAACCTTACACCCACACACTCTTTGTTTGATGTTCTTGTCACGTTAACACTGTACACATGCATACTATAACTATAGGCAATACAAAATAATAATTACATTCAAACTAAAATATCGACACATTATCAGCAATGGCAACACATAGGATTTGGATAAATAATATTAATAATAATAAACCATACAGAACGCTGGTGGTTATTTATATGGTATCATGGCATTGCAAGCAATACCAGTTACTGTAGAACGTCAAAGTATGATATGAAGACTTTAGCACCACATTCTACCTAGTACAGAACCACAGCATTGCAGCTCATTGGGGAAGGGCCTACATAATGACTGTGCCCCAGGTGACGGTGGCAGGTTTCAGCTCAGGGATGGGTTGACTTACCACAGCAGGACTGCGAGGAGGAGTTGAGGTCCTGCTGGAACTAACCTGGCTTGACCAAGAAATTCCTTTTCCATTTGAAGTCTTCTCATGCAAATAAAAAAAACAAGACAAAATCAGCAACTAAGACCTCAGCAACAAAAACATTTGCTTAAACCTGCAATAAGTGAAAAGTACTGTGTTATGTGAATTCAATCTTCAAGCACACAGAACTTGACATGGTTATTTTTTGTATACTTCTGTTTATTTATTGACAGAAAATGTACTGCAAATGGACAATAGCCCTTTTTTGACAACTAGGATTCCTAGCCATGGTTTATTGACCACCCCTTCAATAAGCTTTCTATTATTATTATTATTATTTATTTCTTAGCAGACGCCCTTATCCAGGGCGACTTACAATTGTTACAAGATATCACATTATTTACATACAATTACCCATTTATACAGTTGGGTTTTTACTGGAGCAATGTAGGTAAAGTACCTTGCTCAAGGGTACAGCAGCAGTGTCCCCTACTAGGGATTGAACCCACGACCCTCTGGTCAAGAGTCCAGAGCCCTAACCACTACTCCACACTGCTGCCCATCAACATTAGCACATGTATTTTATAAGAAATGTACACTTTTTGATTTTGTTATCTTTTTTTTTTTTTAATTTGTACTGAAGATATTTCTTCTCTGACAGAAGCCATCCTCCTCCTATCACAGATGGCTGCAAGTTGTTTTTACACAAAGGCTAAACACAAGAGATACACCACAATTCTTATTTGTCCCTCAATACAATAAAATGAAAACTCTGAAAGATGTGAACAGGAAATAAAAAAATACATGTATTCCTCTAAACAGCAGTAAAGGGATACACTTTATATACAAAACCACTGTATAGACACTGTTTGCGGTTTTTAAAACCATATCTTGTCAAATGCGTACACGTTGGTGGCCTATTTTTCAGAATAATGACGCCACATGAAACTGCTGGAGACCAATGTGTTTTTACAGGTCTGTCTGTAACTAGGTGGGGCATTTTATCTGGATGGGAACAGAGTGCTGACGGGGGTGGGAGAGCAGACAACCAATTATCTTTCTCCTTTTAGGATTCTAACCCCCCCCAGATGCATACTTGACTAACATGTTTATGAAGGGATAGCAATCCCTTTCACCGAAGCTACTGATGTGGAAATGATTCTCGCAATGGCCCATCTCCTCTGTACTCGCCTCAGGAGTTCTCAACTGCCCGTAAAAAATTTGTGAAGTATTTCAAACTTGTCAGTAAATCAGTTGAATGCAATTGTTGTCAGATAATTGTGAGGAAACACCCCATATTTTTTTTTTTTGTTATCTGCCAATCAAACATATCCCACTGTAAATATTCAGTATTTTTTTTTATTATAATATTAAGGAAAATTAGGGGAACGATCCTAACATCACAAAGAGAGGTGTAAAAACCGTACAGCAACAGTAGCACCATGCAGTGTACAGTGCAACCAGAAGACATTTATGTTATCAAATAAAAGGACACAGGGAAAGTGAAAAATAATTTGGCACACAATTAAAAGGTGCTTACATTATCTGCATTAAAAGTCAAATAAACAAGCATAGAACCAAGAAAAGGGGCATCAGCAACAATGTGCATGCTGTCTAAACGGACTCCTGAGTTACACCTCTCATTGTGTTAATAATTAGAGAGTGCTGTACAGAGAAGAACCATGGTTACTAGTTATTAAAGCAGTCCTCTCACACTTACAGTAGCTAAATTGGATGCATGCCTCAACCTGTTTGAGTGGACTCCTCAGCTTTCAGGATACCCATCCACTCACAGGCTACACATTCATGTCTTAAGGGGAGACCCATGTTTTTGGTGCAGACCGTACAGCCTAACTATCAAGACATGCAAAGGGCTTTATTTCCACTTTGACTGAGCTGAAGCACATGGACCCATGGGCCCCATTTTAAAAGAAAGTGCAAAGGAATTTTTTCAGAGTGGAATATTTTGTATAACAATTGTTCCAAATAGCTTCTTGCTACTTTTACTTCACAATTCGCCTTTGCACATGGCTTTGAAATTGGGCCCTGTGTAAGATGACATCCATAGAAAATGGGAGAGAGGAAACCAAATACTTCTCTGCACTGAACAATCAGCGTTAACTGGGCTTACTGAATTCACTTCACCCACATGAAAATATTCAGCAGCTAAACAATGGGAATAAGAGAATATTTCTGGACAGGGAAGGTACGATTTATTTTTTATTTTTTAAGCTTGGTTATAACCCAGCTCTGACTTGGCTCTCGATGGCAGAACTGTGGTTGATGAATTCAACTTCATGAGGAGCAACAGGTCCTTTTTCCCTGTTTGCTCAGAATCGGCGAGCTGGCAAGCTGACATCGCTATGCACAAAATCCTGTGTCAACACCTTAAAAGGCATTGGGGTGATGTCCAGCCACCTTTCTCGCATTAGTGAAATTCCAGATGAAGTACAGCCTCACTGGTGTCTGACTTTCATCAGCTTAGCTGTATGGAATAGAAACCAGATTTTCAAATCCTACAAAACTAACGGTAGCAGTCGATTCATTAGGAGGACACATTTTCATTTACTGTTTCTGCACTCACACATATTGTTGAGAAAAACTCCCTGTTTATCCCTGATACTGCTAATGGAAGACAGCAGTTTCATGAGAAGGAGTTGTAATTTGAGTCACTGCTTGGCGTGGCTCTGTGCAATTACCCTGCCCTACTGCTATAAAAGGTGTGTACTTTCCTAGGATAATGGGCATGTTGTAACAGCAGCATTAATATCAAGTTACTATAATGTATAATTGCAATACATGTTTTCTTACACAACATAACAGGGATGGACATAAGACTCCCATTCCAGGTTTTACTACAAGCTTGATTAGCCACAGTGTGTATTGGTAAGAAGCGCAGGTGTGTCTTATTAAACTCTTAGTAAAACCAGGAATGGATCAAACAATGGGAGTCTTATTTACATCCACGCATACATGAAATTAATCCACAGGTACAGGCTGAATACAGGACTGTCTGGCATTACCAAAATCTTATAAATATAAAAGACGATGATACTGCTTGCCTTATTCAGTGCAGGTTTCCTTTTTGTAAATGCTTCGCAACATGAATGCCATAAAACATGCATGGTTTGTCAGCTATAAGAGCTCTGGATTCAAATCTTCATACAATCCATCACCGCTGAGGTTAAATACGTTACAATTAAATTAGAATTCACAAGCTGACTAGTATGCTCTCTCTTTGTTGGTAGCTTAATAATCAGGCTGAATATATTAATATTTAAACCAAAACTAAGCCACATATTCCACAATTGAAATAAATTAAAGTAATACGTTCCCTGATCAGTAGGAAATATGATCCATGTACTTGCATGTTTTTTGTACACCAAAACAATATGTATTAAGGTGCATTGTATAAGAAAAGAAAGAGAACAGAAAAAATCTATTCATTTCAGAGTGAAATAATATTGCAGGCATGGCTTTTTGATCTCTCAAAGCCATTTTATTTTGCACGCTTAAATGACGGAAGACTCCAATTGCAATTCAAAGCAAATAAGATATTTCAAACCATTAAAAAATAGCAACGCCTGGTACCACAACACAAACAAGACACGGTATCTTGTCTGAAGTGCAGTAGATACTGGGGATGTTCGGAGGGTCGTTCTCTGGGAGAGGTGTGGCATGAAGTCATTCTGACGCTATAAATGTGATATGCACACAACTTGTACAATGACAACTTCAGATGACGTGTACCACCTTATATATACCAGAGATGGTATGTCACAAAGTTGGACCATTTTTAGTACTGTAATGTAAAGCTCCTAAGTGTGTGCAAGCATGACTTATCCTTCCATTCTAGAACGGGTTGGAGTGCAAATTCTTTGAAAAATTCATTGCTATATCCTCGAAGTTTGCGATCATGCGGAAAAAAACAGCAAAACATGATAAACAATACATAGCGTTCAAAGCATGGTCAATCAGTTACGAGCATACTTTATACAAACAGCTTTGTGTACATATTTTCTGACTTTAGACCACCTATGTTTTTGACTTGTTTGCGTCTACTAAATATACTCCAAGTAAAACATAAAATAAACCACAAAAACATCACACACAGTGACAGCATCCATTTGCATACATTATTATACGGGTAAACCTACCTCCTTATGCACTGGCACTGTTTCCACTGTTTCCACTGTTTGCACTGTCTGCACAGTCGTGTCTACGTTGTTCTTGTAGCTGCTGGCGTTCTGCACGTAGCAAGGGGATAGTAGCTGTTGCTCTCTGGGTTGGGTGTCGACCAAAACATAGCCTTCCATTTTTCTTTCCACGGGAACCAGGTACTGCACCGTTTCGTAGACAACATTGCCGGCGTGAGCAGATCCATTTGTGGTCAGGTACACCGGAGACTGGACAGAAGCAAGCTGTGATCCGTACTGTCGTGAGATAGTTGAGTAAGGCGAGACAGACAGTTGAGTTGGAGAAACCGGTATTGAAGTTGAGGAAAGTTGTATTGGCCCTTGGGAATACTGCACTGATCCTTGGGAGTGCTGTATTGGTCCTTGGGAATAATGCACTGATCCTTGAACGTGCTGTGTTGGTACTTGGGAATAATGCACTGATCCTTGGGAAAACTGTCGTACAGCGGCTTGGCTGTGTGACTCAGACATCCTGGCTGAAAAATAAAGACTAGAATTAAAAGAGCAACTGGAAAAGTTTCCTGCAATAGACAAATGCACCTTCTAGTTATATCAGCATATAAACAAAAGCAAAGGAAATACGGAAATGCGCGGATCCTTACCTCCGAGCTTCTGTATCCCACACTACACACACCGAGGTCAAAATGCAATGGAAGACGAGCAGTCGTTCAGCTAGCCCAACCCAAGTATTCTCGTATTCTCTCTCTCTCTCTCTCTCTCTCTCTCTCTCTCTCTCTCTCTCTCTCTCTCTCTCTCTCTCTCTCTCTCTCTCTCTCTCTCTCTCTCTCTCTCTCTCCTCTCTCTCTCTCTCTCTCTCTCTCTCTCTCTCTCTCTCTCTCTCTCTCTCTCTCTCTCTCTCTCTCTCTCTCTCTCTCTCTCTCTCGACACGCCCAAGCACACCCCATTGCGCTGTTACCTGTGAATATGAAAATGTTTTCTTTCGAAAAATGCAGGCTGGTATGTTAATCATGATAGCAACTGTAGCCAGAGAGCTGGGTTGGATAATACTGTTTGAATGCCGTCTGAAAACTTTCAACTTCATCATCCCGCAGTGTTTTTTAGTTTACCTTTCTGTGCAATCTTGTAAGTTATCTATACTCTTCCACAGAAGACAGACCTGGTTTGTTTATGTTTCCCAGAGATAGTGTTAGCTGGGGCACTTCCTGTTTTCCGCTGCCACAGTAAAAACTACCTATCTCTTTAGTTATTTATTTTCTTTATGGGCTCAAAATGATTCAAAGACCTCTATTGAGGTCACTGAGGTGCATTACATTTCGGAGTTTTAAAGTCAGGGTGAGATTATTATTATTTATTTCTTAGCAGACACCCTTATCCAGGGCGACTTACAATTGTTACAAGATACCACATTTTTTTTTTTTACATACAATTACCAATTTATATAGTTGGGTTTTTACTGGAGCAATCTAGGTAAAGTACCTTGCTCAAGGGTACAGCAGCAGTGTCCCCACCGGGGATTGAACCCACGACCCTCCGGTCAAGAGTCCGGAGCCCTAACCACTACTCCACACTGCATGTGATGGCTGAAACAGAACACACCTTCATTCCAACAAATAATGCCGCCTTCACGTAATCATTTCAGGAACAGCTGGCAGACACAGATCCTATCTATTTCTCAATAGGAAGAGTCAGACAAAACAAAGTGCACCATCCAACAATTGAAACAGATTGCCACCTACGCTAACAAAACTACACAAACAAAGCAGGCTGACTGCTTTGAATCCCATGGGTAAACAAAGCTGAAACTCTCTTGAAAATCTCCTCTTAATCCATGTTATTAAACCACAATTTTGCAATAATTAAAGTGTGGCAGAAAAAAACGTTTTATTAACACAGTCGCCCAGACAGGATGTCCCTTGTTATAAAATAACTAAACACAGAGACACGGATTTACTAAGCTTTTGCACCAGGAAGGAATTGAAATCCATTGGAATCTTAATTCACTGATTCTTATCTGCACCTAACCTCTCTTCTCTACCTCTCATGTTCCTACACTAATCCCTAGTTGGAACTTGAGGGTTAAGAGTCAGGAGAATTCCTTCAAACTCAAGTACACAGCCTCAGGGTCAACAGGTAATGATACAAGACTACTGCTCTGTCACTGCTAGGTTTTTACTGTAAAAAAGGGTTATTCTGTTCAGAAAATGTGAACACTTGTTGCTCTAATACAGCATCAACTAAACATGTAACATAAAAAAGGAACAAGCGAGTGTGTGTTCCTTCATCAATGAATCGCGTTTGAAAGACACAGCCAGAAACCCCCTCATAATTCTGTAGGTTGATCAGTTATATCTGGATACTTCAAGTTATTTATTTCATTCTGGGCTCCTTACTCTTGAAACTGGCCCTATTCTTGGACTCCCTGATATTTAGTCTTAGGATGTTCAGTAACACCTCACCTCACCTGTGAACTGCAAAATATTAGTGCAAACACAGCGACGATTGTTTCGTTATTTAGAGTCACATTCCCCGGAGTCAGAAATTAACTCTCACAGGACTGGAACTGTCTTCGGAGAAAATGTCCAGTCTCCCAATTGAAAGGGCATATTACTGTGCTGTGTCAGCGAAATAAAATCCTCGTCTGACCACTGCTATTGTTGAAACAGACAAAACAGCAAACACCGAAACAGTTGTGTTTAAAATAGAAATGTGCAACAAGTAGGAAGGGTTGAAAAAAAAAAAAAAAGATATGAAATGATTTGTGAGTGAATGGGACTGGACTGAACCAGCATTTGTTTGCTACAGGCTTCAGTGTTAGAATCCCCTACAGTGAGGGTGTTGACATCGTTCAGCCTTGCCGGAGATGAAAGGCTCACACGCAGCGACTGGGCTGATTGATGTCCGCAAACGTGCTGCAGGGGGGACACCTGTTGGCAGTCAGCATACAGGCTATTATATGGTTGAGAATTGCAAGTCCTAACCAGTTTTCCAAATGATTTGTAATGAATTAAAGTGGGAAGGGACAAAACATGTTGGGGTGTTAAAGCAAAGACCTAGTCATTAAATTAGAATTATATCTTAGTGGAGATGACAGGGGTCCACCCTGCCACCTATCAGACCTATTAATCAGCCAAAAGATAAAAATAAAATAAAATAAAATGGTCTTAAATCGATACAAGACAGATCTCCACCAAAAAGAAAAAAAAAATGGTTCAAATAATTATTTACTTAGTTATGTTAGCCTTATTTGTCAAGAGATGAAAACGAAGAAACAACATTGAATGCGATACATTTTATTGTACCAGCATAGAAGTTTGAAATACCAGCTTTTGAGAAGAAATAGTGCAGATGATTCAATTTAAAAAAAGAAAACTGTGCAAAACAGAAAACACAGAAGAAATGCAGTTCTGACGTAGAGTATTCTGGGTTATGTATAAGAGGAAAGAAACAAAAACATTTGAACTAGATCCTGCCCCCCACCCCTCATGTCCAAAGCAGTAATCATCACCAGCGATGGTCATGGCAACAGCTTGTCCACAGGCATTCCACCTTTAGAAAATGTCCGCACTTCAACCTGCAAGACCACCCAAGTGCTCTCAGCACCAGTTGTAGTGAGTAGTGCCAAGAAAAGAAAATGATTCAGGATTTACACACAGGAAGCAGTAAAATTGGTTGGCTCTATGTTTTGTTAGTGAGCAATACCTACTGTATTATGCAAATCAGTTTCAGTAAGCAAATACTTGCTTGTTGGAAAGATTTGAATATACACATTTTGGCTACTGAATTAAAATCTTAAACAGAGGAAGTAGCTTGTCTGGAGAATCTGTTATCACAAGGTCTGTTTACATATATAACAGACCTTGTGATAATTAATAATAAGAGAAGGTTATGTGGTACAGTGGTTAAAGAAAAGGGGCTTTGTAACCAAGAGGTCACCGGTTCAAATCCCAGCTAACTGGCTCACTGTGTGACCATGAGCAAATCACTGAACCTCCTTGTGCTTCATCTTTCAGGTAAGACATTGTTGTGTGACTCTGCAGCTGATGCGTACAGAGGCACTGGAACAATTTTTAGTGGGGTACCTGAAATCCATTGAACAAAACTGTAACTCTTGTATATGATGGATGCCATGCAAAGCCAGGGGTGCTAGTGCACCCCCAGCGCCCCTGGATGCATAGTTCACACACCCTAGTCTCTAAGTCGCCTTGGCTAAAGGTGTCTGCTCATGTTCTGAATTGTCTTTAAAAATACTCTTTATTTAGGTGTATCGTTTTTATAAATTACAGTAAATTGCACTGCTGTGTTGTGATCTCAATTATTAGTGTAATTAAAATAAAATTTCTTGGAAGAAACCCCAGGTATGACTCAGAGCTCATCTCGTGTAATATTTTTGAAACAAATCTAAAACGACAACTGCTTTTAAAATCTGTTACTCTGCCATTTACTTTCAGCAATAGCACTGTTAAGAAAATAAGTGCTTATTATACACACACATAACGGCATGTTTAAAGAATGACCCTGCGTAAAATCTAGTTTAGCTGCAGTACAATTAAAGAATGAATTATAATTCATAATTATGCACATAGGGAGGCAATGTTGTTAAAAGATGTCCGAAGCACTTTGCTGTAGGTTAGTTATGTAGTTGAATCTCTGTGTCATTCATCTTTAAAGAATAGATCAAAACCTCCCAGAAAGCCATTCTGATTATTCTATCGAAATCAACTTATTGTAGCATTGCTTCTAATAAAGAATTGTTGTTTGAATCCCTTATGAAATACAAATGCTTACCTTTCACCGTGTATTATTTGTAATACTTTATCCATGCAGATATTCAATTCTGCAAATGGCATTATGTGGCTAAACGCTTTTTACTACAGTGCGGCTCACTAATTTCAATCCCGAATTTTCTTGTACAGTAATAGTTATCCCTCTACTGGTATGCGGTGAGAATGCATGCCAATGAACTTGGATGCACTCTTCAATGTCTCAGGAGACTGTACCCCGGCACTCCCTCTTCTCTTTCCTATAGCACTGAAGTCTGGAATAGCCTGGCAACGGGGCAGTGAGGAATGCGTGCGGTCCAGGGACGGTTTTTTCCCACGGTGACGGGGCACCGTTGTGTTTTGATGTAAAATCCAAAAAAGTTGTCAATGGATTTTTTTCCACGTAAATAAAAAAAAAAGTTAGGAAGATTTCTTCCTCAGAATTTTGTGCAAATGGAGCAAAATGTTATCCAGCCTCCGGGATGTGAAGGCGATCCTCCGACAGCAGAGCAGATTCTTCACAGTAAGTTCCGCTTTTCTTACAGCGCTGAAGGATAACTGCGACAGACGTGGGATAACACATATGTGAACGATTACAAATAAAAATAAACCGATAGAAATATGCATATCCAACGTTTCTTACGCGCGCCTGTTATCATTAATGACTCTTGAATGTATTTGTTTTTAGAAAGGAAAGTATAAACTGTTCAAAATGTTTGAAGTCTAATGCAAACTTTTAAACAGCATGAATGTGCGTTTTTGTTTATTATTATTATTAATTATTATTATTATTATTATTATTATTAATAAGATATATCAATAGGCTGTACATAACAATGTATTTCTTTGTAGACATTGATATACCCACTAGCACGCTATATGGAGTTCTAACAATGATGACTGTTCTGGGAAATCTCGTGTACCTCGAAGAAATCGTGTATTTATTGAGTAAAACACCTTTCTCTTACAAAATGACTACTTACATCTGGATAACTGGGGCGCCACCGGTAAGTATGGGGTTAATACTGCGTCTGTGACCCAGATTCTACGATTTAGTCTGGTTATACAACTTTCCTATATGGAGTGTCGCTTCTTTCATTGTAAAGCCCAAAATCTAATCTATTGTCCAATGTGCTCTAGGTCATAGCAGCCACTTCCTGCATTGGGCTGTGGATACCCGCTCAACCATGTTTACAGACTTCACTGCATCCATGGAAGTGTTTTCATGGACAAGCTGCCGAATTAAAAACAAAACAAAAATCCTGTAAAACAGCTGCTGAGTTACTTGAAGGGTAGTTGTTTTCATCTACATTTGGCTACAGGAGACAGAAACTTCGATGCATGTTGTATTAACAAAGGGTTAAAATGTTCTTACCTCTCAGAAGCAAAGCGACAGCCTGGTTGTCACCCTCTCCATGCCCCTTTCTGCAGCTACTTCACAATCTGTATCCATAAGTTCCTGGTGATGATGGTGGAGTAGTATGGTGGAGAGGAGGCCTTCATCCACAGGCTGCATGGAGTTCCTATGAAGATCAGCATGGGCCCTTGCTGTTGCTGCTGCTGCCTGTGTCTACCTAACATACCAATGTCCAGGTATGCCTTTTTAAAAAGAACTGCAACAGTGAAGTGTCTCATGTGTTACTTTACATATATATTGATACCACATGAAAGCACAAGCACCAGCTGATGCAGACATGTCAACTTCAACTCATATGTTTAGGACTCATTTAAAAAACTGATCCCTGCTGGAAACAAGCACACATTTTATAGCCTATACCAGGGATGGAAATAAGACTCCCATTGCGTAGCAGTTGGAGCCATTCCTAGTTTTACTTGCAGATTAGTAAGACACACCTGAGCTTGTTACCTATACACTGAGGCTAATCAAGCACATATTAAAACCTGGAATGGGTGAAGCTGCTATGCAACAAGAGTCTTATTTCCATCCCAGGCCTATACATATTCACATAAAGTACCACTTGGATCATCAAATAGTCCACTGTAGGTCATTACTTGGGTAAAAATCGATCTTAACTGCAGTTACCTTGTGTTTGGGTCTTTTGGACACTTTTCTATGCAATTCAATTCACATGGTCAATTAAGAATTCTTAGTACGTAGCAACTGTCACCTTGCTCTGGTTTCGAAAGCCAAGCCCTGAAAGTCTGTTTTAAAAGGTGATTGAGTCTTTTTTAATCCTTATCAATATACAGTACAATCCGAATAAAGCCGGCCATTAATTTGGTGTAATTGACGTTGATACATTCAGTCAACGATCTCATCCTCGGGTTTGGCATTGTCTTTATTCTTTTTGTACATCTCTTTCTTTGCTTTGGTAGGAAGACTTTAACTGTTCTGAAGTCTGGGACACTGCAAGCAGCTCTCCTGAGACCCATCTTGCTGTTTTTTGCCACAGTTCTGTGGACTAATGGAAACTATGAACAGGGAAAGGTAAAATCCCAGCAAGAATACTCAATATTAATGCAGTGCCTTTTAACATGGAATCACAAAGAACCAGTAAATACAGAATTAACAAATCATAAAATTCGATGCTCTTTAAATACAAACGCAGGACTGAATCAGAGTCTGACACTTGTTCTGAAGATGTATTGATTATTTGATTTTGTATTTATTTCACTTAAGCATTTTTTAATTAACACAATTGATTAAGTTGCTGTCACTTCCTTGGACCTAATCACTTCCTGTGCTGTAGGTAAAATTCACTCAGTTGCCCAAATACAGTTAGACCATGTGACCTACCACACAGGAACAAGCAACTTATTCTAGCATATTTAAAAAAAAAATACATATCCCAAAAAAGCAAATGACTGTAAAAGCAAACAAAACAAAAAAAAAAAACACATTGATTTTACTGTATTTACTAAACCTTGTCTGCATCGCTCCTTTTACAGATGAAAGTTGATGGCGCTTTCCTCTGGATAACTATTCTCTCTGTTGCTGCACTCATACTCTCACTCTGGCCAATAGGGATTCTCTTCAACCAAGCAAAGTCCAACCTGTCCAGCCACAACATAGTACCCAAGTTTGCTTTAAGTCAGGTAACCCCACAGATAGCTAACCACATGTTTTTACAATGCGTTGTAATGTAAATCTCAATTGAATGGTTTGTTTGTTTTTATATGGGATGCTATGTTAGAACAAGTCTGTCTATTGAGAATTTGATTTGTCTTTAGCAGTAGATAAGAGTTGTACAAGATACAGTCAAAATGCAAGAAAACTTTAGCACAAAAGTACTACAGCAGTGTGCTTAACCTGGTAAAACCTTGCTATTTACAATCTTTTGTTTCAGTATACCAAAACCATTTGCAACCTTAAAATACTTAGCATTTGTGATTTTTTGTGTGCATGGGCAGGAAACTGTTATCGTAGTAATCATGTCTGTTTCCTCCATTGTTTTTTTTTTTATTAAGAGTGTTCTTATTCTGACCCAGGCTCAGGGTGGGATCATTAACTTGCTGGTCAGCACGGGGACCATTGTGTGCGCAGCCCTCTTCTCAGCCAGAGCCAGAGGAGCATGCAAGTGTCCTTTCCATTCCATCATTTCAGTTTGACATGCTTACTATAGATATTCATAGACAGCTAGCCCAGGATAGCAAGGTGCCAGCATTCAGGAATGTCAGGTCACAGGTATACCACTTATAATAATAGTAGTATAAATAACATCTTAAATAAAAATAGAGTTAACAGGATTGCTGTTAGTGGACAATAATCAACACTGTGTTGCTTCTGTACTATATTCAGTTATTAGACACTAACTTTGTCCTCCAAAAACTAATGTTAGTCTATATATACAACCAAACGTGGAACAGAACCATAAACAAAGTCTCCCTCTTGTTGTTCACAGTTATGCATCAGCAGCTGCTGGTGATGGAGATGTTCATTCTCATTCTAGTGTCATGCTGTTACTACAGGCGGCAGTACCACCTGAACACAGAAGAGGGGTGTCCGCCCTAGTGCCAGGAGCAGGACAAGCTCAAGACTCACGCTAACGGGGGAGTCGTCCTTCTCACAAAGCCTGTGATGGTGTCACAACAAAAGGTGTAACTAACGTGACTCTGAAGTAAAATTAAACAAAACTAGATGGTAACTTTACAGGTTGTGGGGCTTGCTTTATTGGGAAAGTGGTCAAAGTAGCTGATTTGTGTCAAAAGTCACATTGTTTACTAATTGTCTCATGCTTAGAATGTGCTAGAATTTGAAATTTCTCAAAGTTCTATGACAGTTAATTCAACAGTGGGAAGTAGCCTACTGAAAGTTGATGCGGTTACTAAAACAGCTGTACCTCTTGATTGGTAGACGCCATTCCCGTTTTGATTTCATACTTGAATAGCTGAGAAGTAGAGGAATATTTCATTTGCTCTAAGTAGTCTAACTTGTTGGGAAAGTGGTCAAAATTTCAGTTGTTTACAAAAAGTTAGAGAAAATTTAGTTGATGCGGTTACTAAAACAGCTGTACCTCTTGATTGGTAAAAGTTAGTTATGTTTTGATTTCAGAACAAAACATAAATAACTTTGGGAAAGTGGTCAAAGTAGCTGATTTGTGTCAAAAGTTACATCGTTTACAGTAAATAGAATGTTGGAAGTCTGGGAGTTTTTAAACAATGGGGAGATTTAAAGTGGGGACTCTTGCTTCGCAAGCCCCACTAAATATTGTCTACCCCCTTCTGTTGTGTTTCTCTTTTCTGACACTATTTCCCTGTGGCGTCAACAGCACCCAGCCCTCTATCCACATGCAAAGACAGACCGTTCCAGCAACTGTGTCACGAGTTGTCGTATGAATGGAAGAAGGCTGACAAATACAATGATCCTGGAAACTTTCTGCAGCTTTTCTTTGCTTATTAGGAACACCTAACACATTTAAAAGCTTTAAGTAATAAACAAGGTTTAATACTAGAAAAAACAAAAAACAGTATGTGCTGGAGAATGTTTTCATTGCCTTCACCAAAACATTTAGAAGATATTACGAACGGTATAGGATTTTGTATATGCCAAAATATGTTTACGAGTAAATGTTTTAAGTTTATACTATTGTTTAAAGCTTTCGAATTGCAGATTGTGAGTTTAGGAGATACTCGGTGTGGAATTTCTATTTCATGTTTCACACTGGATTTATCGCCATATAAATAAATTTGGTCTGGTAGAAAAAAGAAAAAAAAAATCCCTCTACCAAAACTTTGCTTTATGTCAATTTGAAAATACAATACGGACAGCCAGAGAAGGTTGAGACTCAGACCTGGTTGTGACTTTACTGTGAAAATGTACCGTGGGAAAATTTTATGAAGCCTGAAAATATAGGATCTACAGCAAAAATAATAAGGGACTTATCAAGAAATGTATTATGCAAATGAGTGGTAGGAAAATGCTTTTTAAAACCTTGATTAGTGTTTTTACCTTCTTCATTCGACAGAATAATTGCTGGTTGACAGAGTAAAGAGTAGTGATGTGTGGCCCACTTTTGTGTGGTAGAACTAGTACAGGGCGGAGCTTCACTCAGCAGCACACAATGGGATAGTCAGAGTTGCCTAGAGACGGTGTTAAAATCCTCTGGAGATTTAACTGTTCAGAAACAGAGAAACCATTCATTCCAACTAGGAGGGACTGAGTGGAATCAAAATCTAAATTTTGCAAGAGGCTGTTTACTGTATGTACCACTGTAAATACAGCCAACAAACCAGAGGACAGAAGAGGAAGGGGGAACAGAGGGCCAACGCTCAGCTTTTTAAAGCTGCCGATGGGCAGAGCAATAGGGGCTTCTCGAGGGTTCCAGACCTGGCTAATTTGAGGGGTACAGCACAGCGAAGTGTGTTTCAGTTATGTTCCTGTCCGCACAGCACACGTTCCATCACCAGCTTCTCAGAAGTATTTTACCTTCACAGTTGTTTAAAGTTAAGATTATATATACAAGTGCATCTGAACTTTAAAACAGGATTGCAACTCAGGCATGCTAGGCCTCCAACACCAGATACCAAATAACTATTGCTCAACCCTAGTGCATAACATAAAATCATAGAAATAAAAATAAACAGATTGTTTTAAATATTACAGAGTGTAATTTACACAGACATTCTAAGAAGCATGGGCACACCTGTTC
Source organism: Acipenser ruthenus (assembly GCF_902713425.1). Classification (NCBI taxonomy): domain Eukaryota; kingdom Metazoa; phylum Chordata; class Actinopteri; order Acipenseriformes; family Acipenseridae; genus Acipenser; species Acipenser ruthenus. Next base: position 28,693,920 of record NC_081204.1, read on the forward strand.
AGATGTTTAGTTACATATTACACAATTAAATAATACATTCCATTTACTGAAATGAATCAGCAGTACTATGTACAGTATATCATTTCAAAGCAGCAATTAAAAAGTGCAAAGGCAGCTTAAATGCAACCGATCTCCCTAAACAGACCATACCAACAATGGGACAGCAGCCAGCTAGTGAAAAAAAAAACCCCAAGCACAGCAATGTGAAATTGTGAAATCATGCAGCTCGTTTCACCACTCACAAGATTCTTAAGGAAGAAGAATCAGGATGTTTCACAGATAAAGAGGAATGATCTCACCCTGTAGGAGGGAGTGTAGTGACAGTTGTGTTCAAGTACGGAGAGCCAGGAAATACTGGTTTGTGGTACTCCCAGCTCAGCCCCAGTCTTCACTATGAGTCAGGGGTCATTATTACTGCTGTGCACAAGTTATTGCAAGCAACAAAACAAAACAAAGAAAACACAACTTTACAAATATAAAAAAATATTTTTCTAATGCTCTCTCTCCACACAAACACAATGACTCCTACTGATTGTAATACTGTATTCTAAAATTCTAACAGTTTTGCAGGCAAATGCAAAATGCAATACTTTTTTTTTTTCCAAATTTAGTAGTCATCAGTCATCAATTTTATAATTTTTTCTCCCAATTTGGAATAGCCAATTATTTTTAGGCTCAGCTCACCGCTACCACCCCTGCGCTGTCCTCCAAAGATGGTGCGCTGTCTGCCGACCGCTTCCTTTCACACTGCAGACCCACCATGCAGCGACCGAGAGCTACCGCGTCGAAGGACAACGCAGCTCTGGGCAGCTTACAGGCAAGCCCGCAGGCAAACACGACTTCTCACCGAGCACCTCTCTGACCTTCTTGATTGTATTACTCAATGCTACCATCTGTTTTTTTGGGACATTCTTCAACAGTAAAAGGCACATAAAGTTCTGAATCATACACGGTTATATCCAGGATATGCCTCCTTTAGTCCGACTTGTTATTTTTATTATTCACCCTAGAGCAACAAATAAGGCAAGACCTACGAAACAAAGATCCTTCTGTAAAGCCAACCATACCTACAGGTGTTTCTAGGATGTGTACAAGTTACAGGGTTCATGGACTACAGAATGAAGTGCATTACAACTTCTGACTTACAATGCAGGAATCAGGATATGAATTTCGCTCAGTAAAACATAAAAAATAAAAAGTATTTTCCGTGGATCACGCAGGTCTGGAAAACCTGAAATATTTTAAAAAATAAAATGCTAAAAAACTTGCATGATGACTTGAAATGACAAACACTCCTGCGCTAACAGGGTTATTAGTAGATTCTCATCTACTCCTTAACAAAACATTCACTTGGCACTTGATCAATGAACATGGAGTGTGGAATTTGCTCTTCTGTTTTTTTCCCCCCTATTAAAACTGCTTTCAGACACCACTTTTCCCCAGTGTCTGTTCTCAATTAATGTATATGCATGTCATCTGAAGACCACATTTACCTAGTCCAGCCAAAGCATCAGGAAGGTCTCATAGAATGGTTCTGTATTACATTTTGTTTTTCTGCAAGAAACAAGTTTTCCCTTAATTTATAAGGCTGCTCAGACAGCACAGCCATGTAACACATTCTAACCCTTAAATATAAAGAACAAACTATACGCCATGTTACAGACAAAAACAAACTACGACAACGCTGTAAGAGTTACTTATATTAATGTCTTGGCTTCCTTGACCAAACTTCACTAATTCCCCAACCACATTATGGGCAACCCTCATGTATGTAATGGCGACTGAAACAATCAACACGTGAACACAAAGCTACAAATTCTGACAGCGCCACAAAGCTGCCTCTGATGACTCTGGTGTCACACAGATGTAAGCAGTCTGTTTTTTAAATGGGGATCTTTTTTTGGTATCAGGCGATTCTAGGGCAAAGAGGGTGGACAACTTAGCAAGTTAATGAAATAGCATAGGGTGGTCTTCGCTTAATTGATGCCTGATGATCAGGAGATGAAAAGTTAAGACATTCAGAATTTTGAAATGTGAATTTCATGTCCTGCTTTCTTTCTTTCCTTCCTTCCTCCAATCATTCGTCATCCTCTTCCCTCTTTATTCATACAACCTCCACAGAGATGCTTTGATATGCCACGCAGCCCGACGGACGGCTTATTCTTTTGCATTGATTTGTGTCTAAACACAACAATAAATAAATAATATTAAATAACATACAAATACAACGCAAATGAAAACGGGTGTGAGGCATACTGTGACCAGTGCAAGAGCAAATCCCTGCATTGTGTGTTTGGGAGTTTCATAGAGAAGGCAAGCAGGACAATGTCGGGCTGACTCCCCCAATCACAGGAGAATAGAACAAGCACATATTTTGTTTGGCCACTACAAGGGGAGTTTCTTCAGCTGCTCGTAAGTGATGAAAAACTGAGGGCTCTAGTTAAGGAAAACATAAAATAATGGCAGAAAAGATCTTCATAATAACCTGGCTACATATAACACTCGCTGGTCACTAAAACTCACTTTGAACAAGGAAGCAGCAGATTTCACTCACTGCAGACACTCATTTATGGCATGTGAAGCTCAAATTTCAAGGCAAGGTCGAGTCGACCAGAGTTTAAGCTAGTGTCTTCATCAGTTTGAAACATAAGTTTGTACTTTTTCATTGTGACTGTGCTTAACGTGAGAATCTTAGTGGAGGAATTGCAATCTTACAAGACTACACATGTTCAAAGAAGTGTCGGTGTAGCTATATTATCCATATGGTTTATATTCCCTCACCTCCCTACACCAGCCAAATGATAGCGAAATAATATTAAATACAAATATTGCTTGTAAAGAAAAAATAAAATGTAAAAAAAAGGATACAATGATATTCCATGGTCCCAGGCGTAGCCAATTGGGCCAGAATCCTTTGTAAAGTGCAAAAAAGCCCTCGTTCTTCCAAGTGTGCAGCAGCCCATCCAAAGTTCCCTTGTAAAGCACTGTGTTCCCAGCCAGGACTCGCTGGTTCATCATGCGCGTTCGCACCACATCCACTGGATTGGATGCCAGGGCTCCGGCCAGGCCACACGTGAAGCTGGATCTGAGGAGGAACAAGGATGGTGGATCTCTGAGTTTTTGGCGAAGTTTTTGGATGCATTGTCGATTTAAATTGTAAGCTGCTGTCCTTAGAGCGGCTTTAAGGAAGAGCTGAACTGCAGAAAAGGCACGTGTCAGGTAGTAGTGGTGGGGATTAGGGTGACAGAGACTGGGCTGAAAGTGGACCACTGTCCGGCACTAATCATACTTACCAATCATAGCTTATCAGAAAACTGTGGGCCTGTACATTTTTAATACACCTGTAAATATCTTTCGACCTGTAAATTACATTTATTAGCACAATGAACATTATCATAAGTGTGTGCGGAGAAGGGGCAGTAGTTGCTCACACCAGTAATATATTTTAAAGTTATCACTCATTTAACTTTGTAACAAAGCTGCAAATATACTCACATGAAATGTGTAAGGATGGTGTCGTCCATCAGACCCGAGAGGATCAAATGCTTTTTGGTGATGTCATAGACGGGAAGTTCCACACCAACAACAATGGCTGCTCTCTGAGCAGTGGGGATAACGCCCTATAGGAAGCAAAGTGGGAAAGGAGATGTTGCAAATTCGTACTGCAAGGCATTCTGGACTACACAACTGACGCACATCTTCCAAATGCAAAAACAAGAAAACAGTTTCTTAAAACCAACAAGCTGTGGATAAATCCTGTTGGGTTTATGAAAAACATATCAGGGCCTTTTCACAAACACTGGAGCAAAATTTATGAAGTGGAAGCTACCGATGTGTGCAGCCACTGATCTCCAATCAGTTTCCACTGAAAATATGTCTACAGTACAAGCCTGGATCTCTTTCCTTACCCTCCACAGCCCACGAGTTCCCTCCTGCTGGTAGATATCAATGAAGTTTGCGATCATGCTTCCTGGGAGCAGACTCCCCTGAGCCTGCATACGTATCTGCAAGGAGGATAAAATAAACGCTGTCAGAGCTCCAGTGCTTTGAATCCCACTCTGAGCAAAAACATGCTATATACCTATAACAGTTGCCCTAAATCCAATAGCAATAAAGTCTGAAGCAATAGATAATACTGGACAGTGGGACTTTAGAATTTGTATTTAGAATGGCTCATATTTGTTGTGAAGCAAATTTCAGAGGTTTGGGTGCAGAACGCCTTACCTTCAGTACATCCGTAGGGTTGGCTATGGAAGATGATATGACCCCAGACACAACCCCACAGAAAACGTTGATAACCATCGTCTCATCTGAAAATACCAAATGACTCCAGAATCAGGTTTAAAAAAAGTAAAAAACAATGCATATGGAAGCAATACTACGTATCACAGTATCAATAAAAAACACCAAAACACTGTCATGCAGAACTATATTATCTATTTTAAATTACATTTATTAGACATTAGAAGAAAAAAAATGTTAACCTTAAAATAATTATCGGATAAAACTGAATTAAATGAAAGCCCCAGAAGAAAATGATGCTACACAATCTATATATGTTTATTTAGACTGACTTACAGTCTGTGAAATGTGAGATACTGTATTGTATTAATGTACATACGCATCCATTAAAGCAAGGAATCAAGGAGAGGCTACAATTATTATACTGTCGTTCGACAGGGATCATGAATTATCTCTAGCCACAGCGTAATCAACAAACAGGAGGTGACACAGGAGGAGAATGGATCAAGTTAGAACAATAGTTACACTTGTCCTTGATCAATGCGAGCAACAGTAAGAGAGGTCCAAGCGCTGGTAACACTGACAGGAGGACCCTTAATCTGTGCCCAACCATCAGTCAAACCAAGCCTGTATCAAAACAAGCAACATACACACTTTTTAAAAAGAAAAGAGAAAATGTTATGCTATCAAGTACGGGTTCCAATAATTGTGCCACATTTTTAAAGATTTGATCTTGCAGACAACAGACCTAGCAACTGTGCCCCTGTCCTGACATTAAAGCAATAATATTGTTCGTAATAAATAGTTCTGCTGTTTCTGTGAAATTCCGAGGTTCAAAAACCCGTTTGAGTACTGAGAAACATAATTCTTTGAGAATTGTATTTTTTTTATATCAAAACATAATTGCAATGCTTTGCCAGCAGAGACGTAAAGCACTAACTACAGCACTTCAGTGTAATCGCTTAGGATCAGATCCCGTTTCACATACAGGACGTAACGTTTCTAGTGGTTCAGTAAAAATGCGTCAGTAATTCTTTTAAATTCAGGTTTGCTTTTATATGAATCCTTTGCAACATAATGTACTTTAAATCCTGTGTGAAATGCTCGACTCTCAAAAAGAGTGATCTTTGCAGAGGCCACTGCTGCTAGCTAAAAGGTCAGATTTATCCCAATACACTTCCTTATCACACATTTCAAATACTCCTTATTCACAGCCACAGTTTCGTTTTTTGTGCAATGCACAAACATTTTCTACTATCAGGTAGACAAACACTGGAGCTTGTTACTAGCACTACTACCTCTCACCAGCAGCACTTACGTACAGTATGAACTGTGTGTAAGTTCCAAGGAGACTTCTAGAACACAGTAAACTACATCATCCAAGGGATATGAAATGGCTCACTATATACACAATGTCCTTAATGTGGGCCATAGCGTTTTCAGACAGATCATCAGCAAAGCAATGACGGTGGAAATGGCTACCTCTGCAGGTAAAGAAAAATTATACACACTGCCCAAACGTGTGACGAAGACGTTAACAAGAAATGTCCCTCTGCTAAATATATACAGTACACATTCTGTTACCAAAACGAAAACATACCAACCCTGTTACCAGATCCTGTAAGAAAAAGTTCTGGGAGTTTCAAAACCACAGCCTCAAGACAAAACATTTTTATCTTTATGACTCCTTGGGTTGGGTGAGTAATCCTGAAATTATTGTCCAAATCTGTGATGATGACTATTAAAATTCTCTTTATTTCTCAGAGAACCTCTCTCAAGTTATGAGTGTGCATGTAATCTGCTTAATGCTAACAATTACTCATACCTGTAGGTATACAAAATCACTCCCTTCCTAGAAACAATCATACCGTACTGACGTTTGGAAAACTGAAAATGTTTCAATACTGTCTTTCAAACAGGTTCTATATCAATTCAACCAGGAACACAATGGGTTAAAAAACATTTGAAAGAAAATAAGAACGATCCATCAACACCAACCTTCTGGGCGGCTTACAAACAAACGTTTCAAGGTTTGGTAAGTGCCAATCTTAATCGTGCCATAAGACGCTTGTCGCAAGAGAGCTGGAGAAATCCTGCATGGGGGCGGGGGGGGAAACCACAATCATTTTACTACAGAACAATAAATAAAAACATCCACACTAAAGAAATACTGTACAGTTATATTTATTTCTAATCAGCCACCTACAGCCTTGCACAAGGACGTTTTATGCATGGCTCTTATTTTTGGAATGAGGAAATGTATATTAATGCAAGACCTGGGTCCAGTGATTGGTAGACATTGATACTGTCATCATTTAAAAAAGACCAGTTTGACAAAATTAAAACTAACTAAAAAAGGTATCGATGTCTTACCCAGAGTAAAGAGCAAGGCATCCTTCTTCCCTCACTATTCTCAGCAAGGCATGAAACATACCCTTGTACCGGATCTCTGTGTAATGGGCATTGAATGTCTGTCCCTGGACCTGAAGTCGGGTCTTGGTGAGGTCAATAGGAAAGGTACCTGCAAAGACAATTGTAGAGCTCTTAAAAACTGTGATTTTTCTGATTGGAATTAAATGAGATATACACCACTGGCTGTACTATTTTAACCATTATGTCATTGGAATGTTAGCAGCCAATAACGATGCACGACATTTCCTAGCCATTTTACTAACACGTTTATACTCGCAGCTTGGTAAAAAGTTCAAGTCTGGGGAAAAGATGGCAAAAAGCACATGTTAATTTACCAGCAAACTTGAAGAAAAATACTTGCAAAAACTAACTGAACTGTGTTTTATGCAATTGCAATGGGGCCTGCTATTTAGAAAAAGGTGTTCAGGGCTTTTTGTCTTGACCAGGAATTGTAAAATGTCCCCAAATACAAACCTTTACTCACCAAACTCGGCAACAATCGATGCCAGACCTCCATAAATAAAAGGCTTCCAATTCAGATTTGACATTTCAGGGAGTGTAGCTGCCTCTTTGTCTGCAGGAAAATCGTGACACCGTTAATGAAAGTCAGTGTTACTGCTTCCATGGTAACATACCACCTGTGTTCACCTGGAGACCAGGCACAGTATGTGATTTTCAACTAAGCATGCTACTTACACTTCATTAAAACTTGAGATTATATATATATATATATATATACACACACAGACGTGCTCAAATTTGTTGGTACCCCTCCACAAAAAACAAAGAATGCACAATTTTCTCTGAAATAACGTCTGTATATATCAATCGTGCTTGACAGTCTTTAAAAAAAAAATTTTAAAAGTGGCTAGAAAAAATAAATGTAGGTGATCTATCCTGGTCAAAACTGGTAGGTTCCTGCTTTTCAAATGACCCTTTTACAGTGAAGTCGTTTACTGTAAACATCAACTATTAGCTGCACCTTGTCTATAAATCACGTGCATGTCCACTTGGGAACCAGTACATATTTGTTCCAATTGCCAAATCTTCCTGGCCAGAATCTCTTTTTTTTTTTTTGAGGCAGAACCGTCTGCTCAATTAATAATATTAATAATAATAATAATAATAAAGGCAGAGAGAAGGTGGTACTGTAGGTGTACATATAGGGAAGGAACAACATAAGATCTGCGCTCCAAAGCACTTTCTTAATTTTGTGATGTGGACTAACGTGCACTGGGATTTGGGTTGAGGCCAGCAAACTCGTTTCACTTGTTACAGACTGGACTCCTCGCCATGAAAATGCAAGGCAAGGTCTGCTGCACCACCCACTGTAGGAATCAAATACACAACACAATTAAAAAGAACACATCCAAATAACCACTCTTTCACGGACAGTAGCCGTGGACCGCGTTATTTTTTTATTTTTTTTATACAAGTAGTGAATTTAATAACCAATGAGTTTTTACTTTACTGAAAAGAATCATTAGGCATACATTACAGTACCTAATAACGCGCCTCTTATCTATATTATTTTAAACAACAATACGTCCTAATAATGTATGTCACTTCATGCAATTTTATTGGTCCATAGCAAAATTATTAGACAAAAAAAAAAAAAAAAAAAAAAAAAAAAAAAAATCAATTATATATCCTCTTTTGAAAAACTACTGCAACAGGCACACACGCAATACCATAACATACATTTGTCCACCTATATATGCAGTAACAATAACACTTAAACAATATGACGGGATTTACAATGCAGTTGACCTCCCGTGGCTAGCACAATAAATAAATGTCATCTATTTAGAATCACCCGTGCACATTAAAAATAGCTCACTGACCGACTGATTACATACTTACTAATACTACTAATAATAGAATTGGGAGCGCATACCTGTGTGCGCGGTCCTTGTAAAACAAACTTGGTAATTCAGGTAAAAATTATGTTCTTTCCAAGAGATTAAAAAAAAAATATGCAAAAAATTTAGACCCATACATACAGACTTCAATTTCACTGCTCATGCGCACAAACGGGAACTGGCCAACAGGAAGTTACCGGCCTGGTAAAAGAGGCGGGACTCGTGTCAGCCAATGAATTAAAAAGCCAGGGGGCTGGGGGTAGAGAACCTGTTCCTTCTAAAAGATCAAACGCGCAGTAAATAATGGTGTGATGTTTCTTGTACAACCTGAAGAATATGATAGTTGTATTATGAATGAGTGTTATTCATTAACTTTGGGGAATACACATTGCAATGCAGACTGATTAGTTTAACACAAGCACCCCCATACAACACAGTACTGTTATATTGTATCATACAGTAATGCAGGGTTTCATTCAAATATTTATTTAGGCATATTATATTCAGTCACTATAATTGCAGTAGCATATGAGTATCCCACACCAGAAGAAACCTGGCTGATCCAGTTCCACCTGCCCAGCATGTGTCACAGAAAAATTACAATTCAAGTGAATAAGCAAGCACCAATGCTCATTCCTTTCAGTGACTGGTTAACTTACTCAAATAAACAGCCACCTGTTAAAGTAAAGTGTGACTTCTATTTTTAACCTGATTTCACAAGGAAAACAGTACTACAGTCATATCTTTTAAATTGCTTTAAAATGTTACTTCTGTTTTATTTGAACATTTATCAGATAAAAAAAAACTTAGATCACACATCACACCTCCACTTAAAGCATTAACCAACATAAAGAAAAGGAAATTATAATAAGAGGGAGAAGTGAGGTCCCTTTCTCCTGCTGTTTGAGCTAAGGTTTTATCTTGTATAGTTAAAGGCTCTTTAACAGCCATACTAAGCAGATCAGACTGGTTTATGATCTGAAGCGTGTAAACCAGGGGAAAATAAACCCTTTGTAAAACCAAAAATAAAGTAGCCCTACTAATGCAGCAGCGGAAATCCTTTGTGTCTGAAACATAAAGATGGAACTACATAAGGCCATTGTAATCAGTTTTTAAAAAAGGTTAATGTTTTATTATTTCATTTCAGTTTTTCCTCCATGATAAACCAATGAAAATGCCAGGCTATAAAGTATTAAGAGTCCACAGTCAGGAAAGAAAGCTCAATTAAAACGCATCAATATCAAATATTTCTTCAGGAGGCAGGGCAGCTAGAGAGTTCGTTCCTAAGCTTCCATTTTCACAATGTTGTCCGCAATAGCCGGAGAGCCCTTTGGTACAGATGGTGAAATGCAGAGAACAGATTCCTGAAATACAAAATGAAAAGTCATATTTTCATATACTGTTGGTGTGAGGTCTCTTCAGCATACAATACAAAATGCATTTACAGTTTACTGGGCTTTGAAATCATCACCATAAAAACATGGCAATAAAATTGCACAATATTATTTGTCATGACACATGCAGTATGGATCGCTACATATCGTGATACAGCTTGTTTTGTCCACAACAGGGCTGCAGAATTCAGCCTATGGACAAATGTTTCATAAAATACTCATCGTTTATCTTCCGTTTATCTTCCAGACTCAGTGATTTCTATAGTTTTAGTCACAATAAATACTGTTGCGCTGAGAGGTAAAGGTACATTTGTAAACATGCTCCAAGCCGAGTGTGAGTGTATATTTACACAGAAATGTGCTAGGGACATCCACGCTTAAAGCAGATGTTATTTAGGAGCAAAAAAAAGTCAGAACTCCATTAATGTGCATGTAAAGTAACGATTTAAAATGAGATATGTTGCTCAATTGGTATTCTCAGGTACTGTATAAAACACAAATAAGGTTAATAGATTTGAAAATAAAGGTCTGGTTTCTCAACCTCCACTTATTGAGGAAATTTTAAATCACACCTTCATTTACAAAAAAAACCTGTTTTATCAACCTGCATTGTAATTTTAGAGGACATTTGGACTTTACAGAATAGTGGATAACAGTGGGCACTGTACTTAGCAGAACAACTAGTGTTTAACAAGACTATCACTTGCTTTTTAGACTATATGTATGTGTTTCTGTGACCAGGTGTGTTTGACAGCAAGTGTGCGTTTGTGAGCAGATTTGTGTGATTAAAGCGTGGGGGTCTACACCTAAGCAATAAGATGCATGAAAAGATGTACAAGTTAGGAAACACCACTGTCCCAAATCCACTAACAACCTACAAGTTGTGCCATTGATTGCAAATCACCAGCAACACCTATACATCTACAGTAGCAACAACTTGGTTTAGACCAGGTTAGAGAAGAGAGAGATTTGTAATAGTCTCTTCTTACCAGTGAAACAGCAAGCACATTGTGAACCTACTAATCGTCTTCATCAAAAGATCAAATCCATACCGTCCACAAGTTTGAGTGTGTTTATTTGAAAGTGCATTGCATTGTTTATTCTAGTTATTCTAGTTTTTATCTCTATAAGGAGAACTAACACAATGATAACCAAACTAATAAGATCTAGACCAGAGAAGGTGCGCTGACTCACCGGGTACCGAGCGACATGCTGGTGTTGCGGTCTGGGCTGAGGCAGAAGAGCGAGGCAAAACAGGAGAGGCAGCACAGTAGCACCGAGAGAAGTCTTCTCTTCAAGGACATTTCCAGCTCAGAAAAAATCAAGCGTTAAACAAGCAACCGGCGTATGTCTTTCAAAAAAACATAAAACAACTTGACAAAGCTTCATAGCCAAAACTTTCAGCAGTGGGAAAACTGGCTTTCAGGTGAGAGTAGGGCAGCAGAGAAGTCCGATTAGAGGCCTGGATGCCTGACTGGTTTAGTGCTGCTGTCAGTATAAACGCTGACAAAAGAGGGGACTGAATGGAGCTGAAACCTCTAGTAGCTTTGAATAGCATTCCTACATTGTGCGTGAGTGTTGTGTTTGTTCTGACCTGGGTTATGAAAGTGGGGCAAATTTAGGCTTCAGTGTTTCAGCTGAAAAGGTATTTCTGTGTGCCAGCATCACATGGACTGGGTTGAGTATTAGGGGAATACAAAAAACTGATCAATTCAGTCATCCAGTTTTAAGTGGCATTAGAAAGCCTTTCATGAAATGTATTGTTCAGTCATAAATAATTTAGTTGCTTTTCAACAGGAGAAAGACACTGTAAAAATGTTTTAGTTTTCACATCATTTTGTAAAGCAGCTCCATGATAAACTTTGGGAGTGGTTTTGATGACTCAAAGTGATTGATGAGCAGATATTTGAGGCCTCCCAGAATTAAGTTGATTTGCATTATATATATTTCTGTTATTTCTGATGATTAGCAGAAGAGAAACCGGCCAGAATTCTTCAAGATATAAACACAGAGAGCATGCAGGTGTGACTAATTAGCAAACTGGCAGCCACTCAATGTAAACAAATATGAGCTGATGCGTTCTAATGAGGCTGGAGTGTATTAGAGAGATAAAATGTGTCAACACGTATGAAGGCTCGGAACACAGTTGTACGCTGGATCATAGCAGCAACCAAGATCAATAAAAAGCGTACTTATCACAGAAAATGTGTTGCTGTCTAGCAACCAAGAAGTAGCCAGCGAGGGGAGGGTTCTATTTGGTACTGTCAAAGACCGATGTTTTTAATCAGCACTGCCCAAAACCAACAGACTTACAGGGAGAGGGAGAGAAACCGCCCATTACACCAACCAAAAATAATAATTATTCCACAGCCTTCACCTCTAACACTTATGAAGAAAAGATGTTATTTTGAGCACAAAGACATTCCAGCAGTAGAGGCGAAGTCTGGACTGTTGTCAGATTTCAGTCTGTGGAGGGCTGTGGTTAAAGACCTTGAGGTCACAGAAGATTCCAGATGCTGTAAAGTGACTTTAAACAGTGTTTGAGATACTAGGCTGCTGAATAGGAATAGAAGAATAAGAAAAAGGAGGAAAGCAGTTCAAACAGTTGATTGCATATTTGTGCGGGCATGTGTGATACATGCATGCTAACTAAATATTAATCTAGATGCAATATCTGCCACAATGCAGCACTGTAATCGGGATTTTAAAACAGCTGATGTCCACTGAAAACTGTAATCAGTGTGTGAGAGGGCGTGTCGGTGTATGTGTACACTGGAGAATTCACAGGAAAAGCAGTGGGAAGAATTTAACAAACGTCACTTAGCCAGGACAGCAACAACATTCGGACATGACGGGGCTGAAAGCATATCTGTTGCTGATTATGAAAAAGAGGATGCTTCCTAAAACAGCACTATGAACCCTAACATCATCGCCTGGATCCTGACCATTTCGTCTGTCCTCATCATTGGCACCAACCTCCTGATTGCAGCAGCCCTGCTGCTCCTTATTCAGAAAAAGGGGAGCATGAACTGGTACTTTGTGCTGAACCTGGCTGTGGCCGATATCCTAGTGGGAATCGGCATAACTGGGATCGCCACAGAGCTCTTCAATGCCCATGCCTCTATGACACATAAGACCGGATGCCTCTTGCGCATGGCCTGTGTGACATCTCCCTGCGCTGCCTCCATCCTCACCATGTTTTTGATTGCCTTCGACCGCTACCTGGCCATCAAGCTGCCCCTCCGGTACATTAACATCATGACCACCCGCACACTGGCTGCATGCCTCTCTGGTCTGTGGTTATTCTCCTTCTTGGTGGGGTTTTTGCCCGTGATGGTGAAGGATCTCCAGAATGAGCAACACTATGACGGTTTCTGTGCCTTCTTCTTAGTGGTGCGCCCCAAGGACACGATTATTGTCTTCTGCGTGGCATTTTTTCCTGTCTTCTTGGTCTTCATATTCTTCTACTGTGACATCTTAAAGATTGCTTACTCGCACGAGCGGCAGATCAGAGAGGCTCAACGTGCAGGCTCCCACCGAGCTCAGACTGGACACTACACAAGAGACATGAAAGCCCTGCGGACAGTGGCTATCCTGGTGGGCTGTTTCACCATCTCCTGGACACCCTTCTTTATGACCAGCGTCGTACAAGCATTCTGTGAGGGATGTCATCTTTACCAAGTGATCGAGAACTATTTGTGGCTCATAGGGCTTTCCAACTCTCTGCTCAACCCGCTTGTGTATGCCTACTGGCAGCTGGAGGTAAGGGAACAGGTAGGAATCATGTTTGCCCAAATGAGGGTCAGGATCTTTCCAGCATCTGCCACCATTGCCAGAGTCTTCAGCGTTGCTCATATCCCCACAGAAAACAACCAGAGGGAAGGTAAATGAACCAACCATATCTACTGTGTATTATTTTCTCTTCATAATCCACGACCTTTCTCTGTGTTTCTTACAGTCAACCCTGCTTATAAAGAATGTAAATGGAGCATTTAAGATGATCTTAATAGACAGGTGGTTAGATACAGGGTTGACTGCAATGTTTGAATTTCTTAGCACATAAAATAGCTTCCATTGTCTATTTACTGTTCTTATGTTTCAGATTAAACATCTTTGTCAATTTGCAGCTAGAGGTACTAAGTCATTTTTTTCTTTGTTTTATTTTTTTGTAATTTTTGGGGTTTTTTTTGCATCAGATGCGGACGTGGGTGATATGCATGATTTTTCATGTTTTCTTTCTTTCAGATCTTGAAAGCATCATTAACATTTCAAATGTTCTTTGTTATTTTTCAATTGGTTTTGCTCCTGTTGTTTTCCCCTGTATTTCCATTTCTGGAATGTGTGTGCGTGTCCTATCCTCACTCGTCACCAGTGTGCTTGGCACTGCAGCCATTACATGACACCACATAGTTTATCTTTGACTGTTATTAATACACAATTAATGACTGTTTACATTCAGGTTCTGTAGCACCGAAACGTTGATGTTTAATGATATTTTTAAAATGCTAATCGTTTGAGAATCGTGTACTATTGGTTACGGCTTGTGCACCTATTGATAAGGCATGTTTCATGCCAGCCATTCAATAGAAAAAATTGGTACAGAGGCCGATTCTGTTTTAGGCTTCCTGTGTTATTCCATTAGTATAATGAAGGGGAGAGGGATACAGATGTCTTTATTTGCTTTATACAGTCCCTGAAGTTAGAGCCTGGCTAATTGATTACATAATTTTCCATCATGCCCTTTTCCCTTTTATAAAGAAGGTTATAGTAAAAGGGCACTAATAGCCATCATGGTACGGTGCCTCATTGAGGACGGGGGGACGGGGGGGGATTGGTTGTCAAGATCATAAAATAATTAATCTCAGGATTTTGACATTTCAATTGACTTGATTTTAGACAGTCTGTCCTTGTTCCTCTAACCATGACTCCTGCTTTGCTTTAATGAAGTATGAAGGAAACAAACTTGAAAGAAATGTGTCCAAATAGGAAGGCTTATGGCAATAAAATAACCTTTTATGTCACAATTTCTAATTATTGGTGGTACAAAATTACAGTTAAGTGTATGAGCTATTTGATTCCTTGGATCCCTGTAGTGTGGGCTTATACAGTGTGTGGGGGCTGCTGGTTGACACTTGGGGGGACAAATACGGGCCACGGGTTTCAGGTTGTGCACCCATGCATTGTACACAGTATGCTACAACAAACATCAGATTATTTAATCGACAACACCATTCTTTTCTTGTCTCATCAGCTGTTCCTGCAGTGTGATCCAGACCATTTGCTATTCTGCAACACTCAGTAATGGAACCTGGACAAAGAACCAAAAGAACATTTGCAAACACTTGTCTTAAAAGGAGCTCTGATTAGTTTGTGCTGAACACACTGGGTTGGCTCAGTGTTTTAGCCCCTTACAGAGACTTCATCTTAATAGCTGGAACCTGGGTTAAAATCCAGCACAGATGAAGCAAAATGTAGCTCAGGGAACAGAAGTAAACCTTAAGGCCCAACTAAGAATTCATATTTATCCATAAAGCTGTTGTTATTATACTGAATGTACACAATTTGTTTCTGTATTTTTAATACTCCATTTGAAATATTAAACAGTAAATATTTGTCTATGTTCAACTTGTATCGGTTTCTTCATGGAATTGTATAGAATATTTTTAAAGAGGAGACGAATATCTATTCAGGGATACCAGGGTATTTGGTAAGTAAGGGCTCTGAGTGGCTTTCACAAACGTGTGTGTTTATTTCTGTGGCTGAACTGACCTAGTCCTTGTGGTCTGGTCCTTATTTTGTCCTGTCTAAACATACTCACCTAATCCTATTAAAAGGTATCACAAATAAAACGTTGTTGTCTTTATTTATATGTTCTAAGTTTCAATTAATGCTATAGGTCTGACCTTCTTTGCGTCTTGTACAAAACCTACAGTGCAATTATCACAGCATGCTGTACCTGTTTGTGCTGCTGGGGGTAAAGTTCACTGAGAATTGCTCATGAAAATGGTTTCATCTCTTCGGAAATTGGTTTGCATTATTCCCATAACATTTCTAATGTCTTCCGGCTGTGGCTGCAGGTAGGGACTGATTCAGTGAGTGGACAGCAGCAGGCAGTTCCATGCAATCTGGTCCGCACGCAGCAGATAACGCGGGGCTTTTTGTCAGCGGCTCGAGCACTCTGCTATTCCTTCTCCCACTCATACGACTGAGATGACGGCACGTCAGCAGAGCTTATTGAAAACAAGCTTGCAATAAAACGAGTAATAAAATAATAAAAAATCCATAATGGAATAATAAAACTTAAAAAAAAAAAAAAAAAAAGAAACACACACTCTAAAGAAAACTGGTTAAACAAAACGTTCAAATTCTGTAAATGAATTACAGACCCAATATACTTTATTTGATGCCTTAAAATGAACATTTACAAACAAAGCCAAATGATATCTAACAGAAGCAATTCCTTGTCCTGGACCGGCTCATTGATTAAAAAGGCCACGGTTAAGATCAGGGTATATGGGTGTGTGCCACACATTTACTTTGAATTATATGAGAGTCCATTCTTTTTTAACTTATAATAAACTAAGTAAAATGATTCAAAATCTCTTGTTGTCCTTGATGGAGTTTGCATACTATGCTGTGAATAAAGTTTAACGGCTGTGTGAAACTGTCCTTTGTCTATCAGGAATGTCTTCTTATTTATAAATATTTTTTAAGGGATTTCAAAGCGAAGATTACATTGTCCTCTGTAGCAGGTCTTAATAATAATTTTTTAAAAAGCTTTCAATTACTTTTGCAAGAGACGCCGCTAAACTACATACGTCAACTGCGATCATGAATATTCAAACCGTGTCAAATATTCATGAGGTATTTTTCGCTCGTTGCACGACCCGGAAGCGGAAATAACGCAAAGGGACGCAGGAAGTCGAGGTTGAATTTATATAATGAAGTAAGTTGAATTTAAAATCTTTACGAAAGTAGTTATATATATTTTATTTTTTTACAAAAGGAGATCATTGTGAACTGACACTCTCGTCCAACTACCCGCAACGAGTAGGAAGCTGGCGTTGAGGCAGTTTGTGTACTGTGTGTATATATCGCATAAACGCAGCGTGTAATAACATTGGAGTTTTATTCTACTAAATCTAATTAAGTAACTATTATTATTAGGACGAGCTGCAAAAAACGTAACTTGTTTGTATGGCATGCAAATGTATTGACGGATATGTAACGTTGCAACGTGGTACTATCAGAGTTAGTTTATGCTCCAAAGCTCTGCTTTGTTGTACAATTTAAGGGCTCATTTTATTCTGTACCCGTGTGTGTTTGTTTTCTAAAGAAATTCAGTTGTATGTGTGACCAGTTTCGCTTTTGTTCTAAGCTTTCCTACTCAGTTGTTGGATAGCGACACAGTTAGTTGTATGCCATTAGTGTACTGGTAAAATCGAGTGGCGTATACTGGGTCGGTATGAGTTTTCTGGTGTAGGATTAGAAAATTGTTATCCAAAAAACAAATTTCTGTTTATTTTATTACTTTATCTATTTACCATCAAGTTGTGACGAACAAGTTATAAATTTACATGGTGACACTTTTATAACACTATTTTAAATGGGACAGCACTGCATGAGATTGGATTTGAACCTTGGACAGGTGAAAGCTTATGTCTGTTAATTTGATAAAAAAAAAAAAAAAGTCTGACATTGGCTAAGATTCAGTTAAGAGTAATAAACTCAGTCAACGTTTCCTATGTGTTTAAATCTTTTGATTACATGCACTTGGGTTGAATAAGGTTGGAAGCCAACAAACGGTGTTCTCTTTAAAGTCCTCTTACAAAGGTTAAACTGATCAATGAACTGAACCAGAGGGAAGCACAGCTTGGCATAAATGAGAAAGTCTCCTGGCATGCAGAATATAAGGACAGTGCCTGGATATTTATAGGTAAGTTAAGCCATTTCATGGAGCAGCGTTCATACTTGTTAATTTAGTAATCCTGCAATAATAAACCCTTTTTTAATGTGCAGAGTTCCTTGTGTTGTGTCAAATAAGTAGATATTATTATTATTATTATTTAAGGAATATATAGTCTAGGGTGCTAAAATATCATCTTATTTTCATTCAACTTTACTGAGATTTTCTTCATTTGTAATATGTTTTTCATAAAATGTATATTGCTTGTTTAATAATTGAATTATACTGTTCAAAGCCATCTGGGTTTGTAAACCTGTCTTCAATATGTTTTCTTATTGATCTGTGCTATTCACCATTTTAACTGATGTTTCTTTCTGACAGGTGGTTTCCCGTATGACTTAACAGAGGGGGACATAATTTGTGTGTTCTCACAGTAAGTTATTTATTAACTTAACAGTTTGCCATTTAAAAAAAATGCATTGATTTAAGTCTACCCTTTCCACAAGCTTACCTCTGATGGAATTTGTCTGGCAGGTATGGTGAGATCGCCAATATCAATCTTGTGCGAGACAACAAGACGGGAAAATCTAAAGGCTTTTGCTTTATCTGCTATGAGGACCAGAGGAGCACAATTCTGGCAGTGGATAACTTCAATGGAATTAAGGTAAACCCAGTCAGTAGTTGTGAATCAGATATTCTTTCGGTGGCAGGGTAGTTAATGTCATTTTGGAGTCTGTCACACGCACAATATTATGCATTGTGTGTCCCAATTTGTTGCAGCTGGATTATGTTTTAGGTTTCTTAAAATAGACTTTTTTATGTGAAATAACATTTGTTGAACATTCAGAAATGGGGATTTAGAATAGGCGACACATAAATCTAAATAAAAAACAGCAAATGACTAGTTAAAGACTAGCAGGAAGTTGATACTAGCAGGAAGTTGAAAGTGTTTCTGGTCCTCACAAACCTTTGTTGCTCCTTCACAGATAAAGGGCAGAACGATCCGTGTGGATCATGTTGCCAATTACCGTCCCCCTAAAGATTCTGAGGATTTGGATGAAGTGACGAAACGAATACGGGAAGAGGGCTGTGCTCCGAAAACCCCGCCTCCTTCCTCTTCAGAATTCGAGGAAGAGGAGTGTGAAATGCCAGAAAAGAAGCGCAAGAAAGGTAGAACTCGGGACCTAACGGGGATTGGACTTCAGATGTTTCATATTTTTGCCAAACCAAAATCTTAGTTTAATGAATTTTGAGACCATGCATCTTAATGTAACTGTTTTCACGCTTGTATGGATCTCGCTAGGATTATTGCTGTATTATATTTTTTGTACAACAGTGGAATATACTTAGTGACAGCAGGGGCTGTATCTCTTATAGAGAAAGAAATTAGTCCCTTGATATTATAGGGTGGATATCTCCCTTATAGATTCCCCCCTAATAACAATGAAATTAAAGTCTCGATCAGTATTGCAAAACAGCTGTTATATTTAAGCATTTGTTTAATCTTTTTTTTTCCAGAAAAGAAAGAGAAAAAGAGAAAGAAGAAAGAGAAAAAAGAAAAAAAGAAGGCCAAGGAGGAGAGGCGGGGGGATTCAGACAGCCGAAATTCACATGGCAGGGTGGCAACGCCATCCCTGACCCAACCCACCGTCAAAAAAGAAAAGGAGGATTCTGGGTATGACAAGTACGTCAGCACCAGTCGCTTTCCGGATTCCGAGAGATTTAAGGAGGACAGGAAGCCCTGGAAGGAGAATGAAGGAAGAAGCAGGGAGTGTGAGAGGGGTGGGGTCCGGTACAGAGATCTCCAGGGCAGCAGCAGCAGTCGCCACCACGATGGCAGCCTGCAGGATGGGAAAGTTGGTGAGAAGGAGGGGGATCGGTGGTATAACAGCCAGCGGGACTCTGACAGGGGCAGGAGAGAGGACAGACACTGGCATTCCGAGCACTCGAGCCAGGGAAGCCGGAACAGGGAGCGGAGCGACCCGTCTGATAGAGAGAGATCAGCGAGAGGCAGGGATCACAGTCGAGACCAGGAGCACTGGAGGAACTGAACTGGACCGATTTATTTCAAAAGTCTGGTTCTCCTAGTTTCTGTACTGTTAAGAATAACATAAGAAGTCTTGAATGTATATTTTAGACTGGTACTTTTAATAGGATGTTTTCTTGAAGTTATCAGAAAGCCTTGGATGTGTGTAAATAAAATTATCCTAGTCATGACAAATATATCAAGCATTGGTAATGATAGTTTGTTTGGGTTTATTATTACCCCCACCTTACCATGAAGATACCCAAAACAGAAATTGGGCTGATGTTTAGGTATGAAGTACATACAAATAAAACTACCTAAACCACTTACTAACATCTGACCCATATATCTTCAGGTGACTTAAGGGCATATCCTTGGTCAAACAGTAAGCATGTGAGCCCAAAAAGCAGCAAACTGAACAATGCACCCCATCCCCAACATCCCCATCAATGGCATAGCCAACACTTCAGCTATGTAAATTGTATTTAATTGATTTGTAGTGAAACTGAGACAGAAACAGGTTAGAGTCCTACTGGTAGTACATGACTTTTTTTTTTTTTTATAAATGTTAACAAAATTAAATAAGCAAACGTATTGTAATATTACACAATTTAACAGAAAAGTAATGTCATGGATGCTCAAAAAAGCATCTACATAATTAGGATTTGTATAAACAAGAGTACATCAAATCAAAACAAGAAAGAGAATCTTTTTACTTTACAAACAATAACCTGCTCAACAGGACGGCCACAGTATTTTTTTCATTGCCAATGCACACAAAATTACGTGAATTTTACCCTAAGCCCACGTTCTAAGATATCAATGTAGACAACTACATATTGTTTCTTACACAAGGGTCATTTGTGGGCACCTATATTTAAAATCTCCCAGCAAAATGCAAAGCTTCATTGACACCAGGGCAAGAAACGGCTGAACATAGTAAATATTGCCCAATATTGGTCATTTTTCCTAATTTGCATCCATTTTAAAATAAATTCAGTCTGCAGCATGTTGGATAGCATTATGAGATCTGATAAATATTAAGAAATGATATTAAAAGATAGCACTCAGACGTGAGCCGATATAGGATTAAATACACATAGAAAAAAAGTTAAATGAAAGCAACTTCCATAGTAAATGTATGGCTGTCAATGTAGGCAACATTCCCATCTTATAGAACCTTGTCTTTAACACTCCCATATACTGATGGGACAGCATTGAGGTGTAGTGTATTTATCCATTGTTCTCCAAAGTACATGTTACAGATATGATGGCTGAGACACACTCCCCTAGAAGTCAATGCAGAATGTACTTGTCAACTGTACAGATCACCAGGCATTGGGCAGTCCTGAAGCATAACACGCAGAGGTTCAAACTGGTTTACATTTTAATGCACAGCTTCAGGTATATTACTAATAGGCGATATACCAAACAGTTCTGTATGCCTTTAACATAGGGCACAAGGATGCAGAAAGGCAAGAAAATATAAGAATAGCTAAAATTGAGAGCAAAGCTGGAAGTAAAAATAATTGTTGTGTATCACTTTAAAAAGCTTTTATTCTGATGTCAAAATATATTGTTGACGAGACGTGTTGCCATCTATACATACACTAAGACGCATACTTCTGCCATGCATGTGTGTCTCGCCTTTACAATCCCACGTCCCAGACTATGATCTGGTACAGTTTCTGTCTCTTGACGGCATGCGACAGGCTGCAGTTCTGTATTCCATAGTGGACTGCTGAAACTCAAAACTACAGAATAGGGAGGAATGATGGAAGCATCTAATACACCAAACTGAAAAGTGGTATGTGCCAAAGTCTGTTTTTATTACCATTATAATGTTTAATTAAACAATTACTCAGTTATGTATTTGGAATGATACATTATAGCACTGAATCTAGAACCTCGCCCACAAACCTAAAATGTAAAAATATTAAAAAGCGCTACAGAAGGTTAAATGCTACAAGAAATCCAATTTCCCATCCGAATACAATTTCATGCGATTATTCCTGATGCCACAGAGTCCTATGCAGGACCATTCAAATTTTAATGAATAGTTAATGATTATGACTAATACCTTTGTGTCAATACAATGTAGTGCATGGACACGATCAACCACTAATTTAGACTGTCCAAGAGTGTCAAGCTTCTATAGGTTTTCCAACCGAGTTCTGACTGATTTGAAAACAATAAATTGCTTATTGTTTCACAGATAAACTGTTCTTCTAATATCATTTTTTGTTTTCACCATTTAGACAACCATCAATTTTAATATGAAAAAGTTTATTTTACTAGGAGTAATGCCATTTGAAATCCCACCTTAGCAAAATGTTAAATATATATTTTTAATAACGATAAAATAATAATAATAATGTCACGAAAGGAAAAACAGATCTAGCCCATGTAATGTTACAAACCACGAATAATACTTTTTGCAATACACTGAAAATACTAATTTGATACAAATAAAGAACAATTCTAAGCAACTGTGGCTTCCACAAAACATACAATAATTTATAACTGCAATCTGTTCAAACCAAAATGTATTGATATATGGCTTTCTGAAATGAAAACAAAGCACACCAGGATGGCTACTACTGAAATTGCGGTGTGTGGTAATAGCAGGGCACTGGTACCTGGCTTTCAGTTTTGTAGTAAAAGGTTGCAATGCTGTTGGCGGGTCATTCAAGAGCGACACAAGAAACTTGCTGTATTGCACCCTGGGTCTAGTGAATCCCTGAAGCCTTCACAGAAAATCCATGGTAATAACTCTACCCCATTGTTAACAGAAGTGCAACAAACTATACAGACTTGTCTTTCTACTTAACCATCGAACAAAAAATGCACGGAAACAACACCAAGATTTACAAACATGAAAGAATGCAAATATATACGATTTTCAAAGCCAGACCGATGCAAATTCCCGTTTGAATAAATAGAATCCACAACTTCCTGGACTTCAAGCGTACGCCTTCTACAGCTAGTTCTGGTAGACAAGCCTTCTGTTTAATAGCACTGGCTTGCCTTGCAAACATGCAGTGCATCACGGATTGCAGTCAGCTATCAAGTAAATAGGGCCCTGCTATCTATACAATCTGTTCATTTAAACCATCAGGGTCAGGCTAAATACATGAGAAGTAATATCACTTCAGCCATAACACTCTGAAGAGATGTGGCTGTATACAGAAAAAGCTTGGATTGCCTGCAATTCTGAGGATGACGGATTCATTACTGAATACCTGAATATTATCATGTGTACAAGGGGAGAAGGTAACCTTAGTGCAAGAATGCTCATCATGCTTGGCAGTAGTACTGCAATATAGAACTAAAATAATGTATGGGTCAGAATATATAATGCACTTATAAGTGCATTAACAGTCCAAAACCAAAAAAACATTTTATTATTGTGTGATAATAATCTATAGTCCGACTCATGTTTCAGTTTAGTTTATTCACTTTGCCCACAGTTTAAATATGTTATTTTATATATCCTATGTTTCTTAAAGCACATTGTTTTCATTCATAAACTGTTTAAACAATGTATATTTCTCCATCCGCCCCCAGTGTATGCACGCAGGACACTGAGGGAGGGGATGCTGGGCAGACTCGCCATGCTTTGACCACATGGCTATACTATGCGATATTGCTGACACAACCTATACTGAGTGAAATTATCATACATTAGTGATGGTAAAACAGAAGGGGGGGATTATATTAACTCTCAGATAAACATGTACAATGGATGTTTTGTGTTCTTTTATTTTGCTCCTCTTTTAAAACATCTCCTTAAATTCTTCTGATATTGAACTGAACCTCACTGCTTCCGAGTTTTTCATCATTGTTTGGTGGAATGGCCAAGTCGTTTTTTTTTTTTTTTTTGCAAGAGTGATAGTGGCATTTTTAAATGAACCTGCTGACCCTGGAAGCACCATGACGTAGGATCATGCATATTATCAGAATATACTTTCCATATACCTCCATAGGTACATAAAGATTACAAGAATGTATTTTTTTTTTTAAATATAGCTTTCTGTTTCCATTGCAACATAGTGTGTGTGTATGTAAGTATGTATGTTATATATACACTTTCCAACATTTCAGTATGTTGAACATACCTTTGGCAAGGGAAAGTGTGTTTGAAAACAAACAGTGGAGGTACTTGTAGGCATTTGATGTCATAGTAACACACACACACACACACACACACACATACACACACACACTAAGCGTTCATCTAAGGTATTATGGGGACAGCATCAATGTCCCAGTGGAATATTTTGGAGCTCCACAAAGTATTGTACCGATTGCTGAGGAATGCTGTGTTTAGAATGACTGAATGACATTTTCTGCACCTAAACTCTCTGCCCATAGGTCCTACCTTTTGAAGAAAACATTTTCTCAATTCAGAACGAACCTATTCCTCACTGCTATTACTACACTACCAAAGTGACTGTAGCCTGATATTTCCAAAGTGCCTCGAAGTGCCCTCTGCTGCAGCTTGCCTGCTCTGCATCACATAATGCAGAATCAGTTTTGACCCTACCTAGCGGGACCATTTGGGATCACCATTAAAATCACAATGATCAGTCTCTCTCCTGCTCTCCACATTAACTTGCAGTCTTGTGTGCACATTGTGCAATTTTACTACCTATGCACAGTACACAGCTTGGCTTCCACACACTTGCATGCACACGCAGCCACACTGATGCATACTTACATGCACGCACAGAAACAGGTGCCGTACACGTCCACACCCTTGCAAGCATGCACACCCAAACATCAGTGTACAAGACGACTGCATGAACCAGCATACATACCCGTACAGGTCAGCTGACTGCTGCAAATTTGTAGAAAAAAAAAAAAAAATGCAAGTATGCAGCATTATAGCAACGCCAGATGCAGGCTCACAAACACAAAATCATGCCTGTCCTCACACAGGTTACTTGACATCAGAGCAGTTTGCAGCAGCCAGTCACCCTTGCACAACTCTGCAGAGTTTAGCAAGATACCTCCCCCTACGGGGTTTCCATGGTGAGAAAAATCCAAAGACCCTCCTTTGCCTCCTCCTGAGGCAGGTTCCTCTTTCTCTCTCAACTTCCACACTCATTGCCAACACAACTGCTGCTCAGCACATGGATATAGTGACATTAATACCCAGGTTGCCATTGTCTGCAAAGAGGTGGGCAATGGAGGTGTCAAAGACCAAGCAGTCGCTGTTCATGATAGCAGAGGCCACGCCGTCGTGGATGGACCGAGGCGTGGCCTCCCACGTCAGCCGGCGGCGGTTCCCGTTGAGTTCCAGGCGGTAGGCAAAGTTTTCGGCCTGCTTGCGGGTCCCAATGAGCAGCACGATGGCGAAGAACTGCTGGTGGCCCTCGTACTTCTCCTGCTTCTCCAGCACCAGCATGAAGTGGTGGCCGAAGCAGGACTGCATCATGACCCAGTCGACGGCCCCCGGCAGGTTGATGTCCGTGGCCAGGAAGACGATATCCTCGCCCTGCAGCGTGGTGATGCTCTTGTGGGCGTGCATCAGGTGGGGCATGACCGCCTCCAGCGAGCCCTGCCACTTGCAGGAGGCCCCCGGGCAGGGGCAGGTGTACGGCCGGAACTCACACACCTCTTCATGCTCCGGCTTCTCGCTGTGGTGCAAGGAGAGCAGGCAGCCGGCCGAGGCATACTGTAGAGAAGAATGAGAGACGGAGAGAGTCAATGTTAGAATGTTCTTTCAATACACCAGAGATGTCACCTCCTAAGAGGTTCATGCACAGTTCAGATCGTGAGCTTAGATTCCTAGCGCTACAGCATATCACTGTCGGTCACGATTTTGGAATTATTTTCAGAAATTTTAAAAGCAGTTTGTGTGAACTCTATAGAGTGAGAAAAAAAAACATGATGAAAATAACAAAATAGATACATAAATAGGAAACTTAAAGGGTACATAAGGACCTTTTTATTTTATTGTGTTACATGTTCCCATTGGTAAATCCATCTCAGTTACATATGTGAGCATGAGGATGATGAGAAATGTAGTTCTGAGAGGTCCATGCTGGTACATGTTAAGCCATCTTGAGGCAGGGAAAGCAATTTAAAAAAGTGGTCAAGGGGGCTCCCAAGTGGTGCATCCAGTAAAGGCACTCTGCTTGGAGTACAGGATGCGCCCTATAGCCTGGAGTTCGAATTCAGGCCATGTCATTGCCGACCTTGACCGGGGGTTCCTAGGGGGCGGCGCACAATTGGCCAAGCGCCGCCCGGGTGGGGAGAGCTTAGGTCGGCAGGGGAATCCACGGTTCACCGCGCACCAGCGACCCCTGTGGTCAATAGGGCGCCTGTGGTTCTGCAGTGGAGCCATTCAGATCTGTTGTCCTCCGGCACTATAGGTACAATTATGCACACGGTGACTGAAGGGGATATACCAAATTCTTCACATAGCTAGAATAACGTGTATTTGGAAATACAGTATTTGGAGATTTGTAAAAGGACATGCTCTCAGTAAATGAAACGGTGGCACCCTCTTAGCATAAAATCAACAAAAACGGAAGCTTACGTCACATTGATTCAGAGAAGCGCTTCATAAAACCCAGGTGTTGAGAATGTATGGCAGAGATGCTTGATCTAACTGGCCTTTTGCTTTGCTGTAAAACTCAAGACACAGTCAGCAGGAGGGGAGGCATTGAAACCTCTACTTTAGTGGATTAGTTCTTGACATGCTGGGAGGGTGGCAGAACGAACGCTGTGTGTAATATGTAGGTCAGGTGTAGGTCACAGAGCATCTCCTTACTGGAGCAATACGGGCTATACAGATTTGTCTGTGCTGCTGCACTGTAGCTTTAAGCCAACCGAGAAGGAAGTAAACTGAAAATGTGGACTATTGGTGAGAGTGTAAGGGGATTGCATAAGGATTTATTTTTGCTGATTTTCTGGGTTTGCCCATCTAGCATCTTAACCAAATAACACAGCCTTGCACTATAAAAAAGGGAAAGATCTTCAGGATGATGATGATAAAAACGTCAGAGAGAAGGATTATGAAAAAGAGACATCACCATTCTATTAAAAATCAATGATTTATTGAAGTTTATGAAAATATGCCCTTCTGCAAATTACATATGCTGTGCTCACATGATGAAATGCGATGAAATTGCAAGATGACTGATGAGGCAAGATGACTGAATTAGTAGAGAGTGGCATCCCAGGGCAGGGAGGGAGGAGAGCCTCAGTCTGTACTGTTACAGCTAACTGATTAGCCTGGGTCTCCGGGGGGAGGCTTCCAACAGCTCCACTCTGCATTACTGAGGTGACGGCTCTCTTTAATAAGCTGATCTTATTAAAGAGAGTGCTGCCTGTAGATTCCTCTGTAAAGGAGATGAAGCCAATGACAGCAACCCCTCCTACTGGGCACACAGACACGCTCCCTCAATGGGAATCACAAGGGTAGCCTAAGCAAACACACTAGGGGTGAGTGCCACTATTCCCACCCCTAAAATACACACACCAATTGTCTTTCTGCAATTGAAACTTTATCAGATCAGTGGTCTGTTTGAAAGATGTGAAAATCTTGTGAAATGAATTAAAGGAACTTCTGGAATTTCTAAGAGGTTGGAACAAAAAATAAAAAGAAAAAAAGAAAGCACTTGAGAAGCGCAGCAGTGCAGAACACATAGATTTAGAGCAGATAAAAACAGTATCAGGAGGAGAGGCTCTCTTCACAAAGAGAGGATCTGCAAATGAAGATAGTATTATTACTGCTAAAAAAACATTTTATTTAGTGATTATTAATGTCAGGGCATGCAAAAAAAAAAGCCTCAATACAGCCAGTTCTTCATTTAATTCACATCAAACTTCACAAATAGCTTATGTACTTCTTGCCAAAACATTTGTCTAAAAGTCTGTTTCAGTGCCCCCTAGGTTTAGGACAACCAAAATCCCATGTCATCTCTATCACACCGGGCCCATCACGGAGAATTGAACCTTAACATGATTCTAATTAGAAAATGCCATTTTTTCCAAGCCCTAATAAACTCTCTGACTTGCACCTCATAAAACATGCAGGCATATCCAGCACAGTCCTAATCAATTAAACAACAAAGCTTGGCATTTTATAGTAGGATCAGAACTCGCATAGCACTAGGGGCCTGAAAATAGCTTAAAATAAAGACAATAGGAAAATACCAAGACACAGAGATTAGTGCAGGATCCCATACTAGTTTGGTGATCACTGCCAACATCTCTAATCATAAGCCATGTCTTGAAGCTTCTGATATTGTTTAAAACTTACAAAACAAGATTTCACTGCCTGCCCAATGTAAATGTGCAGCAGTAAAGCCTGACTAATCAATCTAGTTAACAAACACCCTGGTGTTAAAGACTCACCTTTCTCCCTTGCACTGGCAAGGCCCGGCACACTTGTCTCCCTGGACACATTGTCCTGCGACGAGGCCTGCCAAACAGACACTGCAGTGGAGAGAGCTCCTGAAGGAGCGACAGGCACCCAGACGGACACAGCATTGCATTCAGAGCTCACACACCACTAGAAACTGCTCCTAGAGCACATCAACTCAATACTACAGACAGGCTAGTTCACACTCTACACATACAAGTCTTTGCAAATGATTTAGCTGCAAACATCCTAAATAATTAGACACACACACACACATTAAATACCAATTACTGTACGCAGTAACGGTGACAAACCACAAATCAGCACCCAGCTAACTCCAAACCATGCAGCCACTCACAATCCTTGAAATGCTCCACGCACAGAGCTGGAAGCACACAGCACTCCTGTGACAACACCCTGCAGCACAGAGAGAGAGACAGAATGAGAGAGAGAGAGAGAGAAGCGGCCATCGCCAAGTACAACGCCCTCCTCCACATTCCTGTTCTCTCCTCCCTCCATATCCTCCTCGATCTGGGACACTACGATTCAGTAAGTGTAACCTGGCTGTCTCTCTCATCTTTCTGTTCTCCCCAGTGCATTCAATTTGCTCGTAGCCTCGTAGAATCCTGCCGCTCCATCCCCAGAAGCCCCGACCTCCTCTCCGGTGGGATTGTGGATGAACGGGCAGACTCAGAGCCGTGGCTGAGCTATTAAGACACCTCTCTGCCTGGTTAACACACAGCAGCATCCCCTCGCTCCTGCAATCACTGTCACACAGCAGTTAATATTGAGATTGCAAGCTCCTGATGGCTCCCACACACACACACTGACAGATACTGCACTCCTAACAGTGTAAATGGCTAGCTAGTTATAGCAGCGGTGAGTGCCAGTACAATTAGCAGAGGTTAGAAAATAATGCAGCAGCTGCCCAGTCCCCTCAACACAGGGCAAAGGCCAGTAGAGGTGGCTCTGGGGTCTGTTGTCTTGCCACACACTGTAGGGCTGCTCAACACCCGACAGGCATGCCTCACATGGTTGAGCTGCGGAGCTGATGAGATTTTCAGAGTGTGAAATCGAGAAGAAAAAAAATAAACAGGTGACCTTAGCTTCTTAACCTCAGCCAGACAATGCCTACTGCCATACAGACAATTCTTTGCCGGTATCACTCTGCATGCAGGGTTTTGCTTTAAATATCACCGATCTTATAAAAGTGGTGTTGTGTCACGAATTAATGCTGTGTAACTAGGATACAGTAGCAGGGGAGAGAAGGTGGGAGGCTATTGCAGATTGCACCACAGTTAATCAGATTAGTTGAATAAAATCACACATTTTACATTAAATAGATTAATATTTTCATGATCAATTAAACATTCTAAAATTGGTCCAGTCTTGTTAACCGAACTATTTCCAAATAATTAAGTTGTTCTTTATACTATATGCTAGCACTATTATTATTATTATTATTATTATTATTATTAATAATACAGTAGTATTTTGTTTTTTTTACACAAATTGCTTCATTGGGTAAAATGAAATACTTTTAAACGCCTGTATGCATTAATGTATTAAATTGCAATATTGATCATTAAAAAAAAATTTATAAATCAGTTCTTGCTGCTCCAATTCCAATAGAATTGGTATTCCAGATTCTTAGGGAGATATCCTAGGTAGGCTGGTGTAACAGTTTGAGTATCATGATAAAAGTACCATTCTTCAAACAATTAAGGGATATCCACTCCCAGATGATACGCTCAGTAATTTGCGCTAAATGATGGCCCTTAGCAAGCATTATCAAAATACAGCATCAGTCTACAAAAAGATCTTCTACGTACACTTTGCTCAGGCTTCAAGTATGCAGTAGAAAAATGCAAAAAACGGCAGTGATGATGGTGATGGATAGTAGGGTAGAAGTGGATCGATTGCTCAAGTGTGACTAGGTGAGAAAGCCCAGTAGCACCGACACAAGTAGAAGAAAAAGGTGTGCATATGAAAATGGTCTTTTCCTTCACTTTGTTCATAGGGACACAAGTACAGCGTTAATCCTTGTATACCAGAATTAAGATCATTACAGTGAAGAACAGGAACGGCAGCAATACCATAACAGACAAAATTTGCTTAGCCCCATACTCCAATACCATCACCCTGTGATGAAGAATGCTATTACCAAGAGGACAAGTGGATAAGAGATTCAAGAAATATATGCACAACTATAAAGTGTGCCTTACATAGTTACATGAACTCTACTCCAGTATAGAATACTGCAAACATCATCAGCCAGCCAGGGATAACATTCAGAACCTTTCATCTACCAGCAGTCTAGATCTACTACTACTGTAGCACACCTACTCTTGAGATTCAAGACACAGGCATACCTCCAGAGTCATGGGTTTGCTTTACTTGTTTATAAAATGCTACCTTTGTTACCTTCTAATACGTCTCAGCTAGTGACAATCAACTCTAACAAACACTGTGCTTTTCCCTTCAGAGTTTGAGCAACTATATAAACGTCTCAAAGTGTATTTAAAAGAAGTATGCACACACATTCATACAAAAGACACAAACCTTCAATCTTTTTAGACTTGATAAAAGGGCTTCACCCCAATCTCTGCAGACGTACAGCAGATGAGCCCTCAATCAGTGAGCTGTCAGCAACACTCGCTCCCCTCCTCCCACCACACACAAACACCTATAGGGGATGCAGGCACGAGTGGGCTGTTCACATGCAGCTCACACACACACACAAAGAGCATCTCTCCACATACAATCTTTAGTATTTCTCCTAACCTGGACCCACGCAGGGACCAGCTGGCTTTCCATACAAAAAAATGTCCCTTCCATGCTGCAGACTTTATCTCTTTCTAGCTGCTCTGCCCTCAAATGCATATTGAGCACTGGGCTGTAGTATTATCTAGGGATGTAAATAAGACATTGCATAGCAATGCCCCAGAAGTTCAATCTAGAAATAAGTCTCTCACTGTTTCTGCTTTAATTGAACTTAGTTAAAGATCATTACATTTGATATTAACATGGAGGAAATGCATATGACAAATCAAACAAATGAATCAGTGAGTGAGGAAGAACACCACTTGTACTGTATGAACATTTAACCCCTATCCTGACATGCCACTGGAGACTGCATTCCCTCAAAAATAACCTTTGCCCAGCTGCATTAATATTCTTCGTATAGGTTTATGGAAATATGTTTACCACAGTAAAGATATCTTCTGGAAATGTGTTGCATTAGAAGTGCTGCAAGCGTGTGGGAAAGAAACATTTATTACACAAAGCAGAGATCATGTTTCTCAATGCCACCAGTCTGGATAAAAGCAGTCCTAATGCTTAAGTAATGTAATCAAAATCCTATAACAAATCAATTACAGAAGAGGCCGTCGCTTGATTTGCTTTCAGATTATACAGAAACGCAACCCCACATGCCCCATAACTGTCTTAAACAGTTCTAGTAAGCAATACCAGTGCTACGCTCCTCCTCCACACAGATGTCTAATCTCACTCTAGTTTAAACAGCATGTGTGTAAGGGGGTGGGTGGTTTGGGGGCTCAGTAAGCTTGTTATAATGTCAGTTGGGTAGGAAAGATAAAAGGATACAAACTACAGTTACCAGCCCTGGCCACATCATTCCAGATTTGTGTTTCAACCACTTTGAATTGCATTGCTTTCTATTGTTTAATTGCACAATTATTCCAACATTATATATATATATATATATATATATATATATATATATATATATATATATATATATATATATATATATATATATTATATATACACACATAATGTACTCTAACCTCTACAGGAAAAAACAAACAAACAAACTGTAGACTGTCAACAAGCACTGTTTACGCTTGGCTGCACAGAAAGGTAAATGATGCAAAATGTGGTAAACAGACAAATTCTCAGGAGTGTAAAACTGAACACGAGAGACGCTGCAGCAAAACAGTAGCGTAGGTTCATTTCTGTCGAGTGCCTGAGGGAGATCAAACACTGCTGTGATGACATTCACCTTCTGAAAGTCACGAGTTAGTTTACACTGCTAGTGTCAAGGGAAAACCGAAACACCACTGAAGAACTGCACAGCGCTGTAGGAGAACAAATAAGCTTACTGTAGCTTAAAAAAAATACACTTTAATAAATGCCTATACGCTGATCCACTTGTTCCCTGCCTCATTAAGTACACCACGAGGACCGTTTCTTAGGTCTGAGCCGTTACTGGACACATTCCTCAAATGTCAAGTTGATTTTCTCAACTAACAGCTGTCCTGGGAAGACCACAACCCCCCCAAAAGAGAATTTAGGCAACAAGAAGGTTCAATAGCCTAAATAACCTCCTGCATATATGTCCTCAAGACAGCATAAATGCAAAAGCGAAACAAACTTTGGTAACATTAACTTCATTCAGTATCGTACTAGACGATTAGCTTTTTCGGCTTTTACTAGGTGTGTTTTAGAAATCACAATATTGTTTAATCTATTGTCACACTGTTTTGAGAAACCTTTTTCCACTGTCATTACCTTAGTGTGCTGGCTGACCACAAAAGTTAGAACAACTTTTTTTTTTTACTGGATACGTAGACAGACGAAGGTTGTCGTCTTACCTTGCAGGGGAACGGGAGAGTGGAAGCCACTTTCTCCATGGCCAAGTTCCTGATGCTGGGGGTTAGAGGCCCGCGACAGGTGGGGCAACAGCTCAGCTTTTGTCGGCACTGATTGCACACTAGGTGCCCGGCCTGGCATTGCAGGATCGGTGGCAGCACGTAATCAAAACACACCGGGCACTCAAAAAGAGCAGTAAGTTCCGCGGCCTGGCACGGGAGGACTGCGGTGGGCAAAGAAGCAGCGGCAGCCGGAGTAACTGAGCCTGCTCCGGCCGCTGATCCGGCCACTCCAGCAGCTGCTGCTGCAGCAGCGGCGGCGGCAGCAACTGCGGCTGCAGCGGCGGCGGCTGCCCCAGCAGACACACCGTGCTTTCCACTCCCTGCTTTCCCGGCCCCGAGTCCTCCGCCTCCGCCGCCCGCAGAGGACGGCCGGCTCATGGCGATCAATTGTGTTCTACTTGGTGCTCCAGCAGAGTCTCGCAGCCCGGATCCCCCACCTCAAACTCCGGATAGGGACAGCTTCCCTGATCCCCCAACAATCTCCGAGTCTCCTGGGACACAACATGGCCGCTGCTGCTTCATTGGCTAAACCTACTTAAAGAATAGTAAGCCGATTGGACGCGCCTGTTGAGATTGGCAGCCTTTAAGCCACTCAGAAGACGCTTCCTGAGGTCCACTCCACATACCAAAATAATAGGCGGGGTTAAACTTTTTACAACCAGGTGCATTCTGGAATCTGTAGTTTTTTTTATAGTTACAAAATGCGCGCACAAGGTGCATTTAAAGGGCCATTCTACAACTACTGCAATTCCAACATTGCTTTGAATCAAATATAATAATAATAATAATAATAATAATAATAATAATAATAATAATAATAATAATAATAATAACAACCTTGGAAATGTTTTTTTCTGAAGTGTTTGAATGTGTCTAATAGGCTATACCAACTGCTTTTGTTATTCAAAATGCAAAATATCATTGTCATTCAACAACATCGTTTCTTCTTTTGCACCTCTGGATCAATACAGTGAACACAGCAATTGTAATTGTATGCATTTTGTTTTTTTGAGAGATCACTTGGACCTTTTCACACGGTACACGTTTGCCCTGTATCCAATGAATACTTTCTCTTGAACAATGTTAATATACTGAAATGTTCGTCAGTTTGATGGATGCTACATGCACCTAAGCTTTTTTTTTTCTCGCTTGTTTATAGCACTAACAACAGAGTTAATGGATACTATTACTGGCTCTGGAAAAAGGTAATCATATGCAGTTTCTGATTCCTTGTTGGAAAAGGAGAACGATGGTCGGCCTGGATTAATTTATATGGTGGTGTCAGGCTAACTAGTTGTGGTGAGGATTGTTAGAAATAAAATATTTCACTGCCCATATCAGTAATGTTGGATCCATATGGAGCCATGTGATACAGACGCTTCCTACATGGCGGAGTTGCCTTATTAAATATACAAAGGTAAATGCAGATAAACTTAAATGGTATACTGTTATTTTAGATTATTTTGTAGTTTTTCATAATAATAAACTGACTAGTAATCATTTAGTGCTGTTGTCTATGTGCATGGCTACCAGGGTAAGGCACACTTGCTGTCTTTTTTAATCTGCAATCGTAATACGTTTTGTTTCTTCTCATATACAGTAACAAGACCCCTTAATCTAACTGTACAACAGGACCAGTGAAAGGCCCCTCGTCTTAACTGCTATTCGTGATGGACATACAACAATCAGACAATGTATTCATATGTTTATTTCAGATACGGTATGTACTGGTATCTACCATGAACATACAGATGAGCTTAAAACCACGGATGCAAGAGCCTAGCTCTTTTGTATTGAAGGCCTTCCGGGTAAAAAACAAAACAAAAACAAAAACAAAAAAAGCGTTAGTTAGTACGCGTTTCAAATATTTAGTACACTTCTAATTTGACTTTAGTACGCGTTGTAATTCTAATTATTACACGTACTAATTTGTGGCGCTATATGGACTTGGTTTGGATAAAGTCTAGTGAAAGCTGGATCTGTACCCTCCCGAGCATCAACCGGCGGTTTCATCATAGCCTTAGAAATCGCTTTTAATTCCGTGGTAACCCCACTGTAGCTAATGTAATTTTAAGTGTTGAAAGCAGGTCTGACATATTTGCACTGTAGACGAAAATCTCTCGCCGCCATCATTTGCATTTTTTCTTATTCTTGTTTTTTTTTAAGCGCATTTCAACACGTACTATTGTATGTATTCTGATTGGTCGAAATCAATACGCGTATTAGGTATGCGTTTCTGACACGGATGGCTTCCATATTCATAGGCTGTGGTGTGGCTCAGCTTCACTACGTCATGCAGGAACTACTGTCACCAGGGGCTTTCCAACGGGGAGTGTTTGGGAAGTTCCCAGATTTATACCGATTTTTCATTGCTGTGTGTTGATAATGCTAAGGTGACATGGTTTCTAAAACTCCACCAGAACACAACTATCGTCAACTGAAAGAAAAAATATTCTTTTTTAACAAGGAAGCTGGAGGGAAATGGAACACGTTCGTGATTGTTTTGAGTTTATTGCTTGGTGCAGAAATCTTTGGGACAGCTTATTTGTTTTTTCACTTCGCTATGGAAATCAAACAGGTAAACAAAAAACGTCTATAAATGCCTGTAGTCTGTAAACAGTTTAGTTTTCGCGACAGTTTTTTTTCCCCACTGTAAATATTATCGATCTATTGTATATTGTAATTCGTGCATATAGTTTCTTCAAACTGTATATGGCAAAACTGCTTTCCGCTTTAATCTACAGAGTGTGTGTTTGTGTTTCGTATGTA
Source organism: Acipenser ruthenus (assembly GCF_902713425.1). NCBI lineage: Eukaryota > Metazoa > Chordata > Actinopteri > Acipenseriformes > Acipenseridae > Acipenser > Acipenser ruthenus. The sequence goes on from NC_081204.1 coordinate 28,729,584, forward strand.
CCTGTAGTATGTATGTCTTTTCTGGTAGCTGTTATTTTATTGATGAGTTTTAAATGCATTTATTAATTGCAAGTACAGTACTAAGTTTTGTGCCTGAAACGAAAAAGTCAGTATTCCTAATAGGCCGAGGCTGTGGGATTCGTAAACTTGTCGTGTATATTGCTTGTCATGATCAGTGAAAGGTGAAAGAAATACATAGGGGATCCACCACAATATTACATTTTCACGTTTTATACAGTACCGCAGTCAGGAATGTTAAGTTAATTGAAAAAAAAAGGTTTAGGAAACATGATTTGAATAAAGGATACAGTTCCTTTGTGTTCATTGGCCAACTACCTTTTTTTCTCTTTTATAAGTGGTGATGATTCAGTATGTCATTTTGGAATTACTGTAGTTCCTTTTGCAATACGTACTGTACAGTAAGTTTGCTGGATGTTAATCATCAGTGGGTTATGTAAAAGGGGGGTTGCTCTGTCAGAACTGTACAGTATACAGAACCCTCCTCTGGAACCTCAGTCTTGTTTGGTTTATACAGAGCCAGTGTTCTATACTGGATTCCATTTATTATTTAGAATAACCCCAGATTTCAGGGTTGGAGTATTTTAAATGTGAATAGAGGTCCATAAACAGTGATCTGCAGGACCTTGTTCTGTTTCCATTTACCTAAGAGTCCATGTTAATAGTTAGTTTCCATCTTACACAGACTCAAGAGCTGGTGAAATCAGGAGACTACCCATTGCATTGTCTACAGTATCTTGTGGATCAAGACTTCCTGGAAAGGAAATTACCCAACTCCGGAGATTCTGCCTGTGACCAGTGGCTTAGGGAAGCAGAGCACAGTATAAATAAGGTACGCCTACATATGGGGGCTGGCCTTGGTTTCAATGGCTGTATTTAAGCTGCACTTTTATTAACAAAGATATGACATTTATAGTATATGGTATGTTAGGATCCCATGCTTGGGATTTAGATTAGGATGAGGCCATTTTAATAATCTATTCTGAACTCCAAGCTGATGGGGTCATATCTGTACTGGAGATCCTTACATATACACTGAATGGATATAAACTCAAGACACTAGGCACCGCTGCTGTGGAAAATACCAATCATGCTGAATTGAACAGTGCAATTGTTAACCTTGAAATAAATGGTAATAAACAGTGAATTAAACCACCCCTTCTTACTTACTGTATGATCAGTAATGGGTATTGTGTTCCATTAGCTTAAAAAATATATATTTAAATAAGTATATCTATATTAACATTAATTGGACCATTTTGCATTGAAAGAATAGCAGGCGTTAATGATAGTAATTTCTTGAACTAAAACCGAGAATTTTAACCTGTTGGCTCTTCTATAAATCTAAACATTGTTTTTTTTAAACATTTTGTTTTAATTTAGCAATTGAAGTCAGATATCAGGAACACACTATATCGTGAACTCACAGGTAAGGAATTCATTAAAATGTCTATGCTGAAGGTGCTTTTGAGCAGCTGAGGTTGCTTTGAGAGGTTAACCCCATCAAGTTTATCCGGAAGCTATAAATGAAGGTGATGTGAATGTCCTGTATCTCTTTGTGTCTTCCTCTAACCATGACTGTTTAGAAGCAGTGCTATGTATATACAGGAGGATGTCAGGCAGCTGGGGCTTTATAGGGACAGTGCTGGGTAAACACAAGGGCTTGTAACTCTATCATGAAACTTAGATTATCTATGGACAGAGGAAAACTTTTGTCAGGGCATGATTTCCTTGCCTAATTAAATTCTGTCTGCTCCACAGCACAAAATGTGTCTTTGACCCATTTCAGAAAACCAGCCATTCACCTCGGACCTGATCACCTCGGAAGACAATTCCGTGTGAAGCTAACTGGCGGTAAGAAACCCAGCTAGAAATCTAAACATGGAGCAGGATGACTTTTAACCTTCAATTCGTTTTTTCAAAGTCCTTTTTCTTACCTCTTGTTGGCATTAGCAGCATTACCACCAGTCCCATTTTTCTTGTGTTTAAGATCTTTTGGTTCTTTACTTTCTCCCTTCACTTTGTAATATGCAGATATTTTATGCTATAGAATGAAAAGAAGAAGGGGGGGACGGACGGACGGAAGGACCAGGTGTAATGCTTCTAAATGTAATATCTAATGTGGACTTTATTGGCCACCATTTAAAATGGTCTTTTTTTTCTGATGACAGAGGACACAGGAGGTCATAAGTTGCAGTGGGACAACATAGAGGGGATGGCGTTGCAGCAAGGGATGATGGGATACCAGGATGGCGAAATAGTCGTTCCGCGGGATGGCGTTTACTTCATCTACTCGCAAGTTTACTTCCGAGTCGGTCCGCGAGGCAAGGACCAGCAGAGCCAGCCCTTCCTGCAGTATATCTACCGGAAAACCTCTTATCAGGACCCTATCCTGCTCTCCAAGGCTGTGGGCACCAGGTGCTGGGACGCAGGAGCTGAGTTTGACCTGTTCTCCAGCTTCCAGGGAGCCCTGTTTCAGCTCGCACAGGGAGACCGACTTTTCTTGAAGGTGACTGACATCAGCACTGTACGTCTCAATAAGGAGTCCACCTATTTCGGGGCCTTTATGGTTTTTTAACGTGTGTGAAATAATAGGGTTTTTTTTGTTTTTTGTGGGGTGCATAACAAGGACCGATAAGTGTAATAATAGTATATATTATTATTTTATTTAGGATACTTATGGATTCAGTAAAAAAAATGTTGGTGAGAGTTAGCTGGAAAGAAGATTCTGTTTTCAGGTTTATATATTAAAAACTGTACTGGGAGAAACTGTCTGTGTTGTTTCTTTGATTGTGATGTAAAATACCAGTAGTTCTTATTACATGAGAGTAGCTGTTATTTACTTCATGTTTATATAGGACTCGGCTTTCGCCAAGATAAAATGAGATAGTAACGAGCCTTCAGTGCTTTACCTCCCCAAGTAATGTGGATTTCTTTATGGCCCGGTGTTGATGGCTGATGTGTAATGCTGGCTCCAGGGATCAGCCTGTTTGCGGTCTCCCTGGCGTATCAGCACACACAATGGCGGCGATACTGGCTCCAGGGATCAATCAAAGTATGGCCTGCCTAGCGCCTCAGCATGGCAAACGCCGGGACTGGGCTGGGTGGGGCACTTCGCAGGGGTCATCAGGTGGGCACCTCCCGTATACTTTACGGACTGGAATCTTGTGTTCTGTCAATTTTTCCCAAATAATTAAGACACAGCGTCGACTTCTGTTTATACCTCTGCATCACCCAGTAAGAGATGTTGCATCTTTTTCAAACCATTCTCGCTCATTGTGAACTGACACTGTAACCAGCTGCACTTGGTAGTTGTGAATGAATGAACGATCCATTTCCAGTCAGTGGTCAATCACGTGAAATGACAGTGTCGAGTTATTCATTAGTCTTTTTAATAGTAATAAGTGTCTAGTTACAAGTAAAGCATGGTGTCGAATTAAAAAATTAAGAGGCAGGATGCATATATTTTATATGGAGAAAATCCGGGACCAAGGCTCTGTCGAATTAAGCAAAGTGTCGAGTTATCCACTAGTCGAGTTAACCAAGGCTGACTGTATATATCTCTATATATGTTCTCTACATCTAGATCTATCTATATCTATCTGCTGGTATACAAGAATTCTCCAGATGTTATAGTTTTATAAGCTGATTTCATCAAAAATATATAATATGGTGGTTTTCAGGGGAATTATCAGCAAAGAAAGCCCTAACAGGACAAAATAAATTCAATATTATATGCTTGTAATGCATTTCTTTCCCTTCACCGGCCTCTAAAAAGCTTTTCGTCCATCTAGACTAAACTGCCTCCTAGTTTTAATCTCACACCACTAGGATAAACTAAAGAATGGGACATACTGTTCTATTACAAAGATTAACGATGTACTGTTATCTTTGATACAAAGAGGAAACACTGTGGCATTCATTAATAGACTATATCTGATGCATATATGCTGATATTAGTTGGATGCAATGATAATAGGTTAATATTAAAAACAGTTCGCAGTGTATGAAAAAATATCTTTATTATTAAAAGCTTCTGCATTTATTTAATAAAGACTTTGATTACATAATTGCACATTTACCTCCCTACAAACTCTTTACAAGGCAACGTTTTATAATTGAATGCATAATTAATAATAATAATAATAATAATAATAATAATAATAATAATAATAATAAACAACATTTGGTATTTTAGCGTATAGTTCTTTTTTCTTTTGCCCTTTCAACTGAACAACTATATTCATAGTCTGTTACAGGGAAAGTGTTCCAGCATTATTTTATAAAGCAGCAAAGTGCATGACAATAAATGCATGCCTGTTTAATTGTTCACATTCTATATGTCTGGTTAAATGCACGTTCACATTATAAATGCTTTTTTTCCCTGATATATTGCAGCAGACAAGAAATCAGTAAATACAAGGAGTGAAATCCACTGTATTTTGAAGAATTCATGCCATGCTGTGTAATACTTGCTTCATGTACATCAGGATAGCATAGATCCACTTGGGAAGGACCTGTCAATTATATATCTGCAGGTGGTACAACACTCAATATTTAGCCATCACTGGACATTATTGAACATCCAAAAATAGAGCCCTTTGGGGGGAAATACTTAAGCATAGGAAATACTAAATAAACTTATTTTGTACTGTATTTATATCCCTGCATCCCTGTGTGTTTGCAAACGCAACCCATTTCAAAACTACCTTATACATTCTTGCCTACATGTATTTCACAGCTGCATGAGGGGCTTCGTAAACTAAACAGTATCTGAAAGCACCCCTGCTAACGTGGTGGCTTTTGAGGCTGAATTTATTTCAACAGCTCACTGGATCACTGCCATGGGTCAGCCCTTAAGTATCTTTTTCCTCCCCTGAGAGAATTAAAACAGCAAGTGTATAATACTGTTTCTTACATGGAACAACAGTGCCATCCAGTGGCCAGAAAGAATATTGCCCCCCTGTACTTATTCCATTGTGACTGCTGTACCTTTAAAATTAGGCACACACTGACTTCACACAGTCTGTTCTCCAGCAGACCAGTTGAAACATTGCTTGTGACTTTTCCCTGAGGCATGTGCAGCACCCAAGATACAAAATTATTTTGTACATGAATTTCATAGAGCCCAGGTTCGAAAGATATAAAAACTTTCAAGTATTCAAACAATAGGTCTCAGAAAGGGCTTGTTAAAGATATTAGACTAAAATCTCAAAGCTATTTACTGCAAATTATTATTAGTGCAATGCTTTAATAGAAAATAAATAATTATAACATGGTATTATATTTGTAATATAATAAATATAATACAAACAGAATAAGACTAAAATCTGTGCAAAATTAATTTGTGCTGTCTTTTTCTGTATCATATAAAGAATTGTTAAAGTTAATTGCACAATCAAATTCACAGGCTGAACTCTAGGGCAGAATTCTGCATGACGGATGTCAGACCCTACATATTGCTCCTCTATCCATCCATTATGGCTCAGAATCCTATCTCTGAGCTGGCCTTTCATTTAAAACGGTCATAAAGCATGCTAGACTTCCATACCCCAAAGGAAGAAATCTGATTTAAAAGGCGGTAACTAACAATCGCTGCCTTGTAATTCCAACCACAATGCACCACAACTGTGCTCCATAGTACTTTCAGAGGTAGGCTATTTTTTTCAGAAATGACCTAATAGGCTGCTTCCTTATACATCCTTGCGCTCTTTTGAAACTTAGAAAAAAAAAAAAAAAAAAAAAAAAAAAAAAAGGATTCTGAAAACAGACATTGGAAGCCTAGAATGTACTGCTGTTGGCTTATTATAACTTCTTGACAACATTAAAAGCCACTTTTTGGGAGTTACATCTTGGTCTTGACTGTTGTTCAGCAAAGCCATCACCTGGACTCTGTCTTATTCGTTCCACCTTCCGCTGCATTGACCATGGCGTGGAATCTGGAGTTTTCATCGGACAGAAGGGCAGAAGGGGCATCAAACTCCACGACCTGTACCAAACAGAATGGCAGGCTTAAACCCGGACCAAATATTCATTCAGAAACTCCTTAGTGAAGCAGCACTGAGACCAGCGTTTCTTCTTAATTGCTCTTTACAGTTTCGTTTTACGTTGGAGATTGGAGACTGCATTCATACCTGTCCTTGGTCCAGCACCATGATGCGGTCACAGTTGAGGACGGTGTTGAGTCTGTGTGCGATGACCAGTGTGGTGCAGTGACAGAAAGACTCGCTAATTGTCTCCTGGATCAGCCCGTCCGTTTCTGTGTCAATGGCAGCTGTTGCTTCATCCAGCAGCAAAATCTGGGAGGAGAAAGCAGTTGCGTGGATTGATTTGCCTAAGCTATGCCAATGTCTGCAATTTTCTTGAAGCACTATTCCCTCAGATGCGTACAACCATCAGGTCATGCTGCCTCTCATCCCTTAAACTCAAACTGCTAGATTATACACCATTCCTCAGCTTGAATTACCAGATCAAAGGTTTTCAACCCTGCTCCTCATACTCCCCAATGACTCAGTTCCTTATCACAAACTACCACAGCACACTGACACTGAAGTCTGTAAAACACTGTGATTTCAGTGCTCTTACCTTACTGTTCCGGAGCAGAGCCCGAGCGACACACAGCAGCTGCCGCTCCCCCACAGAGAAGTTCTCCCCATTCTCCAGCACCTCTGAATCCAGCCTCTCTGGCAGCTGAGCAATCTGAGGAGGTCACACACACACACGGCACAATGTAAGAAAAAAAAGACAGCAGACAGACAGACAGACACGCTTGCAAGATTGACCAAACGATCTGACCAAAAGATTTAGAAGAAGTACAATTCTCCCAGCAGGCTGAGCAATGTGGCGCAGGTCAATAGAATGAAGCTAGTTGCCACACAATTAGAAATGGGAGGGCGTCCCCTGCACTCACACTGGCCTTCATGTGAGTCTTCTCCAAAGCCTCCCAAATCTGGGCATCTGAATACTGGCTCGAGGGATCCAGATTGACCCTGCAATGGAACAGTCTGTGTTGTATTAACTGGTAGGGTGATGGCAAGACTTTAATTATTAACAGTGAGGACGTATAGCATATACTGCGTTCATTCCTGTACCTGACGGTGCCAATGAAGAGGACTGGCTCCTGTGGTATAATGGACAGCTTCCTCCTGAGGTCCTCCAGGCCAATCTGTGCAATGTTGATGCCATCTATGGTGATGGAACCCCCGGCCAGCTCAACTAGTCTAAACAGGGTCACTCCGAGCGAGGATTTACCTGCAGGCACAGGAATCGGCATTGCAAACAAACTGCAGACAGAAGTGCTCTAAATGAGGTCAGCATCACAGGGATGGAATTAAGACTCCCATTGCCAAAGAGTTTGGCCCATTCTAAGTTTTACTGTGAGCCTTATTTAAGGGGTTCTCTGTGTCTGTTACTGTTTTACTTCTGTGGTGAATTCCTCTCAGCTGTGTCGTCAGGGTCACTCAAAAGGGGAAGCAGCTGTTTTTTAATGGAAGGGAAGAAGTTCAGCACTGCCTGAAAGCAAAGCTTGCAAACAGATATTTCTTTAACTTAGTGTAGTGCCAGATATCCTGTTTTATAATTAAACACATGTGTTCTATACCAAGTGTTTCTTTCAGAACTGTACATTTGAGACTTCTATAGCAATGGGTAAGAGTTATTGAATTATTTTGTTAGCCCCCTAGTGTCGGACGATACTGGATATATGGATTGATGTACATTCAGTATATTACAGTAGGTAGCACATTGTACTGCACATTTCTGTGAAAAGCCAGATGCTGGTAGAAATCTGTTAATGCCCTGTAAGAAAACGTGCCAACCTTTGAGTGTAACCAAATAAACTTTTTAGTCCACCAGACCAACGTCTCAACAGAAGTGTCTTTCAGTACAGCTACCTGATCCGGTGCGGCCCACAATGCCTATCTTCTCCTGGGGTTTGATGCTAAAGGTAAGTTTCTTGAGAACCAGAGGCAGTTTGTCACGGTAACGCATTTCCACGTCTTTAAACCGGATTCCTCCTTCCTGTGGCCAGCTGGGGGCTGGGGTGGAGTCAGGAACGTGCCGAATACCTTCACACTCCAGATTCTGCAAAAAATATTTTTTGAGCAATTCCTTGGTAAATTGGATTTTTTTTTTGATGAAATCCAACCCTATTCTAGGATTTAGAGAAGGACTTGAATTCAGACTGGTTTGCAAAAACAATACAGTACTTTCTGAACATAATACAATGTGCTTTACTAAAAATACACACTGATTATTGCAAGAACAGTATCTGTTTTAATGCATAACCAAATTAGGCACAATACCCTTTAAATTGTACACACTTTGTTTTCTATTATTACATGATACAGTAATACACGTTGAATATCATGCCAAAGGGCTAGGCAGTTAACCAGAAGTAGCTGTATACTTTATAACAGGATTTAAAACTGTTACCTTTATAAGACTCAATTCTCCATGCTGGCCACTGGAGGTCTCTCAATACAAACTAACTGAAAATAAACCCTCATACATAAGGCACTTTGAATCCAATCTTACTTTGCCATTTTTTTTTGCAAAACACAGTAAAATATTTTGTATAAATCTCACAAATAAAGAATGAAAGGGAAACATTATGAAATGTGAAAACTGGACTCACAGTACATTTGGTATGGGGGAAATTCTAGATTTGTGTGTGTGTGTTATTGCCTGTTATGTAAACCAAACCCATTCCTCCTTTGTTCTGTGCTGTGTCGGCTGCAGTCATGGTTATACAAGCCCAGCTCCATGTCTTCACTGGTCTCTACATCCCTTCCCAGTGGCCCTGAATTCTGCGCTTGTACCTTTATATAATGGCTGATCCGCTCCACTGATGTAAATCTGGCCTCGGACTCTGCAAGGAGGCGGACGGTGAACTGAAATAGACCTGTCAACTGGGAAAGACACAGACAGGCGAGACCTTAAAGAATTTCTTCCCAAACAAATACATTTCGGAATCTCTTACTTTTAATCTAATCAAAGCTGTCGTTTCAGTAACTGATCACATCTGAATAACGGAAACTTCAAAACAAAAAAAAATGTATTAATTGAAACGATAGCAAATCTTCCAGGGACTCAGTTTATCTCTGCTACACCTATGGGATATTTTTCCTGTTAACTGCCACAGTTTCTGCAGCACCACTGGTCTCAATAACTAAACTAGATTGCATAGCGAGAATATTTCTTCTGCCTATTTTTAATTTAATAAGCGGGGCAAAATTATTCAGTGTTTTTTTTTAGCCCAGGATTTCGTCTCAAGCCCTTCTTATAAGGGCTGTGACTGAACCCAACAAATTCAAAGATGTAGTTTAAGAAACTACTGTAGACCATTAGTGCAACTCAGCAAGGCCGATTACATCACTGCCAGAATAGCAGTTACCCCTAAAGGAAAAGCAGGTACACACACACACACTCACACACACACACACACACACACACACACACTATATCCCAGTACAAAAAACGTTTGAATGCAAATAATTTTCAGGAACAGGTAACATAATTGTGTAAATTCAAGTTTGAATGTAATTAAGTTCTAAAACACAAATGTCTTATAGCTGCAGTACCTTTGCAGAAAAATACCAATTCTGCATATTCCAGCCTTAAAAAGTGGGTCCAATTTACTTAACCATTTAGAAGGTACTGTTTTTCTAGTACTGGATTTGCTCGTAACAAAGTTCGCCCAAAACATTACTCCAAGCATTAATGACTGAAAATGAAATACAAATGGGAAGGAGCAGAAATAAAGTGTGAAATGAAATGAAACAGATTCGTCAGACTGGCAGGGAGGCAGGTGGTTTACCTGCACAGCGTAGGAGATAGCCAGCCCTGCGTACGCGGGCGGGATCTGTCCATGCATGAGGACAATGAGTAGTGTTACCATGGTGATGAGGGCAATGCTAATGAGGTCCAGCCGCACGGCTAGCCAGCGCATCCCACAGCTGAACAAGAAGTGAGGGGCCTGGTTGGAGTCTAGCAGCTCTCTATACCTGCCAAACACCAAATATATATATATATTTAAACTACATTTCTTATTAGCATTTGTTTGACTTGAGTATTTTTACAACAGGGTATATTAGTGCCAAACACATCCTCCACAAAAGGGACATAACCATCGCATGAAGAGTCACCACAACGCCCACAGCGTGCAGATGTAATCATTAATTAAGAGAACGTTCTGCAAAAATGGACTAAATATAGTAATGTTAACCAGGTTGTCTGTTATCAACAAATTCAGCTGTGAATTTAATTTTATATGTTTTCACTTATCAGTAGAGTTAGTAGTTGAATAAAATGAAACTTATGAAGCAGCCTACCCCACTTACAGTACCTATACTCAAATACAAGACTATGCCAGTAAGCTACAGGAATATTTTAATGAGCAAGCTGGACATTTCTTTGTTAGCAGTGTAGCATTATTATGAAGTTGAAAAACATGCTTCAACAGAGGCAATGAAGCTTATGAAGAACACATGAGTGTTATGCTTGTAATGTAGACAGGGCTCTTACCGATGCAGGACGGCAGTGCCCTTACCATAGGCGTGGATAGTGGGGAGGCCCTGGAGGCTGGAGGTGACGTGCGAGATGAAGGGAGACAGGCTGATGTTATCGAGTCGCTTGAGCTCCCGGATCAGCACCCTGTCAGGAGACACCGGGACAGTTAGCTGGGAGATCTTCACAGGTCAACCAGGTAAAAATAAAACACCACTTATCAGCAACGCATACACCTTTCAACAGGGTGTCAGTGTCACATATAATCTCTGCCAAAGGAGATAGACAACACATTTCAGGTGTCTCCATCGCCGACAGATTAGAAAGCTAATTAAGTCAACACTAAGCAAAATTGTACTAAATATACCAATGCTAATCATGTGTCTTATCACCTAATTTAGCTGTGCATTTGTTTTGTTTTTTTTAATTTAGTTTGGTAGCTCCCGTCCACAATCGGCAATGGAATAGCCTGGACTTGAACCAGCGACGTCAGGCTATAGGGTGCATCCTGCAGTCCGTGCGGAGCGCCTTTACCAGATGCGCCACTCGGGAGCCCCCTAGCTGTGTAATTGTTAAGGCAACCATGTGTGTGCTTTGACATCTCCAGGGGCTTTTTACAGTACAGTACTTTTAGATAGGTAAGAGCAGGTTACCTGGAGGTCCTGTTAACCAGGAAAAGGAAGAGACCAAGAGGCGCCATGGACACGAGGAACCACGGAAAGACTGCGCTAACGACGCCCAGGCAGAACAGGACCAGGGTGATGTTCTGGAGCAGCATTTCAGCCTGCATGGCCAGCCGGACATCCACTGAGGGAGGGAGCACAAGACACAACCGTAACACCCAGTCACAAGACATTTAGAAATCACATATCATAAACCAACCAATCACAGTGAAGCATTTGGCAAAATTCCAGTACATCTCGTCCTGTGTACAGATGTCATCCCGTGCATAGAACACCACACCTAATTCCAATGTTCAATCAAAACAAAACAAACAAACAAACATACCTGGTACCTTTTGTAAAATGGAACAGCTTACACAGTTTGAGTAGCAAGAGGCACTTCGTGGTCCTCTGAGCATGACATGACAAATTTTATACAAGAAGAGACACAACGTATTAGCTTAAATTATAAGGCAGACAACTACTTTGCACAAGACAATGTGTAAGTGTTCGTCTGTCTTAAGTGATTTTCAGTTAGTTAGTACAACTGGAGACAAAAGTGCTGCTAGTACTATAAATGCGCTCTGCCTAGCTTTAGAGATCTGTCAAGATTCCAGTCCAGTGAGGTACAGCTCCAGCACATAAGGATTGCCGGGTTCTGTGATGGAGGCTCACCTTCATCCATGTCCTTGGAGAACCTGTTGAGAATGCGTCCAAGTGGAGTGGTGTCAAAGAACCTCACTGGGCTGTGAAGGATCTTGTCAAACAGCAGGTCGTGGAGCTTGGAGGCAGCTCTCAGGGTGCACTGTGGGGAACAGAAACAAAGAGCTCCATCACTTGATTATACCAGCCCCAGCATACAAGAAACTTGGAAAGTCACCCCTCACCCTGCCCGTCTCTGTAGCTCCTTATCCACTCGTTCACCCATAGGGAGCTAACCCCTGTGTCCTTCAGTCCGCCCAGGTGTAAATGCAAATGAATAAACGGTGTGTATATACATGGATTTAGCCTGCAGGCAATGTGTTAAAATCATGAATCGTGAATAGAGGGCTACTTTTTTGTAATGCTGTTGAATCTAGCTCAGTAGTTTCCCCTTTACAAAACCTGGGGGATGTTAAGTGCCAAATGGGTGCAGGGTCAGCCTATTGTGAAAGAAGTAATCGGCTTGACATTAAAGAGGGAGCTGTTTGAATGGAGCACACCACCCAAATACAGCACATTCCTCTTTGGCGTCTAGGATCAGCAGGGAAAATGTGGTGTAACAGCAGAAATCCCTTTCTACAAGTGCACCCTAGAGCAAAGTACCAAGAAATGGCAAGTATACCTATCAGACAAGTTTAAAGACAGACAAACACTGTCACCTGCTACATGATAGTAAGTTAGTTATGTCTAAACTGGTATGACAACTTATTTATAATAAGTATACGTTCAAGACTATTACACATGGATTAAGGGTTTACTATATGATACATTTACACTGAACAGTATAATTATCACTTATGACACTACCGAGAGTAAATGAGATCCAACCCTATAATAGAATTGAAATCAATCAATATTCTATTATAGTAAGCCCAGGTGTTGCCTCTGAAGGAAAGGATACCTTTACAAACACGATCCCTCGGACAGCCTTCAGCAGGAGAATGGTGCCCATAGACAGAGCATAGACCCCGGCATAGTAGTGACTGTGTGGATTGTCTCTCATGCTGTCACTCACCACTGTCCCGTTGTCTAAGACAACTGTGGTGTTCTAAGGAAAAAGAGCAACACGGACGATACCTTAGCATAGCCTGCAGTTTATTTCAGACACTTTTTTTTAAAACATTTACACAGACAGTAAATATAGAAATGCAGGCAATTTTTTTTTTTTTCCCAATAAGAAAGGCATCCCACAAGTGCAAGGGAACCTCAAATGCCAATGCAGAACGACTTGAGTGGAGTATTTGTGCTTCGTTTGTGTTTCTACAGTGCTGACTGCCAAGACTGGCACAATGTTTTCTGGCAGTGGAATGCGTTTTCATGTAGAGGAGGGAACTATGAAAACACCTATAGTTACAGTGATAGCCAATGTATCAATTTTCAATTGAAATACTGCAGGGCCACAAACAGAAGTTACAATGCAAGACTCATTGACTGCTAATTACTGAGATATATTCATAGTACTGTTCATTTTAGCTAAGCTAGTCAACACCCCTACAACTGTTATCAACAATAAGCATGAATCCTGCTTAATTTAGTAGTCATGTGAAACTAACCAAGCCCAAGGTCAACCCTTTTTTTGCCTTAGCAGGAAAGTTAATATATGAAGGAGCCTCACCCCACTGCCCTGCTTAATCCAGTAACTGAGCCACCAGTTACTGAAGGTTATGCTCCCTGTGGTCAGCAGAAAGAGGACAATATTGATAATGAAAGCTAGGGCTCCCCCTGCTGCTCGGATGTATGCCTTGTACACCGACCATGACACAGAGCCACTCCCCTTCTCCTCCGCTTGCATCAGCTGACCTGCAGGATTGAGAGAGAGAGAGACATTCAAGTTTATTTAATCAAAATCTGTGCACTGATAGTGATAGTTCTACTGTTAGGTTATTGTAAGGCAGAATTTTTCTTTTATTATTATTATTTATTTCTTAGCAGACGCCCTTATCCAGGGCGACTTACAATTGTTACAAGATATCAAATTATTATTATTTTTTTTTACATTCAATTACATTATTTTTTACACATTATTTTAGATACAATTACCCATTTATACAGTTGGGTTTTTATTGGAGCAATCTGGGTAAAGTACCTTGCTCAAGGGTACAGCAGCAGTGTCCTCCACGGGGATTGAACCCACGACCCTCTGGTGAAGAGTCCAGAGTCCTAACCACTACTCCACACTGCTGCCCCTTCATTACATTCTTCAAATGTAATGCTTGAACAATGGTGGCCCACTAAATCATTATGAACTTGGTTATGAGATAAAACAGGCTGGAATCTTGTCAATTAGACAGAGGCGCGTATTGAAGGGCTCAGACATAAATCCAGTTCCATCTCTCCTCCTCCTGAGATACAGTTGAAAGCAGACAGCTGGTTCTTACCTTCCTCTTTGCTCTGGTGCACAATGCTGACAGACTTGCTGACAGACAGTGGCTTCGTGGCCGTCTCCTCTCCTTTCAACGGCCTGTTTCTCATGTTCTTCCGGATCAGATTCTAGAAACGCAGTCAAGGCACAGAAAAAAATATACAGTTATTTTTAGGGTCCCATAGAAAAATGGAGACCGCAATACGCTGCCTTATTCGTCCTTCTGTCTGTCACACTGTCTGAACACTATAACTGTGGAGTAGTGGTTAGGGCTCTGGACTCTTGACCGGAGGGTTGTGGGTTCAATCCCAGGTGGGGGACACTGCTGCTGTACCCTTGAGCAAGGTACTTTACCTAGATTGCTCCAGTAAAAACCCAACTGTAAAAATGGGTACTTTTATGTAAAAAATAATGTGATATCCTTGTAACACTTGTAAGTCGCCCTGGATAAGGGCATCTGCCAAGAAATAAATAATAATAATAATAACTGCCTTGATCTTCAAACTCACCATGCATTCTTACTCTTCTATAGACATTTCTAATTGCATTTAGCTAGAATTGAGTTTTTACAAATATGCCTGCACTATTGTTTTTATTCTTTTGGTAGTGCATTCACTACAACTACAGATTTTTACAGTCAACAAAAAGTTCTACGATTACCAAAAAACGTGCAAATTTTAATACAAATAAACAACCATTGACAAAGTAAGAAATATTATAAGCTGCAGCTTTTATGCTTATAATACAAATGACCTGCATGTTTGTCAGTTATTTTATAGCTTTGCTGTAACAAAAAAAAGAAAACAAGTCTTACTTCTTGCTGCATACTATTGAAGAGGGTGGCGTAGTCGCTTTTCCTGTTAATCAGCTCCTTGTGTGTTCCCTGCTCTGCAATGCACCCGTCTTTCATAAACAGGACCTCATCACAATCCTCCAGATACTGTGTGAGAAGAACAGCTTAATCAACAAAAAACATCTCAGCTCTGTATCTGAACATTCAAGAGTATCCACCTTCCCAACACATATTTTTCAGCCACTATATGCTCAATGCTGGTACATGAACAGTGTGCAGTAGTTCATTTTTATGCTACTGAAATGTTTTTAGACATGCAAATTCAGAAGACAGCTAGAACGATTCTCCCCAGGTCGCCCTACCTGGAGCTGGTGGGTGATAAACAGCACTGTCTTCCCCTTCATTGCCCCGCGGATGGCTCTGTGGAAGAGGTGAGCCCCCACGTGTGCGTCCACGGCACTCAGGGGGTCGTCGAGGAGTAGCATACTGCGGCCGCTGTACAGCGCTCGTGCCAGGCTGACCCTCTGACGCTGACCACCACTGAGATTCGCCCCTCGTTCGCCAATCTAAAACAAAAGCACAGTGAGGCATCTGGAACAGGAAGTGGCTAACCATCTGTGACACTGTGACAGTGAACCACAGAAATAGGAAGTTATGTGGCTATCAGAGTCCAGTCTAAAAGTCAAAGTTAATATTAGGTGAAGAATAAGAAGAGGAGGAATTGCTTAATGTAATGGCTTAACAAGGTTTTCAAAACAAATTGTCTTTTCCTAAAAGGAATGTAAATACTAAACTGATGAAATCATAGGTGTCTGAAATAGGAAGAATTGCAACCGGGTAGCTTGTTGGAAAGTTACCTCAGTCATGTCTCCATATGGCAGGTTAGAAATGTCATGGTTCAAACAGCAGGCCTCCAGCACATCTTTATACCTAGAGAGAGAGAGAAGCAAGTCAGGCAGTCACCCACAGAGCGGCATCTACTACCGAGGAGAGCAGGGTTAGGTTGAAAACAAAGAAGGAAAGAATAAATAAATACAGTTCAAATTAAGGGAAAGAAGCAGGCCTGTGCAAACAGTAAATTCATTTTTCACACATAAACTTCAAACCCTAAACTAAAAATTCTCACATAAAACTTGTAAAACTATATAAAGCAGGCAAACGTTAACCGTGTTCTGACATAATTGTTGCATTTTGTAGTTGCGGTTATCTTTACTGGGACTTTTGCCCACAACACATGGAAACAGGTTGAAGAATGTTGCATGGCAGCCAATCAAGGGTAGGAATTTTCTTTTAAATCATACAGCAGACAGACAGGTTTTTATTTTTTTTTCTTACTTGTCCTCGTCACACTCCTTCCCAAACAAGATGTTCTCTTTCAGTGAGTCGTTCAGGATCCAAGCCTGCTGAGCCACATAGGCGAACTCTCCACTCACAGCAGTGGTACCTTCCAACAGGGTCATCTAGAGACACATGGTTATGAGTGGGTATGTGTAGGGGGCGGGCAACTATGGTATGATAATTGCTGGAAATGCAAATGGAGCCCACTGCTTATTTCTTTTTTTTAACCAAATTTTAAAACCAACAATCTTGCTGAGGGCTTATGTTAGAATTAACTGGTAGGTTAGACTGATTTCACTAATTATTTCAACCAGGTAGAAAATAGGCAAAAGGTGCAAGGTCCAAGGTGGACTTGAGCCTTACCTGCCCGAGGATAGCTGAGATCAGGGAGCTTTTTCCAGCTCCTACACTGCCACAGATTCCCACCAGCTTGCCCTGAAAATAGAAAAGCATTCACTGTTCACTCAGAACCTATTAATATCACCTGCAGTTATTGATTAGATGCTGTACAAAGACTGATTTGACAAGACATAAATCATCAGGTTGGCAACTAAACACCCCACATTGTTATTTTTTTTTAACTGAGATTTATATTTTATTACACAAGAGGTAGTTACCTTTTTCACATGCAGGTTGATGTTGCGTAGTGTTTTCTGCAGAGGGGGGTGGTGGTACTGCCCTGCGGTCACTGTGTTCTGTGGACTGTCCTGTTCGATGTTGGACACCAGAGGCAGGGCGTTCTGTCCTCCCTTGTCTTTCTTCCCCCCTTCTTTTTCGATGTACAGGCTCAGCTTTTCTTTAATCAGGACCTGCTCGATCCCCCCCTTCCTCTTGATCTTTGGGGAGGTCCTATGTCTGTACCCTCTCCCTCCCCCTTCCCCTTCCCAGGCCAACGTCGCTCCACAGAACTCCACAACGTTCTCGGGATCCTCCGGCTTCATCCGGACAGCCTCACGCTCCTCCATCAGGAACAGTTTCTGTTCACAAATATTTCAAACACAGTATTTTAGTTGTAGGTATTTCCTTTGAGCATGTCTGCGATTCCTCTCCAAACTTGTTTTAATTTAAACTCAGTTCAGATTTCATTTCTGCATTTCAAGGTCTCAGGGGCCAAAAGCTGTTGCAGTATCAGGTATTGACCAAATATGCCTGGAGCTCTCAGTTTTATCCCTCCTACCTTACCTGAAACCTGCTGATGGCCACCGAGCCTTCAGACAAGGCCCGCACAGCCAGGGGCGTGACCTTGAGGGCAAAAGTCATGGAATTGAAGACAGTGACAACGGTAAAGGCCTGAGAAAAGAAAACAGGAATGTCATATCAAAACCCCAATTCAAACTTCTGTAAACTATGCAAGGAAATTAAAACATGGCCTTTCATTTAGACAAGACTTTATAGGTAAAATAAAGCAGGGTGCTGGACTGGTTCAAGGCTTGACTGAGGCTTAGGGAAGCTATCTGGGAAACAAACCTAATAAAACAATGACTTTGGTGCACAATGATGTAGTGCAACCATTAGCTGATTACGCTGAGAGGTGTAATGAGGTGTAAAGGTATAAAATACTTTTTTGTTTAATATTTTATAGACTGTTTCCTATTATAAAGCTGGGGTTCTTATGCTTTAATCAGTACACTTTCACACATGAGATGTGTGCTCCTCTAACTGTACCTGTGCTGCATTCAGGTCAAAGCCCAAAGCCATATGCAGGGTAAAGGTGCAGACACTGGCAATCACCACAACGATGGGAGCCACACCCACTGTGATGCTCTGAACATAGCCAGCCTTTTCCAGTATCCCACGTTCCTCTGCACGGATTTCTGTGAGAGACAGGAGGAGAGCAGGACGATGATTACTGGAAGCATGTCCACAGAACTGGTGCAGCAGTACACATGTACAAAACATAAGAACATAAGAACATAAGAAAGTTTACAAACGAGAGGAGACCATTCGGCCCATCTTGCTCGTTTGGTTGTTACTAGCTTATTGATCCCAGAATGTCATCAAGCAGCTTCTTGAAGGACCCCAGGGTGTCAGCTTCAACAACATTGCAGGGGAGTTGGTTCCAGACCCTCACAATTCTCTGTGTTAAAAAGTGCCTCCTATTTTCTGGTGTATGAGACTGAAACTATACAGTTGTGTTGAGAGAAACAAGACAGTGGATATATAATTCAGCTCTCAAGAGATCACTTTCTTTTACAGCTCATGTATGTATAATAGCATTCGGATAGTCCTTTTATTTCATTTCTCCCACTGCCATCTTAATATATGAGCAATCTGCTAATAGATTTGTACTGTAAGTAACAGACAGCTGTGCTACTGTGATTATTGAATATGTTCCTGCTCCTCCACATATGAATCAACATTTTTAATCATGTGTAATTCAAGATTAATGACTCTCTGTGCTCTGTTGCTCACTAATATATATGAGTGAAAATCAAAAATCAATCAATCAATCAATCAATCAATCAATCGGCTAATGTTCTGCCTCCACCTACTTACAGAAACAAACACAAAACCAATGTGAACACTGAAACCTGACGGTCTGGCGTTGGTTTCTTTGTTAACAGGGATGAAAGGCTGTTGAGATGTTTCTTCATCTCATTTACAAAGCTGTCCGGGGATGTGTAGAAAACCAGTGAAGTGCTTATCATTGAGTCAAACTGCCTCCCATTCCTCAGCCATGGTTGACATGAGGAATGAGCATGATGGGACTAGTGTACAGATACAGCAGGCAGCGCTGCCCCTCGCCTGGCTTGTGCCGAGGTGAAGATCCATCTGTTACATCACACATCTATTTTAGAGGACACCCACTGAACCGGTATTGATTTGCAGCACAGTTACACTGTCCCTACACCTGGAGGCTGTAAAGGCATATCATTAATCATTATAAAACGTCATGGGCAACCTAGCGAAGAATTTGTGCATTAACGCATGGGCCAGAATTTTTTTTTTTTTTTTTTACCTCATCACATTCTTAAAACTTAAATTAACTGTATAAAGATCAAAGCGCTTCTGGGTCAACAGCTTTTAAAAGTGAATTTCGCCACCACTACAATTGGTTAAGAACTATCAGGGCGCTTAGTCTTCCCATGACATTTTATAAGTAAGCAATAACACAGGACAGGGTGTGCAACAGATAAAAAAAATTACCGCACTTCCTGGGTGGCTGAAGGCACTTGGATTCGCCTCGTCGTGTGTTATTGCTTAAGTCATATTTGTAGATACATATATAAATGCATGCATATTTCAAGTGTAATTGAAATAGAACAGGGCATGAAGAAATACGCACTCTGTACGCGCTGAGTGAAGGGAGTCTCCCAGGAATACATCTTGATGAATTTGATACAATTGAGAATTTCGTTCATGATCCTCACCCGCCTGTCAGTCACGCTCACACACTTCTTACGGAAATGGGCAGTCAGCTGCGACACAAACGTCTGAGGGAGGGAAGTAAAGGGCAAAATCAAATAAACAACGTCATGGGCTCAAGAGATCGTTTGCAACAATCGCATGCTCAACAAATTAATCCATAACTTTAGAACAACAAGAAACTCAAGTCAAGCAGACAACATATTCCGACTTACTGTTGTATGTGCTTTATGGTATGTAACTCAATTTTCCCGGCAAAAATAAATAAATAAAATTAGGAAAATGATCTGTGCTTATCCACAGGAATTATTTTTACTGTATATACTGCATCGGCAACCAAGAACATGCAATACCTTCTGCACCCATAACTGTTAGAAAGAGTCCTACCAGGGAGGGGTAGAAGAGGATGAAAATGGCCGAGCCCAGCAGGGCAGTGGGTCCCAGGAAGACTGCGGTGTAGATCAGCCCCAGCACAGCCACGAGAGGCCCTCCGGCCAACAGGCAGCCCACCGTGGCAACCTCAAAGAGCCTCTGACCGTCACCTGAGCACATGTTCACCAGCTGCACACAACAAACAGGGTTAAACACCTGCAAAACGATTCTCTTTTATCATGTGACACCCTGCAGTTAAACAGCTGGGATCAGTACCTCATTTACTTAAACAAGCCAGTCAATGCTGTATTCACTGACGAAGCTAAAACAGGCTGTGGTGCTTGAAGGACTTAAACATAACACTGAGGAATGCTTGCACCCCACCCTGACCCTGCCCTTTTCATGTTGAATATCTTTTCGTTCTTTGCTTGGTTTTTATACAGTACTTTCATCCTGCATTTGACTATGTTTCAATACCACCCTATAGATTAAAAACGGTTCTATTTCCTGCTAATCACGTCCTGTGCTGTTGGTCAATTACACTATAATCCCCTGGTTGCAACCAGAGCATGTAATGGAAGTGTAAGTAAAGCAAGAGATTTGGCACCAGGAAGTTGCAATTGTTTTGCAACTTCCTGGTGCCGAATGGATTTAATCCGAATGAAAGGGGATGAAAGGGGAAAATAATAATAAAAAAACACCTTGTTTAAATGGCGTGAAAAAGCGTCAAACTATGGCGTGAGATTAGATAATAGCATTGTAGCTTTTAAATTTTGTGACAGCAATTAAATAGCAGTTACCAGAACAATGTATTACTGCATATTGAAACCAAGACTGCATTTTAGGGTAGTAGAGAAAAGATCTTTGTAATAGTCATTTAGGACATGTTGAAATGTCAGTTGGATAGGGGCCGACCTCTCCGATGCTGACGTCCTTGGTGCTGCGCAGTTTGAGGATCTTGTCGAAGGCGAAGGTGAGAGCCGCCCCGCGCAGCCGCGCCCCTGTCCGATAGTTGAGCGCCCACATGAGGGCGAAGGACCAGGAGCGTGTCAGTTCAGCAATGAAGATCCCGCCTACCAGGGTGAGACCGTAGGGCAGACGAGTCTGTGAGCTCTGAGAGTACTCAAGCAGGCTGCGGATTATTACAGCCTGCCAGGGAGAGGGGAAAGAAAAGAAAAGGAGGTCATGGGGAGAAAGTGAAGGAGGAAAAGAGAGAGAGAGAGAGAGAGAGAGAGAGAGAGAGAGAGAGAGAAAGTGAGAGAGAGCGAGCGAGAGAGAGAGAGAGTGTGTGAGAGAGAGAGAGAGTGAGAGAGAGAAAGAGAGAGAGAGAGAGCTTTTATGTGTATTATACTTGAGCACAAATACCCACCGGACCTTACATCAGAGGAAGGCACAAATAAAACAGTTTTTCTACCAGTATTGACCCCTAAACAACGCAGTTGTGAAGACATTTCAAGGTAAAAGTTCCCCGCAACTACAGTACTGTATTTTTGTGCCAGATAAAAAATTTTTTTAAAAAGTTATATCGCTGCCACGCAATACACCCTAAGAGGTATATAAATTTGGCATTTTTTGGTTTTAAATGGTTTTTCTTTTGCTTTGTCCTTTCCTTTTAGTTTCTCTTCTTGTTTTTTGTTTTACAGTGAGGCTGAACTGCTTCCTGTTACTGCTCAGAGAGCATCACAACCTGGGAGCACAGCCCTGGCAACAGCAGCTGTGGCACTCACTCAATCATGACCTCTGAAAAGCTTTTAAAAAGACTCTATAAAGACTTTCAATTATCCTTAATAACAATAGGCTGCTGTCTGAAAGGAGAGCACTATTGTAGCCTTACAGCTGTGACATACTGGTGCTCTCTTAAATCCTTGTAGCTTTACATTAATAACAATAATAAATACTTTGAGTATTATACTGGAAAGCAAAAAAGCTTTTCTTGGAAGAGTTTATCTATTTTGTGCCCGTGTTTGAAGGTACTGTCACTGTGTATAAGTGTCTGTTGCTGCAGTTTCTCCATCTCATATGCAAAGAACGTTGATCATACTAAATGTCTCTTATTTTCACATGAAACAGTGGCATCCTAATAGAGAAGAACGAGCAGAGGCAGGAGAATGATGATTGACTTACAGGGCCGATGAATCCAGTAACCATGGTTACCATCAGGGCGATGATGGCTACCAGAATGCGGGTCTGGCAGAAACTCCATATGACATGGGAGAGCGAGGCTTTGTCTTTCCCTTTCATCTTCAGTTCTGTGTGCCATAGCTTCTCAAACCTGCACTGCAAACAGACGACTTTAGATTGCTTTCTTTTTAAATTCCTTGTTGATTTTATGCAGGAGTTTATGGGCTCAAGTGATACTTATGAAACAACCCCATTGCGTTTAATAATCTGTATTGCATGGAGTTCTTATGACTGAAGTCTTCTTGTTTATCCACAGGGCAGGTACAGCACCAAGCAGCTGCAAAGTACACCTCCTTAAACATATACACACAAACACAATAGCTTGTATATATCTGAACCAAGAAGTCTGACAAGCCTGGGCGTGCCTCACAGGGAGACGAGACAGTGCTTGGATCTCTGTGCTTCATCTGACTGAGACAGAATAATTAGGCTTCCAAGCCAAAGGCTGGAGAAGCCTATTGTTATTGCTGTGTTTATTATTATTATTATTATTTATTTCTTAGCAGACGCTCTTATAATTACAATTATACAGTTATGGGGTTGTTTTTTTGCGACTAAAAATGAGCAGAATTATTTACAAAAAGCCCCTCCTAACATGGCCAAATCCCATTCATGACATCAGTCGAACTGTACTGAGTGTTTTCTGTATCTTCTGCTCTGTATCGTTATGGTTGACAACAACCTGCTTGAAAAATCATACCTATTCAGAATTCCCTTCAAATGCAAAGTCAATTCAATCAGACGCTGCCCTTAATCCCCAAAGGGATTCCCTTCAGCACCCTTTTCCTTCATTTCAATGGAAGTTTGTTATGATTAGAAACAACCCTAGCAGTTTCTTTTGTATATATACCACAAATCCATATAAAATAGACTTACAGGGCAACAACCAACTGTATATGGGTTATTTCAGAATTCATAGTGCATTCACAGACCATGTCTTTCAGATTGGGCCTCTATAATACAACATGTTGTATTATATAACCCTATAATACAACATGCAAACGCCGTATAAATGCAACCCACGGTCTCATATCCCACTGCTAAATTGTTTTGTGTTGTTAGCCACCCCCCTGGCAAGATATGTTCATGTCAACCTTTCAAGTTGCTGCTGGCAGGTCATTGTAGCCAACAGGTGTCGCAGTGACTTGCAGCTTACCAGGGTGTTATTTATACTCCTCTGGCAAATGAGTCGTGTTTCCAGGGAAAGGGGATCAGTTTTTGTCAGCAGCACCTGGCCTCAAGTGCAAGCAGATTGAATAGAACCCATGTAAAAACCTGCTAATATCAGATGTCCTTATTTACAGAGTGTGTAGATTACTATCATTCATTGTTTCTTGTATTTGCACTATAATTGTAGAAGAATGTGACTGTTAATGTTCTTTAAAAAATAACGAAAATATTAACAATACATGCAACAACACACCACAGAACAATTGAAAAATACGATTGGGATACACCAGTCAGTGTATTACCATGAAATCACCAGCAAGGTCAACATAATGGGATTGACAAATCTATAGCTCTGCAATGTATTACTTGACCTTCCGGCATTATTTGCTGTAATTATAATTTTCCACGAGGTGTTCTGTTGAAGGTTAATGTGTGTAATTCATACCTTTGTGACACCACTAGCAGCCTATGCCAAAAAGTGAAAATGTTCCCACAGTGCCACGATTCTGCAGATGTCTCCCAGCCCTGCAGGTGGTCTTGTGATACCACTGCACCTTTGTGCAGAATCGTACAATTGCTATTGTTGCTCCAGTGCATTGTCATTGAACATCATTTAGACGGTCATAAATCATTACTTGGAGTATATGGGTTTACAGGCAGGGAATCTAATACCTTGGCAGCAGTCATTATGATCAAGCTGAGCATTAGAAGGCAGTTTGAGCCACGGATCCTTAACTCAGAAAAGTTTTAAAAGTGTACAATTACCATTAAAGTGCTCTCACATTTCACCTAGATGTGTATTTATTACTAAGCTAATATGAAGCATAGATAAACTGCAGCCAACCCAGCTCTTACACAGTTTATATGAAGCATAGATAAACTGCAGTCAACCCAGCTCTTACACAGTTTATCCTTAGATGGATAGGATTGCGATTAGGAAGCTCTTATTATGCAACTGACCTAAGAAGTCCTCCTATTTATAAGCACTCAAGCACAGAGTGGAATTTCGGACGCACTGTACAACGTCAGTCCCTCTTATGTCTCCCCTCCTCCTGCCCTTTATATCCTTACAGCCCTTGCCCTGTTTACTCTCTCTCATTTCCCTATTGCAACACTCTATGCCATGCATTATATAGAGCCTCTAGTCACACTCCTTCCCTCCAATCTGACCCTGCTGGTACTATGAATAACCGTGTGTGTGAAGCTGATTGCAGCTGTGCCTCTTGCCCCAGGCCAAGCTGCAAACACATCCAACAAACAAATAGGTTTATTCCAGTCAAAATCATTCAAAACAAGCAACTGCAAAGCTGCTGCAGCTCTTCTGTTTCTTAATGCTATTTCAAAAGGCGTGTCTTGTTGTTTACCATGATAAAGTTATAAGCAGAAGGTTGCTTTGGAGCCTTAATTTAGTTTGGGCTCTATAGAACCACTCGTTTCATATGCTGAATTACACGTAATGGGTTTAATATATAATTAAATGGTTCTAAATAGAACTAGAAGGGTTCCATGAGACAATCACTCACTTGGAACTGACATGAGTGGAAATAAGACCCCCATTGCATAGCAGTTTGATTCATTTGTGGTTTTACTACAGGTTTAATACGACACACATGAGCTTGTTACCTATACACTGTGGCTAAATCAAGCTCATAGTAAAACCTGAGATGGATGAAAGTGCTATGCAATAGGAGTCTTATTTCCAACCCTGAACCAAGAATTAGGCTACAATGCCTGCTGTAAACAATACGTTGCAAATCAGACAGCTAAAAAATCTCATCAACAAAACAACAAGAATTTCCTCTATGATGTAGTAGTCAGAGTTGCAACTATCTAGATGGAACTCTGCAATCTTCTAGGCCCTATCAGGCAGGGATTAAGTGGCAGCTGTACCATACATGGGAATGTTTAAATATACCAACAAATACAGGTTGAGCACAGCTGTTTCTAAATTCTTTAAAAATAGGTTCTCTGTAAGCCAGTGCAAGCCCATGCATGTTAAAGGCAGGCCAGTGTGTTTGTGTCTGAAAAATGTCCTAGCTCCGTCATGATATGTGAGTTTTCTTTTCATCATAAACAAAAGAACACTTAAATAACCAGTAATTTTTGATATGCTTTATCAGGCTTAGGCAAACCAACGTAAGATCCAAGTAAAGTCAACAAAACACCCTGGGAAAGTCAAATATAATTGACCAGCTAGCTGCTGGAAGTATAATTAGTTTTTCATGTTGTTAATTATTGCACTTTATATCACATTTATGGTATAATAAACCATAAATAATTAATTCAAGTGTCCCTTCATGCATTAGCATAGAATAAATGGATCAAGGAAAAACACAGTATATGGGATTGTGTATTGATGTAAAGCTCAGGAATACTGCTATGCTTTACAGAATATCTAATATAACATTTTACTTATCATTTTTAAATATTACTGTCTGCAGTTACTTCTTAATTGCTTTTTTTCCCCCCAGCTCTTGCTTAATAATTCACACTGCAGCACTCAAACCAACATCAGCATGACCAATATAGAGATCTGTGATGATTGAGTTCAGTCTCCAGTGCTGCAAATTTAAACTTCCAACATGCATGCCCTTTGAAAAGAGGCTGTGTCCTCACACTCAGTGTCACAGAGCTGAAGAGCAGCATTTATTGGTAATCATGACTACAGGCCTATAGTCTGTAGTGCCTCTCTGAGTAACAAAGGTTGCATACATTTTATAATAGAAACCCAGAATTCTGCTACAGAGGCTAAACAGCAGCTATTTAAAAGCTGTGACCACAGTATAAAAATCATTAGTAACTGTGGTACAATGTTAATGACATAAGCTGTCTGCAGGAACAGGACATTATAACTAATCTACTCTATAAATAACAGTATCCTGACAGAATTAAAAAGGGAGTCTGAAAGAGAATTAACTCATGAACACAATGGACTTCAGTTACAACAATAAAGCAGATTATCAATTTATATGTATGTATGTATATGTATATATATATATATATATATATATATATATATATATATATATATATATATATATATATATATATATATATATATATATATATATATATATATATACACACACACATATACAGACGTGCTCAAATTTGTTGGTACCCTTACAGCTCACTGAAATAATGCTTCATTCCTCCTGAAAAGTGATGAAATTAAAAGCTATTTTATCATGTATACTTGCATGCCTTTGGTATGTCATAGAATAAAGCAAAGAAGCTGTGAAAAGAGATGAATTATTGCTTATTCTACAAAGATATTCTAAAATGGCCTGGACACATTTGTTGGTACCCCTTAGAAAAGATAATAAATAATTGGATTATAGTGATATTTCAAACTAATTAGTTTCTTTAATTAGTATCACACATGTCTCCAATCTTGTAATCAGTCATTCAGCCTATTTAAATGGAGAAAAGTAGTCACTGTGCTGTTTGGTATCATTGTGTGCACCACACTGAACATGGACCAGAGAAAGCAAAGGAGAGAGTTGTCTGAGGAGATCAGAAAGAAAATAATAGACAAGCATGGTAAAGGTAAAGGCTACACGACCATCTCCAAGCAGCTTGATGTTCCTGTGACAACAGTTGCAAATATTATTAAGAAGTTTAAGGTCCATGGAACTGTAGCCAACCTCCCTGGGCGCGGCCGCAATAGGAAAATCGACCCCAGATTGAACAGAAGGATAGTGCGAACGGTAGAAAAAGAACCAAGGATAACTGCCAAAGAGATACAAGCTGAACTCCAAGGTGAAGGTACGTCAGTTTCTGATCGCACCATCTGTCGCTTTTTGAGCGAAAGTGGGCTCCATGGAAGAAGACCCAGGAGGACTCCACTTTTGAAAGAAAAACATAAAAAAGCCAGACTGGAATTTGCTAAAATGCATATTGACAAGCCACAGTCCTTTGGACAGATGAGTCAAAACTGGAGCTTTTTGGCAAGTCACATCAGCTCTATGTTCACAGACGAAAAAATGAAGCTTTCAAAGAAAAGAACACCATACCTACAGTGAAACATGGAGGAGGCTCGGTTATGTTTTGGGGCTGCTTTGCTGCGCCTGGCACAGGGTGCCTTGAATCTGTGCAGGGCACAATGAAACCTCAAGACTATCAAGGCATTCTGGAGCGAAACGTACTGCCCAGTGTCAAAAAGCTCTGTCTCAGTCGCAGGTCATGGGTCCTCCAACAGGATAATGACCCAAAACACACAGCTAAAAGCACCCAAGAATGGATAAGAACAAAACATTGGACTATTCTGAAGTGGCCTTCTATGAGTCCTGATCTGAATCCTATCGAACATCTATGGAAAGAGCTGAAACTTGCAGTCTGGAGAAGGCACCCATCAAACCTGAGACAGCTGGAGCAGTTTGCTCAGGAAGAGTGGGCCAAACTACCTGTTAACAGGTGCAGAAGTCTCATTGAGAGCTACAGAAAACGTTTGATTGCAGTGATTGCCTCTAAAGGTTGTGCAACAAAATATTAGGTTAGCGGTCCCATCATTTTTGTCCATGCCATTTTCATTTGTTTTATTATTTACAATATTATGTTGAATAAAAAATCAAAAGCAAAGTCTGATTTCTATTAAATATGGAATAAACAATGGTGGATGCCAATTACTTTTGTCAGTTTCAAGTTATTTCAGAGAAAATTGTGCATTCTTTGTTTTTTGTGGAGGGGTACCAACAAATTTGAGCACGTCTGTATATATATATATATATATATATATATATATATATATATATATATATAAATATGTAATGAAAACACTGTGGTGTGCATTTATTAAACAAAACAAAACAAAACAAAACAAAATAAACTCAAAACACAAACACACTCTTAACAGGTTCTGATTATCCCAATTAGCACAACTGAAAAAACACTTAAATGCAGGGTCCTAAATCTGCCATTTACCCCATCACTATATATATATATATATATATATATATATATATATATATATATTCAATTTTTTAAAACAGAATTTGTAAAAAAAGGAGTGGTGCTGTTAATCACTTTAACTTCTCTTTGAAGCTCCCTGTTGTTGTTCCGGTTGGGATCACCTTCATCATCACACGATTCACAAGTAGCCAACAGACCCCCCCTACAGTTCTCAGCACAGCCATTGTTTACAACACCCGGCACACTGAGAAGCCTGCGTCTTACCGCCTGCAGTTTGCCTCCGAAGCCTCGTGGCACGAGATCCCCCAGATATCACTCATCTCCAGGGAGGATTTCTTGTAGGCTTTCCAGCCTAGAGGAGACAGCCAGTTGAGAGTCATGAAGGAGAAGAGTCCTGCGTTGTCTATTGGGTGCTGATCCCTGAGGAGGAGACCGTAAGTTCAGAACAGGATGTGTAATCTACCTGCTCTCTGGAGCAGCTGTCCAATCCTGCAGGGCAGAGGGTCTCCAAACTGTAATAGGCACAACTGAGGTGCATTATAATCCCACTAACATGTGCACAAGATTATTATATTCAATGGATTGGAATTGTATTAAGAGTAACCTGACATGTGAGACCATGAAAGAGGGTTGGTGAACGCTATACTAACTAAACTGTTGCAAATGAAAGTGATTATTAATTGTTAAAAGTTTGTTTTTTTAAATACACTCAAAAAGACAAAATTTTAGTGACAAATATGCATTTATAGTCTTACAATGAATATACATTTCCCCCAAATTAAGCTGACCTATCCTAACAAAATGGATCCACAATCCTTTTTTTGCAGAAAAGTTACACATTAGAGCAATTCTCAGCCAGTTTGTCTAAAGAAGAAGCTCTTCAAGGCAAGCTTGCTAAGGTATCTCATACACTGCATGCCAAACACACAGCACTTAGCGAAGACCAGCCTTGATTGAAAATGCATTTAAATTGAAATATTTATAAGATTGCCCTTTGGAACTGAATGTAAACAGACTATTTTGCAGTAGTAGCAAGAGCTACACCAGTATCCTTGAATACCATAAGATACCTGCAGTTTTACTACAAGCTGTTATTTGGCATGATTTTATTGAAAGAAAAAAAAAACCCCACAAATTATAATTCTAAAACTAAAAAAAAAAACAATGGGTAGTTTTTTTTTCAGTTTTTTTTTTTTTTTTTTAACAAAGCAATTGAGAATGTAGCTCTAGGAGTTTTATTTCCTCCACTGATGAGGAGAGCTGAATAATTGATAAGCATGCAAAGTGAATTACTGGCATCGTCAATTCCTGTAAAGATTGAGACTGAACCTGGAAAATGATGTAAATTCCTTTTATCAGTACAGTTAAACAGTTAAAAAACACCATCAGGAACAAACTATTTGCTTTGTTGTCGACCCTGACTCTATCAAGGGCTTATTATGATAAGATATAGGGCTGTTTTATGTTGAGTGCTATAAAACCTGACAAATAGAAATGCTGTTTCATTATGTCTGGGATTTAGTTTCACTGTAATGTGTTCCCTCTTCCTTATTTATTACAAAGATATTTTCCAAGGACCACTTTATGATAAAGAAAAGAACATTGTGTATAGAATCTAGGAGTCTTTGGGGTGTTGCTGTAACAGTACCTGTTTTGAGGGTATTTTCGATTCCTGCTTCAACAACAATACAGCTTTACTGCTTTAAGTCTAGTCATGTAAAAGGACCAGACTTCAAACTGCATTCCCTAGTTCGGCCTGTATCAGTTTGGTTTTAGGCCTGTATCAATGCAAACTACATGAGGAGCTAATGGTTGGATGATTGTTTCCAAGGCTTACTTGTGTGTGGTTCTGAAGGGCTTCAGCAGCTGCAGACTCTGGTGATACTTCCCCCTCTTCATCTCCTCCTCCTCCTCTTCCTCCTCCAGGATGCGCATGTCTGAGTGGACGGAGGTTTGGAAGGGCAGGCCCTCAGCGCGGCCGGCTGTTTCCAAGGCATCGGGGTAGAAGGAACGGCTCTGCGGGGGGGGGGGGGGGGGGAGAAAAACAGAGGCTCAGTCACCAGGGGCGGCCAGGCTGGGACACGGCTGGGTGGTTTTGTAGTCCTGGAATTAGGTAGGCTGTATTAGAAAAAACATCTACAAGGTCAAACAGAAAATACATAATGCAACACAATTCTCCAATAAACTCATACAGAAGGGAGCAGGTGTCTAACTTGCTGGTAGGCAATCCGAGAGACCTGTATCGATCTTGTGCTGTAAGTCTTTCTGATTTGCATTCCCCAACAAACTAGGTCCTTGCTGGAAAAGTGTGCCGATAAGGCAGGGAGTAACACAGATGATTTTCATTCACCTTGCTTTGTCAGGTTTGTCCACCTCCACCCAATCCGTCAGACATTGTTTACAACAGATTAGAAATGAGGAGTAAACGGAATGTTATCACAGTAACCCTCAGGAAACTGCCCTAATTAGGAGGTTTTCTGTTTCAATGAACAACCTGAATACATTCCTTTAAAAGCTAAGTGATTTATAACAGGACCTCGTGCACTCGTCAAAAATACACACCAAAATATTCCAGCCATGTTCGAACAGGACCCAGAGGTTCTGGGTTCACTTTGGAAAAACCACAAATACCTACACTGAGGGGCGTATGAAGCCTGCAAACAAACTCCCTTGAACATCTTCTTTATTTGATTTTTATTTACTAACGAAGCCAACCCACAGTAACTGCACTGACTGCCCTCTTAGGACAGGGGGAAGTGCAAGTATAAACAGCTTATCTTTTTAAAGTGGCCAGCTTTTAGTGCTAAAGCCTGCTACTGACTCAACACTAGATATGAGCTGTGTGCACGTCTTTCATAAGTGTTCCTGATCTTTTTGTGGAATGCACAACGATGATTTGAGGTCAGCATTAGATACAACATTGCTCTGAGTGTGTTGTGTGTTCAGCTATACAGTACTGGAAGTGTACTGGATAAGTATGAACAATTGTTCAGGTATGAACAACTCGCTTGTGGAAGACTGAAACAATATCAGAAAAAAAACTATATACTGCATGGATCCATTTTTTTTAGGAAGACCTCTGAGAAATTATTTTTGTGCACCAGTATTGAGCCAGACAGAAAACACACTATGTCTTTTTGAAACTGGCCTGACCAGTTTGAATCCCCCAGTCCCCCTTTGCTTTGTCACACATAATCAAGTAAAAAACTTTTATATACACACAAACAACATTCTTATTCACACCTGCTCTTCATTACAACTTAATAGGCATCTTTACAGGCCTGGCAAAGCTGCTTTTGAAGCAACTTGGTTTCGATTAACTTTTTGTCTATGTCATCTCGGCTCATCAATAAATACACCACTGCTGCACTTTTTATGATGGACATTCTGTTTCCCACTCGAGGACCCAAGCCACAGTTTCCCCTTTTGTAATTTTCCATGCACTTTTTTCATTGGCTCGCAACTTTTAAAAGGCACATAGCAATTATTAAGCTGAAAAAGTTCTACTGGCAGAAATACAAATAACGGTCACTATATACCCTGGTTTTGTGCATGAATAATAATAAATAAGAAATAGAAACGATACCACATAACGTGGCTTCATATCTACAGGGATCACTGAACAAGGAAGTACAGTGCGGAATTGAATTACGAGGAAGTAGCTACTGTTGTATAATTAAAACGCTTTAACACAGCACACTGCATAACTATTATATCATATATGATGCAGATGCATACTTCTGTGTTTTATTGTTGTTGGGGTTAAAAAGAAAGAGAGAAAGAGAAAGAAAGAAGGGGTACTCACTTTACAAGTATTGTCCTCATTATTTTTACATTCTCCAGATTCCATTTAATTAACAGACAACAGTCCGCAAGAACCCGTCTTTGTCTTAACAGCAGCGCACTTCTCACTACGGTACTTCTGTTATGGGAAATGCAGTATCTGTAGCCGTCCCCCGAGTATTGGATTAGCATCAACTAATGCAAATTGTAGTCAAAGTTTTGAAAACTGTTTTCGTAATATTGTATTACTCTCTGACACAGCACTAGTAGAAGACTTTCCAGAACGTTGATTTTTTTTTCCCCCAAAACTAATCTCGATGCAGCATTGTCGGTGCAATTGTAACTCTTATCTCCCAGTCTTTCCTGTTGCACCCGTCAATTTACATCAAGCTCAGTCCGTTCCTTCACTGGAGTGTCAATTTCTGCTTTACAAAATCCCTAGTTTGGATTTACACACCTGCAACGTCATTGACAGCCAACCAACCGCGCAGTAGCTTCTCCCGTCGCCTTGGTAACACATATACATGAACACATGGTTTGCGGGCGGCTGTCTGTTTTTAGTCGACATGAGACATAAATACAGTACTGTATCCAAAGCGATAATAATAATAATAATAATAATAATAATAATAATAATAATAATAATAATAATACCAGCACATAGGACATCGGCAAGTCACGTTAGATTTAGTAGACTTTGAATGTAGTAATTAGTACCTTTACTTTTTTTTTAAAATCAGTAACTGTTACTTTAACCAGGTAACGTATCTGATTCAACTGAAATTCATATATATGTCTGTCGTTCTATAAATTAAACCCACTATACCTTGCACGTGGTCTGTGTACATTAAAGAATGGGTCGGCAGGGATTTAGTCTTGTGGTAATATTTCACTCTCTTACCCAGAATATCCCTCTACAATTTTCTTTAACGCTTCTGGATTACAATACCAAATAATAAAACTTGTGATAGCAATGCCTGCTTTTTATGAGGTCATTATCACGTAAAAACTAGAGCCTTTGTGATTTGCATTGGGCGTTTTAACGAAAATGAATTACTGAAATCATCCTCTTTCTTATTTACACATGAACGGATACTTATTAACACATACTTTAGGCATCTGATAAAAACACCATACGAGTATAGCCCAATAGGTAAGACTAACACTGGAAATAATATTTAGAGTTGCTTTAATAGATTGTAAAAGGACCACACCTCTTCAAACAGCACCTGTAGAACTCCTCTGTTTGTATCCTGGGACACTATCACCCTTCATTTAAATGTGCTTTATTTTGCTCTTATCTGCCCCCTATTTTACTGCATTTAATCCTGTACTTCAGAATACTGTAATCTGCCAAGTGTTTAACCTGTAGTATTTTGTATTTAATCATATCCTTATGTAACTATCACTATTTAATCATATCCTGATGTAACTATCACTATTATCTGGTGTATTATTGAATTGTGGTTTGTCACACTTGAACAAAAGTTATTGTATTTCTTGCTCTTATTGTATTGCTTGTATTGTAACACTTGAAATGTATTTGCTTACGATTGTAAGTCGGCCTGGATAAGGGCGTCTGCTAAGAAATAAATAATAATAATAATAATAATAATAATAATAATAATAATAATAATAATAATTATAACTGATAGATTGTTTAATTCAGTCGCTGTTCTCATTAAGCACACAACTTTGTAAAATTGAAGCGTTTATCTACTTGATTTTCTATAATAGTTTCTCTAATTCTTACTTTATTGATTATGATAGTAAGTAGGCAGTAGAACTATTCGTTCTTTAACTTTGGAGTTATAGAAATATTTATATTGTTTACTGTTTTGTTACAGAATTACAAACACACCGAGTCCTTACCCTTCTAAGATTGTTACTATAGTTTTGTACACAGCATCATAACACCAAAAAATTATACAAATTTCAAATCAAATACCTTAATAAATCTGGCTCTTAACACACAACAAATCACAATTCAGCGATTAACTCTTTACAGTTCTGTCTGGTTCCATTGTTTCTGTCTGTAAAAAAAAACAAAACTGCTGCAGTAACGGTGATCTAGGAGTTCAATATGCTTTGCAAAATTGAAATATATATATATATATATATATATATATATATATATATATATATATATATATATATATATATATATATGAGTAGTTATACAACAAAAGTATGGTGTTGCTGAGCCATTATATCACAATACACTGGCACAACGGTTTGAAATAACTGTCAAATAACCGACTTTCTGTTTCATAAACAACAGTTTTTAATGACAGCCTGGCTGTTTGAGTTTGATAATGTAGTGTCTTATTAAGGAAACCAAAACAACCAATTATATAAAAATGTCTTCTTTTCCCGTCCTCGAGTAACACATATAAAATACTGAAAAGGAAAGGTCCATTTTAATTTCTTATAAGTGTAAAAAGTTGTCAGGGTGTTAATAATGAAAATGAAAGCAAAGGAACCTGGCTGCATTAACACATTGATTGCTATAGAGCTGCCATTAATTGTATGAGCAAGTTTAAAAACCCTTTTGCATGACACATTAGTATATTGGAAGCTATGCTGAGTGGAATTGATTGCCATGTAATCATTTCTTAGTTGACTCTACTTGAAACACATATTTGAAAGATCTCACCAGGTCCTCAGGTGTTTAATTCAAGCCCTACAGTATAAGTGGACTGTTCAATTCAATAATTAAGCAGATGGTTTGGACTAGGTATGGATGGGAATGGATTTTTCATGGGGTCTATTTTTCACTATCTAAACAGTATTGGATATAAATAGCTGCCATTAATCATGCTGTTTTTTTCTTCCTCAAATATGATTTATTGCTTCCACCCATTTTAACATTAGATTTCTACATATTAGATTGTTAGTATTAGGGTTGTTAATTACAAACAGCAGTCACCCCCCCCCCCAGTCCCTAAAGTAATTAAATCCCTTTTCCTACTAAAAGTTTATTTTGGTATTAGTACCTGCTCCACTTCTCCCCTTCAGTCCACTGTTGGTCTAGTTATTACTCCTTTAGGTATACCATTATTATATCCCAATAGCACTACACTTGATGGCTCGTTTTGAGAGTTGGGTGTCTGTCAAGCATATTCTTATTATGATATACTGACATCTGCTGGTTTAAAATGGGAACACACATATTTTTTGTGTGTCTTGCACATAAGATACATGGGTTTTGTCCCATGACTTTGCACTTGACATGAAAAAAGATTTGACGTAAGATAGTTTGTTATAATTTAAAGAATACCACTCTTGACAAAGTAGACTTTCCATTTACCAGAGAAAGGTTGTTTGCTACATTTTAGACTTCGTTTGAACTTTAACTTGCACAGACTGTTGTACCCCTGAAGCAAAGAATGCCCTATAATTGTTCTGAGTCAACCATTACTTGCTTGCTGAACCCTCAGTGTGACAAAGGGACACGCTTACCCTTGCAGTAATAGTACTTGCAGTCAAGGAATTGGCTTCTAAAGCCATTAATTAGTCAACGTTCAAGAACAACATCCTATCAAGGTTACCTTTCTAAATAATAATATTAAACCAAACAATAAAAATGGTCCCAT
Organism: Acipenser ruthenus; assembly: GCF_902713425.1. Taxonomy (NCBI): domain Eukaryota; kingdom Metazoa; phylum Chordata; class Actinopteri; order Acipenseriformes; family Acipenseridae; genus Acipenser; species Acipenser ruthenus. The sequence continues at coordinate 28,765,344 of NC_081204.1, forward strand.
AATGCAAGCAACAGATAACTGTTTTTCGTGCTGCTTGTTAAATAATGTGAACTGTGAGTTAGTATATGGAAAATGTTGAAACAAATCACAGGTAAGAAGTTGAAACAAGGCCCCTACTTTTAAGACATTATGACAGCTCTTATTATCAGGACTGTCTTGTAATAATTTTTGTTCAGATCCGACTGGCATTTACCCAGCAAAGCTTTAGGAAAACACATTTGTGGAGTGGCGTGACAGAGAATGGAAGAGAAAATGACAAGAACAGTCCATGAAAAATGCAAAAGTTCAGTGAGGGAGTGTGAAATCACAATTGAGGCAAGTGATTTATATGATAAATGTGTTTTGGTTTACTGGATAGTGCTTGGATAAAGGTTCTAAGACAAAAAAAAAAAACCTGTTTTGGCAACACAAACCTGTTTTGGCAACAAAAATCATTCTGATATTAAATAAATATTAATAAAATGACTGCACACCTGTTGGTGCTTTTTTTTAGTTTTTATTTACTGCATCTACACAGCAATAAATGACTGTTCTTGACAAAGTATGCTTACCAGACATCTCTAAATGAGCGAGAGTGCCTGTGCATTCTGCATGCTAATTCACCAGCCATTTTCACAAGAGCAGTATTTATCTTTTTTCTTTACCCAGGAGAAATGCAGCACAACCATTTTAGCATATGGTCGGTACTCCATGGGATAAAAGCGCAATAATTGTTATATTTGTGGTGTAAGACTAAGCAGTACAGCATGATCTGAACAGTCAACTTTGCTTACAGTTACAGCTCAAGGGTAAATTAGACTTTTATAGACTGGCCATGTGTGTGTCCAACAGTATGATATAACCGACCAGGATTTCAAGCAAGGAATTTCTGCTTCCAAATCTTTCAACATATTTAGGAGATTTGGGGTGGGGATCCTTATTGCTTTTATGTATGCAAGGCAGCAAGCTTTTCTAGTGATGTGATCGAGCTAGCTGTCCCAGCGTGCGATTGACAGGTTACAGAACACCCCATAAATAAAGTGTTCAGAAACTCATTTAACTGGTCTCACTTTACTGAGCTGGGAAATTTGCAGAACGCAGGCGATCAATAGGCTGGATCAAGCCTTCCCAAACAATTTCCCTGTAAATCCGTGATCTGAACGAGTAGCAGGAGCTTGCTTGAAGTTCACTGACTTTTCACTATTGCTTTAGCCATGCACAAGAAAGTTTTGAGAATTGAGCTTATGTTGGAGAACTAAAGCAGTTTCTTTACAGTTCTGTAACACTTGACTTTGTTAGAAGGCACAGGTTTCAATCCCGCTTGCAGTGATAACCTTGGCAGCTTCCTCCGCTGCAGCTGCAGAATGGTGCAGGATGGAGCTGAAAAAAAAACCAAACATAGCAAAGAGTCTACTTTGTAGAAGCCTTTAAAACCTTTTAATTTCACTGCACCCCTTTTAGTGTATCATTTTATTTTTACGTTTTCAAGATTGTGTATATCTACACCTGTAGCTATTGTGTATGATGTAATGCCCTCTTGTGCTGGACAATGCCCCTTTCAGAAAAAATATTGAAATCTCCACTTTATTCACCTATCCCACAGTTTTATTAAAGTGTTATGGGGGCTCCCGAGTGGTGCATCCAGTAAAGGCACTTCTCATCACTTCTCACGGTTCGAATCCAGGCTATGGCATTGCCGACCATGAACGGGGGTTCCTAGGGGGCGACGAATAATTGGCTGAGTGCTGCCCGGTAAGGGAGGGCATAGGTCAGCAGGGCAATCCACGGTTCACCGCGCACCAGCGACCCCTGTGGCTGATAGGGCACCTGCAGGGTCTGCAGTGGAGCCATTCAGATCTGTTGTCCTCTGGCACTATAGTTATACTGCAAGTCTGGAAATGTGCACATACTATACATTCAAGATGTATCATCTGAATATTAGTAAAAAAAAAAAAATGAATCTCTGAATTAGAATAAAATGAAACATTGTGCCTTGGTCACACCACATACATGTACCAATCTGCAATGAACAAATCTTTTCCTCAGAGTAAGGGAAACTTAAGAGCTTTTAGCCTCCAATAAAACAGCTGGGGAAAAAAAAAAATCATTTACAACCCTTTGGGAATAAGACTTACAACGAGGCTATCAATCAAGCCTAACAGGGGGACTATTCTTGCATTTAGTTTGAGCTTTTTGGCTGTCGCTGTTGATTTGATATACATTTCTTTGTTTTATTAAGTTTAACAGCCTCAGATCAAAACCCATTAGGAAACTACTATGCTAATACATATTTAATTAATATGGTAGCTCTTTGAACTGTAGGGACATGTATTTCATTACAGTTTGGTTGAAATTTGTTACAATTCAAAATGGGCCAGGAATGTATCCAAGTATAAAAATGGTTTATGTTGACTGAAATTGCCAGCTACTGGGCTGGAACAGTTTTCTTACTCTGTGAGTGTTCCTTTTCAGATGAAATGACTAATTACACAAATTTGTAAGAATGTGCATTTTCAATGTAAGATAACAAATAAACACACTGATTCAGCTTTTTAAAAACAGTGGTGTTGTATTTATCTTCCACATGTCAGCAATCTTGATTGTTCTGTTTCATTCTACTGAAATAATCTTACTGCGTCTTCAATTACTATTATTCAGGCTACTGTGTGGATATTTGAATGGTGTTAGATGCTACGTCTGTCAAGGTTTCTTTAGATTGGTGCAGCTCAAACACTCAGGATACACACATTAACAAAAACATTTTGAGATTCATAAACAAAATTACTTTATTTTCTAAAAAATACAATTTTCAACAATACAGATAATCTCTGGCTTTACAAAGTTTGTCGTAACTTTTCTGAACGTTTGTAAGATTTATATAGACTTTTCACTGGGACCGCAACTTGATAAAAGCACCTGAGCGGGAGCAGTCTCCTCACTGACTGGACCTGTAAACGTGTGTGCGCGCGCACCTGTAAATCTGTCTAAACTAGGGATGCTGGGAATGAAACACACTACCAAGCCAATGCCAACTACAGTATGCATATGAAGTAAAAACTAGAAATGTCCATTGGAATAACATTCTACTGCCTTAAAATGCATTCAAGTTGTCTGGTTAGAAGGTGCTAATAATTTATAAAATGTGTCATGAAGTTGACTGTCCAGAACTATACCTTTTGAACTCATGTGTGTTACATTTGTATCGTTGCCTACAAGGGTTTTTGATTTGATCAAATTAAAAGAACAACTAAACATGTCTGCTTGCTCCCAGCCATCAGTTTTTAACTAGAAGTCCATAATATCCTCCCATCTAACCAATCCCCCCCTAAGCTGTCTGAAAAATCAATATCACATTTTAAGATGGCAGCATTCCTTCAAAGAATCCTATAAACGCCAGACAGGAAAAGGAGGTATCGCATTGTATATTGTGTCACAGGTAGCTATTTTATAGACTGCAAGTGGATTTAGCCAAATGAATGTGCTTGTCTAAAACCCGGCAACCCTTTCACATTACTGTTTCTCTAATCTCATTGATTCATTGTTGACTAAAACCCCTGTTTCAAATCTTTGCAAAGTACACTTCACAAGAGCAGTTCCAGTTCAGTTCAAATTATATATATTTATATATTTTATTAAAAGGAAACTTAGACACATTTCCCCCCCCCCTCTTTGCCAGGCAACAAACTACTTGACATCAAAAAGCACCGAATTACTAGCCACCGAATTATCTGTACAACTGCAACAGACATTCGCTGCCAAAATGAATTTTACAAAGCAGTTTTAGTGAATTACATTTTCGGGTTGTTTAAAATGACCCCAAATGCAATCTTATTCTGCAGTGTGGAAAAAGCCTTATCTGAATAACACTATTACATTTGGTTTTTGACGGTATTGAATGAAACAAAGCAAAAAAAAAATAATCTCCAAAGCTCATAAATGACAAATACAGAACTTAAGCAACTTTTTTCCCCGCAGAGGAGATTGAAGGGTACAGCGAGTTCTCATTAATCTAAATTGCAGCCTTTCTCTCCCACTGTAGGTAGGAGTCAGGAGGGTTGGATACACAAAGGACAGTCTCTTCTTATGAGAAATAATAAATGATAACCCGAAGCATCCCAAATCTGAGACACGGGCATTTTATTCAGCAGATACTGTATCAGCAGCATGATAATTGTTCTATGTTCAATCAAATGCAGTGAGAAGAGAGCCAGCCAGCCAGTCATGAATCTCTTTTCAATGTGCTATACAACGAGGGTACCCAGAGGGCACAGCAGTTGGAGCATCAGATCCGAAACGCTCAGAAGTAGAGTAGCCCTGTGGTTAGAGAAATTGACTGCAGTGTAGACAGATAGTTTTGGTTGTGGAAATTAGTGAGTAAAGTGTGGGGCTACCACATGGACTGTTAGTCCTTCTTTTTACCTCAACCTTTCTTATAAGACATGTGCCAGGCTCAGGAGTCAGTACTTTTCAGAAAGTATGTATGTATGTACAGCCTAAAAAAAAAATCATAAAGACATCCCCAACCCAAAAGGGCAAGTTCCTGTTGTGCAGAATCAGGTATATGCCTGCTAGGAGAACATTTCAAATACAACAAAAAAAGAAACAAAATCAACAGTTAACAGGTTTTTTTTTTTTTAATACAATATATAGAGCACAGATATTTGTTTCTGTTCAGCCTGTTCAGACACAGTTAACACTATGTACATTAAAAAGGTAAAATATACATATATTAGCAAGGAACAATACGAAAATAAGCCTGTCAACTGACTGTTTTCAAATGATAAAAAGTTAATAGAAAAAAAGAAAGAAAGAAAGAAGACTGTGGTGTCTGATTTTTCTCCCCGTTTGTCAGTCCTGAGGAAATAAACATCCTCTCAAACACAAACAGGGCTGTCTGCAAGGCACAGACACTACTGTCACTATAGCAACCTGCCTGGGAGTGAAGAGGGCCTCTAGCGTCATTGCTGAGCCAAGGCAATTTGAAGCGAGTCTCTCTGACCACCAGAATCAAATCCCCTTGGGCCCAGTTCATTTCTTTGTGGGACACAAATCTAACCACTAACATCTAAGTCATTTTAATCCCCTGGAAGCCACAGAACTTCCACCTCTTCTCTAGGCTTGCCCCCACGCCTGAGATCTCTTGCCGGAATGTGTTCGGCAGGCGGCCCAGCAGGGTTTCCACTTCTGTGGTGCTGATCTGAAAACACAGAGAGGAACAAGTGAAAGGAGATCAACCATACTCGTTTTTTCTTTCTTGTTTATTTACCACTTTGTCTACAATCCTGCATCTTTAATATGCATGCTGATGACAGGGTCATCGTATTGCAGTGATGGATCCCTGGGATTGTGAACAAGTACAACTTGATTCTGACAAGCTACAGCTCTGGTTTCTGAAGAACAAACTCAAATTCATCTAAGGCAAAGATAATGCAGTGTGGCACAGTGAGGCTCTACAGGGGTAATGCATCCATTCTGGAGTTAGATGATGAGAAGAAGCACACCACAGAAATGGAGTTGAATTTTAAATATCCAGGCTCCTGGCTCCACTTCTCTATGTTTTTACCTTGTTGGCAAAAATGTGTGATGGGGTTTGAAAGCCACACACATCACGGCAGAGAGCTAGTGTTTTCATGAACATGTGTCTTGGTGTGTACCACTTGACTGCCAATGTGTTATGCTTAATTTCATGACTTAAGAAGCAGATCACATCTGTGGAGGGAAGATTGATCTGGCTGAAAAAGTTTGCTGGGACTGGAATTGACTTAAATCTGGAAAACTGTAATTAGAGGGTAGCCCTGTAAAGATGCAACCTTCTTTTCAATTTGTTCCTACTGCTACAGTAACCTAGGACCAGAAAAGGACGATGTAGAAAGCGGTGAGCTGCTCAAATTTGCTGCCTACCTTGGTGTCCAGACGCTGCAAATAAGAGCAGATGTACTCAATGCTGGCTCCAAAGGGATGGACGTGGAGAAACGTAGAGATTATTCCTGGAAACAAAAGACAGGATCCCACAGGTATTAATTACACAGTATTTGGGATTCTGCAGACATTATGGGTCAGGTATGTGTCAGACATCAATGTGTACTACTCCTCTTTCAGTTGCTTTGATTGCAACTGCACATCAACACCTGAATTAACTGAGTTAATTAAAATTAATTCAATTATATGAATTCACTACCATAAATATATAAGGTGATATTTTGTAGTCTACTGTTTCAGAGCACATTGTTGACAGTTTGCCTTTGGGGTGGGGTAAGAATGGAAATTGTTCCACGCAAGAGTGATTATGCGCCTTGAAAGAAGGATGTGAAAGCAAAAAAATCATAAATAAATATGTGCTAAATGCAATAAATCATGTCACTTATTTCAGCTGTGGGTTGATTATATTTGTGTTTTAGGACTACAGACGTACAGTTTTGAGTGAACTACTGAAAACACAGTACATCAGCAGAAAAGTAAAAACAAATTGAGAAACAGGGAAACACAAGACAATAAATAAATAAATAAATAAATAAATAAATAAATAAATAGCTATTTTCAAGCAAGGTACAGTAGAACAGGGCTGACCCTGTGAAACCATCTGTAAAAGGAAATCATTTGCAATTCTACAACATTGTAATTGGAAAGAATAAAACAATATAGGATTCCATTGTGAAAGAAAGAAGGGATAAAGCAATGACAGGAAATGAAATGCAGACATTAGGAGCCCAGACAACAGACCTGTCAGCAGGACAGGTGAATTTCATCTTTACATCAGCTGTCCTCCGCTGTGTTGTGACTGATGTGGGCTAATTCCAAATAGAAGCCTGTTAGCTGCTTAACTGCCTTGGAGCTAATCACAGCAATCACTGTGGCGTATAATGAGTTTCACTCTCCAAAGGAATCGACACAATAAATAAAATAATCATGTGCTGGGTTATGAAACCAGCAGCACCCTGCAGCCTCTTAACTATCACTACTACTTCATAGGAAGCGCTGGGGCAGGCAGTTGTACAGACTTTCCCATTAAGTGTTCTACTTTTTAAACAAGGCATACTCGTAGTTGTATTTTTTTTTTATTGAGTGTCCTGATGTAGCCTTTGACAAAGCAATCATTAATTGCAGAGCTTGGGGATACTGACACAGAGCACATGATTTCAGTTTGGGGAAATGTGATTGTTATGACAGATCAATGCCAGTGGCAGTTTGACTGGCATCTGTATCCAGACTCCATGTTAGCTTGAGTGTGTCTAGGCCATCCCAGTGGTAACCCAGGGCACAAGCAGCTGTTGCATTCAGAAAAAGCATAATCCATCAGGCTTAACACTGTTCACATCACCCCCTCTTGTGAACTGAGCTGAACACTTTGTGGTTTTATTATTGATTGGAATTAACAAGGTTCTTCCACTCCTCCTGCTCTCGACTTACCCACAAGCAGGGCCTCTCTCTCAGACTTTACTGGGCTGGATGGACCCTTCTCTGGCTGCTGTTCCTTCTCTTGACTTGCAGAAGCAACTTCTAAAACAGCGCTGTCCTGCTAGACAAACAGAGTTAAATTATGTTTTAGCTTAAACACAGTGAATCTCCCAAAGTCCTTCGATACTTCCCATAACACAAGCCCTTCACCAGAATACTGGAATTATCAGACTTCAATGTCAGAATCAGATGCTTTAACAGTTGTGTTGCTCAGGGAAAACCGTTTCAGCATCCAGTAACTTTACAGAAAGAATACCCTGGGCTAAGTAATTAGTTTAAATGTCAATATACTAAAAACAAGTCAAATGGGCACATATGCGCATATTAGTATATTAGATTAGTTTGCTGGTCTGCGGTTTCTATTCCTAGAATTGTATACAATGTATTGAAAGAATTAATCCCCCAGTCCAAGCTGCATTAGGGAATCACAGTCACATCTGCCTATTCCTCACTTTTAGTTCTGCTTTACATTTTCTGATACAATGGAATAAATTAGCTTTGGCAGCTGACACACTTAGATTGGATTTCCCTTTGTGGCTCAGCCATATATCTTTTAAAAGAATTGCAAAATTTGGATTGTCTGCACAACCCTTCCCTATTTATAAAAATATTCACTGTCCAAACAAAAAAGACCTTGGTCGTGCTGCCCTTAAAATTCCACACCACAGTTTAATATTTATTTTTCATTTGCAAATATATTGAGTTCAACAACCTACAGGAGTGCTCATCTCTTTGCCTTTGAAATGCTGAAGAGTTCCAGAAATGTGCTTTGGGTATTATAAATATCATATGGGAGATATTGAAATTGAAGAAGGGAACTATGAAAAAGACCTAGGCGTTTATGTTGACTTAGAAATGTCTTCATCTAGACAATGTGGGGAAGCTATAAAAAAGGCCAACAAGATGCTCGGATATATTGTGAGAAGTGTTGAATTTAAATCAAGGGAAGTAATGTTAAAACTTGCATTAGTAAGGCCTCACCTAGAATATTGTGTTCAGTTCTGGTCACCTCGTTACAAAAAGGATATTGCTGCTCTAGAAAGAGTGCAATGAAGAGCAACTAGAATTATCCCGGGTTTAAAAGTCATGTCGTATGCAGACAGGCTAAAAGAATTGAATCTATTCAGTCTTGAACAAAGAAGACTACGCGGCAATCTGATTCAAACATTCAAAATCCTAAAAGGTATAGACAATGTCAACCCAGGGGACTTTTTTGACCTGAAAAAAAAAACAAGGACCAGGGGTCACAAATGGAGATTAGATAAAGGGGCATTCAGAAAAGAAAATAGGAGGCACTTTTTTACACAGAGAATTATGAGTGTCTGGAACCAACTCCCCAGTAATGTTGTTGAAGCTGACACCCTGGGATCCTTCGAGAAGCTGCTTGATGAGATTCTGGGATCAATAAGCTACTAACAACCAAACGAGCAAGATGGGCTGAATGGCCTCCTCTCGTTTGTAAACTTTCTTATGTTCTTATGTTCTTAAATCATTTCTAAAGAAAAAGCCAACAGCTGGTAAGGAAAAAAAAATAAAAATTTAAACTACCCACGGACAGCATCAGAAGCACCCATCTCAAAGGTCTAACGACTGAAACAACTGAGCGTTAGCTGTGCTGATGATCACACTGTTGTTTGTTCCTTATAGTTAGGAAATCTATACACTGCCGAGTGGCCACTTGATGACTGCAGCAATAGGAGCTCCCGGTCTGACTGTACTGCATCAAACCGTCAGGCCTCCCTCAAACCCTTGGTGCAGCTCACTCCCTGGAGTTCTGGGTTTAATTTTCTCTGTAGATGCCTTCCTTACTTCCCCCAAATGAAGTGCCAGTACATTATTTTGTAACCCAGTTGTGTCTGGGTGATTTATCCTCCAACAAATAAAGCTCTCTGGCACTCGATGGCCCTCTAATGATCTGTCATGTTGTTGCGAGAGGAGAGCAGGGCCTGAGGACAGCAGAAGAAAAACAACAAAGCGCTTTCCACTTACATTTCCTTGATCAGCGCTCTCGTCACTCCCTCTGTCATCTGTGTCTGTCGTCTCCTGCTACAATCAAATCAATTAAAAAAATAAGAAAAACTCTTGAGAAACTAATGGAGGCACAATACTTGCATGACCAACTGTGTAAAAATCACAGGGTATCCAGAGTGGGGAGTGATTCAGGAGGGCAGTGCTATGGTACTAAAGGAGGGATGTTCACCAAACCTTTTGCCTCCAAACTGCAACACTGATCCACCCCACCCTGAAACCTCTGCCCTTTCCACTTCAGTATAACAGAAGCTTCTATTTTTTTCTGTTCTTTAAATGAACCAGTCACTAACATGTCTGTCAAACATGAACAGTTTAACATTTTACCTTTTTAGAAATGCATTATTTAGTCCTTTGGAGGCATTAAGAAAAAAACTAATTGAAACAAGATATGGACAATTGACCTCTCCCCTGATCTCAAACAAGATATGGTATTCAACCATGAGCTTTTAAGTTATTATCTTTTCACACAGCTATAGAGCACAAAATTGTAATTTTCACTTTGATGGGTTAGATAGAGAAGGGTAAATGACAGACAATTTAAATTCAAGTTTTCCCCTGACATTTTACAACAAGGTTTGAATTATAGAATATTTTTTTCTACAAATAACACACAGTTAGGACTAAATTATATTATTGTATTTTTTTTTTGTACTGAAAATAAATAAATTAATAACAACATGAAGTGTGCAGAAACCAATTTTATAATGAGCCACATTTTTTAATTTGTCAGTTTTTCGTTAATTGTATGGAAAACTATATGTATGGTATATATGTAATTCAATATGTTAACGTAACATTATTCAGCAGGTTTCATTTGACTTTATAAAGCAGAATTAGTTAATTCTATAGGGTGCTAAACTTTTGGCCATAGCTGTATATGTAAATTCTTTTTTCACTGAAATAATTTCATTTCTTTGTAGGCCAGGGTTTACAGTATAGAAACATAACTAGTTGTCACTTTACAATATGAACCACTTCACATGAATAAAGGTTTGGAATTAGTGCTTTTAATCAATCTGACACAGAGCTTCCATTGTGCCTTCTTATACAGCACACATTCAAAAACAACTTGCTGAATTACCTTGAAATAGTGCCCACAATTAAGAATGGCATCCTTCTGTGTTACATGTTATATGAATAAAAAATAAATCAAAAGTAATAAAAAAAGGTATCACAATGCATGCTGCTGGTATAATAATGCTTAAGATTTCATCATACTAACCTGGATTGGCTGTTTAGGTAACAGTGAGGGCTGATCCACCTTCTCCTTCACACTCTGCAGCTGGATCTCCAGCTGCACTTTCTCTTCTCTTGTCTTCTCCAATTCAGCCTCTTGTTTCTTTAATTCTTCTCGGGTGCTCAGCAGTTGCTGGAAAGAGTCAGAGACAGAATGATCCGTTTTATTATTTTTTTTAAATGATTAAAAACCTTGGTTTTGCTAATGTGCTAGCAACTATAAATCACTAGCGCGTCAGTGTGCATATATAAAGGAGATTTGCGTTAATTGCACTGTCCGTACGCCTGACATTTATATTGAATTTACTTGAGAATGCAATCATAAAGAGCAAACTGGTGCATTTGAATAAGCATTTATCCTAATTTGATTTGGATTTTAACCAGGTATATGCTAATAGTATAGTATGTACATTTGTATTAACATACACTATATACATACAAATTGATTCAAGATTATGACAATATGCTAGGGCCATAAACCTGCTAAATTCCACACAGTTACTGAGCTGTAGTTGCCCAAATTGTAGCTGCTGCAATCTATAATTGAATAGCTGATACCTGCTCCAGTCAGCAGTACCTGTTGAATAAATTGACCTTTTCTATTTTAGTCTCTCTGCAATAAATACGTCATGCAAAGCTGCACATAGCATTCTTAGCACAGCATGTGAAAAACAAACTAACTTATCTGATTTTAAGAGCTAGAATACTCCCAGTAACATATTTTCTTGGGACAACCTGGCAGGGAAACCTCATCCTAGGGGAAGAAGTGTTCATGCTGCCGTTACCCAGTTAAACAGCCAGGGTGGAACGGAGGTGAGGAAGGATCCCAGCTCTACCCACACAGTCACACAGATTCACAGCCTTCAGTTTAAAAAGTCAGCCATACTGCCTCCCTGTCCTTCAGCTTTACCCACTCAGATAGTCTGGTTCTTCGAACTCCTATTAGTGTTAAAATAACTTTTCTAGCTAGGATTAGAGGGAGGCACAGATAAGGGAGATCACCACTAGTGCACCAGTGGAAAACATTTCAGTTTCTATTTTCATCTTCTGATAAATAAATCAAACTGTGACCACTTGGACCTCTGCAGTACCATCAGAATACCAAGTATTTGTGTGCATGCATAGCCCTTTGTGAGGCGTGCTTGGTAGGGATGTAAAGCAAAATCCTAAATTGCAAAGTTTTGTACAATCCATCACGTGGAACTAATCTGAAACAATGAAAAGCAGAATACAATCATCACTGTTTTGTATTACTGTAATTTCATTCCATAGCTCAAATTCCAATACTATGGTATTGTTTTTATTAAGAGGATAGCTTTAGCAATGAAGGCACTAACCCGTGCCAGTTTATACTACAAGTGATAATGTAAAAAAAAAAAAAAAAACATATTGTGCTAAAGTTAATGCAGATTACTAGCTCATTCTTTCCCATTCTCTTCGGGTGGTGGCTGCTTACTGTCTGTAATGTGGAAGACACCTGCTTATTTGCTTTTTGCCCTAGTCTTCAATGGGCAGGGCTTAGTTACCTGTTGCATGCCCTGCAATGCCTGCTGCAGGAAGCGGAGCTGTTGCTGGCGGGTGGCATCCTCCTCCTCTGTGCGTGGGGGCTGAGCCTTGCCCTGCTCCTGCTTCAGCAGCTCCACCTCATTCCTATAGGCGTCTAGCTGGCAGCGCAGACTGTCGTTCTCCTCCTTCAGTGCCTCTGCCTGAGCTGCCAGGCCTAGAGAAACAGGGGGTAGAGGAAAATGGGACAGAACGAGTGAGTGAGTGAGTGAGTGAGTATGTGATACAGTAGATGGGGTACAGAGACTGAAATTGTTTCCATTGAAAAACTATTGAGGCTGATTTACAAGTGTATCACCTACATAGAAAAATGAGTACAGCGAATCTTTCAGTCAATGGATTACAATTACAATGTAAAAATTGTGAGTGGGGCAACAATAAAGTATTTAAATGAGGGCACTACTGCTTCTTTTCTATAGGTAAATATATTATGTTGCCATGGAAACAGAACATTATATTGAAAAGATAGATCCTTGTAATCTTCATGCACAGATGTGCAAAAAATGTATTCCTATACATACACCCTGGGTCTGCAGCTTCATCTAGAAACACCACAGAGATAACCAATCTTGCTACAACAAGCACAGTGCAACGAGAAACAAAATAAACCACAACACGACATATCCACTATACATGTTGTTCTGAGAGTTTTAATAGAATCCCTTCCTTTTGTTTTACCATCACGAACGTGTCCTGTATGATAATTTCACTCGTAGCTGCACTGCTCGTGCATTACTGCCCAAACCCAATTCGATATATGATTGTGTGACAATAAATTCAGAGCCATAGATTATTCTACTTGTATTACTTTCACTTGATAATGGCTAAACAAAATCCATTAATGAATATTTCACTGCCAATTAAACTAAATGCATGGTTTGCATTGCTAGCAATCACCTTTAATAATGTAGTGCTGCCTGTTTCCGCTAAGCATTCATATCTGCATAGTAACGTGATCATGCTTCATTGCAACAGCACAATACATTAGGGGACAATTCCATTTGTATTCAGGCACAGTAATGGTAAATTACTAAGAGTCACTACTAATGTGCTCATGCATCATTGTTGTAGGAGTTACATACAAATCTGCTGAAAGAGGATAGATTGGAGTGGTAGCAGCAGACTTCCTCTAAGCCTTTCTGTGCCTACTACTGGAGTAGCATGTTCTGGGAAAAATGTCAATTAAGAATATTATTAAAATGTTAATACATAACGTGTAAACCTGCAGGAATACTTGTTTGCCAAGTTAAACAGGTTAATTTAGACAGTAGAAAAGAAAGGACTTTCAACATACTGCACATAATACTCAAGGTTCTGGGCAAGGCCACCAATTCACTCCTGTTGTGATGTAATAACCCAACTGAGTTATCGAATGGATAAACACCCTTTTTTATACAGATGGTCTCTAGATGTCACACATAAAGAGAACCTGACTGAGGCTTGAACCTGGCTCCAACATCCTACAGCCTAGTGCCCTAGTCAGTGAGCTACTTGATTTCAGAGTTCAGCTGATACCACATACTGCACGACATCAAGATTAATTAGCTCCAGTATTTAATGCGGTTTGTTAATCAGTAATTAGTAAACGGGTAAGGCGAAAAACAGGCAGCCCCAATTAAAACTGGCTAAAATTAATGAACAAACTAGCATGTATTTACCTAAAGATGAAATGAAATGAGAGCTGTGGGCCAAGCAATGGAAAGAGGAGAGACTTCCAGCAAGGATCGAACCCGTGAAACCAAAAAAGACGACAACTAACTGAGCAGAAGAATCTGCTTCACAAGCAGAGATTCCATTTACTTACCAGGGTTTGTTTTGCTGTATGAATCAATGTATTTGTGAAAATTGACTTGAAGAGTTCATACTGTTTCTTACATTAGCTGTTATTTCTTATAGAGACTCCTTACACTACACTGCTAAATTTAGTTTCTATTGATGTATTTACTTATTTGTTCTTGAATCCTTATTAAAAGAAATAAAAAAATAGATTCAAAAGAAATATAAAAGCTATCACAACTGCATGAAAAAAAAAAGCTCGGCTGACACCCAATATCTGTTGACTTTGCTCAAGCTCCTAGCTGAGGACTTCACTGTGCTGTGTCACACCTGCCCCTGCCACACTGACCATGGGTCAAATAGCCATCATCTCCCATAATCACAATCCTTTGACAGGTGTTTGAGAAGGACCTTAAATTAGGTTGAATTTAAACCTTCTGGGAAGAAAGCTATTTTGTAAGCTCCATTAAGCACATTGCAGGCGGCTTTATTTGACAAAGGAGTGCCCTGGTGTGTAGAAGAGGGAGAATAGCTGTTAGATTATCTGTCAGGGAGTCTGAACAGCAGAGAGAAGGGGAATGCTGTGCATTAGCTGAGACAGCCTTTAGCCAGAGTGACATACCAAGATGCAATTGTCTCTAAAGCTACATTCCAGACTTTAAACCATTTATAGAAATGCATCACTCTGTTATTTATCTTGCTTGTGTTTTCACTAACAAATTATATCACAGAACGTAAACACAATATGACAGTTACTTGATAAATTCAGATATTTGTAAAACAAAATAAGCCTTTTAACGTACTATCAAGGCGTTTATGTAAAAATTGAAGGTGGTCATTTTTCTTTTTCTTTGATGGTGACACAATAGCAATGCCTGCAGGAAGAGGTGGACAGCTACATGCTCCTGGATGAATGTAGGATACATCAAGATATATTTCCATTATGGGCGAGGTAACTGATCTGTTGACCTACCAGTCTCATCGGCATCCCTGTTTTCAGGTGGGTCCTCCATGTCATCGTCGGACATCTCCATCTCCTCCTCCCTCCGGATCCCCATCAGCTCCTCATTGTGGATATTCCGGATTTCCTGTGGGAAGCGAGGAAATCAATCTATCAGCTTCATCTCTGTAAATACATCTTCATGTTTTGATTTTATTTATAGTAGTTTGAAGATTGGTGATGATGTGAGAATGTGGAGGAGGTAATAATTCGTAAAAGTTCAAACAAAGTAAATAATTCAAATAATATTAAAATTAAAATGATTCCTGCAAACCTTGATTCCTGCAAACCTTTACTTTTAAGCCAGAAATAGACTCTCAAAAGGCATGTTGACCTGGAATTTAAAACACCAGCCTTTTAATTGCTATTGAAACCTCCAGATTGGTCAGATTAGCCAAATAATTCTCTAGGTTTCATCACTTCAACTCTTATGTCTAAATTACCTGAATATTTGAAAACAACTTAGTTTCCTCTTTCATTTCTTTAGCTAATCAGGTGCTAGTCAGTGCCTTGAAAATGACCTTCATGAAAGTTTATGTTGAAGTTAATCAAATCTGGGCTTTTTCTTAAATCCGATACCAAGTTTCATCACTATCCGATGAACTGGTCTAACAGCAATAAAAGATTATTACCGTATGTTAACTGGAATGAGCTTCATAGTTCTGTGGCTTTGTACACTCAATGCATTTTGTCTGCACAGGTTATGGCTTGTTTTACCCACTGCATACCGAAAGACTATCCTTTTCCATGCACTTTGGGAACCTTTCAGCTGGCCAGAGAAGTGCTGCAACATGTTGATGAGCCTTATGTGTGACATGCTGTATGACCAACATTGCCATTTACCAGCAAAATGGACTGGTTTGCTTACAGGAACAGGATGCATCTCACTATCATTGATTATCATGATGTTCAAGAAAAGTATTCCTTAAACAAACAAGCAAAAACTGTAAACAAACATTGCCATCTGTTCCATGATTTAGATTAAATTAACCTTTTTTTTATTTTTCTAGTTGAAATCCTCACAGCCTAAACATGAAATCCACAGACCTCTGGGATTAGACTGTCTGTCTATTAAACTGAAGTTCAAATCCATTTGGGGTACAGACTGTTCTCGTAAGGAGGACAAGGCAGCCCCTTATAGAATTAGAAACTTAGTCCCATAGCTGTGCAGTTAGAGAAGAGGACAGGAGAAGCTTCTGTACCAATGTATGTTAAACCCAATAAATACACTTAGTCCCATAGCTCAACTGCAGGAGAGAGGTGACAGCTCAGAAACTCAGAGCATAGTTAAGCGCACTCTCAGGGGAGACAGGTGTTACTACAGTAATACCTGAGGTGTTGAATGAATGAGTTTCACAGCTTTCATTCAGGAGAGAGAAGCCAGAAGCATAAACCGAAAAGAACTAAGAGAGTTATCTGCTTGGTTCTATAGCTTTCCAGTAAAAAAAAAAAATTACAATAAAAAAATACAATCTCAGTTGTTATTCATTCATTTGCTGTACAAATAGTTCTTTAAATTACCACTTACCAGCACTAGAACACAGAGGTACAGTACTCTTGCTAACTTACCAGGCAACTCAATTCCTGCCCACAGTGAGGGCATCAGAAAGCAAATACAAAAGTGTTCCCACCCTGGGGAGCCCTGAGCAGGTGCAGGTGTAAAAGAGGAGTCTTACCTTTTAATATGAACAGCTTGCAATACTCAACTAACAAGTCTCTTCAAGACTCACTTATTGAACTATGTGTAGCAGTAGATTTGATCAGAGCTGGTTCTGTTCATCAACAATCAAAATGCTGCATCATTCATAGCAGGTTCATATATATATAGAGAGACACACACTTGTTGAGAGACATACACACATAAAGAAGTATACATTGAAAGCAGTTCTACTGTAATTGTTCCAATTGTGTCAGTCATTATTTTATTGAATAGTCCAGAGCCTTACTCCAACCTCTTGGAACAAGATCTGGGATTGGAACGGACCATTAATCTACAGAGTTTAACAGCGAATATGTCCCTTCCTAGATTATTAAGAGGCATACACATGTTTCCAAGGGAGTTTTATTTTCAGTGTGTTAATGTTTTATATATTGCTATTCTGGGCTGTGTCTATGAGACTTGTGATGACAGCGTCCTGTTAGCAGCAGCTGCTCTTGGCAGTCTGAATGTGCTGTCGGAGGTAAGCAGGCTTGTTTCTGTACATGTGAGAGAGAGAGAGAGAGAGAGAGAGAGAGAGAGAGAGAGAGAGAGAGAGAGAGAGAGAGAGAGAGAGAGAGAGAGAGAGCAAGAGAGGACACAAGAGGATCAGGGAAAGAAAGGTTCCACTGCAGTAAAAGCTAGTTTGATTGCTGAAACGAGTGCCACGAGCTAAGCCTGCACTTAAAGATCTTTGAGTCTCCACCCTTGCTGAACCTAATTGCGTCAAATTAAAAAAACAAAAAATTATACTACTAATAAAAATCTGTAATAGACTAAGCTTCTTTTATCTGGCGTTCCCTTAGCGCTGGCTGACATTAAATAATAAGACCATTTTGGTGTATTAATGCACTCCATTTGAAGCACAAAAACCTTCAGCTTGGTTGAAATAAGCCATTCAGTCCTTTATAGCCACTGAAAAATTCTCTCTTGTGTGGTAGAAGACCTTTATAGATTAATATTTGGTTTTTTTTGCTTTAAGAAAAGAGAGAAGACAGAGGTAGGAAGGAAAAATTATGCACCAGTCAGGTTATTATCCCAAAGCTACACCTTTAGGTTTCTCATTTACCCTGCCCACTTTTTATTCATGAGACACGCTTTCTACTCTTATTTTACATTTACACCCACCCCCCCCCCCCTTACCAGTCACATCAGTATGTTCATAAATACACATCTCATTTTTAGCAGATAACCACTCTTTTGTTTGAGAAATAAATTCCTAAGTCAGTTCACTTTTTTTGGCACAGTGTATCAGTATAGTAACCCAAGTGAGGATGAATTTCCAATAGGTGCTCAAAATGGCTTTTGGGGAAGGGAGTGGAGTAGAGTGGGAGATCGACAGATAGGCAGTTGCTGTATGGGAGGCCTGAAACTGCTCCTCTCCAACCAATGCTACAGGGCAATGACATGTTTACAACGGAGTGGAAAGAGACAAAATGAACCTTAAACATGAATCCGTTCTACAATTAGAGCTGAACTCCTTAATAAACGGCTTGTTTTCAGATAAAGGTTTTGTTTTTTATATTAGCTAAAATCATAGCTGAGGTGGTTCCACTACTATTTACCTTTGCACTGCTCCTGGGTATTTTGTATACTACAAATTAAGTTTGTTTGGTCACAAGGTATTCTTAATGAGGTGCAAGCATCATTTTTATTTAAGTCATTTTATTTGTTTTTCCAATCAGTGTGAATCAATGTATCAATTGTATTAATTATATTATACATTATTATTACTTGCTTTTATTTCCAGTAAAGTAAATGCTATTTATACTGGTTAATAAACAAGTTTAAGTGTTAAATGTAAAAGGCTTCAAGTACAATAAATGTAGCCCTTTATATCATATAATACTTAATGTGTAACCTAAAAACGATTAAAAAAAAAAAGAATGCTTGCATCTTACATTTTATATGGAATAAAAAAGAAGAGATATTTTATAGGGATAATCTTTAATCAAAAGCATTACCTTACAATGTACTTAAATAGACACTGGACTGTGAGAACTTACAGGCAGTGCAGAGTGTAGAGAGAGGGAGGGTGTGAGGAAAGTAAAAGGGAATGCAACATGTATATATTTATAATGCTTGGTCTTCTTCAGTGTTTCTGTGATTATCCCAAACTTGGTTGCATTACCTTTTCTATGAGTGGAATCTGCACCTTTAAAAAACAAATTCCATTTAGAGTGTAAATTCAGCGAAGTGTGTTTGTTACCTTCTATGTTGCAGGCAGCAGAGGCAGAACGCACATGCAGTTCTAGAAAATTGGAATTTAGTATATTCTGGGCGCCCCACACAGCTTCATAATGCTATAGCATTTAGTTGCCCAATTCCCTGCTAAACTAAAAATCAATACCCTGTTAGAAAAGCAAAATATTTCTCTCAGGAGTGGAAGTAGGGGAGTGGGTAGAGGGTGAAAGAGGGGAAAGAGAAAATCTAACAGAATAAGAAAAATTACCAACCTCTGCTTGCTTGCGCCACATGTCCAGGTTCTTGCGCTGGGCTTTCGAGAAATGGTCCCATGCCTTTTGTTTGGCAGAAGCGTGGAATACAGACACAATCTGCTCAACTGTGGTGGCGTGCAGGGCCGGTCACATAGCGAACCCAGTTTGTATCATCCAGAGAGGGCGAATGAGAAGGAGCAGAGGAGTAAAAAAGTGGAATCAGGTAGGTAGCCAGTCATGCTGTACTCTCCGTTACAGCACTGTGCGGGGTTTAGGTTCTGGGTCATGTCTAGCGGGGAACCACACAAAAAACATGAAGGGCCACAGTCCCGCCATGAGATGACTGCTGTCCTAAAACACCAGACCGTGCTGAACACTGCATGAAAATACCTGGCTTGCTGCAGTAATTCAAAAACATCAAGGGTCACCCCCACTGGATTGTGGTGCTTGGTGGTGGGACATTTGTTACCAGTTTTATCCCAGACTGCCTGGTTTGTATCCCTGAAATAATACTTGTGTACACTTTAGATATGATCATATAACTTTTATGAGCAAGCCCTCTTTCAAGAGCAGTGGTGCCCCATAATGTTATTCTTTCATTAGAAATAATGAACGACGGGGATTGTACATTTTCAGGAATTGCATTAACATCCATGGATACCAATAGGTAACATTATTAAACTAGCCAAGCAGTTTTGTTGACATTGTTGAATATCTAACTTCTCCAATATGGCTCCTCTTCAGTGCTTGTTTTGTCTGCCATGAGTACAACCACCCATCAAGGCAAGAACTAACATTTTGTGATTCTTCCAAGAACACACCAACAAGAACCCGAGATGGTTGCCCCACCCCAGTTACTTGTCATTTATAGAACATTAATGAAATTGTGGAGTACCGCTGCCCTTGTGAGGTTTGCTGACTTAAATAATAAAAACAAACAGCTACTTTACCCTTATATTCTACTATAGGAAGATCACCATGGTTGTAAACCATTAATTGCATGCAATGGTAGCTTATTTTTTATAACACACCCCTGACCGCAAGCACCAGCAGTAACATTTTCTTTTCCTTCTGCGTCAAAACTATCACGGCAGATGTGAACTCAGTCCAGGCAGGCCGTTTCATATTTACTGAATTTGATAAACTGGATATGGCACACCAATCAATATAACAGTGTGTACGCTGGAATCATTATATTCTTGATTTCATAAAGTAAATAACGACAGACGAACTGTAATTAAAATACTAAATACCTTCTGACATTTTTTTCTGCCCTCTTTGTAGCATTTGACATAATTTTCTAAAACTGACATGTATTAGGCAGTCCAAACTATTTTGCTTATGGGCAATCTTTTTAAATTATTATTATTACTGTTATTTCTTTTTTTATTTAAACATGAAAGTGTGCCATCAAGTTGCCCGGCACCTATTTTAGGTAACTATACACTTTTATTCTGAAAGGAGTGTACTGTATTTCTGCAAATGACAAATGATAAAGTGTAATGATTGTTTGGGATGCTTAAAAGAACTGCTGCAAGAACTTTTTTTTTTGATGCACAGCACCTGGACATTATCCACTGGGGAAAAATCATTCACAGCTTTCCTCCCCCCAATCCAATTTTTATATTGTTGATCTTAGCAAGAAGCCCTTAGTTTGTTACAACAAGCTTTAATTAACATCTCCAGCTAGCTAACAGTTCCTCAGCCATCGTTGATGCTGGAAAAGCTAAAGGATATCAGCGAGATCGTTATCTGGTTTAGCATCCTTTAATGTGACACCACGAATCAATACAGACGGGAGAGGAGTGTGTGCACAGTGCCTGGGGATATATTCACACCTACTCGTTAGAGCCAGCACGACTGCTGCTCTCAGCTAACGCTCCTCATCTCAATCTCCAAGGCAGCTCATGAATGAAAGGTTTTGTTAATTAAAAAAAATATTCTTCCTTGTAGGACACTTCCTGATATCTTTCACTCCACTGCAGCCCTATTTCAGCACTACAGTACCGACACAGCTTTTCCTTCTAGATACAGTTTCCCCCTGGAGTTCAATCTCCTTCACTGTGGGGTGGGAATGGTGACTCCTTCTTGCATCACAACATGTCTGATTAACATTGAGATTGAGCAACTTCAGGTCAGCGCATTCTCGATCCTTAAAATGACAAAGAAGGGCCAAAACAATTAAAATCACATACACTTCAGAATGTGGCAGCGAACAGAACAATTTAGAATTTGGTTTAGAATTGTATTTCATTATTGTTAGGTGTTATTTAATAAATGAGGGAAAACGCACATAAGGAAGGCTGATTATTTTAGATGCAAAGAGCAGCAGCAGCATCCCTAATAAAGGGCATTTGAGGGATCAGTCAGTAACTGTTAACAATCTTCAACTTTTACCACAATATAAAAGTAATAAAATAAAAGCAAGTATGTCAACATCAATAGCTTTTTCAATGTAGTTTAGCTTTTTAAAGAATAGCCTCCCGAGATTCTGCCATGAAAACACTATTTCATACAAAAAAGTGCTTTGCATGCCATGGGTGTGTTATAAATCAGGTCAGTTCTATTGTGACACTTACATACGAGCTCTATAGTTTTACTTACTTCAAATATATTGCCGACTTATCTCCTTCAGGTTAAGTTGCCCAGGATTGATTTAAACATATCATTTTGAACAAATCAGTCCCTATGCTAAACAGACATGGCATTGCATAAGCTTCATGTTACAATATCAACTCTTTGTTACTGTATTTAATGAAATTCAGCAGACCCTACCTGGATTGCATTTATTGCAGATTATCCCAAGAGTGATACAGACCTCCAGAAGACTTACCTTTTTCACAGGTAACATTGATATGTATAAAAAATAAAAAATAAAGGAAGGAAGGGAAAACCAACTGACTGGAACTGCCAGAGAAAAATATCAAATATTTGTATCTAGAAAGGCAACAGAGACAACAGTTTCTCATAGTGTGTATTTTTTTTTTTTTGCTGGGGTTCGGGAGGGGGGGGGGGGGGTAATCTATCTTTATCTTGTTTTTTTTTTTGTTTTTTTTAACTACCACTCAAAAATAATGTATTTATTTTTCTAATTAAGATTTTATCCTTAAGTAAAGAGGAACTGAAACCAGCTGGCACATCAAGTAATAAGCAACATGGGTTTCTGGTCTTTGCAGGGGGGTGAATTTGCATGATGCTAGTATTGACTGCCATAAACAGAGCAACAAGCTTGAAATGTTTACTAAAGCAATGCTCAGATTAGTTGGGTCTTACCGCTCAGCTTGTGTACTCAGTTAGTACACACTCACTGTAACAGCATGAGTAACAGATTAGAAGATTAAACAATCTGTTGTGATTGCAACATTTTAACATCTATATGGTTTTAACTTTTGCTTAAACGATTAGACAGTGTAGAACTATACATACTATAACTGCCTTGTAGATGACCATGATAAAGAGGCTGTGGTTTATAGTCTTGAAGCAGGGACTAAAGCAAAGGTGAGATAAGTTGTCGATTGGATGTGATAGATGTGGCGTGCAGTGTAGTCAGCCCAGCATGAAGGGCACAAATAGAAGAATTGTTCAGTGCCGTATCCTCCACAGCATCACATGACCTGAATGCGGTACACAGTTATTAGTGGCGTGAATGGTAATTAGTGGTGTCCCATTGCTCACTAGACCAGGACTTTAAAGGAAACCACATCACTGGAAGGACTGAAAGCAAACAGGAGATACTCACATTGCACCAGGATCCCAGACAGGGCGTTCATGAACTTCTCCTTGGCCTCCTCCATCTCTTTCTCGTGCGCGGCCTTCTCGTTCATGAGGCGGCGGATGTGGCTGTTGGCGGACTGGATCATGGAGTAGAAGTTGTTGGCATTGCGCCGGTTCACCTCTCCCCGCTCCACCCATGTCAGCAGGATGCGAATCACTTCAGGAAACTTGGAGTCATCTGCGGGACAGCAGTCAGAGGCAATGGGCAAGGTGATCAGAAAAATTTTTTTACTTGCTCCTAAATAACCATGTGGTCATTTAAGCTCAGTCAAAAAAAAAAAACATTGTCTGGCTGTCTACAGAAAAACTCCTCATTCTTCTATAAATGTGATGCACAATGCTTAAGAATGTCACAATGCTTCATGGCAATGGATTGATTTACTTTGTGGTCTACCACAATAACCTACTGAGTTTGACTGATTATTCAAACAGCATTCGGAAAAACAGATGCATCTAAGATTAATTCTCTCGGTTTCATTATTTAAAATATATTCTACATTAATGCAAAAAGACAGTCAGTGTGGACACAGGCGAACTAAGTTTATAAATACCAAGATCATGATCAAATCTTTTAGTCCATTAAAACGTATGTTACCTTTATTATTTAGCACAGGGAATCTAACAGCACTGAAATGTATTACAAAACATGAGCTGAGCAACACCCCAACTGCCATCACTCTGCCAATTACAGAGCATGTTCCACACAATACATTCCCTCAGCCAACACCATGACAATACTTGCTTTCAGACACTTCTTCTGGAGAGTGGCAATTCATATATCTCACTGCATGCTGGCTATCATACTGATTTTCCATTTCACATTCCCGTCTTCATTGAAAACAAAGCACCTTCTATTCATTTACAGTGTGATTACAGTGTCAATTTAAACAGAGATACTGATTTGTTACCCAGCTGAAACTGCTAGGATGTACCGCTATCGCCAAAGTTTAAACTAATTTTGCTTCATAAAGTATAATGAAACCTGGTGAATAATGTTACGTTAACATACTGAATTACATATACTTAATGAAAAACTGAAAATAGAAAAACGTAACATTTTTAAATCTAACATCAAATACTGTACTACTAGTATGGATGGCTTTTGGTAGACTTTTGCAATATCATATTGTAGTTTCTTTGATTACATGATGTTAAACAAAAACAGCAGAGACCAGTTCATTAATATAAAACTGAACGACTCATCCCTTGGGGTGGGTGAGTGCGTAAATAAAAAAAATAAAATAAATAATAATAATAATAATAATAATAATAATAATAATAATAATAATAATAATAATAATATGCAATACCTTTGATCATCTCCCCGAGCTGTCCACACTCATGCTCGGAGTAGTGAACAATTGGTGGGGGGGAGGGTGGCCTCATCAGGTCCTCCTCTATCCGCCGGCGGTGCCTCTCCTCACGCGCCAGCATGCGCTGCCGGCACTCCCACTCGTAGAAGTCATCCCGTGCCTGTGCAAAGTCCACGTGGAGGCGCCCCGTGTCCTTCTTGTCAGTGCTGGAACCTAGTCTGATCCGGTAGCCTGGATGAAACAGGCGTGAGTCAGGGGGGCACTGAATCTCTAGACAGGGAAATGCTTTCTTCATGCCTTATTGAAAAGTAGAACAATCCTCCAACTACAGTATTTCTGTTAATTAACTAAATATATCTACCACTGACCTATCTTTTCATGGGAACTTCAGAAAATGACATCAGAATGTGGGACACATTACCAAATTATTTTTGTAATATTAATCAGTGGCCTAGCGTGTAAAAATAGAAATATTGTTGACTCTGTGTACTATATCCCAGTTAATACATCTGAACTGGGGGGATTTATACTCAATAGAGAATTAATGGAGAGAAAAAAATCTCTGTTTTCTAATCTGGGGCATGGGAGCATTTGTAGAAAATAATAAAGTTTAAATGTGTATAGTCCTAGTCACCTTGCTGTCTAGCTGCCTCTCCATTCATCTTTATTATGTATCTACTCCTCATTTTATCCATTTATTTGTGTCCATCTATACCATATAAAATATCAACTTGTTGATCTAGCTGAGCGGTTCTCAAACTTTTTTTTTTTAATCGCGGACCACTTGAAAATTGCAGGGGGTCTCAGCAGACCACTTAGCTGAACGTGGGGCTGCAGGGAGTTTCACTGATGTGCGAGCAAAATCTATGCAGTGATCAAGAAACTTGACTTGATTGCAAGTTGCGTAAAGACGGATGACTTCAGCGCATTTCCAACATTGGAAGGTTTTCTGTCTGAAAATGAACTGGTTCTTCACAACAAAATAAGACATGACATTGAAGAACATATTGTTGCTCTCAAGAAACAGTTTGAAGATTACTTTCCAGTTGAAGCTGAACCTAACAACTGGATTCGTAACCCATTTGGCATTGAAATCAGTGAGCTGCCCGCTGGCTTCTCCACTAAGGCACAAGAGTGCTTGTTGGAGTTTTGGATTTAGAGAAATGGAGAGTACCCAGAACTTGCAGACAAAGCCGTGCATTTTCTGATGCCATTTGCTACTACGTACCTGTGCGAGATGGGATTTTCATCACTTGCTGCCCGCAAGTCCAAACACAGAAGCAGGATGAATGCTGAACCTGACCTGAGGCTGAAGCCGACAAACATTACACCCGACTTCACAGAACTTTGCTGACAAAAACAGGCACATCCTTCGCATTAAAAAGGTAAGACTATGGTTATTAAAGAGTTATGTTCTTTGATATGTAAAAATAAATAAATAAAGTGGTCCGCCGAGACCCCCCACAATGTTCAAGTGGTCCGCGAAAAAAAAAGTTTGAGAACTGCTGCTCTACAAAAATATCTACATAATTTACTTATCTATAAAACACGACTGCGTTTTCTCTATATCATGTATAACTCCATCCCCCTATCCCTTTCCTTAACTATGCCAATACTCCCCCAGAGCCTTTCTCGGATATACCAAGGATGAAAAGAATACCGCAATCCTTACCTAGCTGTAGGCAGAGAGACAGGTAGGCAGGTAAGCAGCAAGCAAGACTAGCTGACAACTAAACCAGGCTAGACAGAATTTAGGGCAGGTTTGCACTGAGGAGTCAACGTCTGCCGCGGATGGTTTATAACCCCCCCCCCAATAATCGTTTCAGATTTGATAAAGTGTAAAAATAAAAAAATAAGCAGGATTATTTATGGACAGGACTCTGCACAGCCATCAAACAGCAATTTTATTTATGGAGTGCTCCTCATAGCTCACAATGGAAACAGTCCCAGCCCAGACGACAGAGTTCTGAAGAACCATAAACAATGCATGAATATTCTTGGAGTGTATACCCTTTTTAATGGCCTTTGTGCAGCCAGGATATATGGCCCACAGTTTGCATACATGGAATGATTTAGAACACCACCAGGGAGTTAGTCAAGTTGCTTAGAAAGAGACATGAGATGATAAGCATAAGAGTAAAGAGCCTAGATGGGTTGAAAATGTTTACCTCTTTTTCATGATGTATACCCTCTCTTTAACCAATGTATTATTCCCTACAGTACTCTACCCTTTACCAGCTCAAACCCAACAGAGATAAGAAGCTACAAAATCTCATTCAGCCTTTCTGTACATCCCCTTCTGTCACATCATAAGCAGTGTATCCTGGTGAGAGCCAAGGTAGGTTTAAACCTACACAGATAGCCTTTGTTTTGAACAGCATTCAGTACAATTCAGCCCAATCAGACATTTGGCTTGTTACAGAAATTATTTCTTCAAAACACCCATACCATGGGACCAGTGTTTTGCTTTTGAACCAAACAAAAATAATTGCTCCAAGATCTGGGGGGAAGCTAAGGGATTGTGGCATTTTGCTAAATCGACCAGTTGGTGTCCGTAGTCGACTAGTAGTCTATTAGTCAAGTTTTTGTCTTGTTAACTAGCCCTTCAATGAATTAGTTGTCAGCTAGACGTTGCAGTCATAACCTTGTATTTGTGCTGGGATCAGATTGAGTGTTGGCTTTATTCATTCATAAAAGCTTAAAGTGCATGTCAAGACCTACCTGACAGGAAGAGGGCCTTGTCTACTGTGTATTCCTCGGCAAAGCGAATGTGACAGAAGTTTTTCTTGCTTTTGCGAATGGCAATAATCTCCCCGCATTGCTCAAACACCTCCACAATGAGTTGCTCTGTAGCGTTTTCAGGCAAACCCCCCACAAACACAGTCTTGCAGCCAGGGGGCCTCTGTCTGGTGGCAGGGGGGGGCAGATCTGCGGGAGGAACGAAGGGGCACACTGAGACCCTGCCATCGTGAATACCTGGGTCTGCAAACAAGTAAGCAAAGCAGAGCCAGAATATACAACCATGAAAAACAAATATGTACTCACCACAACATTTATCAAAAAAAACAAAAACCACGGTTTGTAAGAAATGACAAACCTGTGCTCCTGGCATGTCCGAGACTAGAAGCTGGTTAGTTGCATTAGAATATTGGTGGGGGTATTTAAGAAGTCATAATATAGCCTGAAGAACAAGTTAATATACAGAATATTTTTTTTAAACCTGGACATGTCGGTGCATATATGTACATATGCATTTTATTTATGCAAATTAGCTTAATGATTTCAAACATGATTTTTTC
Organism: Acipenser ruthenus; assembly: GCF_902713425.1. Lineage (NCBI taxonomy): Eukaryota > Metazoa > Chordata > Actinopteri > Acipenseriformes > Acipenseridae > Acipenser > Acipenser ruthenus. The sequence continues at coordinate 28,792,904 of NC_081204.1, forward strand.
TTTTTATTCAGTGCATGTAAAATGAGGCATATATATACACACACATATAGTGCCACGTCGCAAATCCGACCGTCACATAATCGCCCTGACCAATTAACCGCCCAGGGTTAGTACAGTGTTAATGCCATCAGCAACTAAAAAAACTAAAAAAACATATTGTACAGGACGGCTTGAGTGTTGACGTCAGGCCAGGAAGTGAATCCAAAAACACAGTGCGGGTTGAAACGCACCTGAGCACTCAGGACTTTATTAAATAATAAAAACCAAAAACAGAAAATAAAGAAACACAAAATACAAACACCCACGAGATCGGAGAACAGGTCTCTCGCACATAGCAATTTAATTCCTTAACTTAACTCGTCACTTGCAGCTCTAAGCACTAAGCTTGCAGCTCGCCTTTACACACCTTCCCGTGCAGCAGAGCTGCACCTTTTATAAATGGCAGAGGGCTTAACTATCAGTTAATGAATGGGGCTGACAGCCATCACGGAATACGCCTGCTTATTGTAAACCGCATTGCAATGTATTCTTAATGTTGTTTACATATCTATCTATCTATCTATCTATCTATCTATCTATCTGTGTGTGTGTGTGAATATGCCTCTAAGTTGGACTACCAGAACTGAAAATAAATACAGAAATCCACAGAAGTGATTATATCAGGCCTGGCAATCACCCAGGCACACAAATGACATCCCTGCTCTTCTTAATATACACCCTTCATCATTCAGGGGACTATCTCCATTCCTGTTTATTGTACTGTTACTTTTTTTCAGGCATGTGGTAATGCCAATTTAAGCTCAACTGAAATAACAAAATAGCACTTTGGAACTGCTTTAATATATCTCAGAACACAGAGGAGCATGGACATAATGAGGTATGAAACTGGCTTAAAATTCAAACTGTGCTTTGGCTTTGGAAGCCCTCTGTACGTTCCACATATCACAGCCTTGGACCCGGGTATGCTGATGATGGAATGTACTGGTTATTTGGATCCTGGCTATGAAGGGGACCATAGATATGAACAACACTCAAGTCTGGCGCCTGGAGCTGATCCACTGCCGCTTTTCAACAGGGGTGAAAATTAGTAGTGGGGTTTAGCTGTGAAGAGACTGGCTGGACGTTAAACAAGCATGTCAATGACATTCATCTGCAGCCACAGTTATCAGTAACATGGACAATTCTGTCACCATGACCTACATCCATGACTTGCACATTTATGTAAAAATACAGACTGCCTCTAAAAACGTATTAACTTGTGATCACAATTGGACAAGCAGTTCCCAGAAGTGTGACATGTACATGGCCACCTATATTCCTGACACCTGTCCAACCAAAGATAGCAGTACAAAACATACCCGGTCTAAAAAAAAAAAAAAAAGAAATAAAACTACAAACTAGTTAAGGTTACATTTAATTCTAATTACCTAAAGCTTAACCCAGCTCTCTGTACACAATAAAAAGTTGATGTAGGTAGGCGCTTTCGATCTAAAACCAGTCCTGTCTGATTCCCTTGAGGCTGTACTTATTTGTCTATATAGTATGGATCACTATCCACTCACTACTCACCACCTCCAGAATAATTAAGAGTGCATCTGTTATCATACTTCACTTATATTTATAGAAAACCTTTTAATTACTCCCAGGCTCAAAGTGATCCGGATTTTGTAATCGAGATTACCTTTATCAGGATCATTTTGATCCTTTTTTTATTTTTATTATTATTTATTTTATTATTATTTATGATATAACCTAATGTAACAAAATAAAGAAGATCGTAGTAATAACAATTAATACACAACTTTATTTATTTATTTATTTATTTATTTATTTATTTATTTTAAAACAAAATCTAAGTCAACCAGTAATGGTTATTTTATTATGCCTACTTAGCAGAAATTAAATAACAATTTAAATTGAATAAAAATAACACTTTTGAAAAAAGGATATGTGTTTTTAGACATCTTCCTCGTTGGTCGAGAGTCCAGCATCTCTCAGACGAGCTTTAAGGAAGCGTATGTGAAGGCGTATGCGTATGCTTTTTTATTAAAGCTACTCCACTAAATACGTGTTTCCTTTTTGCTTGTATGGATACAAAACTTAAATAAACATGTAAATATTATATTCTAACACTCTATTTGGACATATAACGTGTGTTTGCTATGACATCGATGTTCTATGATCATTTAAAAGCTAAATCCACCTCTGCAGTAGGATCACAATAATCCTGGTATTTTGGATCAAAGTAATTCTGATCTCCTCTTTAAATTCTGAAAAACCCAACTGCAACATTTGCTCGTGATTAGAAGTGTGATCGGATTACCAAAACAAAACCCAGATCACAGTAATCCTGATCGCATTTCGATGTTTTGAAAAACACAATTGCACAATATAATCCAGATCAAAATGCAGAAATCGTATTACCAAAGTTTTGAAAAACCGGCCCCTGTACTATACTATTCAATCTGGATTGTTTGTTTTTTTTCCTTACTTTATAGAAATTGCAGTGCAATTTTATTCAGTTTAGTTTGTTCCCTCAAGGTTGTTCAAAAATCATTTAAACCTCCATCAGCTCTATTTAGTTTATTTGATAAGAATTTGTTTTTTCATCGCCTAGCTTGTTCGACAAAGCCAAAAACATATATTGCTCCTGTAATTAAACAACTATCTGTTTTCCATTTTGATGGCCACTTAACCTCTGAAAAGCTTACAGATTCCTAGGTAATGTGGTTATAGCAGCTGTCGGTGAGCAAGCATTCAACAGATTGTTGTGCCTTGGGGTGTATAGTGGGGTCAAGGCAGACTAAGATCATGAGACATTAATGCAACATTTTTGTAATGTTAAACTTAAGTTTCCTCTTGACCTAAAACATAAAACTGCGTTTTGTCAGGGGTTGGGGTGAGGTAAGGATTTCCTTTTCAAAAACCTCAAGATTGCTAGTTCTTGCATGACATTTGCCATGTCAAAAATAAGAAATAAGCTCTTGTAACAATGCCCGCCCTATGAGACTGCAGGCAATAATCTATCCTACAGCACTTCCCATACTGTGCCCTGCACTGGCTTGATTCAATTTCCTCTCTTCATCTAAAACTTGAGAGGCAAGTAACAAAATTCTCAAGCAAATCAGAAATAAGCTGTCACAAAACAAGTTTCCACAATGCACGTATTTCTGGAAAGGTAATGCGCTTTAGGAAAAAACCCAAAGCACTTGTATACTGAACACTGAATTGAATGAAATGCTGTGCGACATGCCCAGTGTTGCCTTAGGCACCGAAGAAACCTTTTCAACATGAAGGTCAATTACAGGGCTTGTAATAGGGACATTTTGGACCTAACACATTCTGAGAAGTACCATACGTGCAGTGTTTCAAAAATAATGCCTTTCCTTCAGACGAGGCAGTGACTCCCACAAGGACCCATGTCAAGACAGGTAAGGCTCCAGTGAAGGCCCAAAGTTTTTCTACTCATAATGATATACATGTTAGGCTATGTACAATGTAAACCTGGGTTTCCAGTTTATCAAAATACCCAAGGTTAGGGTTACCAGATTTCCAGAGTGAAAAAACTGGACTTTTTTTCTTCATCAATTCAATTAAAGCTGTAGCACCTCTGAAGCACTTAAAATAAATCATGGTCCAGGAAGTTAAACAGAATTAAACATACAGCCTAATTGGAATTATAAAACAAGTAATCCACACGTTGCTTTGTTTTATTTCTGTATGCTATCAACTTGCTGAGCACACTGCTACAGTTTTGTACTTATGAACAATGTGAATACAAAACAGCAAAAACAGGACGATTTCACAATTTTACTGTTCCTGACTGGGACAAAACATTAAGGCTGAAAACTGGGACATTCCCAGTCTCTCCGGGGACGTCTGGTAACCCTACTCAAGGTAACATTAGTTAGAAACCAGCTGTAAGTATTTATTTGCTGAAATGGTTATCTAATTTTAGAACTACGTTTATAAATAATAATAAAATACATAAATGACACATTATAATTAAAGTTAAGTATGAATCCCTTTATTGCACAGAAACCATATCTGGAGTAGTGGGGAACATTTGAGCCAGAAAAAATATTAACTTTAGACCACAGAACCTTTTTGCCTCATTCTTTCTTTTAAACGTGATGGTTTATTAAAATGTCGGAAAAAAGGGGGTGTTGTGCCTCACTCTACTGACTTCTAGTTGAAATGGGACTGAAAGTAGGATAGTTTATATGAATTTGAAAATTTGCAATACTGCTCGGATTTTAAAGCCATAACATACACCACTGCCACCTGTGTTTCAGCAGAACACCCCCCCCCCCCCCCCCCCCCCCCCCACCGTCCCTCCTTTTCTAATTCCACCCAGATGCGCTCTGTCTTTGAAAGTAAAGGATAAAGAGTGACGACCTTCACCTGTCTGACTGTGGAAAAGCCTGGGTCTGGAATACACAGAACTGTGGCTGGAAAAACTCAGTGGAGAGAATTAGATCACTTGTTCCAAACCATAAATGAAACATTTTTGGTTCATGTGCAAAATGT